>NC_088177.1:34967631-35661309 GCF_028769735.1 Zonotrichia leucophrys gambelii | reverse complement strand
GCTCTTAAGTCAAGGAAGTTACCATACATCAGTGTCTGGCTGGACAGAGCAACACTGCTGCTGCCACAGCCAGCCTGACCTTCCTTACATCACCTCTCACTGGTCCCTCACTCCCTGAGCACTGGAGGTGGCCTCCTGTGCTGCTCACAGTGCCCTCAACTCACCATGGAATTCATGGCAAAGTGGTTGTGCTGTGTTTGCAGGTCCAGGGCGTGTTGGTAGCTCACACCGATCTCTGTGTGGCTCTGCAGGAACAACTCCTTGTTGTGGCTGATCCAGTCGAACATCTAGGAGGGTTCACACAGAGAGAGGGAAATAAAACAGAGTTAGACAAGGAAGGAAACAGTAAGAGACAGTGCAAAATATAAAAATCTTCTTCTGAGATAGATGTGTATGCAACACAGCCAAAATCATCTCACCTATGATCCTCAATAAAAGAAACTGTTGCTGAGCAATGGAAGAATTGAAGTTATCACCAAATTTCACTAGTAACAGAAAGATAGGTCAGGAAAAATAATTTATTAAACATGTTATTCAGTAAGCTTGATCACACAGTCTTGTCCTATAAGTAATGGGAATTTCATATACAGAAAAATGTCAGCAGAGGGAACAGTAATCAGGGATTGCTTCATTGACCAAAGATCTAGCAGTTGATAAAGTACTTTTAATTCACAAGTGGACCAAAAATTCAATAAATATTAGTGATGCAATTTTCTCAAACCCCTTTCTTTTTATCTATATATAAAGTTTCCAAATATTACATTCAAATAGCCAGCTGACTTCCTACACTTTTATTTCCTAGATTATTCCAACTTCAAAGTCAGAACACAGCCTTTCTGCCGTTTATTATTTTTGGGAATGAAGAGAAAAAAAAGAAAAAAAGTATTTTATTAGTATCTATAGAGAGCACACATTTGAACTTCTTCCACTTCCAAATGTATTCCCAAGCAAAATGGATTGTTCAGTACTTCAGACACAGATAGAAATATATTGAATAAAGCTGATGAAACTCATTTCTTATTCAGAAGCATGTCAGTGTGACATTTCAATCTGCAGCCCATTCATTCATTATAAGCTGTCACAAGCCAGCTAAGAGATAGTGCATTTATGTTTTAGCTTGTTCTGTGTTGTGCCAGAGACTAAATGCATTCAAAGTGAGAACTTTGCATTCTTTACTCCTGACTGCAGCTCTGCAGGCAATTGCAATCGCAGATCTTTTCTGCAAATATTTTTTTTTGCAGAATCCCTTTCAAAGCCTGTTTTCTTATCTCCATCCCAGTAACCTGGGGAACTGTCCATTAATAAGGACTCTTTAATAATAATAATAATAATAATAATAATAATAATAATAATAATAATAATAATAAAACTCGCTTAACTAATTAATTCATTACAAAAAAGAAAAACTAATTACGGAGGCTGCACAGGTCAGGTCAGTGCAGTCCCTGGTCTTAGACAGTCTTAGAGAAAGTGTTTTAAGTGTAAAGAGTCTAAGTGTTTTAAGGTAAAAAGGCAGTGATGCAGCTTCTAAGTAACCACCTTAGGGTCAAATATCAGTCCAAATCTTTGTTATATCATTTACATGTCCTCCAATAAAAAGCTGATTTGTTCTTTAGCACTGCATAACAACTTTTGACCTGTGACAGCTGAAGCACACTCAGAGCCCACTGCTGTGTTGCTGTAGCTGCTCAGGGTCAGTTCCCCATTCCCTGTGGAGATGGGCTCCTGGGAGGAGAGAAAAGGCCCTGCATGGGTCACCAAAATTCCTGCAGGAAAAACAGCTTTTCATGCTGAGCACTCAATCCAGCTTGGGAGTGCTCTGCTGTACCGAGGGGATTTGCAAAAATAACACTGAATATCCCTTTCAACAAAAGAAAAATAAACATTCCAAGTGTCACCAGACACACTACACTGACCTGGTCCCCAAGAAACTGTCACATACGCCTGAATTCTTAATCTTTTATTTATGAAAATACACTTGCAGCTAGAGAGCTTACATCAGCCTTGTATTTTCTGTTGATAAATAGCCCTAAAAGCCGAATTTGGTTTAAGTTATAAAGATGCAAGTCTAAAGTATTATCAATGCCATGGATACTTTCTACCCATGGAGCTGATCAGGCCTATCAGCATTTTTTAAGGAAATATAAGTAACAAAATTTTTGCAAGGATGAAGTCAGAGCTTTCAAACTTTACTGCCATTTAAACTGAATGAAACTACCTACTACACCTGAGGAGACATTAAAACTTTCTCATCTGATTCCTTTTTCTCACTTTATGAACATTTAATAAGCAACATCAGCACAACATAATTTGCCACACTTGTGAACTTAAAGGGGAAAAAAAAAGACAGGAAAAACATAAAGGTAAAAGAGAAAGGAAAATTCCATAACAGCCAAGTTCAAGTCCTAACAACAAGATTTTATGTCTCTGAGAAAAGACCAACAGAGATTTCTTGTAAGTAGATATATGTTTGATGAGAACATTTTTTTTAATGTTTTAAACAATCTAAAGACAGTCAGGGAAAAGAAAATTGGCAGCAATCCACTAAAAATAAACAGTAAATTTAATATTTTATGCTCAGCAAAGCCAAATCAGGATCTTTTTAAGACAAGCAATTCAAACAAGTAATCTATTGCTCTGTGGATAGGGAGCATTTCCTTTATCTAATCTATACACTTATTGAAGGATGAGAACCTAGCTTAAGTTAAACCATGCTTCTCCCTTTTAATGTAAAATAATAAACTATTAAGAAAAAGAAAGGAAGTTTAAGAGATTATTTGCCTTTTTTTTGTCTTGTTAAATCAGCTGAAATATAACAACAACAGTTTAAAGGATGTCCTTCAAGAGTTTTGAGCAACACTGAGCAATAGAACTCAATGATGAGATATGTAAGTATTACACAGTACCACAGGTCACAAGATTTCCTTAACAATGACGGGATTTAAATAATTACCTAAAAATGGGGCCTTATTTACTTTTGAGATACAATGGATTGTGTTTTCAAACATTTTTCTTTGACCAAAAACTCCAAAATGGTCTTAAACTATTTTCTCATAATAATGTGACTCCAAGTTGAGACTCCAAAAACAGCGGATGAAATGTGCATTGCCGTGAGAGTTTGCAATGCGTGGCCAGGAGGTTTTGATATGAAGGTTTGTCAGCATTGTCTGGCCTGGCCCATATTACCAGCAATATTTCCTGAAAGCTTTCAAGTGAAACCTGTTTTCCACATGAGAAACTCTGATGCTTCCTGTGTTCCTGAAGTGAGTGTGCTGCCTCGTTTGTTTAATTAAAACGCACCATTACAGATGTGAACATGGCAATGACCCAACAATTGCTGTTTCTCTCAACCCTGCAAGGACTGCCCCAGCTTCAAGGGGCTAATGTGGGCTCCTGGAAAAATGTTCAAGATCCTCTGACAAGTCAGTTTCCCTGCCAAAGGAATGAGTTTTTAATACAATAAATATCAAAGTGTGGAGAATGTGCCCCGTGAGATCAGTTAAAGCCAGATAGTGTCTCAGCAAACAGGTTTTCTGTGTCACTCTAACATTGCCATACAGCACTGTATCAGTTGATCTCATCCCATCCATGAAAAAGACTCTTAACAAACCTAGTCTAGTGATTATCACAAAATGAATGGATCTTTAATTATTCCTGTGATTTCTTAGTTGGAGTCATGCTGACTGCCAGTGAAATAATTCTGCTCTCAAGCCTTCTAATCACTCCTGCAGTCATGAATTCACACTAAACAGCAGCACAGAATAACTAAGATTGGACATTACATCACTAAAAACACATGAACCAACTGTCCTCAGTGTCTCCCAGACTGGCACTTCTCCACATTGCTGTAGATAATCTGGAGACCAGTTAAGTACTTAGGAGTTTTCCAGTGACTGGGAAGCAGGGGGGAGGATTAAGCACACTTAAAAAAAAGATAAACTTTCAGTGTGATTATCTCTTGTAGACCTGTTTCTAAAAATACCTAAAGAAAATTGAATGCATGTGCTGAAGAATGTGAAGTGCTACATTTAATTAAGGAAATTAGTCTTTTATGAGAGTCAGAAGAACTAAGAATGATCCAAAGGGTCTCTTCTTTATGCGTTTTAAGAATCTAGCCTCACTGTCCCTAGTGATCATATAAGCACCAGTAATTATTATAGATGTGGTCTTGAGACAACTTCACTTGAGATTAGGGTATCAGATCACAGCTCCAGCATCAGTCCTGCTGGCAACAACAAGTTCTTAACCTCATGTTTTGTCATCATAGTTGATGAGTTACTAGAAAATCCAGGTTAAGTGTTAGACCAAACAGCAGGACTCAAGCTGGTCATGGATAAGTCCTACAGAGAGAGAATGTGACTCCATATTTTCCCTGGATTTGTAACATCTGGCAGGCCAGTGAGAACAGGGTGAGAACAGCTGTTTGAGAACAGACAAGAAACACACGGATATGGAACAGCATGTATGCAGGCTGTGCACAGTCCAGCTCTACATCAGCTAAAATGAGATTTATAACATAATTTCAGATAAAAACCTCTGCTTTCTGGCTTTTGTCAGTGCTTGCTGAGGAGCATTAGCACGGGATTCTGAACACAGTGGTGCAGAGCACCACAGGTTGATGGGCCCAGCACATGGCTGGCAGCACACCCCATGCCAGTGGTATTGATGGGAGGATTACAGTCCTCATGGCCTTGGCAGCCAGTGAACTGAACATATTTATTAATGAAATTGTTTATACATGCTGGAAATAATAAATCCCAAATCTATTGAACACTCTACTAGGGCTGGAATTAATTATGAACTGGCTTGTAGCAAATCATCTTCTCTCTAAGTTCTGAGCCATAAATATCAAACTCATATGGTTAATTAAGGGCAGAATGATAACCATTATAGCAATATAATCTTGAGGAACAATATAGGGTACATGTAAAGAAAACAGTTCCAAAGGGACATTCAGATCAGGTCCAATCACTGCATTTGGCAGCCAACCACAGGATAAAATTTCCTTTCATAAAGGGATGAAGCTCCACCTGAAAGCTAGTGAAGTGCTACAGTCCAGCACCTCCTATGATAAGCAATTCCAAAAACTTTCTGCTCCTGTTACTGAGCTCTTCACATACTCTCTGATCTACATAAGGCTCATATCCAGTCTATACACATTTTCGGTTGGTCAACATTTCCCTACAAGTTAAAAATTCCTCCCAGGTGTTAAACCTTTCCCAGTGTGGACCGGGTGGGGTCATTGTCTCTTCTGCTGTTTGTTTTACTACAGCCCAGCTCTTTTGAAGCTTCTTAAGATACACAGTCTTTCTCTGCACTTGTTTTAGTTCATGGGTATTTTTCAATCCCAACTGAGATTCTAAGGACTAACCCTAAGGACTTTGTGAAATGTTGATTTTATTTCTTTTTTGGAAATACTCCAGCTGACATCATTTAGGATAACTTGTGCAGTGCTTCTGGCATCAGTTCTAGAAAAGGAGATATAAAAATGGGAGAGCAACAGCTGCCGGACCAACGTCAGTACCTTCTGCTTTGCCTCACTATCTTTTCTCTTGGTAGTTCCCTGCACAAATACTGACAAAGACCAGTAGTGTTTACGTGATTTGCTCTGACAAGCACAACTCAGATGATGTTCAGAATAAAAGCAAGTTCAAGAGCACTTAGGGAAAAGACAAGACAGGGTTTTGAAATCCAGGTAGTCATAAATGCATTCTCTCAACATGCACCCATATGCTGCTAACAAAGAGACAAAAAATGTTAATCTAAAAGAATGTCCTGCCTGTAGTTGTGGAGAGGGTAGATCAGTAATTATATGCCAGGTGAAATCCCTTTTAGATCAATGCTTTCCAATCTCTTCCAATCTGTAGACCCCATAATTTTTTTCAAGGGAAGCACTGTAGCCACTTAAGGTCTTCAAAGAATAAATCTGTTTTATCAAATACCTTTACCAACCACTAAGGAACTTAATATCCATGATTCACAGGTTGGGAAATGCTAGAGGTAAGCATACATTGCTTATTAAAGGAAGGTCCATTTAAGAGTCCATGTGCATTTGGTATTTTCAAAACTGTCCAGCCAGTGTTAAACTGAATAATCTACAACAGAAAGTGGAAAGTTCCACTCTCAGAGCATGTACAGCTAAGCAAGTTCATTTTTATATATTTCCACAATATAAACAATAACACACACACAACAGTGACTGCCAGAGTGCCTCTCTTGAGGTTTACAAAGTTTCCAGCTACAAGGTCTATTCCTATCTCATTAAGGGAGTTCAAGTATTCTCAACAACTCAATTAAACAAAAATCAAGGCATATTTCTCACATCTTTTACAATTGAATTTAGCCAGCATTTGAACAAAAAGAATACTGGGTAACAGATTTGTGGTACTCACATAGTCTACTGACATGCAAGGGCATGATCCAGGAAAAATTTGCATGTGAGCTAACTTTATAAAAGGCATTCAAGAAACTCCCCCAATGTCTCCAGACTAGAATCAAAACTACAGTTTAATTTGAACCAGCCATATGTCTAGGTCACCAAAACGTCTGGGAAAGGTCAGCAGAAGTGCAACACCTCTGTGAAGGAGCACATGGGAAATGCCAACAGTCTAAAGAATCAGGACTTCTACCTGGAATACAGAAAAATCCCTCCAGTCAAGCCCCTGAGCTAAATTCAGCAGAAGAGAGCACTGATGCGGGCTGTCCAGGCAAGCTGGTCCCAAAGGGATCAGGAGCCAGAAATAAAGACTCAGCAGGTAGAACAGGGGGCTCATTAACCAGAGCCTGTCCCACAGCCCCTGAGGTTTACAACTGACAGCAACAAGACTTAAGCAAGAGGACATTATATGAGTTCTGGTGACAAGACAAGTCCAAGCTTTAGCTATGAAGTCAACCAGCAGGCCAGGATCAGGCCCAGTGAGGGTAACCAGGCTCAGATGCAGCCCCAGGCCCACAGCAATGAGAGAAGTCTCAGGTCATCCACAAAATGAGTTGATGGATCAGTATCTGGCTCAGCAGGGCCTGTGGCCAGGCAGAGCAGGGCTGTAGAAAAGCTGGCAGTGAGGTTGGTCATTAATGTCCAGCAGTGCCCACAGGGCCCTTACAGTGGGCTGAATATCTCCACAGTCACCAGGAAAATGGCTGTGCTCAGGTAGGAGGGTACTGGCTACAGAATAAATTTTGCACTTAAAGAAAACTTTGATAGCACATCTAATTTTTTTTTCATTAATCAACAAATTTTATGAAAATTGTTTCAATATAAAGACCTCCAATCTGCTGTAATTCCTGTTGCCACTTTATAAATATAGCCTTAATTAAATCAAAGCACTTGCAGCTTTAAAATAGAACTCTGCATACATCTAAATGCTTTGCTCAGCCAGGGCCTAAATGCAACGTTGTGTTTGTTTTTGTGTTTGTCTCGTGTTTACAGATGGTGACGGACAAGCCAATCCTTCTGCCAGATCTTTCCCTTTCACATGTGCTCTGTGCAGTCCACGGCCAGGATAAATTGGTGTCGTTCCAACGAGGCCAATTTACACCAGCTGAAGATTCAGACCCACAGCTGTATTTGTGTAAACCTCAATGCTGCATGAACACAGTTTTTCCATTATGAATATCTGTGTATATGATTCATAGAGTACAGTAAGTAAGGCTACAGCACATTAAATTATTCCAGACAATGGGCCCAACTATCAACCCACTAGAAAATTAGCGAGATGTGTGACGTGACAAATAGCTTTGTATTTATAGCAGAGCACCAATTCCAGCATACTCACACTGAATGTTCCCACTAAATGCCAGAGTAAGAGATCTGTGTGTTTTTTTCCTGACACATATCAAGCCACAGCCATGTACAAAGTAAGGCATCTGATTCCTACAATGTTGAATAGTGAAGTAGGAGTTTTATGGTTGAGGGTGGGAGAAAATTACAGATCCTGAACATATAAATACAACTAATGACATCTGGTTGTGTTTTTATACATCTGCATTGTTTGCTTGCTTTTTAGATATTGCACCTTTCCACCACACTTAGTAACATCAAACACTCAGGCATTCCTGGAAAGGATTCTCTGTTCCTTAAAATGGAAATGGCCTTTTCTGGGCACAGATCATCTACAGAGAATTGCTTGCTGTCTAGGTGGAAATTAATTCATTGGTTGGATAGGAAATGTAATACTAAAAGATATAAACAGAAAACAGCCACATGAATGGAAAACACAGTGTAAATTATGAAAATTTCCTCCCCAGATGGAGATTGTCCTTTCAGTTTTCAGAAGAAATTTTCATTCAGTTGAAAATGCTGTAGGAGTTTGGTGACTTTGTTATAGACCCTGGTTCTATTCCTGGCTGAATGTGTAACATTCCTGTGACTCCAAATAGCTGCCACTAAGAACAAACCAGCCAGACAGATGTTCACTGGTTTGTACCAGAATTGTGGCATTTCCTCTACCAAACCCATGTGTGTCTGAGGTCCAGAGATGCAGCTGGGTGTAACCACAGCTTTAAACACCTGACTGTCCCCTCAGCAGTGCCCCTGGATCTCACAAGGTGGCCTTCAGGGAGTCCTGAGCTGCCATCACCCACTTCCTACCAGCTTTGGCACCAGGGGAGGCGCCATCAGGGAGAATCATCTGACCATGCTGCCAGGGACATCCATCAGACAGGGAGCACCTGGACACAAAGTGTCAAGGAAAGAAAATGAGAGACGCTAAGCACTGGGGTGCTGAGGGACACTGTGGGGTTCTGAGGGACACTGTGCTGGAGACACACTGTGTGGTCACACCTGAGGGACGAGTGGCCCGTGTCAGAGCAGAAACTCTAAGGAACAACAGCAATAAAAAAAAAAAATAGGCATCAGAGAATAGCTGTAATAGCAGCAAAAATAAACTTATGTGAATATTATCCCTGACATGCCCTGCTGCCCACCAGCCCACCAAAAAAACTTTTGATGGACTGGGTATAAACCAAGACATAAATGAGGGAAATTTAAGCTGGTGAAAAGTAGGTGTTTATGGCAGTGTGTCCTGCTTTTTCCTTTCAACACCCAAATCAAGATCAGAAGTTTGTGTTCATAAGCTTTAAATGGAGCAAAATTCCTAAATTCAAGACTGTTTTGTCTGTGACACCTCTTCAGCACCTGTGCAGGACATGAGGCATCCAGGACTCTGGTGCCAAATAATACAGAGGGGTCTTGCAAGACATGAGGGTTCAAGAAAATATTTCTGAATTACATTCTCTGTAATGTGCATGATTTGTAAGAAGAAAAGTGAGAGCCACTTGGTTTAAAATTACACTGATACTTCTGGAAGCTATCCACAGACCATGCTCCTGGTTTTTCCTCTTCAACTCCATCAGCTCCAGAGAAGACAACCTCTCAGCTGTACACCCACCTTTATCTGCTCTCTAGAAATAGATATAAAGGGTAATTTAAGACACACTTTTAAGACCCCAAGCTCTGCCAAGTGTGGGCCATTGAAAGCATTTTAGCCAGGCCAGGAAGACATCAATTTAGAAATAATCACATCACTACATCTGAAAGATGCTGTACAATAAGTCTGTGAACCTCATGTACAGCTTAATTACATTATTTCCTGACAGCTAGTCTCTTGCCACCTAACCTTTTTGAGGATCAAAGCAATAAGTTTAAAATAACCTAGCTTTCTCATCTTTGCCTAGATGTGTGGGCTTTGTTACCCTCTAGAGCATTTGGGTCTTCTCATCTTCATTAGTTAAAGCTAAAGAAGTTTGTGGTTAAAACATGCTATAATCATCCTTAAAAATGAGTTTAAGTCTGTATTCAGGTGCCCAAACTGATTTTTGTGCCATACTGATCAGGGGAGCGTTCCTGTGCCTCCCAGCGGTGCCAAGTCAGAGACGCTGAAACAGTCTCAAAATGCTCCCTATCAAAATTGGCAAGCGGAAGAAGGAGGAAATTTCTGCAAATGCAAAAATATTCCATCAGAACATACTGCCTTCAATTATTTTTGGACCCATTCTAATGTTCGAGGAGGAAGCAGGAGGAATAGTAACTGCGTATCCAGTGTCGGCAGCAGGAAACTACAAATAGCAGAGCACACCATGTTCCAGTTCAGCCGCAGCGGCTGCGGAGCTGCTTCCTCACGGGCAGCGAGGCGGCTGCTGCGGAGCCTGGAGACAGAGCAGGAACAGAGCCATGGCTCGGGCTGTGCCCCCTGCACTGAGAGGCCACCAGTTGTGCTGGATGCCCCAGTGTCAGTGGGACAGAGGCAGCCCCAGGTGCTGTAACTTGTGGGAACCCAGGACATCCCTCTGGCTGTCCAGGACCCTGCCAGGGGGCTCAGAAGCCCTGGCATGGAGCCCAAAACACCTGTGGTTTTGATTATGACCCGTGGAGCAAATTACCAACCTTATATGAAGATCAGCAAGCCAAAACAGTTTAGGTAGAATAATAGTGAAGTTATCACAGGGTGGAAAAGTAGATTTTGGGGTTTTTGGTATGGGGGTTCGGGAGGCAAGATGGAGAGAACTGGGTGTGTCCAGCCTTTCTCCTTCTTCTTCTTGGCCTCCATCTTCTGCTGTGATGTTGGCACTTACAGATTGGTTTAGAGTAGAAGCTCACTGTCTAACATAGGTGATAGGTATTGGAAAGTAATTGTAAACATTGTATACCTAGTTTTTAGTATAAATACATAACACTGCCCCAGGGGCAGGCAGAGTGCCTGGAACTGTCCTGCTGGATGGACCTCGGCGGGACAGGAGAAAGAATTTTATAGATAAGATACAATAAACAACCTTGAGACGGAGAAATGAAGAGCTCTGACACTTCTTCAAGTGCCGGGCTGGGAAAAGAGACTTTCGAACTTTTCTCGGGGTCACTGTGACAAGCTAAAGATCCTGACAGTAACTGTGCTACAGGGCATGCTCAGCATGAAGGAAACGCGCAACTCTTCCTCACCCCGAGCTGCAGCAGCGGAGTGAGGCATTGTTAGTGATTTTACATTCCCATCAAAACGATCAGGTTCAATTCCAAGTGCTGTGCAGGCAACATGTTTATCTGCCAATAAAAGAAAAAAACCCCACCGGATCTGGCAGCACAGGGCAGAATGAATTAATAGAGAAAGAAGGAACGCATTGAGATGTTTATTTTACACATCACATCGGGACTCCCACTGCAGGACAGGCTTCCTGTGCAACAGGAGGCAAGGCAGTTAACCCCTGTGGTTTTTAATTCCCAATTTCTAGCTTTGAACTATGCATCCTTTGCATTTAATTTTGCTGCTCCAGTGCCAATCCAGCTCAACAGAAATCAGTGTCTGGAAGAAGATTGCCCTTCCTGATGGACAGCTGTCCACATCTGAAAAATTAGTACAAATGCCTTGAGAAGATTCTTGTGTTCTTTGCTTCTGGAGCCTGAACTTGGGTCATGGAAGTGTTAAGGAAGGAAGTTTGTACCCTCAGAGCTGTTGAACCAGCAGCAGACTTGTTGCAGGAGAAACAGAAATGTCAACAGGAGGCTACAAAAGCATCCTGCTCCTTTGTCACAGAGAAAGAAGTGATGGTTACGGCAATGGAAGGTGACATTCACCACTAGAATCACAGCCACAAGGAAGAGGATTTCTGATATATATATATTTACCTTGATCTCTGTATTGCTCTGCTCAGCAGGCAAGGCAATCCCACACTTCCTCAAACCAGATGGCAAAATGGGGCTTGTAGCTGCCTTCAGTTGTAGGAGCAGCACAAAGCATTTGGTGTGTACTTGTGAATTTGTCCTGTGGTTATTAGCTTTGTCCCCAAGCTTTCTACTGATGGATGGAAAGACAGAAAAGCAAACATTCACAATGCTATTGGCACACAAGGGAAGACCCCCAGGTCTTGACTGATAAATAGGAAAGTAGCAGGCCTGACACGGTGGAGAAGCTGCAAGCTCCTTTGGAGCATCACTAATAATGAAGACTTTTTTCTTTTGCAGTCCAATTAGCAGAAATAAGCTCTGTTTGTGCTTTGAGGGAAGTAAAAACATCTATAATGATCTCCTGATCTTGCAAAATTTTTTTTCCCTACAGGTACCAAGAACGGGATCTTATTAAGCGTGACCAGCAGTGGTCAAAGTAATGAACACTTCCCACAGAGCCCACCAGGATCACTTCCCGCTCCGACAACTCTTCACTTTACATTGGGACCAACAAATTGGGGATGGCATTAGCAACCTGTCAGAAAGTGACTTCCGATTAAAGAGAGCAGATGTCAGCATCTTTCATTCAGAACTGCAGCCTGCAAAGACAGCAAGTGCCAGCATGCAGGTTCTGAACTGAGAGATGCAGGCTAGACAGGATTTATCCTTCTCTTAAAGATGAAGGGGTTTGCAAGTAATTTATTGTTATAGATGCTGAAGGTTTGCCCCCACAGTTCCCCAAGGATTCTTTGGTGCCCTTGGCTAGGTGATGGAAATGGCAGATTTGACACAGTTTACTGCCACTCTCAGAGCCTTCCAAAAGGGAAGGTGCAGATTCCACTATGAAATCTCTTTAGCACATGACATCTACGCTCACAGCATCACAATGAGCTGTCAACACACGCTCTGTGCACAACCACCCCTTGTTATAATGTTTTTTCTGCTTCTAGGCAAACTTTCTTCTTTTATTTGGTTTGTTTTAAAAAAAAAATTCTGAGACAAGGTAAACCCAAGTAATACGGATCATTCATGAACCTGTTATGCCAGCACTAAGGTTTCAAAAAATATCAGTAAAGATACATTCAGAACATTGTACTGTTTATCCAGCTGCATTAGAACACCTCATAGTGGCTTACCTATGCCAACGAGTACTGAGGTGCTTCAAGACAAAGCAGGACCAGCACTCAGTAGCAAAAATTCAATTATTTTAAAATGCTACAGAAAAAAACATGATAAAGAACACATTTGAATAAACACTGAAAGTTAATTAAAACCTGCTACAATAGAGTTATTGCTACATGCTTTCAATTCTCACCTGTTTATTAGAGCCTCCTTTGTTCTAGGAAGTGTGAAGTAATTAAATGCAAGTGATTAGAGCTGGCATAGGTTCATCTGGGGAAATACACAGATTTTTAAGAATAGATGTACAGCTTCCCCCTTTGATATGCACTTCCCGTGTTGGTCTTTTGTCTGTCCTTGATTGATGCTATCAGAAGAGTTATTGCTCAAAACAGCTTAAGTGAAGCAGAATATTCCCAGTGTGTGCCAAAGCAACCCAAATCCTCTGTGGGTATACATATGTGTTCCATAGGAATGTTTTCATACCTTTACATCTCCATTCTCAACTGAAAATATGCATTTCTTTGTTGGAAACAACAAATATACCAGTCAGATTCAGGACCTCACTGTGCTAGATGTCATACAAACACGCACTCAAGTATTTATTGTTTATACACCAGCTCAGTCTCAATTCAAGCCTCCTTTCCATATCACCTATGTAATCATCTTTCCAACAATTTATGATCTGATACTGTAAAATGGTGTCTACCAATCCAACAATTTAGGGACCTATCTGCACTTATTTTCTGTGTTCTGCCTGTATTAGAAATGATGCGCCAGAGCAAACACTTCATGTTGAACATGGGGCCTGCCCTCTGCTGTTTTAGTTTCAGAGCAGGCTTAAGTACAAAGCATAGGATGACATGATGACCTTCTATCCACATGGCAGCTTATTTCAGCTGATAGCTGACTTTTCTTCCCAACACTGCCATCCCAAGCCTGATTTTATGAACAGTTGTCTGGTGAGAATCTGTATAGCAAAAAAAGGCACCATATGCTAAGGGAAACTTCAGATTATAAAATAAAGCATTTGTCATTGGCAGCATGGGAGAGAAGATGCCAGATTTGGAAACAAGGTTTCAGGAGAGAACAGACACTACGTGCTCTGTTCAAGAGTCCATTGCATGAAAAAAGACAAAAATGTTAAGGGAACTTAAAGTACTTTGACTAAATTCAAAGACTCTTGAGCAATGTCTATTCCAGATCCATAAATGCAGAGATCTATATATTATATAATAAAAATAAGAACCATTTGTGTCAGGAATTGGTTTCAAAGCTCGTTATTTATATATCAGGACTATTGCAAGTCATGGCAAATGTTGCAGATGTGAACTAAGACAACCAGAATCCTGGGATGGGGACACCAGCATGGACAGATGGAGCCATGGTCCCCTTACCATAAGTGGGTGGCCATGGCTGACCCTGCCACCAGCAGGGCTGGAGCCAGAGCCAGCAGCTGGGACCAGGGAATGCCACAGTGCTCCAGCTCACTCAGGGGGAGCTCTGACAGAGATCTCGAGTCCCTCACAGATTTCAGTAGCAGCTGAAACTCTTTCTGCTTTACAAAGCCAGGCCTCTGTCTTTTTAGCAGACAACTCAGGGAGACCTCGAGCATCAAAATGCAACTAGATCAGGGTTACAGCTAAAACTAATCTGAAACTGAATTGTTTCACCTGAAGGGAGAAGCAGTTGCTTTGGGCTGAGAGGGGAAGGTACCACCAACAACTCCGAGAAGTCTTTTTCTGGAATTACAGGTAAGCGATTTCATTTTTGCTTTGCAGTAAATTCTTGGTCACTCTTCTTATAAAGCCCTCTGCAAACATGTGGATGTTCAAAAACATGACAGCCAGTATTCCCCAGCAGTATCTGTACCCCAAGGCCCTATCCTTTCTCTGCAAAGACATTTGAAATAGGCTAAGGATGACAGAAATATGCTTAAATGAGTCTCACTTAGACCCTCAGTCAAATACCTCTGCAGAAGACACTAAGCTTATTGAATCCTTTCATGGCAGAAGTCCTACGGAGCTTACCTCAGGTCTAACAACATCCCCCGTGCTCAGAATCTCCAGGAAAGCTCCTTATTGCAATGCTCACTCACTGTGCTGTTCTGATATTCATGCTCTAAGTACTTAGATGGAAAATCCAGAGCGTGCTGAGTTCTGCACACCAATTCAGTGCTCACGTAACTTAAATGAAATCTAAATCCTATACAAAAACCCATGTCTAATCCATTATTATTATGCTTGTATGATTATTACTGTTAACTGCTAAATACTATTCATTCAGTAACAAATCCCTTCATAGTCAAAGAGCACATAGGGCATATGTACTTCAGATGTGCTCTCATTATTAATCTTGACTGTGGTTCTGTCCCCTCTTAATGTGCTTCCTGCCTCCTCCCCAGCCCTAATTAACCACCTCCCCAGAACTCCTTCATTTTTTATTCATTTCACATATGAAAGGCTCCTCTGCCACCTTCTCAGAACTATCCTCATTGGCTTCCCATTCTCACTCCCTGGGACACATCCCTCTCACAGTAATTGTAAGCCAATAATTCACATGAAGTCTTTGAGGTGATTGTATATATGGCACATAGCACAGATCAAAGAAACCAAGTGCTTCCAGCAGTGAAATAAGAGAGAGGAAATGGTCCTTCACTAAGTGGATTTTATCTCAGTCAGAGAAGCCTGTCCCAGGTGCTGTGCCTGCTGGAATTATGCAAGTCCTTAAGGGTTAATATGGCATGTTGCAAAAAGGAAAATTCTATACATTTGCTTTATGCATCACTTCAAGGGTCTTTTGACACTGCTAAAAGACAAAAACTTAGAGGTGATGTGGAATGCAAAAGAAAGCAAAGTTGGTTTTTAATCTTTCTTATACTGCTTTTCCAGAAAGTCAGCTAGGAGCCATTTCTAGGAAATGCTTCCCTTGACTAAAAGGGCAGCTACAATTGCTCTACTTAATGGACTGTAATAAAATAAACTGCCTCCTATTAGCAAGAAGGATCATATCATCAGTTTTGTAATGCATTTTATTACAGAACATACAGCATCAGGATTTTCAAATGCAGCATGGGGAAGTAATGTACAAAACAGTTGAAGTGGATGTCATATAATCACAAATGTACTGATAGTTTCCTTTCTCTCAAACATCAAGATATCAATGTTTCATTTTTAAAGCCATTTTTTCCCACCTAAATCACACAATGCATTTCCACATTTTGCATTCTATTATCCACCAAAGCCATCTTGCATCTTTTTAGACAAAGAGTAGCTTGCAGAACATTCCTTCCTTCTGAGGAACATGAACCCTTGGCAGGTGTAACACTCCAAAACCAGTATGAGCACGGTTCTAATACTTGGATTATTTATTCTTGGATATTCCTCTATCTCACTGACTTGGCTGTTGAGCTAGAGCTTCTCTGTATTTTTCTAGACTAACTCTGCCTGGTGTCAAATGATGTTCTAAATTAGGAACTCCTAAATTTCATCTGGCACTTCAGAATGGGCACGCTTTTAGTTAGTGGGTATAATGTGCTTCTGCTGACAACTAATAGGAGTCTTCCCAATACTTTCATTAGGAATTGCCACTGTACACTGGACAGGAGTTGAGTACAGCTGACATAGGTGTGACTTTCTTCCTTGAGAAACCAAATGTCACATTATTTATTTCACTCCATGGGGCCCGAGTTTAATAGCACCCTCTCAGCAGAGTAACACATCAGCTCCCTTATTCAAGCAGACCTGCCTGAGGAAGGGGCCAGAGGTGGGTGTGAGAAGGGAGGAAGGCAGTGCTGTGGTGTCACTGCCCACACTCGCACAGGGAGCAGGATGCAGAACTGCTGCAGCTGTTACTGCACCCTATTCCTCTTCACCATTTGCTTATACCCCCCTCCAAACCTGTCTCCTATCTATGAACTTTGCATTGTCTATCACATTCCCATCACTCTTCCATTCACTGAACTCTTTCTGTTGTTCCAGGCTGGTCACATCACCTGGGAAATGGGAGCTACAGCTGCTGTGGAGCAGGAGCTGCAAGTTATCCACACTTTCTGCTCCCTCTCCCTGCAGAGCAGCAGCACCAGGGCAGCCCCAGCAGCCTGCACAGCTTCCCATTGCCTGCTCCACAGGGAAAATCACTGGCAGAGCTGTGTTTTTCAAAGGGAAGCCTTGGTTTACACGGGGCTGATGGTTTTAACTGTAAGCCTGCTACTTCACTGCTCCTTGAAGACTAGATGTGGCCTGTGGTTTGCCACTAGACTTTCTACAAAGCTGGCCTGATCCAAATAAAATGTTTCTCCCACCGCAAGCTTCCAATGAAATTCACTTGTGGCATTTCTAACTCCTTCTTTTGGAGTTCTCCTTTGCGTAGTGGACTGTGTGGGAAGTCAGGAAGCAGAAGGGGAGGTGAGGACAGAGAGAACATGCCAAGCCCCCTCTGCCTCCTGTTGGGGCTGACCCCCACAGTGTTAGAGCGGCTCCTCTCTCTGCTGTGAGCAGCTTACAGTGCAGACCCTCAGCTCAGTCCAGCTGGTGACTGTATTGTTTATACTTAACATGGACAACGCTGATTACATCATGATAGATGGTTTTCATTCACATCCATGTTGGGGTAGTAAAACTGGTGTGGAATCAACAGAAAATGATGTGGAAATTCCTACAAAAGTCAAATTGGGTGCCAGTTACAAATGATTTCCAGAAAAGCTGGAAAGTACAGAGTGTAAGTATAATTTTTTGTCTTTTTTTGGTATTTATTCAAGTGTAAAACATGTGGACTCTTGCCTGAATTCTTCTCCCTGTCCAGATTTCCACCAACCAATTATCATTTCTCAGATAGTTCCAATACTTGGATCTACATTGATTGTGGGGTTTTTGTTTCAAACAATATTCAATTTAGACTGGGATGCATTTTTTTACGTTACTGGTGACTAAAAATATTTTCCCTGTTACCCAGTAAAACACAGTAAAGCCTCAGTTCTAGTTTCCAAATTATATATATCTGTACATATGTATTTCTCCATTAGCTGGCGAGGAATAAATTTGTTGAACAGTGAGGGTCAGGGCTTCGCCAGCAGCTGAAATGTGTTATTTATCAGCAGATCATTACAGTCAGCACTGCACAGCATGTGAACTTCCTCACACCCCTCTGCCAAAGCTCCCCACATGGCTGACCTGCCTGCTGACTTGAGCTTCAAGGAGCTCCCAGTCTCCATCTGGAGATTCAATCTCACTGCACTGCGTGTGCCTATGTGATAGCCCCACTTTTCCTTTCCCTTGGCCCCAGCACAGGAAAGTAAAACCCTAAAGGCCTGAATGGGGACAAAGTTTGTCTACAGAAAGCCCTGCTCTCTCTCACTGATTTGAGTGGGAGAAGGCCAGGCTCTGACTGCCACCCCTTCTGTTTATTTTGGCAATAATATGAGTTATTCAGCACACAACTATACGGACTTCTGTAAGTTGTAATGCCTGTAATTTAAATATTTTGTGTGTCCAGGCAGTGTCTGCTATTTCTAAATGTTCTAATACAGGGGATCTCTAGGAGGAAGAAAGTGAATTGATTTGCTTTTAAAATCTGGGGTACTGCAATACCAAAGGTTTCAAAAATTAACCTTCCTTAAAATACTGTGTGTTTTAGTCCTTGTGTCCCTTTTTTTTTCCCCCATCCCATTTTTAAGAACTTTTCAGGCAATGAGGACACCTGAAATTTTTGAAATCAGAGATGTCCAGAAAATGAAAGTCCTTGTCCATTTTAGAACAGGTTTCCTGAAATATCATCCAATGAATATAGAGAGATATTCTAAAATACCCTGAAACCTTGTTTATGCTCAAAATTTTATCTTGGAGTTTGAGCTTTCACAGATCATTAGAGTTATCATTTGATTAGAACTAAATTACATGTCCAGGTTATACAAAAAGAGCTGTGTCTCCCTCCAGGAGATGAAGAGTAACTGGGCTCTGCTGACATACCTGAGTAGAATGCAACTGAGAAAATGAAGGTTCCAGGAAACTCTAAAATTCAGTACACAGACACATTGGTGGCTATTTCTATAGTGGAGACAGCACTCAGGCTGGATTTAGCTCTGGACATTTTATGAAACAAGTACTTTCCAGTCTGAGATGGTGAGACTACATCAAAGAGGCCTGAGAAAGGCAGCTCCAGAGGAAAAGCACATCAATGTTTTACATCAGTCTACACATGTGAAATGTGATGTTAAAGGGTCTGAAACCCTTCCAGGAAGAATTTTAGGGACTCAAAAACTGAGAAGATTAAAAGCACGGATTTGGGAATATAAAACAAGAAAATATTTTATATTCTTTAAGAAAATGTAGAAGTCAAGAAAAGGCAAGCAGAGCCTGAGCAGGGAGAAGCTGATTGTGTATTTAGTTAATGTGAGGCAAACGAAGAAGAGAAGAACAGAATCCTGGTTTTGTCAAACTGGAATTGCTCAAGACAGCCTGTTTTACAAAGGCAGAAATCACATTCTCACTGCTTCTTCCTTCATCTCAAAAGTTTCATGTATTTTCTGACTTGCCTAGACCTTACACATATCAATCTCAGAATAACACATGCAAAGAGCTTTGCTGTTGCATTGCCTAGACTTATATCACACTATCCTTTCATGCCTTTGCAGGAGGTAGAAACTCCCTGGAGACTTCCTTCAATGCCACAGAACAGTGCTTGGAAACAAGGACTTCTCAAACTTGAACTTGAACTGATCTGAGGGCCTTTCAGTTTTTAACATTATTAATTATAATAAATACTTTCTAAATAATAATAATTCACAAATAATATTCTTGAATAATAATAATAAATTATAAAATTACATTAATAAGCAGTGGTCATCTGAATAATCCCAAAGAAATTGAAAATCCAAAGTGATGCACTGACCAAAGTACAGCCACTGCTGTGAAGGACAGAAGTGAAAGTCCTCCTTATAGCATATGACACAGAAGGAACAGGGAGAATGTTACTATTGTAGCATTTAGAATTAAAACTCTGCTCTTATGCATCCCTGAGTGGTTCTGCAGTGACTCTTATTTTAGAGGGACTCATCTGAATTCAAGGTTTTCCCAACAGGAGGACTGATTATACAATGATGGAGCTTTTTCAGTCCTAGCAAGTCTTAGAAATATTTAGTAAATGCATTCAAAACCAATGTCAAGTATCTTGTTCTGCACAACTGAAGATTAAGTTTGTTTCAGCAATGTGCTTCTCAGTGATGTTTTAAAATAACACTAACTAGTAGCTGATTAAAAAAACATCCTCATGAAATCCCCCTGCTCATGAGTCTGCTTTTCTTCTGCAACTCCTCCTGGGTCGGTCCAGGCAGACACATTAGTGAAACAACTGGGTAATACATTAACTAGAGAAGATTCAGAGATTGGTGCTTTTGATGGATATACAGACTAGATAGACACAAATCTGAGAGCTCAGTACCTTCCACTGAGAATACCCCACCTCTGTGGCCTGGAATTTTATTTGTGCCAACAAAGACTTCTCACAAAATCACCTAACAAGGTGCCAAGCACTTCTGCATTAAGAAAGCCAAGGCTTTAGTGCTACATAGTTTTCTAAAGTAAATTTCCTGAAACTCATACTTGAAATTGCCCACAGACTCCAAGAAGTGCAAACAATAATCATAGTGAATCAAACCACAAAAACATTCTTATTTCGGTGCTGTGACAAGTAGATAAATATATTCATAAGCTTAGTAAAAGAAGCTTGGAAAAAAAAGCCAGATTCTTGTGCTAATGTCTAGCAAATATACTCATTATATGACAGAAAAGCAGATTAACTTTCACCAAAAGCAACACAGAAAAATTACTCTGGGATATTACTATGCCTGCTACATACAACAGTTTGCTGAGTGAATTTGGTTTACAAGTCACATGAAGTGTATCTGCTGGCAACATGAAATTTACACTGGTGATGAACACCTCATGTTAGCAATTACAGAAAAACCGGTCACCCTTGCAACAGAGTCTTATTTAACGCATGAGAAAAGGAACAGATTACTCCCTACCTTCTCTGCATCTTGCTCAAAAAGCCGGAGTTGAAAGCACTGGTCCAGTTTCAACTTGCGGACATGCCACATCTGATGCAAGTGTTGCCGGGTAGAATGCAGCTTGTCTAAAAGGCTGGTGATCTTTGGCACAAGACTTTGAAAATCTGCACTTCCAGGAATGCAGTTCCTACCAGAGAAACCATCACTGGATCTTATGCATTGTAATAACCTCTGGCCCTCACGATCCAGTTCTTCCACAGGAGCTTTAATCACTTTTTTCTTAAGCTGTGTGTGCTCATCAATCAGCCTTCTTGAGCCCTCAACGTCTACTGGAAACTCTTTCCTAGCCAACATTTCCTGGAGATCCTCCAGCCTCGATAATAGATGGATGGCACTGTTGAAAAACTCTTCCAAGGAGACACGCAGCTCTATCCATTCATCGTGGTTGTAATCCAAGGACCCTTCAAACTCATCTGTCAGTTGAGAGGGATCCACGAGCTTTGCCAGGCCTTCCACAGACACCATACTTGTCTAAGGAAGGGAAAAGGACAGCATTTAAATCAGGAACCATCCAATCAGAATTAACAGCACAACCCGTAAACAGCATGGAGCGAGTATTTTCCTTATCAATACATAATTGAAGGAACATTGTAAAGGATGTCAAGGACTGTGTTTAATTTTAATACATTAATTGGACAGGAAAATTTGCTTCTAATGCTAGTTAGTTAGTTACTTACTTACTTACTTATTTATTAAAAGATGTGATATATACTGGAATAATGCCTATCTTTTTTATCTGGCCTAACTATCAAAAACATATAGTGAAAATGTTTCTGCCAGAGATTTCATCAGCCCAGTTGAACACTGAAGACTTCTTACTGCAGCTTTTGGATATCTGGACATGGTTGTTCACTAAATGGGTACATGGCATGTCAGGCACTCTGCTACTCGTGTTACACCCCAGCTAGCAGCTACACAGAAACAAAAGTTTCAGGTATATGAACTGAAGCAGGTATTGCAAACTGCCTTAACAAAACTGCCTTAACAGCTAGGTTTCTTATTCCAAATTATTCTAGTTGGCTTTTTGCCACTCTTTGATATTAGCAATTTCTAATGTAATTAAGCGAAAATCAATGTGAAAGTGAAATGTCATTGAAGTATTAACAACTAGAATTTATTGCCAATAGAAAGTACTGCTCACGAATCATACACAATCAATGAGAAATGGTTTTAATTCATTCAAATTCTGTAATTGGTGATAGAGAAAAGCACTGGGTGTCTGGAAAGAAGGTTACAGTTTAAGGACATGGCAACTGATAGCTTTTCCCATTTGTTTAAGACAAAATACTTCTTTTTGAAATTAGGAACATAGGGTTTCATATGTAACTAGAGATTTTCAGTGCTCTCATGTTAACACCCAAGCTGGCAGCCCTTAAAGGCTTTTCTCTTCATCAGTGACTGCACATCTATCCCCTAAATATCAGGCCTCTAAAGAATGTCAGAGCTTGTGCTCTTCAGAAATGGAGGCACCCAATAACCACAGCACTCTTGTAGAAGTCATCTACAAAGAAAAACACCTAAAATCCAGACCATAATCCTAAATTATGTCCAAAACAGTAGGCTAGCCACTGGTTAAAGGTTAACAATAGGCTTTTTCTTCCAATTTGTATCCATCCAAAACTATCAGGCATTCTGCAATGTATTAAAATTGAGATTGTATTGAACTTAAACTCAGGAGAAAGATTATTTTAAAATGCTCTTGCAATATTCCTTGTTTTGAGGAAAAGGGAGGACAGTGGGAGGAGCAAACAAACATTGGGATGGTAAGTATGTCGCTTGAGAGCATTTTCAAATTTTTATACCTCCTGACCTGGACACTGAGACCTTCGAAGATAATTCAGTTTAGAGTTTAACTACCTGTCAGGGAAATACTTCTCTTCACGGCTAACACTAGGACATCCCCCTGCAGTCTGTCAGGCTAATGGAAACATTACTGTAATCATGCAGAGAATTTGATATTATGAGACAGTAGAAAGGCTTTTCATTTCTCAAATTCAGCAGAAATTTTCTTTTTTCAGGTTTGATTTTTTACGTAGTTCTTCAAACTCTAATGAAAACCGTTTTAGTGAGGCAGGTAGGTGCTTACAGTTTCCTAGGCATTGCTCATCCTTCTTTTAGAAATCAATTTTAAAAGTGCCGTCCACTGTTTAGCCTCCTTCTGCAGGAGAAGGAAAATAGTCTTGAAGGCACCTCTGAATTAATGCTAAATAAGCTGCCTGGTCTATTCCTCAAAGTGACAGAAAACTTTGGAATCCACATACATCAAACAAACACTTTCTCTCTCTGGGTGAAGATCTATGTACATGCTTCACTCTGGACTGTGGCACAGAAACACTGCCAGAATCTCACTCCCCAAAATCCAGCTCATCAGAGTCCACTAAGGGTCCCACAGTGCCCTGGCACACACATAAAACTTCCTTTAGCTCAAAAGAGAAATCTGGCCTTGAAAGAATCCTTTCAATAGAAGTTCCTTGATTGTGGTGTGTATTTTGCAGGGTGGACCACAGCTTAGGAAATCTTTGTTTGAATCATGGAATTGAAGGACTCAAACCATTCTGTGATTCTGTGTCTGCAGGTGGTCCAATACACAGTGAAAGCACTGACTTTCCTCCTTCAGCCCAAAAATTTGTGAACCATTGGACACCCATGTGAACAACCCTGCAGACAGACTAAGGCTCAAAGGCACTGATAACACACACAAAATTAAAATACCCTTAATGCATTCCAGCAAATTAATCTGGAGCTTTTTAAACAATACAGACTCAGAGCTGTAAACATGAAGCATAACTTGGTCACAGTTTACTCTCTGCTATCATGACAACAACTCCATACAATAAAAATATATGTCAAGCCTCCACAAGGTATTTATTAATTTTAAAACCAAACAAATCTTCTAAAAATACATACTTGAACTCTGTTACTTTATCTGTCCTCAAAAGTACCAAGGAGTGTAAAGACTTATTTAATCAAAGAAAAATTTATGAGTTTACTGGAGTTTGTGAAACAGGGGTGAAAATTTACAAGCACTTAAAATTTGATAATAATGAAAAATTGTGTTCATGAGTAACACCAGTCTAATTCCCCACAGCAATTCATGGGTCCTTGCAAGAACAAGTTGAAAATAAGGACACACTTATATAACACTGACTTAAATATATACTAAAATACAGTCTTCCATTGCAGTAAATATTAAGAGCTATAGCCAAATTCTCTTCTGTGTTCCAGAGATGCAAAATCTCTGTGTCTCTGAAATTAATGGATTGGTAAAACAGCCAACAATATAAGTGTTTCTCAGTGAATTATTAAAAAACAACACAATGACTAAGTCATGGTGTGGCATGATTGATGTATGAGCATTTCATGCACCTGAATTTCAGCTTCTTTTTGGGCAAGGAGCTGAAATTCACAGAAACTGAAGTGCTACAGAGAAGACAGCTGGTTTGTCTTTATTAACAACAAAGTTAGTAAAATTCACCTTAATTATGCAGCTATATACTTCTCAAAGGACATGCCTGAAGCACCTTATCCTTCACACAAGTTGTTAATGCTATCCCTGAACTGTAAATCTAAATGAAATGAAAGAGGTGAAAATTTAGCAAATGTCTTACAAAAAAAACCCACTAGTGGAAGTTGGGTAGAGGTAAACTAACAAACTCATACATTTGCATCTAGAAAACTGTATCTTTAGTATTTTGATGGATTTAGTGTTGTCATTTTTTTTTCCTATAAGAAACAAAGGAAAGACTTAATGCAACATCACCAAAAATAAACACCACCAAAAAAAAAAAACCTCAGCAAAATGAACTATGAAATATGCAATTCATTTCAACAGTGTGCTCAGAAAACAACCTGATGCCAGGGCATCAGCCCACTTCTGCACTCAGATGTATTTTTTGCTTTCAATCACAGGGAATTTTTACCTGAAGAAAAGTTCTTATCGGAAATGATGCTTTACAATTCATTTCTACGCGGCTCTCACCTCAAAGATGAACTTGGAACTGCCGAAGTTTGTTTTCTGCTTCTGCCAAAAATTATCAGGTTTTATAATCAGGGCAACATGAATCTCAGCAGGAAAGGCTTCTTGAAGGGTTTTTAGGAGAGGCTTGATCAAATCCCATTTGGATCCCCGCATATCGATAATAACAGTGAATCCTCGCTTGCAAACATCTTCACTGCAAGAATAAAAGCACATCATGATAATTAATATTGTGGGCAGCCACAGTGAGACTTGGCTTGTGCTGCTGGTGTTTGGTGCTTCAGAGCAAAGCAAGGAGTGATTAACATAAAAGACAAGAGATAGTACAGTATAAAGGCTATAAGAAAGGTCATATTAAATTGACTATAATGTAATTTACATGCAATGCAAGTGTCTAGATTACAGTTTAATCTCTAATTTTCCAAACACGTGTAATTCAAATGTTCACTAAAAAGCATACATACTTTCACACAATTGGAAACAGAATCAACTACATCTGTATAGAAGCTCTTTATGTGTACATACAATGGATTCTGCTTTCAACATATTGAACCCAGCCAAAGTCAACAAGCAGAGTCCTGTGCCTTAGCATTACCAGCTACTTTTAAATTTGGGTGCCTTCATTTTTAGAGGCCTCTTAAAAAAGTTTAACTCCCAGAAAAGTGTCATGTCCAGAAAAATGCCTTGCAATTACCCCTTGTCAGGAAGGTCCTTGTGACTCAGCATGTGCACTGTTATGATTGGGGCCCTTTTCCCTCACAACTGATCTTCCAAATGCTGCTGCAGGACCTTTTTCAATCTGCAGTCAGACTTTTCCCCCACCCTGTGCTCCTCCCTCCTCAAAAGTCCAAGGCAGCTATCTGGTCTGGTCACTGGCAATGCATGGAGCCCAACAACACCACAGCATTCCCTTGCAAACACATCTCTTCTTTTTCCTCACAAGGAGAGAGGAGAAAGAATAAAAGGACGTGTCAAGTCCAGTCTGTGCAGCTTTCAGCATAACTTTTCAAGGGACATAGTAGTATTAGTCCTCAGAAAAAGAGGTTTGGGTATAATGTAGAAATTGTAAAACTGTTAAGACTCCAAAGAAATATTCCCAGTGCACAAACACACAGGAGGATTTTCACTGCACTCTACCTCTTTAACATCTTAAAACACTCTTTCTGATAATAAGATCCATCTCCTACATATTCAATATAAAGCAGCTCTAAAAAGCTTATAACTAGGTTTCTGAGGTGGAACAAGGACAGGAATATACTTCAGAGGAGGCACACTGGATGGATGGGTGTTGAGAGTTTGCTAATGTGAACAGTCTCAGCACAGTGCCAGACAGGAGCACTCAGAGACAACAAGCTTGGTCCTCTGCCTTAATATTACTGGCACATCCAGAGCACACTGCATACAACAGCCAGTGCAAAGGAAAACAAGGAAGACCAGGCACTTCCAAACACTGTCAGGAATACAGATATTTTTATTCTCCTTTTACCTACTGCTGAAAGGTCAGACATCTGATCCTTTCATAACTAATGCCAAAAAAAAGGCTGTAAAAGAAGCTTTGTTGGGGGTGCTACCACCTCTTGCCTTTTGGAACAAGAGTTGAGACAAGGAAGCAAATCAGAAAGCAATGAATAGAAAGGGGTTTGTGTTTTGTGTTTTTCTTGCAAAGCTTTAGAGGATACTTCAGGAACTTCTGCCTAATCACTGATCCCTGTAAACCTGAACACATATTCCTAAGGATTTCTTCAAACACTTGACAAAGAGATGCAGGAGCCATACAGACACATGGAGAGCCCCAAGAGAGGACAAGTAACACGTAAGTGCAATCTGTCTTTTCTGATATAAATAAATAAATACACCACCACCATCCATTGCAACCACAGCAAGGCATAGACAGTATCAGCTTCATTCCAACTCCCCTCACCACTGCCAACCTGCCAGCTTACCTAATTTGATGTAAAACAGTAAATTAATACTTACTGATAAAACCTGTTTCAGTAAGCAGAACCGGAATGTCCTAGAAGACTGAAGTCTTTTGTTTATGAACCTGAAGTCTTAGACGCAAACAGAAGCAAAATCAAACTCTAGCTGTAGAGCAAAGGCAGTGTGATACCTTGACACCCTTGATTATATACCACCATGACTAGAAGTTCAGCCTGCATTAAAACAGATACTCCAGGGAGGGAACCAGGAACTGTCAATACAGGCTGGAGTCTGTCTGCTGAAGGTTTGCAGCCCCTCCAGGCCTGTGAGGTGCAGAGAAGCAGTGCAGGGAGCAGTACTGCCACCCACTCCCATCAGCACATGATGCCTAAGTGTGTGTGTGTAAAAAAATGCTCCAAAACACCCCAAACTCCCACTGTCCTGCCTCTGGAGACTTCACAGCAGGTTTTCGGTAGAAGAAGAAATGGCAATGATTCCCCAGATTTTTCTGGTGGACACAGTCATGGTCACTGATCCTGAGGACCATTCCCAGGCTGGGAATGCTTTCTGATTCTTTCCCTGGAACAAGCAGTTATTCGCTACCATTTCTATCCACAATCCTTGTAACTAGACCAAATTTCCTATAAACTTCGTACATTTTCAATTATGAAACTGATGGGAAAGAGGGATGGAAAGGGAGGAAAGGAAGAAGAATAATCACAGAATTCTTATGCTCAAAAGACATCAACATGTAAGCACTCTTACACCAATAATACAAAACTCCAAACAATGCTCTTTATTATAAAGACAATTTCTCTACTTCATTCATCACATAGGCATGTAAACTCCTGTATGAAATATGAAAGTGCTAAAGAGGATGCCCCTTTTCAATTGTAGTGCAGGAAACATACAAATGGACAGTTTTTATCCTTTTGAGAAAATGCAGCTCTATTTCAAGAGTGTTGGCAGCATTCTTGCAGAAGTAATTCTGCTTGCAAATTTTTCTTTAATGTGATGAATGGTACTAACCTGTACAAGATCTGTGGGTCTTTAGTCTCATCTGCACAATTTGATTCCCCAGCACAGTGATAACTCCACATTGCTCTGACTTTTTGCAGAAAATTAGCACATGATTTCTAAGCCTGCTTGTCAAAAGCTATTATTTAATGGTGTTTAAACTGTTGCAAGACAGAAAGCTGCCTGCTCATCATTTCTACTTTCAGTTGCAGAGCTTGCTGCAGAGAGGGTACCTTAGAGACACCTACCCTGTACAAACAGGTAGCCAGATTCTAATCAGGTACTAATATCTCAAAGAAAGACTTGAGAGATAAGAAAACTATTTAGAGTGTAACCTCTAAAAAAATGGACAGGGACCATCTGCCATGATGTGTTTGTTTAAGGAGCCTCCCTTGCTGGGGGGTCTTCAGCTGAATATATTCATACTACAGTCTTCAGCTGCCTAGAATAAATTCCAATAAATTACTTTTCAGGAAACCATAAATGCAAATCCAGGGAATTAAAAATAATGAGTAATAATGGTCTGCAAAACCAAAACTGAACACGGATGTGAAAGCACAAAAGGCTAACATAATTGTGGGGCAATTTATTTAAAAAAAATTGCAATATCCAAATATTTCCAGCTATTGACAGCATCCTAAAAAATTGGCCTAGACATAATGAAGCTCTGATAAACCCTGGTGAGGCAATCTGGGACAATCTGTCATCTCTGATAGTCAGTCATTTTTCCTCAGTTACCTCAGCATGGATTGAGGAAATGATGTGAGGCTCCTTTTGAATGGACCAGCCATGCTTATTAACTTTATTGCTTAAAAGCAACAACTCAAACCCTTCCCAATTTAGCAATTGATCGGGAAAAGCATCAGTAGCAATCAAGCTTTCTGCACATTTCCCAAGCAAGACATGCCTTATTCCTGGCTCCCAAGATGATACATCAATACACATATCTATTACACACAAGCAACCACTTTAGTATGGCAATTAATGTTGATTGTGCTGCTTAATTTTTTCCGGTATTGATATTTGACCAGAAACTGGAAAAAACACTCAAATCAAGGTATTTGGACAATCCATCAGCCTTTTAGCTGTGCTCATCTGGACTAGATTTGCAATGGTGAGCAGAAATTGTTTGATAGTTGATAAGTCATTTCAGTTGCTCCACTGCTTTTAAGCAAAGACCATCTTCTAAGTCTAATAAAAATACCCAAAAATATTTGTGAAAATAATACTTATGATCTGGATTAAAAAAAAAAAAAAGGCACACAATTGAAACTCAGAAGCAGATGTGATAATTTTGTAAAAATAAATGCCTCTATTTTGGTTTCTAGGGTACTTTCATAAGGCTATTTTCTCAAATTTCCTCTTTAATTCAGGCACGCTCTAAATTGTATTTTCTTTGGCAAGAGCTTGGTCACTGGGTACCAAATGAATTTAAGGACTTCATGCTTTCTGATTAATCTTTCAGATACCTATTGATTATGTGTATTTTTCATCCTTATGGTTTGGCCCAAGCTTCTGGCATTTGGAAGCTTCAGCACTTGATTAGCTGAAATAACATAATATCCCCATTCCCATTTTGCAGCCATGAGTTAATGATGAAGCAGCACATTTAGCATTCCTGTTGGACCACTAAAAGCCCAGATCTGACAAGTCCAGCATCTCATTCTAAATATGATTTGTTAACAGGGAGAGCAAGGTCTCTTTTAAGGCAGGTCAGCATAACCTTGTCAGGAGACACTGTCAGAATAACAAGTAGCTCTTCAGGCATCAATACATAGGAGCAAAATCTGCAGGAAATTAATTATTTTTGAGATCACCCTTCCTTTGATAAATGTGGCTGTAGTCAGCCAATTGGTTCCCAAGCTGAGGGTGGAAAAGGGGAGGGAGAGGAGAAAAGCAGGTATGTAAAAGCTTCCAAGCACAAACTGTTATCCCAAAGGCCTCATTTCATATGAGAACTTACTAACTCTGCTGCCTAGCTTCCATATCAAAATGCACCAAGGATCACTTCAGTGATTTATGTGTTAATATTTTTGATTAATTGCAAATTTTTATTCATTTTGTGTGTGGTTTATTTACTCATCTTGGAAATAAAACCAGACAGAAAGGTTTATAATCAGCATCACTTACAGACTTTCATTCTTCAGTTTCACATCACCACGCTGAGCCTGAATTTCACCTTGTCAATAGAAACAGTCAGTTCCTGTATTCATAATTTACTTTTCAGTACATTTAAAAGACCAGATAAAGCAATTTTTAGTAGACCTGTTTGCCAAGCACATCTGAACCAGCATTATTTATTAAAATCCTTTGCTCTAATTGATACTTCTCAGCAAATGGTACTTTGCTTATTATCCCAGTTAAGAAATGTGCTCCTGTGCTGTCACCCACATCCCCAGGGACAGTGGCTGCTCAGCAGCATGAGACAAACTGTCTTTTCAAAGATGCTGGGACACTCGTGACTCCTAATCCTCACATCTCCCTTCTGTGCTGCTATATCAGACACCAGGGGAGGAACTCAGTGATGCACAACCCAAGAGCACCATCACTCTGGATACAATTCACAGCAAGCTCCCACCAGCGAACTTCAGCTACCTAAAAGACTGTAGGTGGACAATCATCATCCTAGATTTTCCTTCTTACAGTTTTCAACTTGGTTTCACAATGCTTTTTTGCAATTAGAGAAGAAACAGCCACCCAGACTCCACTTCCAATTAATCCTTTCTTCCTTACTGTGACCTAAATTTGTTTATTCTCTTTCAGCACTGGAAAGGAATTGCTCATTGTCACTTTTCTTTTTTAAAAAGAGAGAGAAAGAAATCAAAGCCAGTTTCACAGTGGCTGGAGCTGGACATAAAGCAGTGATCTAGAGAAATTTCAGTGACATGTTGTAAAAAGACTTGGAGCCAGTGAGGTGCAGGCAAAGACAAATCTCCTGTCTCTGGATTCCAGCCACTGCTCTTAGGGGACATGAGGTGTGTCTGTGAATGGCACAAGAATGCAGATGTGTGGGCTGCACAACATCCACATTCAACCCCTGCCTCTGGCCCCAAGACAACAGGAAGCGAACAGAAAGGCAGAAAAATCCCATATATTGCAGCAGGAGCTAACTGGTGCCAGATGGGTTCTCCTGATATTCTGATGCAACTCATTCATTTTGGTATTCAATTTTTACATCTAAGAAAAATGGCTCTGAGCTCCAAGCAATTCTGTTGTAAAATGATGTAAGGTAGGAAGAACAGACACCACCCAGGTGTAACAAAAGCTTTTTCCAATATGTAATCATGATTCCATGAGGGCCTGGGGGTCATTCTGAGAGGTGCAGCTCCCACTGGCATCTCTGTCAGGGTTCAGCAGGGCTGTGTTGAGCTCTCTTCCACCCAGGTAAAAATCCTGATCTGCATCGTTACAACCCAGACCAGAACTGGGACCCAAAGCTCTGCAGGCATTTGGCCTCCTATTTAATTGAGCAAATAAACACTATTCGAGAAGCTTCCTGTCTTCATTCAAATAGCAAAGATATAAAACACAGCTGTGTCCAAAAAATGCATGATCGCAGCTGGTAAAGCCAAATCTGGAGGACAAATGTTCTAATATTTCAAATTCCTGTTAAGTTTCTGCTGGTAAATGATGCCTTCATCTAAACCCATTTACCCTCTTCCCCTTTTGTTGCTGCACATCTACTATATTTGGATCAATATCTGGCAGGTCTTCCTTGAAACAGCTGCTGAGATAAATATGAAATTAATCAGGGCTTTGTTTTTTGTTAAAGCAGGGCCACATTTAAAGATTTGTTACTACAACAAAGAAATGTTTGAACAGTAAGTACCATTCAACTCTCTCTTGAGCATTTAAAGTCTTGCATTTGAGATGATTTAGCAGAAACAAAACAAAAATGCTTTACCAAATGAAAATTATATGTTATTGAAATTTGCTAGAAAAAAAGAAATATTAGGGTTGTGTTGAAATAGAAACATACCATTCTTGAAAAGGTTTGGATGAGCAGAGGCTATTGGAAGCAAGTTTGAAGATTCAAATCCAGAGGAGAAATAGATATATAAGGCTGTGCTTAGCACAGAAAATAAATGGATCTTTCTGCCTGTACTATGAGTTTTTTCACAGTTCAAGCAAGGAGACCATGAAGGTTGTTTCACATGCAGTCACTGTGAAGTTTAGTCTATGGTCAGCACTGCCAGATTTTCATGAGGAAAGGGATATTTCGTCTGGGCAACGAGTGCTTGGGCTCTCAGACACGGCATCCTAATTTATCAGTTCTCAACATCAGTGACTTTACAAGTGAGTGAATGGTGCAGGGTGAACAGCTCCAGGAATTCCAGTCAGTGCCATAAAACAGTCACCCCAGAGTGGAAAGCCTCCAGATTGCAAATACGTACATTTCCTTGAAACACGCTGTGGGAGGCAAAGAAATCCTGGGGAAAGGATAGAAACCGGGGAAAGACCTTACAGCATAGAGAAGCCTGCAAACATGTTCAGCTCATGCAAAGAATGATTAATGTAGGTCTAGACAGTCAACAGCAGCACCTGGTAAAATCCAATAATGTCCACAGGCAGACACCATGCCAAATTCCTTCCTGCCTGATGCAGGCAGGTATGACCACTCTGGGACTTGCACATTTGATCCAGAGCTTGACCGAGCTCAGAGATGACAAGAGGAAAAAAACCTCTTCAAAGATGGTAAAAGCACTTTTTCTACATAGTACTGACATCTCCTGCAGTAAGCACTCGTCAGTTCCCATACCCTGCTCCTGGCAGTGAGGGAGAGCAACGCACACCCATTTACTGAGGAACTGTAATTAAAATAAGGAGCTAGGGAGAGAAGATGAGATTCTACACGTCAATTCAAAGTAAGATATTTCATGATGAGTGCAGGTTCTCATGAAAGTATTACTGAATTTAAAGCTGAAAAAAGGCTTTTATGAGAGCAAAATATTCTGGTTTACCTTTTAAGATGATTTCTTTGTCATTTTTTTCCCTGCTTTTGATCTACTTTGAATTTTTCAAAAAACTTTGAATTTTATCAAAATATTTTGACTGATATAACATTTTAGAGGTATGTTTGTAGGAAATTTCTAAATATTTTAGATTTTTCCTCACTTAAAAACTTGCACTTCAAAATAGCAGATTCTTCCACAACTCTCTTAGCTTCTGCCCATTTGCAGTGCAGAGTTTTGCAGCATGAGCATTTGCAATAACTACTCCTTAAGACATATAGGATTTTTTTCCAGAATCCACAGACATAAGGGCAAACACTGGATTCCAGTGCATCTGTCAGGAGGCATGGTTGAAACCCAGAAACACTCCATGGTCCATAGGTCTGTTGAGATCTCTACAAGAATTTCAGTTCTCTTTAGAATTGCAATTAAAAAGCTGATGCCTCTTTTTTTCCCTGGGCTGGACACTGAGGACTGACCATGACTAATAAATGACTGGTACTCTTTTTTTTTTTTTTTTTTTTCCTTTAAGAGCTCCACCCGTACACAAACAAAGCAGGTTTTTGTAGGCACAATGATTTACCTAAAATAGTTCATTTATCAGATAGATGCTTCCTGCCATGCCAGGCTGGCTGAAGACTGCATGTTGTATTACATCCACAAGGACTTGCTCTGAAGCTACAAAATCAATCTGTGCTTTAAGATACACTTGCAAAATCAATTTTTGTGTATTCATTCATACAGCAGACTTTACTCATTCTTTTAAAAAACCATGATGGCATTGAGAGTGGAAAAAGCTCTTTTTACAGAGTCCTCAGGAGACAGGGGAAACTGATGAGTTATTCCCAACCCAGGTCCAAAACCTCTAGCTCACATCCAATTTATTCTGAATCTGTCTCCTAGAAAGGCCAGGCTCTCTCACTGTGTCTAGCAAGAGGGGCAAAGCCATGCCAATGAAGCCATGGATGTGAGGTATCATCCCTTTTTATCTGTGGAGACATAAATGTGGGGGAGATCTAAATCACTGGAGCTGACTGAGCACAAAGAGGTTGATAATTCAGTGTTTCAAAGGTAGTAGAAGACCCAAAAGACACTGTTGACATCCAGAGTGAGAAAGCTGAATCTAAAATGCTTCTGGAAAGCAAAAATGAATCCAACAGTCAAAACCCGGCAATAAATGTGCAAACCCCAGGTGAGTCACTCTCTGAGCTAACATTCTCTGAGTGTCTTCCCAAGATGACTTGAGGTATTTCTCCAGCCTCTCATCTTTGCAGGAGACTGAGCTCCTCAGGCGCCAGTGTGGTCTCCTCAGGTTTAGCATCCATCATGCCAGGCACTGTCCCACACTGATGGGAACTCACACATTGCTGACATGGCAATGCAGTTTTAATGTTGCTTCCCTTACAATCCTGAACTTTCAGCACGTTGCAAATAATTCCAGTTCTCCATCATTCTCTGCCTATCAGTCACCAATAACTGGAAAAACCAGAGGAATTCTTTAATCAGCTAAAGCAGGTTCAGATAAATGCTCTGAAAAGTAATTGCCCAGTTTCAACTGCCTGCTCCCTTTTCCTTATTAGCTCTATGGCTTCTCTATCAAAAGCACAATAAAACTTCACTGGCAAATCCATCTACAAGTGCCACATATGAATGATCATCAACCTATTCATCTCAGGAAATACATACCCTAGGTGGTGCTTTCCCTGCTGACAGACCTGAAAATTATATTGACAAATTAACATATGCCAGGTTAGTAATGATAGGAATCTGCTAGTCAGAGAACTTAGAATTTATTGTAGATGTCAGCAAGCCCACAGTAATGAAAATCAGAGACAGCAGATTCTTGAAATACTGCACCTAAGGATATTGGCGTAATACTGAGCCTCTCATTAGGCCTGGAATAGGCACATGAAACACACATCAGGCCACATCTATTCCACCAGACTTATGGGTTTCCTACCTGTGAGTTAAACTAATGCCAGTATAACATCCTGTGTAGAAATGGGCCCAGTGTGGTGGGTTTCTGTAGCAAGTTGAACAACCACAGCTACCCCTTCCCCTCTCTGCCAGAAACAACTGATGAGGATCAACAGAATCCATTTCAGAGCTGCTCTGCAAACCCTTAGCCTCACACTGGACACATCCCCCAGTTTAAGAAAAGCCTGTGGCATGTGAGTCCCTGATACTGAGATAACACAAATACATGTAGCTGTTTTCCTTGCAATTACAGCTTCACAAGTTATGCATTTTTTTTACACTTGGCTGGAGCACTGTAGTCCAAGGGATGAGACTGAGTCAGGTGAACCTCGTTGGGTTATTCACCCCCTTCTTGTGCATTATAACACACTTCTCTCTGTTGAAGCCACTGCATTCTTCCATTGAATATATTGTATCTACCACATCTTCAGACACAGGGAAGATCCATAATTGCAGAAAAATTGCAAATAGTTGTGGCCACCTCAGAGTTAATTTTGAAAAGCCTAAGAGAGATCAGTTAATAATCTAACCATGTGCTTATTTCTCCAGGCTGGGATATATTCTCTGTTACACGTGTGCTGATTTTATACAGGAATCATTTATAGCTCTATACATATGCTTATCTAATTGTACTGAATACACATGCTTTATTAAACACACAAATGAGCCCATTTATGAGTCTATGTGAAAGTAGACCCCTTCATATTTTATTTATAAGTGTGACAATAGAATGGCATTGACATAGAACATCCATTTAATTCAGGGGATTTAGAGTTGTCCTACAGACTTTTCTAATTTTTTGCCAGAATCAAAGCTTTTGGGTTTTTTAATTAGATTTCTAGCCCATCTGCTTGCAAAGATAGCCCTGACAATATAGACTGATGTACATTTGTCTTGCTGAGTCTGCAGCCAGTGGAAGAAACAATGAGACTTAGAACATGAACTTGCATTCTCCGTCTTATTGGGGTGATAATTGAAAACCCAGTTTTGGCAGCCTAAATACCAGAATTCTTAAATATTTCACTTCTGCCAATTCTGCCACCAAACCTGCAGATACAATGTTTGTCAAAGCCACGAGTTATTCACAAGTGTTCTTGCCCATTTTGATGACCATGCTGCACAATTCAGGTTGCCAATTAGGACTGGGCAAGTGCCTGGCTAAATAAACATGCCTGCAATTATAATCAAGGATTTTACTCCTCTTGTATTGTGTGGAGTAAAAGCAGTGATCACAGCATAATCAAACTAGTACTCAAAGCCTCTAGTGGAAAAGACAGCAAAAATACAATTACTGGGGATTTGATGTAGAACCTACCAGAGCATTAGCTTAATGCATAATTTTAAGTGCTTTATAAAATAAAAATAAGGAGAACAAGTTAAAACCTCTGTTGCTATAACAGGCTTGACAAACAGCAGAGAAAACAGCTCAAATACACTCAGACTTTTTCCTACCACTTGAAAACAAAAAGAACACTGCACTGGTCTCTTATGGGGGTTATGTTATGCAAACTGCTAAAATCATCCACAAAACTACCGACTCAAAAAATCCCAAAACCCAAAACCCTGATTCCAAATGTAAATAACGGTCTCAACCTTCTTTTATATAAACTCTTTTAAAATAATTGTCAATGTGTGCTTATGTCCCTTAAGCAAGCTCAAGTTGTTGGTATCTTAAAGGGGAGGTAGGATTGAGTCTGGGTTTATGACAGTGGCTGCTGCCTGAATTATCAAATTGTGGGGAGGAAGCATGGATGCAGTTGTATCCCAACCCTGGGGTTTTTAAGGACAGCAATGTTCACTGACCATGTTTCTTTAGTCCTATGGCCCGCCTGATAAAAATATCTTCCATCTGGTTTCTGTATGGTTGTGCCTCACAATAGAAGGAGCTTGATTAAGCAATTAAGATGGTGCATGAAGCACATGTTTGCACTTGCTGGATATGGATGGACACATGATCACACTTGACTGCTTTTCTGTAGTAAGGTCACAGGACTTAAACAAGAATTAGCAAAAGGACATGGTAAGTAGAAGCCTGCAGGCCAGGCAAGCCTTTTACTGCTTTGGTTGACCTCTTGCATCAGTTTCCAATCTATTGTAGTAAATTAATGTGTTAGCCTGAAAAAGTATTGATATCCTTCCTTCATTTGGGACTAAGAGCTGACATGGTGAATGCATGTTTCCACCTGGATGATTTCCTTCTAACGCCCCTGGCAACTTACACAGTGAATAAAAATCTTTATTCTGTCTTAAAATGTACGAGACTTATGGATAAGTCTGAGAGCTTGGTAATGGCTGCCTAGAAATCCTCTCTAGTCTGTTGTCTTGAGATTCATTTGTTGCCTGATTCTGTTTGCAGAGCAGATATATATTTCAAATTCATTCAGATTCTGTTGAAGTCAGCTGTAGCCTGGAAGAACCAACAGGGGAATCCTGTAATTTTCACAGGAGCCACACATCAAAGGTAGGAAGAACTAATGGTTTGATAAATCAATTGGGACTAACTCATAAAATTACCTCATATATTAATTTGCTTCCAAATACCTTAAAATCCACCCCAAAAATCCTGTTACATCATCTGGTGATAATGACTTCTTTGATCTTCTCTCTGCCCTATCTACCTAAAATAGTTTATCATTAGCTTTTAGAACTTGACCAATATTTGAACCTATGTGATGTGAAAAACAATTAAAAGTCAGTTGCCTCTAAAAGAGCAATGTGAGCACAGTATTGACAAAATGGACTTCAGCTTCTGGAAATACTATCTTGTCTCCAATTTCAAAAGCCCAGAAAGGGAGATCAAGACAGACTTGCATTGGTATTGTATCCAATACATTAATTTGATTTATGTTGCTCAAAGTTCTGTACATTATTCAAACATTTCTGGTTTAATTTTCCAAGTGCTCCTGGGAATATAAAAAATATATAATGAGGACAACTAGCATCTTATTTGCTAAGATAAACATTTCTAAATCTAGTGTCCAAGTTAGAGCAGGTGAATTCTCAAATGGCCTCTTTCTCAAAGGTATTGAGTGGATTCTACCTAACTAAAATTTATGCCTTCTTTGTATAATTAGTAGTGCCCAACAAGTCATCAGGTAAGTGCTGCTGATGCTAATACACACAGATAAAATTTAACAGTCCCCAAAACTAGTGTGCTGAAGTGTCCTACAGAATTCATTCCCAAATGAAAATCCCAGGAAATCCTTTTAGCTGACCCTATTTCCATGTCGCCTACAGTTTACGATCCGACACTGCAAAGTCATTAGGGTGGCTGTTCTGGAAAGTGAAGAGAAACTGAGATTTCCAGTAAGCCTGGTAAGTGAGGAATGATGTAGCAGTTGAGGTTTGCCTTGTGAAGAGAGAAGAATAAAACCCTAAAAAACCTGCACATACTGCTTGTGTATTTGATTCCTAGTCTAACAGTTCATTAAAAAGCAGAGCTCCCAGACATTCTTCTTATGGGTAAGATTTTTCACTACTTTTCCTGATTTTTAATTAGATTTTGGAATGGAATTGCAGCTCCTACCCACAAATCTCAAGTGGGGAGCAAAATCTTAACTAATCTGTGATCCCAGAAATGTTTGCTTCTCCAGATGCAGTTTCTGAACTAAATTACAAATGTTGTAGAAAGAGACGAATGGAGAAATAAGGGGACGTAACCGCAAAATTGGATGTCATTAATCAGTGTTGTAAGAGTTTAGTTCTGTCTTTAGAACAAAAGAAAAACAAGGTCTTAAGGAAAAAGAACATATTGCCTACTTGAATCATTCTTAGACTAACAGTTTATTAACAAGCCATGCTTCCTACATGCATGATCACCCATTAGTTAATCAGATACCTTTGCAATTACTGTTCTTCCTTAAATTCTTCCACTCCCTTGAATTACTGCATGGTGAAATGGTACATTTCATAATGAGACAGGTTTTCCGAGTGCATTTTCTAAGGTCAAGCAGCAACACAGTACATGGCCAATTTCCTACAGAGTGCTCCAAATTCAGATTGGGAAGGCAGCTTTAAGATCCTGCTTCCCAGAAATTAGGGGTCTAATCAGTGCACACTGTTAAAGGGATGTGTACTTCTGCCTCATGCAGTATATCTATAAAAAAAACACTTAGGGTTTTCTATCTTCAAGATGTAAAATATCACTTAATATGGTTTAATATCTATTTAATATGGTTTACCAAGCAAAAATAACTTTTAATTAGTAATTATTTCCAACTAAACTTCAAAAAGTAGTATTTATTCAATCCTCAATAACAACAGCCATAGCACAAGCATCTAGACTTTCAAAATAAATAAACAAACTATAAAACTTAACTTATCCTTCTAGTGAAAGTTTTCTAATAATACAGCATTAATATTAGAGACTGTCAATTCTTCTTGTAATCCCATGTGAAACAGGAGAAAGGGATAGGAAAAGCATTTGAAAGCAGACTGATCTGGCTAGAGATGAACTGCTGCTATGATTTTTGGAGAGAGATGCAATTATTCTACAAAGCCATTCTCTATTCCAATTTCTATTCACTAACTTTAACCAAAAGGACTTTAATTAAAAGGATTCAGTAAAGATGACCCTTGTAAATACAGCATCAAGCTTACAGCAGGTTCCTACTTTCTCATGTTTGCACAGTAGTGTGGGCATTTTTAAAAGGTGGAAGATTTCCCTGAAAACAGTCACAGGACAAGGGAAAGCTGTTTTGGTGCTCTGCCTTGTTGGTGAAGTACCACAAAGGATCTTTCTAAAATATTACATCACAGGAAAATTCTCTAGAGACTAAAGTTTCTCTTTAAAGTTAGACATTAAATAAAGCCCTGTGTACACAGTCAGGGAAACCAATCCTCCCCTGTTAATAGCATGTGGCACACGTTGCTGACCAGACAGCATTTGCCAAGCCAAAAGCATGTCTGAATTACACTTTGCTGCCTTTTCCTATGGGGAAAGGAGAGAGTCTAGAATTATTTCTCTGATTTGTGATTTTACTTTGCATTAAAGCATTTCTTTCTCTCTTTTTTTAAATCTTAATCTAAGTAGCCCAGGAGTCGCACACCATAGAGTTACAATTACGGTTTGCTGCACGCAGTGCTTCAGGATCCACAGGGAACTCTGAAGCAGTGCCAGGATCCACAAGGAAGGCATAAAACACCACAGACTTGGTTAGGAACACCTTGTGGAAAACGAGAAGAAACCATTGATGAGATTTACAACTGTCTACCCAACTTGGATACCAATTTCCTTTGCAAACAGCAGGGAACTGAGCATCCCAACCTCTGAGACAAATCTTGCCAGTCCCAAGCCATACTTTCCATGCTATAAGAACATCAGCCTGCTCAATCCCACATGTTACCATGAACGGGTCATTGTTCTATTTCAATATGATCAAATTTTCTCATACCACAAACTAGCATGTGCTTTTATGAGCATGGGAACTGCCAAACTCTTGGTAGTGGTTTGCACATTGATTCTCTAATGGTTAATAACAAATGTACCTCTTACATGATCTAGGGATACCTGTACACCTCCAGTCTCTGAGAAGGGCTGGGTTCAGACCACCTTCTCCTCTCTGTGGACACTAATTATGCCTCTTTCCTCGATGCAGCTGTCTATTCTCATTAAATTTGTAGAAATGTAATATTCTTGTGCATTTTCTCTGACAGATTTGGTTTAACAGTGACTGACAAACAGTATGATAGCATCAGCTTTTTACTATTCATTTGGAAATATGCCTAAATTATATTCCTGAAAACATATCCCCAGTCTACCCCAGCTGTGCACTGGGGAACCCAGACTTTGGACCATCATCCTCAGCATCTCCATGCATCCAGTGAGGATAAGGATCAGCCTGTCTAGGCTGAGACAACTCCACTCCTGTGTCTCCCATTACTTGCTTCATATTGGCACACAGTAAAGGTCTCATCCATCCTCCATGGGAGTCTAGAAGAGCTTTCCACTGACATTGAGATGCCTTGGACAATATGCCCATTACAAAGCAGACTGCAAAGCACAGCAGTTGTTTTCCTGCTTCTAATGACATCCATGAAGAGATGGCATAAGCCACTTCCAAATCGCAATAATTTCTAATAGTGAAAAGGATATAACACATACTGGAGTTACTGATGAGGAACACAAGCATCCATAGTGGAATGAGACAAAAACTATTTTACAGTCTCTGCAAAAACTGTAGGAAAGAGATCACCTAAAAGAAAATTCAGGATTGGCTGGAGTGCTGCATATTCCACTGACGGCTGCTGACAGCTTCAGGAGGGAGCTGCGCACGGCCTGTGCCAGCTCTGCTGCCAGCGAGACGCTCCCACAAAACCTCTCTGTCTGCTAATTTTAGCTGCTCTGAATTACTGCTCACATTAGCACACGCCTGCCTTCTCCAAGGAATTCTCCTAGTCACTGCTGCCTGGACCTCTTGGAGCATTGTGGAGCCACAGGTCTGATGGTTAAAAGGCCCATGAGAAACATGCAAGAGCTTTACACCTGGACTAGTGTGACCAAGGCCAGGAATGGCAGCATGGGGAGGTGTGCTGCAGAGACTCACAAAACACTTCTCAGAGAGCCATTGAGGAAGAGGAGGGAGAAAATGACACTCTGCATAAAATTTACAGCAGGCTGTGGTGCCCGCCAGCTCCCTCACCAGTGAATGGGTGCAGGATATATCCTAGTTTACAAGTTTCTGCCTTTTCTCCATCACCTCAGCTCCTTCTTCCAGGCAGCAGATGCCGGTACAACCAACATGCAAAAGCCATTTAGGACAGGGAACAATGCTGATCTAATCCCCAGACTGAGGGCCTGGACAGAGCTCAAAAGCAGAGTGTGCAGCACAGCTCTACGTGAGACAACTCAGGGGATGGGATCAGGCCCCAGACCCTGCCAGCACCACTGGATGGCACTAGGCCATGGAGGACAACCAGCAGTGGTGGCATGCATGGTGACAGGGGTTGTTTTGCTGTTTGATCCTGATTTGGAGAAATCCAAGCAGAATCCTTCCCAGGAAAAATTCTCTGTTGGAAATGCAGTGAGGTACTATACACAACATTACTAACAGAAATACAGCAACACAGGGAGTGGCTGCACAGGATGGGCACCCATCTTGTGTGAGAGAGCCAGAAACAGCATCCCACAGCCCCTGCAGGGGAGCTGAGTAGCACCTGAGGCTCCCCTGAGAAGACAGCTGAGGTCTTCTAAGGGTCTTAGCAAAGCTCAGACCTTTGGCAAAGGCCACCAAACCTTGAGGAACTCAGGTGATGCCACTGCATGGAATCACCACACATACAGGAGGCAGCTGCCTCCAGGTCAGCCCTCCTGGCCCTCGAAGGAAGCACTGCCAGAGGCAGCTCTGACTTGGCTCAGAGTGTTCTAACAGCCCTCCAGTGGCTCTTCTCCCAGCAAGAAAGAGAGAAGCCAGGTGTGGTGGCACTGCAGAGCTGTGGCTGGGCAGCAGCACCTTTTGACTATTTTCAGCACAGAGGACATGGGAAGATGGGGGCTGTGATGAGGAATCCACTGACTGCCATCCTTCTGGCTGCTCTGAGCTTGCAGCCTGAATGCACGGCCTGAGAGGGCAGGGCTGAACCAAAAAAGGCCAGACAGGAAAATCAAAAGGCATTGGACCTGAACTGGGTAGAGATGCTTACTTTGCTGCCTGGGAGGAGACAAAGTAAAACAGTGACCTTTTATTCCATTGGACATGTGCCCTCTGCAAGCCCTAGCCACTGACTCCACTGAAGAAGGTACAAGTGAGCTCCCACTTGGCTGGAAAACAGCCAAGGAAACAGCCAGTGCCAGCAAAGGCAAATTCTCTTCCAGACCTGTGCATTTCCCTTCTATGCTAAACTTGGCCTGTAGGGCCACCCTCTGCAATCCTCAGTCTTCAAATTATTAACCCATTGAATTTGTGTTGGAGATGTTAAATGAACCAGAAAGAACCCAACATGACTTTGAAATCTCAGCATGAGATTGGCAGTAATAGAAAATTAAACTCCTTCCCCTACACTGTAAAATAGAACAATTGCTTTGGAAATAATTCAGACATAATAAATGGGGGATTCGTTCATATTAACTGTTTTCAATTGCAGATTTATAGACTAAAATTAAGCAGATGTTGAGTGTTGAATACAATGCTTAAGAACACAATGACAAGTTGAAATCCCAGTTTCTCTGCATGTGGCAATCAGTAACTTCAATTATTTATTGGAATACAATTAAAATATAACTAAATGGAGCAAGCTATAGTTAAGAATAAAGAAATATTGTAGAACTTAGTGGGGAAAAAAACAGTAAGAGATTTTCAGGTCTTCCAAAACAGTACAAAATGTTTGGATACAAGATAAACAACTTAGAAAATACTTTGCAAATCTCTTTGGAAGTACTTTAAGGAATTTACTTTAAATAAGGAATTCACTCTTGTAAGAACATCAACCTTTATTTAATTTATTTCAATTCTGAAGCAAGATAATGAAATCTTCATAAGCTTATTTCAATATTAAGTTTATCTCATTTCTTCTATTTCACAATAAACAGAGACTTCTGTTAGACCCATATTGATGATTACTGGTAAAAGTGAGATGCAGAGCCCAGCTTACCCTGCCTTTTATTACTCTTTAGAAGGCTACAGGAGCTGTGCAATTCACAGTACATCAACTGCAAAGCTTTGTATCATGCTCTTTGTGCTACTCATCACAAAACCAGTCTTAAAACACTTGCACTGTTATGGAACAGGACAGCAGAACAGGGCTCAGCAGGTAACCAGGCTGGAACCACTTAGAGAGCACTCTCAGCTCCCACAGAGGGCAGAGAAAAAGAGGACATCTGCTTCAGGTCCAGAGCTGTGCAAGATGGGACCTTACACTAGAAAAACAGCAGCAGGCAATGAAAGCAGGAAATAATTTGGAAACAGATACCATAGCCCTCCCATTTACCTTTGGTTTGGGCTGATTTAAAAACAAACACAGGAAGTTGTGTATCTGTTTAAACACCCCACATCTTTATACAAAATAGTATCACAGAAGCTGGAGTGACTTTTGTTTTCATGCCTCTGTGGCAAGACAGGAGTGACAAGATCTGGGTCTGTCCTGACACACCTCCTAACAGCGCCTCCAAGATGGGGAGGATACAGAAACCTGTTCCAGTTCTTCAATCTGTGATTTTAATCACTTTCTTTTTGTCCCATTTTCCATGTACACTGAGACTAAATTGTTTACTTTAGCTCAGGCTTGCAGAGTGTATTTTAACAGATCACTTTATTTTCCATCTCTAACATAAGCATCCCCAACACCTTCAGTCTTTTCTCATAACTCCTGCTCTCCAGGCTCTGACAGCTCCTGTCACTCTCTCTGCACTTCTAGGAAGCTGACATTTTCTAGCAGCTTCTGGTAAATGGGAGTTTCCAAGATTGCAGCTGTAGACACTTGCTGCAGAGTTTCAACATCAATTATAGCCTCTGTCCACTCACCCAGGAATAAAATGCCTGAGCAGGTTATTAACACAGCTGGAAGGAGATCAGAGATCCTCTTCTGAAGTGCTGATTTCCAACAAGCAGTGAACGTGTAACTTTGCCCTGAGGTGGTCAGTACCGGGACACAGGAAGCAACAGAGCAGTGAGCTCTGAAGCCTTTCAGTAGGACAAAGTAAGAGCACCAATATTTCAACAGAAGTCCTCCAGTTCCTAACAGAGTGATAAAAACATAACACATAAATACCACATATGGTTGAGGCTGGGTTTGAACTGGCTACAGAGTGGCAAAACACTCTCAAACTCACCAGCACTCATGTCAGTTATTTACTTCTAATGAACCCCTTTCTCCAAAATACCTTACCATTATTTGTTAAATTATATCTGAAGAAAATATACATCTCCGTTAGGCTCATTAGCTTCACTGCATTTTTTTACTGCTGTATTTTGAAACAAGTGTATGGTGGAATAATTATCTTATCGATGGCACCAGATATTTAGTTACTAAAATTGGTATGACGTCCCTGGTGTTATTTTTTAAATAGATGGCTATTTTTGTAGATCTACAATAGCCTCCAGGAAAAAAAAAAAAAAAGTCCTCAAAAGCTCCTTCTGTGCTAAGATCACATAACAGAAAGCAGAGCTCTAGGGTTTAATTCCTATCAATCAACAAAATGAGTTTCCCACTACTCCCGGCCAGAGGAGCTAATATACACAGTACCACAGGTCACCAGAGAAGAGCTTAAAATAAATCCAAGAGTGGGTGAGTATTGCTACATTCTGCCATCCCCTGTATTGTTCTTCTAATTTTACAAAGTCCTCGTCATTAAACTAATTATTAGGGGCACTTCAGTTGTTTTGCTGCTCCTAGCACCTCTCATCCAGCTTGGGCAGCTCTGAGGAGCTGTTCAAACACACAGGGCTGCCCCTTGGAAACACTTTGCTGCTGTTACGTCCTGGATGTCCCCCAGAACAGGGAAACATTTGAGCAGCTTTTTGAACAGAGCACAAATAAAAAGTAGATGTCTTTAAAAACACAGGCCCCTGAGGCATCTCGGGTTTCCCCTCTGCAGAGAGCACAGAAGATTGCTTATCTTGGCTCCAGAACAGATTGATGTGCTCAGCCGGAAGGTTCACTCTAGCTGACAGAGAACATTTCCTTCATCGTATTGCTTCACCATGCGAGGAGATAACTCAGCCTAATAATATTCTGTCTCCTTTTTATCCTCCTATAGCCTATGCATAACTTAATTCCTAATTCCAAAGGGCTCGCAGAGGAGATTGGCCTGGTGCTAGTTTCATTTACACACACATAAATCAAAGCTCAGTTTACTGGAATAGATGGCACTGCACTGGTGTTAAAATATAAAATCTTCAGCAAGGCCAGAAAATTCTCCCTCAGCTCCCCCGATCATAAACACCATTTTATCCCAGATTCAGTCACGCCCTCCAAATTTCTAAACATTGCATCCATTTAAATTTGCATGTAAATAGAAGCTATCCTGAGTCACAAGAAATAAAGCTTCGCCTACCCAGAAAGCATTAGTGCAAATGTAAACCAAGCAGAAAATGGCAGAGTGGTGGCAACTTGGCATCCATGGAGTTTTCTTTACATGTAATGAATAGCGTCTTCGTTCCTTAGTAACTAATTACAGTGGAACTGCTTTGAGAAAAGGACCTTGTGATGTGCCTGAAAGAGCAACGTAGGACACCGAACCAGGGCCACATTAGTTCACAGTGTCAGATACCCACTCACAACCTCCTCCTCCTCCTCAAAACTGCAGGATCAGGCTTTTGAACCATCCAGGAGCCTTAAATTACCTCAGGCACTGTGGACTGAAAACCTACCATTTCAGGATAGGAACAAGCAGTGTTCCTAGATCTTCACCCCCAGGCAGTAATCCTCCACCACACAGGAAACCCCGCTGCCTGTAGGCACCTGCTTGACTGTGGCTCCCAGCTGCATGAAAGCCCTCACTATTCTGCTCTAACTCAAGCACACATAGCTGCTTTCAGAAAGCACACATTATTATTCTGGTTTTGAAGAAAGAGCTGCAGAAAGCTGAATCAGAAATTTTGAAAACTGCTAGCAGGACCCTGGTTTCACTTACCCTAATCTATCATCACATTTCATCACCAATCTCATACCTGCTCCAAGCTCCCAGCACTGCACCACCTCTGCCCCCTCCATTAAGATATAAAACAAAGGTTAAGTGACAGATAGTATCAATGTGGAGAGCAATCTGTCTCACTCAGAAACCAATGCACCAGGAATAAAGAAAGAATTATTATCCTGGTGTCAATATGATAAATTACAGTCTCTTTTTCCTAAAGAATTTCTACTTTTTCAGCTAGCACAGAAAACTCTTCTCCTTTTAGCACTCAACATTCAAGCAGCTTCTTCTGACATCCTGTTCAGAGTTTCTGCTAATGAAATTGTTTATTTTGGTGGATGGCTGATGTAGTTAGTAGCTACAGTACTCATCTTGGAATAAACATGAACTGAGAGCCAGTGATAGGAATTCCAACTGTTCCTTCCATATATTTGTTTCCAAAACATAAATAATTTTGAAAGCTCTGCTGCTTGCCCTTGTTAAAGTGAACAAAATGTTTAGGGAAAATGAGTTTTCAGTGTTTCCTTACACCACACAGGTTATACAATCCCACGTGCCAAACCCATGAAGTTTGTGGTCACATTTCCCCCCTAGAGCAGCAAGTTCACAGCTGTTGCACCAGAAAAAACAGGACTAGGAAGAACTGGGAGAAATAACCTCCTGATCTACCATACCCTCTCCATAACATTTATATCAATGCCAGAGGCTTGTCTATACAGCAACAGAAGGATTTTAGAAAAAAATTGTATGTCTTATAGTGCTTCATGGGAATCCATTAGAAAACTTTTCCTCATATCTAGCCTAATCTTTACTTGCTTTGGTGTAACATATTTGTTTGTCTTTGCCCTACAAACCATTCATTTTTCAGCATGACAACATGCTTGCACTTTTCACTCTCTAGACTGAACAACCTCTGCCCTTTTAATCTTTCCTTGACAGGCCACATTTTCAAGACCTCTGATTACTCTTGCTTTTTCTCCATACCTCTCAATGTGCAATCATCCCAAGAAGGAGACAATACTCCAGTTAATACCTCCAGGAGTCCAATCTGCAAGGACCCTTGGGAAGCCAGTGAAAGTGCTCCAGGCATAGCCAGTCTCTTACTGCTGGGTACATTTTCATGACAGGAGATTGCACAGAGGAAAGGATGTTCTCTGGTATAACTAGAGACACTCTCCAAAGGCTTCATGCACCAGGACAGAACAAGGCTTTGCAGTGACCACCAGGATGAGAATGGTTTTAGTGTTTCTAGGCACACAGGTAGCCAGGTCTTGTAATGGCTCCTTCACGTAGTTCTGACCCCAGGTTCTGCATCATCACAGAAAAATCCCTGCTGCACTGATCCAGAGTGAGGCAACTAAAAGCAGCATCAAAGACTGAGCTAATTGATTCAGTTGTGTGACAGTGGGGAACACAAAGGATGCATCTTTCTATTACTGCCACCTCCATGAGGGAAGAGCAGTTAACAGAAAAGGTTGACATGTTAGAAAGGTCATTTTTGCTCCACAATTGCTTGGAACCCAGAGCAATGTCATATCTTCATATTGCAACCATGCAAAAAATGATAAGATGTAGGGCACCAGTTTCATTACTGCAGCAGGTGGGGGGAAATTGCCAAGCTCAGGACACATTCCCAGGGAGTGACCTACTGCTCCCCCAGCCCCACAGCATATCTGTAAAGTCTCTCGCAACAAGGTTGAAAATGGAGCTGGCTAGAGGATGAAATGAGAGGAGGCATGCAGAAAAGCAAACAGACTCACTTATTAGTAAAACCTTGATGACCAGAAGTTCAACAGAGCAAAAAGTGCATCACCGGAGGACTTATGATGTCCAGGAAACAAGCACTGGCAGATCTGGTGCACATGGCTGCATTTGCTACTCACTCCGCATCCAAATGATTAAGTCTCCTTAGCCCTCTTCCATACCAAACACAACCTTTGTCCTCTGCACATTGCATGTTTAAGGAACAGAATGCATTTCCAAGACCCTTACCTCCTGACTTCCAGATGCAGCCAACCCCTCTGCCCTTCATGTCTTAACTTCACACTCTTTACCAAAACATGAACATTGTTAATAGCTCATGTTCCAGGGGTTTAAAAGAGAAGGAGCTCCTGGGTGGCACAGGATGTGTTCCTGCAACCCTGAGCATCCCTTCTCAGTCCCTCACCCGCCCTGGGGTAACACCTCAACAGCTGAGGGTTTTGGGCAAGGATATTTGACAAGCCTAAAAATAGGAAAAGGAAGCTGGATGAGGGCATATATAGGCTCACTCCGAGGCTGGATCAGAAATACCTCCCTGGGCACTGAGCCCTATAAATGATCTCCCAAGGCTTGTAAAAATAAATATGCTGTAGCAACACACCTTTACTCCAGTATCCCTGGGAAAAGGATGGGGACTTGCTTGTTGGAAGAGAGCCACAGAGACTAATGCGGGGAAAGGTGGCGGTTTACATTCAGAACAATTTGAAATGCCTTTCTTTGAGAGCTCCCTCTTTGGTCCACCCATGTTCCCTCCCCAGCCTGGAGAAATCTCCAGAAAGTACTGGAGCAGGAATATCTGCCTTCTTGCTCAGGCACTCTCTCCTCCCCAGCAACTACAGCCCCCTACCCCAGCTCTCCCAAACCTCCCACAAGGTATTAAAAAGCAACAACAGACAGCAGGCTCTCTCCAGCTTGCTATATTTAACTGCAGACCTCTATGCATTCCTGCCTTTGCACTCCTTTAAAAGAGTTGCACAGAAACATGGGGAATGAGAGCTGTTTCTCGAGGCTGTGAGGAGCCTGAAGCCCAGGTTTGCTCCCACTGCCTCCTCACTGGGGGCTCCTGCATTGCCTCGTGTGCCATAAAAACCACCGGAGCGCACACAGGAGGAGGAAGGGAACACTTTTGTTCCTCCGCCCCAAGAACTCAAGGTACTAAATGTTAATACTTGGAAATCAGCAACTGCCAAGAACAAGATCCCCACCCACCCATCCACCCTAAGCTTTGAAGTGTTTTCTTTCCAGCTTTACCTTGGCACGCTGGCCAAATAAGTCACAAGTTTACGAAGGTCTTCCTGCCTTATTCTGTCATGATTGCTGCGGGCTGGGAAGGTCAAGACCGGACCACCTCGTTTATCACGGCCACCTGTGGAAAATAAAGGATTGTTAGAAAATCAGACAGGAAGCACACATGAAAAAACTACGTGCACTGAATTGATAAATATAAATTACAGCACATTTAAGAGCCTGTGCACCCGCTGTAGCTTTCAGACTTGCCTAATCGAGGAAGACATGCTTGTGTTTGCTGGAGCTCCAAATGGGGGATATAAGAAAAAAAAAAAAGCCCACACAAGGAAAATTGCTACTAGCACTTCTTCTTTCACCTAATCCCATCAAATCTAATATATCTGCAGGAGATGCTAGTGAAATCATACTGTGGAGATAGTTTTAAACTGGTCAGCATCAAGAAAGTGAAAGCATTTTTCACTGTTGCTGAGTGTGTTGCACTGTTCATTTCAAGATAGTTTACTACATCCTGCCAGTTTGAAGCAATGTATCCCAGCAACATTTATGCAGCACAATGTTCTAATCTATCAGGTACTTCATTTGAATTAAAATTTTGATTACAAGTTCATGTCTTCTCAGAATATTTGGGTGGTTTGGGTGGGGGGGAGGAGGTGGTGCATTCCTGTAGCTTTCCTGTCTTAAAAATCACTTATTTTAAATTGTCAGTGTCTGCTCCTTTGTCTTTTACAACAATTATCTAAAGGATTAGCATTAAAGGAATAACTTTACCCTGAACTGTACAACCACAAATACAGGGGCAAATATAATCTATTCCACAGCACCTTATTTTATTCTCTCCTGTAAACAAAGCTTAAGAAGAGTGAAACTGAAATCTAATACTTCATTCAATGTTTAGTTCTTTCTTTACATATTATCTCAGGATTTCTTCCAGGAATTGTGTTGTTAGATACATGTTTGCACGGTTATCTAGGGAAAAGTTACAGCTAAACTACAGCTCAAAAAGCTAGTACAGAACTGCAAGGACCTCACAAACAAGCTGCAAAAATGCACATGAGTTTGCACTTCTCAATGGAAAGTATAATCCCTTTAACCGAAATATCACTTCTGAGAAAGGAAACCCATGTGCTTTCTGAGCTAATTTACTTGGCCAACAAGAAGAAAAAGCTACACAAGGACGTGAACATCTCTGGCACTGATCCACACTTGTGCTCTCTCATTAAGAACTTGGGACCCCTGCAGTCTGTGCTACTGGCACATTCTTGTTACTATATATACTTTTACTTAAAATACAGATAATTCTTAATTGCTAAATTAAAAAGAGTTTGTCTAAAGAGTTTTCTACAGCACTGCTGCCTGTACAAGACAGAGTCTCTAACACAAACTTCATCTATACAAATAGAGATGCCACTGGCACCCATGGTTTTCAGTGGATGCAATGCACCTGAAGGATTACACAGTGCAAGTCTCCACTGGAGCCAGGTTGTGTCTGATTTGTCCAGAGATACAAATGGAGAGGCAAACAACAGATGTCATCTTTATTTTGAGCCTTCATGCAGACAGGGGTACATATGGAGTACAAAAACTGTCCTGCCTAATCTCCACCAAAATCTCTGTCCTTTCTATTTGCCTTTGGCTTTACACCATGAAGATGAGGAAGGTCCACTGGAATTCAGTGTCACCATGGCAGATCCATGCCTCTCCCACATAGCATGAAAGTGGGGACATAATGTAAAAAATGATTCAATTTACAAGGAAATAAACTCATCTAAATGTTTCGACCTTTTCACGAAAAAAAGCTTCCTCATTTTAAGTATATTTTCCCTTTGTTGAGATTATTTCACACACCATATCAATGCCAAACCATTATATCATGCATGCTACGTGTCCAACAGAAAAGCAAGCTAGCCTATAGAATGGCAAACCAATACAAGTCACTAAAGCTGGAGGGAAATACTTTTTCAACACAAGAGGCTTTTTAAGGTTTTGAAACATTTCCCATCATATCTAGATGTAACCAAGGTTTTCAAAATCTTCCAGATATTTGCTGAAGCAGAGACCTCAACTTGAACTGCATCCCAGAAGAACACGCTACCCGCTACTCATTCAGGCTCCCTCTCCTTCATTCACAATCATTTAAATATTTGTACAATGTGGAAAAGCACTAAGATTTGAGATCAGAAGACTCCAAACCTACATTTATAATCCTCTCTGAGGATATGAAACACCTGGAAAGGGCCATGAGCTTCCCACAGCCCAGCAGCACTAATCACTCCGATGCTGCTTATTCACCTAGGCTTCATAAACCAAAAATTGTGTTTCTGGTCAGGGACTCCTTTAACACCTACCATTCCACCAAAGTGAGCTCCACAAAATAAATAAATATAAACCTGTGCAAATTCTGGTAGGCTGAAAACATTAAGTCAGAAAATTCTTGATCCTTTCAGTAACAGCAACCCAAAGATTTCAGCTACAGAAAAGAAAATAGGATCCAAAATATTCCTCTCCTGTCTTTGCTTCAGGATAAAAACTATCCCTCAACAGTTCATCTAAACTGTCCCCAGGGGAGCAGGATAAATAAGGCTCAGGCACAGGGTCAGAAGTTGCCAGGACAGACCAGAGAAAATGGGTTAATTCTTGTTGGAGGAGGAAGGTTACATGCTGACCCAGTTGGACATTTCTGGATGATGGAAGGATAAATAAGCACCCAGACTGATTCCTTCTAGTCTTACAGCACACAGAAACAAGGAGACTTGGGTAAAATATCAAGACATGCTAAGTTTAGAAACAAATGTTTCTCATTTGTGATAAAAGTGCAGCTCTAGTCTTTGAGCAATAGAGTGAAGTTATTACAAATATATCATACATATTAGAATCCTTCAGTTGCTTCCTTCAAGTCCCTGCAATCCTAGTTACTGAGAAATCACTAATTTTTAGGAAGGCCTACATAATTTACAATTTTACCACAAGCCTGTATAAAGAAACATCAGATTTCTTCTAAAACAAACTATTAAACACTAATTAAACACTGTATGTTTAATTCACCATTAGACTTGCAGAGTTCTGTAACTGTGGTTTACTCTCTTAAATACTGATAATATGCAGAGTTTTTGTCACATTTTGTAACTCAAAATCTCTGCTTTTCTAGGAATACTGAAGGGGATATTGCCACCATTGAACATGCCTACATAAGGATGTTCATCTCCTCTAATGGAGCTTGCTAAGAAGTATGAACACACAATAAAAGAGAAGAAAATCTGGCATTGTCTGCGCAGGGAGTCTGTCTATACCATTCCTTTTCTTTCTTGTTAGCTTTTTACTGAAGGGAATATTAAAGTACTAAGAGGGGAAGAAGTTCAGCACAAATACCACAGTGAGTCACTTGAAGAACCAGGAGAAGAAATGAGGTTTTCTGACTTGATCCACTGTGTTGGAGCTTCACAGTGCTTGAGACTCTGCTTGTTACTAATCCACTCAGGGAGCCAAATCCTGCCCCAAGTCAGCCATGATCTCCACACCAATTGTACATGCACAGTCTTCAGAGAGCTACTCAGCACATTGTTTAAAAAGACAATAAAAACTAGAAGGAAGCCAGGAGTCTCAATTGCTCTAATCAATAAGTCCCATCTCCTGCCTCCCCCTGGACTCGAAGAACAGTGATGAAATAATCAAACATGTCATTAGGCTTGCTAATTACAGTTATTAAATGCTAAAACAAACAGCTGATAATTTCTTACTGTTTTTCAAGTTGGGCTTTCATGAGCTTTGCTCTGATTTAGAGAGGCAAACAGATGGTCTGGTTATTAGTGCTCTGGAAAAAAGAGTTAGAAAAACACATGCTCTTCAGGGCACAGAGTACACTGAGAACAAATATTTAGCCATATATGCCTTGCATCTCTCCTACAAAATCCTTTGTTGATGGCCTTTCCTGTCAGTGGCTTCTTTGCCAGTTCTTCCCATCTCCCTTCTTCTATCCAATAAGAACACACGGCTAAATTCAGGGTTTATTCCCAGAAGTAAGATCACATAATTCTTCCTCCACAAATCATCCAGGGACATTGCAGTGATGGCACAAAGCATTGTGATGCATACCACATTGAAAGAAAACCTTAAATAAATCTCAGAAACCTGCATGCAGGCAGGCAGCACAGTTAGTGCCCTTCTGATGACCACTTTGCCAGTCAAGCCTGCAACCAAGAGGAAAGAGAGTCCAGTGACAAGATCCCTGTTCTGGCAGCTGTCTGAACACCTCTTAGTGGTGGCCCCAACTGCCTACAGGTAAGCCACGAAATTGGCCATCCCAAAGTGTTTGTGATGTGAAGTCTGGGTATAGGCTTTACCAAACTCAAAATCTCTCTGTCCTGAGGCACAGCCATCCCTGTTAATACACAATAAACTGAAATTCCAGCTATGTGTAGTCCTGTTGAGGACAGGAAATTATTAGTTTCCGTTAATGCAGACTTCTTGTATACAGCAGATAATGATTTTATCAAGCTCTGTTTTCAAGCTGCATCAATTCAGTTCTATCAGCCCTTCCACCACAATCCTTACCTGCCTGCAGAGATCCACTTTTAAGGGTTTCAAACCCTCTGCTTCCTTTCACACTCTCTTCATAAGCATGAATTCACAAGGATCAGCCAGAGACACAGGCAAATGTCCACACATGTAAAGGCTCCCAAGAACCTTGTCTAACATCCTGCAGCACAGCAGCAGCGGAAACAGGAGCAGCACACGGTGTCTCTGGCCCCTGTTCAGATGTCTACTGCAGTTCAAGTGAATGCATCACTTCATCTGACCCTGCAGATCATAAGCTGATCAATCTTGGTGCTGAGACTCTGCTGAGACCATAAGTGAGTTTCCAGAGGAGCTGAAATAATCCTCATCAGGTATCTCAGTCCAAAATATGGTGAAAAAATGAATTATAATGAAGAGAGCCAGGAGACAGACGGAGCTCAGTTGATGTCAGGCGCTTCAATACAGTGATAAACAATACACTCTGGATTTCTAAATCTAACTGACAGACTTCCTAGGAAAGGAAAGTATCAAGGAATTGGTATCCAGAGTCTTAAAATAACATTCCTTTTTCTGTCATAGCTGAGCTCTGTGAGTCTGCTTGCTACTGGACTTACTGTGAGCAAACTTCTGTACTAAAACTCCTGCAACTTCAAGACAGACTAATTTGTTGCAAGGGTCATACACAGGATTAGCTGTGTGCCCACCCTCCAGTTCAGCTGGTTCCAATCAGGTGATTTTAGTGCAAGTGATGGAAATTTAAGCTCCCACAACAAGGCAATTAACACAGCAGTAGTGCAATCACCAGGGCCTGATCATCCACAGTGCTGCTCTTTGCAGCATCCATGTCTCAGAGTCAATTCCCCAAATCAAATTTTAATGGCAAATTTTCATGTCATTACATTTAGGGTTAATGACTCCAAAAACAAGGCTAATTGTTCTCACCAGATCTCCTGGTAGAGCAAGTATAACACTCTAGATGGGATGCCCAGAGTAGCCACTGAGTGATCCCTTTTCCTATCAAGTAGATTTGTCCTGCAATCACCCAAAGCCACTGCATAGATTTGAAGAGACAAGCTGTTGTGTCTTGTAATTCATTTTCACTGCTTTATGCAAGTATTTTGGGGTTCCTTCTTTAATTTTAAATATATACTGGCCAATCAGCCACAGCACATGGTGATGCCAGTCACTGCTGATAGTGGTAGAGACTCCAAACCCATGCCCCAGGGCACAGGGCTGGAAGCTGTACAGAATAAGGAGAAACAAAGAGAGGACAGATTCACCCTGATAGCACACTCTTTCTCTTCCTCATTTGAGACAAGAGTGGGGAAATAGTCAAGGAATGCCATGTTTTTCTAATAGCAGATTTCTCTTTTTTGAACTCCGTTGATTTCAAACTACACCAGGGAATGGTATGAAAAGGAAGATATTTTTCTGTAACAAAATATTGAAGAACTGTTGATGTTTCATTTGAAATTTCCATTCCAGAGGAAAAGGAGAATGGGAACTTTTCTTTTAAATCAAAACTTTTTGTGTAAATACAAAATGTTTACATCACTCAAAAATTAGATATTTTGGTTAATTTTATTCCCAACCCAATACAAATTCCAGTGTCCACAAACCAGCATTTGTGGCCTCCTGAAACCAGGATGTGAACTCTTTCAGCTCCCAGAGGCACTGGGGGTCTCATTTCAAGCCTTTTTCTGAAGGCTGAAGTGCATCTACTGAAGAAAAAGAAAAAAACATGTACCTCAACATGTGGTATCTCTGGCACTAAGTGACCTGTTGTGTCCTTGGGAAGGTCAGTGTCTTCTTCTCTGAGCTTTCCTCTTTCATTAATGCTGCTGGCCTCAATTTGGTGGAACCTAATTGTAAAGCTGTCCTTTCTTTAGATGTATTTACAGTGAAATTCCTTCTCTGAAAGACCTTTCAGGAAATCTCTGCTTTTCCTTAAGGCTCTCAGTCATGTTCAGAGGTTGCTGTGACTCAGGTAATGAGGCTCCTCCCAAGATGTCAGGCTGGGGACAGTGGGCTACCAAAGGATGGAGATGGCTGAGCTGTTAGTGCATCCATTCTCCCTGCTCTGTGCCCTTTGGTGCCCAAAGCACGCAGGAAACCCTCCTGCTCTGCAGACACGAGCTGGGAGCTCTGCTTGTCACAGCTGCAGCAGCTCACCAGCTTATTACACCCTGCTGCTGCTGATTCCTCTGCGCTCAACCACGCTCTCAGAAACCTGGCCAGCCTCCTCCTTTGTACTCCTGCCTCGGCAGATGAGCAGACAGTACCTGGGTGACAGCGGGAGCCCACGCTCTGCCGAGCCCTCCAGGGAGCGGAAACACCGGGAAGGATCCTGAGAAACTCTTCTGGGAGGGATGTGGGGAAATGCTTTCAGCAAGACCCATGACATCAGTCAACTACAAAGCTTTTTATAGCCTAAGTGCATGAAAATTTCCATGCATGGAAAGGCAACATGGTAACAAATTCCCTTCTCTTTCCCGAAAGTTCATACACTTCATTCCATACTGCCTTGATCAATAGAAAATCTACCATAAATATAATCAAGCAGCTGAACAACGCCCCAATTTACACCACTCTTCTAAAACAGTCTGTTTCCCAAGAAAGACTATAAGCCCAGTTTCCAAAATATTTCACCACCTCTCACTGAAAAAAAAAACACCTAAAATAATCTACAACCTGTTTTATGTCTTCTCCTCAGCATTCATCTCCCTCTTAGAATACAAAAATCAGTCTCTGGCTTGTAACTCATTCCCTAATGGCTCCCAAAACCATTCCATTGCTGCAAGCAACACACTGAACCAGCCAGGCAAAGCCAAGATTTTATTAGAGTTTAGACAACAAGCAGGTGGCCAAAGCCTCCCCCTGCCAGCCCCCTGCTTAATCTGCTTCCAGGAGCTCAGCAATGGAAGCAATCAGCCATGGCTGGGATGTGCCTCACCCACCACTGTCAGTCCATGGCTCTGCATAGGAGCTGTGGAATGGGATTTTCAGGTATTCTTTAGACACACATGTGAACTTTGTTCAGGTTCAGTCTAGCTCATAGATGAGATCACTGGAAGAAACCAAGAAGCAGTTCCAGGAAAAAGTCTTGATATTATCCACCACCCCTCAACTTTCCTGCAGTGCACAGATGCAGAGCCCTGTGCCTGCTGCTGGCTCAGCTGAGGGGAAGTGCCAGGCACAGAGCCGCAGACAGCACTCAGGCTGGATGAACCCATGCCCAGACAGATCTGTATGTCAACTCTGAAATTAAGTGCACTTGTGAGAGCCTGAGTGCTCCTGTGAGATGACACGGCTGTGCAGGCAGGTCCTGTTGTGCCTGCTGTGGAGCAGGCAGCAGCTGCTCTGCCTTGCCTGCCTGTTCTGCCCTTTTGCAGGGTCCAGGTGTGGAGCATCCACCACACTGGAACACAAAGCAAAGCATAGCCCTTGCCTGAAGGGTCTTGTGTGTTCTCTGCAAGTTTCCTGTTGAACCACAGACAAACAAGCTGGTGAGCTACAGCTGATGAGAAAAGCAATAAACTCTGTAACTGACATGTTCAGCTGAGAGTTTTTGCGTGTGCTGATAAATTCTGCTGGTGTAAGGAGAATGCCCTTGACAACTTTACTGTACTGTTATCGTTAAAATTAACTGTAGTATTAAACTATGAAGAAGATTCAATAAAACTCTCCTGTTCCTCAAGGAAGCATGATTAAAACCCAGTGTGCTCCCAGACTCTGTGCTAACTACAGAACTTTTGTTGTTGTTGTTGATCTGTGAAAATTCCAGGTATTTGATTTTTCTTTTTTTTTGTCAAAAATTTTCTTCTGTGCTCCAAGAATACTCTAGGAAATTATTCCATTTTGATTAAAAAGAACCTGAAATGTTAAAATCATTTCCTTAATCTGCTTTATTACAACAGTCATGGGGAACACTGGGCAGTACTTACACTGTGGGCTGGAAGGGGATGCTGGGGCTATTGCATTGAACACCAGCAACTTAAATAGTTCTGCAATAAAGGGAATTGCTGCCCATAGTCATTGCATTTGGAGCCCATGAAGAGGAGGTGTAAATCCTAGGACCTCTAGCTGTGTCAGGAACAGCACATTTTGAGCAGATCTAAGTCTGGAGGCTGGTGAGTCTATATGGAGCAAGCTGTACCCTGCCTGCAGCGGATCATGGTGTGAAAGCCTGGGGGATTGTGCTGGCACTGCTTATTTAACACCCCCCTCTGCAAGGCAGCCTTGGCACAGGACAGTGTCTAACGAGCTGATGATTTGATGTGAGACCCTCTGGCTCAGAGCTGAGCACAGGCACCATCAGTGCAAGGGGCTACATAAACAATCCAGACAGGTTGTCATTAATAAATATTCCATGAATTACCAAATGATCCTGCAAGCATTTCCATGCAAAGCAACAGCAGGAGCCAAGAACTAAATTGCAGTACAGTCCCTGCATAAATTCCTCCCCTCCACTTCCCCAGAGCACCCAGTTCAGCTTTTGTGTCTCAAACAAACTGCAGGTACTGTGCTGTGTTTTTATGACCATGCTCCCTTCTTTGGGGCAGTGAAAGCCAACCATGTCAAACATTTCAGGACATTCAGAATGAGACTGCAGTGCAAGATAAAGCACTCCTGCATGTGAGTACCGTTGGGATATTCTTGGGTTTTCACGAAAAAATTTTGGTGTTTTAGACGCTTCCCTCAAACTCATGGATTTTGATGTAACTGATGAAAGTTTAGTCAGCATTTATAGATCCTCAAATTGTTTCCCCAAGTCACAGCTGGACTTGTCATCTGCAGGCTATTTATTAACTGCTAAAATATGGGAAGACATCTCACAGCAGCTATCAGTGGAGGGGAAAGCTTTTCTTGCCTGGATGACACATCCATGGCACAGCACAATGATGAACCCCATCCTTATGGGACTGGGGGCTCAACTCCTGCGGAGAGAGCCAGGGAGGAAGAGTCCAGGCACCAAAAAGCCCTGCTGCAACCTCCTCCCTTCTGCAGTCAGCATTACTGTGGACACAAAGGAAACAAAAAAGCAAAGACTGCAAACAAGAGGAGCTGGCTATTTGTGATGGAGGTTTTCTCATTGCAAGCAGCCTGGATGGTTTGTAATCATCAGAAACGCTGCCACTGGAAATACCCTGGCTTTATGCTGCCAATTTGAGTGACTTCATGCAAGATTCTGATTGCTTCAGACTTTCTCTTCCCCCTCTCACTGACAAGTTGTAATTCACACCAGAAGCAATATCATCTAAGCTATTCTCAAAGCCTCTTCCATATTGTCTAGTCCTCATCCACCCCCAGATCCTTGAGATTTGTCTTCTGAATGAAGGCTGTAAATCTTTGTACAGAATGGTAGGAGAAGTTTGAGCATCTGAGTTATTATGTAAATGCAGCATCAATGGTACTTTTAACTGCAAGCTGATTGGGACTGTAAGTGGAACACCAGTGATTTATAGGCCCGAGTGCTTCCTACATACAGAAATTGAATGCTATTCACTGACCTTGAACCAAAGGCAGGATCCCTGAATTGTCCTTCATGCTGAGAAAACCCATATCTGGGCTGGAGCTAAGCAGCTGCCTTGCATCCTACCTGTGCTGCTCATTTACCCTTGCCTCAGAATATGAAGAAAATGAACGTGGACCAGTTTCCAATGCTCTGAGTATTACTGGACAGTCCTGGTCCACATACAGCCCTTTTATTACCAGAAGAGCTAATTTAGGTACTGCCAAGTTCAAACATGAAACCAGTCCCTTGAGATTCTGCAGCATCATAAGGACCAGGATGTGGCAGACAGTGGTGACAATGGGCTGGAGGGATCAAGGAAAGGTGTGCTCACCTGACACAAAGGCCACTTTCTCCTTCAGTATAGGAAGGACATCAGCAGCTTTTAAACCATCATTTCGAAAAGAACCTGCAAAACAGAAAAACAGGAAAGTCACATTAAAAGAGAGCTCCCAGCTTCAGGGACACACACACCATGTTTCTCAAAATCAGACTGTAGGAAGGCTATAAATTACATAAAAGCACAAAGAGACCCAAACGACTGCTAAACAAACAACGTTAACATCAGTAGAGATATGTTTGCTTAAAAAATTAAATACAGAGAATCAGCTCATTGCTCTATCCCTCAGAAGTTCTGAAAGGTTAACAAATTTTCTGTCACAGCATACATTGCAGTTAAGACAGCCACAATACACAGAGTATCATCACAACTTCAGAAGGCTTCAACCGGTACAGAGTAATACCAAACAACTTAAAGCACAGGCCCTTCTTTTTCTTTAGCCCAGCCTTTTATATCCCCATGTTCATGCACTGCACCTGTGTGCCCTCTGTTCCCTTTGGTGGTTGGTCAGTGTCCCTGGGCACTCCATGGCTCATTGCTGTCAGTGCTGCTCACCTGCTGCTCACAGCTGTACCCACTGGGGATGAGGCTTGGCCACAGTCCCGCTCCCAATGACCACAAACTGTGCACCTACAATTTCCCACCCAGTAACCAAATTAATCCCTGCTGCCTTTTTCACAATACTATCACTTGGGAGATCCCCATCTTACAGAGCAAGCCAGGAGCCTTCTTCCTTCACTGTTCTGAACATAGCTAGGCCAAATTGCAGGGAACATTATAGCATATACACATCCATTTAGCATCAACCTTTGAGACAGATTTGCACAGGGGCTGGCCTAAAGAGAGCTTTTCCCCTTTGCCCCTTTCTGCTGTGCACAGCACAGCTGGGATGCAGCGGCTCGAGGTGAGACCATACTCAGAGGGAGGACATGCTCCTTATGAGTGGTTTGAAGCCCCAGCACATTCTCAGGGAATTCATGCTGTTTGATTACACATGAAGCATATCTGCACAGGTCATTTGCTTTCCCTGAAGTGCCAAACTACTTCATGTATCCTAAATATTCACCCAAGAAATCACAGTCTTTTACTCTCTTGGGAACAGAACTGCCCAATTTCAGGTTCCAGCCGCATCTCTCTGCTCTGCAAAAGACCGGCAATAAGGGATCATCCCAGAGCAAGCCAGACACTGCCATTCCCAGAAAAGGTGGGTTTGAAGGACACCTCTGCAGTTCCCCTGAAAAATAACTCATCCATCACTGGGTAGTGAATAATAGCCATCATGACAAGTGATCTTCCATATGGCCTTAGATTTGTTCCAGCTCACCAAAGAATATAACACATTTGAAATCCTGTATTTTCACTTTCTGCCTTTCACAGGCAGGCAGTAATCACCATTCTTCTGAGATGGTGCCAGGGTAAGAAGTCTTCTCACTAAGCAGTTTTCTAGAATCAGGGTAACATTGCTGCAGCCATCACACCCTCCTTGCTGAACACAGCAGATGGTACCTGACCAGTTGGGTGTGAAAGTGGGACTGGGGATAAAAGCTCCCCCTTTACATTGTCATCTTTTGCTGCCAACATGCAGCCTGCAAAGGCAAAGTGGTTCAATCCATGGAGACATTTGGAACAGACAGGAAGAAGACCAAAGCATCCATTTTTAGCTGATCTACAAGTGTTAAGTATTATTATTATTATGGTTGAGTTACTGGTTTTTGCCAGTCACAGTCAGATTGTGCAACAAGGCTGTCTTGTACATGCAAATATGTCCTTCCCCAGTGACCAAAGGCTACAGCTACCTCTCTGTGTCCCCACTTGCTCTCAGGTGTCACCTCTGTGACACTCAGCCCCAGGAGATATGTAAGCTCACCAGCTAAGCCTTAAGCTAGTGAAAACTAGCACTCAAAGGAGTGAGGTAATTCAATGCAAGGCCAAGACCAACGTAACTGAAATTTGAACAGGCACTGCAGCAGAGTCCCAGAGGATGCCTAAAGTGTGCATTGTGCCAATAAAGTGTTTTGGGACCAGGGAAATGAGTCCTGATTACTGAATTCTTTCTGTGTTCAAGTAAACAGGACTTTGTGCACTCTGGGTTAAATACATGAGACTTGGCTATTAACTTATCCTCTTAACAAGAATAACCCCTCAGATCCCAGGCTATGGCTAGTTCTCACATCAAAGGTAGGAAGTTCTCAGCCACAGGCATCATTTGGAATTTAATAAGCTTTGTGTATAAGCATCTCATCCAACCATGAAGCCAATGTGTGAGACACATCACAAGGGTTTGAAGACACTCAAATGGAGTACAGGGCCAAATTTATCCAGCTGCAAGATCTGCAGTGTCAGTGCCAGTTGAGTTTTTCCCAGTATTCGTTAAATTTGTCAGGAAAATGGCAAAGTCCATTCTTAGGCACCCAACTGTGCAGCAGGCAGCGTACAACTGAAATCTTTGTGAACATTGCTAAAAAAAGCCAGTGGGCGTATGTAAAGCACGCCATAAGGACTTCTTAGCCAGAACCCTCTATAATGAGGGCTGAAGGCCAGTTTCAGACACTCTCCTGCAAGGAAGCACTGCATTTCATAGAGGAAATACACAGACACCAGGAGAAAAAGGTATGACTTTAAAAGATGGTCATCTCCTGAGTTGTAGCAGGGCAGGCTGCAGGCAAGGAGCTCTCTGGTAACAGCCCCGATGTCCTGACTGGGCACAGGAGAGGCAAGGAAAGATTAGAGTGGGGACAGTGCTGCAGCAGGTACCTTCCCCTTTCTCAGTATCACCCAGGACAGGTCAGACACACTCCAAAGTAAATGATGAATGAACTGAAAAACTGTGAGCCTGTACTACAACCAGGGAATAAACGATCAGTCCCAAGAGCTGCAAAACTTCCCTTGGGATGAAGAAGGAAGCTCTGAAAGGCAGACCAGTGCCTAAAGCAATGCATCGTACTTAAACAATTGCACCTCATGACCCACAGATGCAGCCATGGCCAGTGTTTCCAGAGGTTGCTTCAGGTCCTGACAAAATCACTGCATTGGAGGCTACATCTCAGGGCATGCTGTCAGGTTTCCAGCAAGAGCTGGGGCAAGGTATGCATAAATGGGAAAACCAATGGCTCTAATAAAGACTCCAAAAGCAACAGCCAATCTGTCTCCAGGAGGGGCCAGCATAGCAAAGATGCATTCCCCAGTTCGTAAGTTATTATAAGCATATCCCTAATGATGCTCATTTTCATCCTCTTCCCCAGCTGTTTCTAATACATTTGTTTTGTTTGTTTGCGTGCTGGATCCAAGACCATGTCTGCAGAGCACCATCTCATTTTGCTGCAGAGCCCCATGCACACAGAGGTTTTGCAGCCTGCCCTACACCTCTCTGCGGCTCCTCTCAGACAGCCCTTCTGCAGCAGATGGACACAGACTGGCAGAGGGATGAAGGAAGGACAAGCTGAGCCATCCTGCTATTGTCCATGCATTTGTTTGCTGGTTCACCATCCTCATAAACATGGCACTACACAACAGAGCCCCTCTTGCTTTCTACCTGCACGGTCTGCCAAGACACTCAAGCACTGCAATCATCCCTTTACCAAAAGAGAGGCACAGAGAGGATGGTGCTGTGACCCAGTCACCCTGCAGCCCCTCACACCTTCATCACATCCTGGCTTAGTGTGCTATCCATGGAGCAGGGACACCATGACTGGCCACAAACTTTTATTACTCCAGTGACCCAAGAAGAAAGCACACCATGCCAGCCTGAGCAGCTGACAGCATTACATATTCCTGGAAGCACTGAAGAATTCAAAGTGGATCCTCAGTATGGCTGATTCACATTTCAGGGCAGAGCAGCATCGCACGTGCACAGAACATCTCCTAGCAGGGATTCCCTGGGTGGCAGAAGCAGCTCACAGTTTTAGACAAGATGCTGTAATGAGAAGCCAGATGGGTGAGCTGAGAAGCTTAAAGCATGCTTCCACAGTAAATGCAGCAATCTTGAAATTGAAAAAAATTGTTTTTCTCTTGCACAAATGCCCCAATTGGCCTGGAGAGCTCGCTGCTGAAGGACAGGGAGGTCAGCAGCTCAAGGGGCTTCCTGAACAGGTTGGAGATCAGCAAACAACAAACATCTCCAGAGAACTGTAAAGATTAATAAAATAAGCAAGAGTTTTGGAAAGAATGTAAGCCTACAGACTTTGAAGTGAAAGCCAAGCTCTAACTCTCGGAGTGAAAAATAAATTATCCCCAGAGAGAGCCCTGTGAGCTTTAGCATTTCTTTCTCAAAGCAGAGTGCGGGGTCTCTGCTGGAGACACCGTCTTGGGCTAGATGGATCAATGGTCTGCTCCAGAGTGGCTCTTCCTAGAAAAGCTTCAGTTCTAATCTGAAAAATGCAGCTCTTGGCTTCAAATAAAGATCAGCTGCTGGAAATATGGAAATACTTTCTACACTTAAAAAAAGTATGCGTAGGCAAGAAGAAGGCCTCCTGTCAGAGCACTGCATGGGGCTTAATCACTTGGCTCCTGATGCCTTCTGCAAGAGTTGTTCATCCCAAGTCCCATGCAATGTTTCAGGAAAGGCAGCCCACATTCTCAGAGTTCTCAGAACAGATTTGACTATTTAAAAACTTTGGCATAAAGTTTCTTTAACCAAACAAAACTGAACTCCTTGGGCTAAACCCATCCCTCGAGGAACTCCACTGGAGCCCAGGATGCAACAGTAGGAATAATCTGGTCCATATTTCTTCTTCCCCCAGCAAAGGCCTCTCTTGCATTTCTATGCCTCCCCCCCCACACCCCAGTTTTTGGGGCATTTATCTCCCAGGTTTATCATAGCCTATTGCCTTTCTACCTTTTTGTTTCCCTGCCCCCCCTCCAAGTCTCAGTGGAATTTATTTGTCTTTGCAGTACTGTAGTGTCTTGGCTTTCTACAACACACAAACAGAAGGGACGTCTGATGCGAGCAGAGAGAGGCAGAACAAAGGAGACTTTAGTATTCCCATTGTAGCCTTTGCAAACTGAGACACAGAGAGATTGACTTGTCCAGTGTCAGACAGAAAGTTTGTGCAGAGCTGAACCCTCATTTCCCCAATGCTTTTCTCATACAAACATCCCTTTGTTTTCTAGCAGAATATAATCCTCCTTTTTCTTCTCTTTACACTTCTGGTTTCCTCCTCCTGCCCTTCTCTCTCCATTATTCTTTCCTTCTGCATTTATGCCTCAAATATTTACTTTGTGTGTGTACTAAACCCCCTTTAACCCCTTCCTCCCCTTCTTGCAGGCTATTGTCTGTCCCTGCAGGGCTGTGAGCCTTCCCAGTTTGATTTCTCTGCTTTTTCACAAGCCACACCGAGGGGCTTAGCCAAGGGCTGCTGGGGCCTTTGCCTCTGGGATTTTGCTGGCTGAGGCTCATTGGTTCAAAGGCAGAGAGGCCACAGCATGGCACAAGCATTTGGTTGAATAGAAGCAACATGTGCTCTGGACTAGTATTTTAGCACCATCTGGCAGAGATAAATGAGGCTGGACACTCTGCATCTGCCAATCCCTTCTCTGTGGACAACAGCCTGATCCTTGATGCAAAGAAAGAGCATTTTGGTGCCCTGAGCTCCCCAGGAGCCTGCAAGGAGCCTGCCATCCTTCCCCACTGCAGGCAGCAGAAGAGCAGGCTTTGATTTCACAGAGGAAGGAAGGAAGGATTAAATTCAATTGAATCTAAAGACAGCACCAGAGAGAAAAAACCCACAAAATTAAGCTGTAAATATTATTACAACTATTACTGAAGACTAACCCAGAACTATATACTTCTCCTTAATAACCAATAAAAGGTAATACCTGGTCTCACAGGAAGCATTTAGGACTGCAGATTGGAGTGTGGCAGGGACAGGGTGAAAGGCAGGTTGGATTAGCACCACAGCCCTGGGGCAAGGACAGTGGCTGTCCCCCTCCATGCCCCTATGTTTGCTTTCCCCAGCCACCAGATCCAGCGTACAAACTGACACACAGATCCATGCCAAAGCTTCAAAGTTGCAAGAACCTTGGATACCAAACAGATAGTCTGCACAAAAGATTAATCCCACTGCACCACATGCCACACTCTATCCCAGCTGAGACAAAAGTCACATGCATTACATTGCTGCATTTATTCTAAAATTAAAAGATGAATGTTGGGTTTACATGTAATAATTAGGCTCAGTCCAAGACTAATATTATTTTCACTGTGTTTCTTCACACTGTCCTTCTTTTTATTAATTATACACCACTCCTGCTTGCTGAAATATCCTTCTGGTCACATCTAGGGGTTGCAGTACTAAAGGCTACTTCCCCTTCCAAGTTTTGCCTGTGTTTGTCAGAAGTCTGGCTGTTTTTCTCCCCCTCTACACCAACAGGAGGGTCCCTCTGATTTCTCACTGCTCATATCCCCATACAGGGACAGCCCCTGCCAGCACAGCCTCTAACAGGGAGAGAAGCAGGGCTGGGGTTTGGGGGACCTTGCTAATTGCTGAGATTGTTATTCCTTCCACGGGGTACTTGGCAGCACTGAGCCTCCCAGCACAGCCTTTGAATGTCCACACATTTAAACAGTAGCCTCAGCTTGAAACCAAGCCAAAGAATGGGCAAGGCCTCAAGGAAGATAGTGGGGCTTGCAGCAAGCATGCAAATTCATTAGCATGCAAATTCATTAGCATGTGTGCGCGTGTGGCCTCTAATAAGCTGTGTTCAGCATCTGAAGCCCAAAACATCCCACCCTGTGCATCCCACCTAAGCCATCAGCCTGGCTTTGCCTTTTCATGTGGCACAAAACCATTCAAAGCATCACAAGGATACTGAATTTATGCAGAATCTGCAGTGGAGTCCCTGCTTCAACTTCATCCATAGGGGATTTTACTCATTTCATTTTAAACATCCACTAAGAGAGATGCCAAGATAATGCAATGGCTGTGAATCAGTTTTTTGCACATTTCCTTTTCATTTTCATCAGGACTTTGGAATCAGGCTGAGATCTTTCAGTTCTTACACTTAGAAAAATAATTAGACATTATAGGTAGCCCTGTGGACAGCACATCTGACTGCTAGTCAAAAGACTTGGCTCTATTTGTGGTTCTGCTCCTAAATTGCTTTATGATCCTGAACAAGATGTTTTAACTGCGCCAGATCTTGGTTTCCCTCTCTACAGAACGGAAATAATGACTGCCCACATTAGTAAAGCACAGTCAGGTTCACAGACCTCAAAAGCACCTTTCAAACATGAATTAATTTTGTCTGAAAAAAAAACCTCTCCAAGTTCTCTGAGGCAAGGAACTGTTGCAGTGCACTTTTATAGACAGGCAAAAATGAGGCATTGAAGTAGGAAAGACTTGCTCTGGTGATCACAGAAAGACTTTCTGGGAAGGAATGGGAGATGTTAAGAGAACTGGAAAAATTAGATCATCTGAGACAAAATCCTGTGTTTTATTTCTTAAGTGTACAAGGGATAGACGTGCTGCCCTAGAGGGAAATAAGTATATTCAGCACCTTGAGATTTTAGTGGATAAGTTTCTTGCCATCTACAGATTGCTCTGCACATCAGTGACCACCCAGATGCAACAGTCTTTTATGGTGTTAATAAACAGCTACGGGCCATTTGTAATCTGAAGTCACATTTTAAACACAGCCATGGTCTCCATCCAGGCCAAGTGTGCATGAATATTTTCTTTTCATTTCACTCCCCTCTCAATTACAATTGGGTTTCTTATGGAAACATTCCTGAGAATTTTATAATCCCATAAAAAGAACTGCTGATGGATTCCTGCATGAAGGATGCAGGCCCTCTTTGAAGCTGTAGAGGCTGGGTACCCCAGGTCCCATCCTCTATTTAATTCTGTAGGTTAGAATAATATCTTTTAACTGGCACTGGTTTAGTCAGCAGGCTTTTCCCAAAAAGCTGCAAAAGGGCATCTGCCAGTACCTGTCACATAGCTCAGGGTTTTCCACCCATATCCCAGAAAGCCTCCTACTCACATCCTGGAGGTCCCCAGCCATCAGTAACTTCTCCAGGACAAAAAAATAAAATAAAATATCTAATTATGTACAACATTGAGGAGGCACTTTGCTGAAACGCCAGCCATACAAAGGAACCATATGCCAGTGCCCCAAGTGTGCTTTGCAAACATCTGCCTCTCAGGGGGATTTCATGCCAGACACTAAGAAAGCAACTTTAATTAGAGGCCAATTGAAATCCTTGTCCCAAAGCCTGTGTCTGCCCTAAAAAAGAAAAAAATATATCCTAAAAAAACAAGGCAATTGCATTTCCCCCCAGGTTTAAAAACACTCTGCATCTTCTCTTTTTAATTTTTCTGACAGAGTTCAACATGCCCCATCCAAACAGATTGACAAAGTTGCCACTGCCTTCAGAAAAATCCCTGTCCAGGAAGGATGGTTGTGTCAAATATGAATGTCAGAGTGGGTTTTAAATTAGTCATTTTTGACTGTGGTTCATTCAACATTCACAAACCAGCACCTCACAATTAATTAGGCTTACATTTCCCCTGCCTCACGTCGCCTCAAATCCCTTCTGACCAGATACATTTCTGCCTTTGCTCATCTCCTCTGGACCCTCTTTCTTTCTGCCAGGGCTTATGATTTCAGCTTGCAGCTATTGTGTCATCCTGGGAAGCTGATTTAAAAAAAAAAAAGAAAGAAAGAAAAAAAAAAAGGAATAAAAGAAAACCTAAATCTGCAATTCAAAGGGGAGTTTTCCCTTCCTATGCATGAATTCCCTGGTTAGGGATAAAGCAAGATCCAGGCACTAAGCTCTTGACACAGGGCAGGCAAAAGTAGAAACTGTCCCTGCAGAGGGGTACAGGGAGAGCAGCCAAAGCCCTGGTGGGATCACAGAGGCTGCTCCCACCCCAGAGCAGGACACAGTTCATCCAAACAGGGCAGTTGCAGGTCTCTGGGTAATGCATCTCTGGACAAACCCAGCAAAGCCAAGGCAGCAAGAAGAGCAGCAGCAAGCACTCCAGCTGACATCAGGCAGAGCTCAGGGGCATCAGGCAGCTCCATCAGGAGCCAGGGAAAGGCTCACGGGTGCACTGTCATGCTGGGCTGCTTCAAGAGCTGCCTCCACCAGGGAACAGGACCTCCTGTCACACCCCACTCTTCTGTCTTTATTACAATTTCCCAGGGTCTGCTCCTCTGCAAACCAATCCACAAGCAATGCCAGGGCCTGTGCACAGCCCACTGGCAGCTGGCTTCACACTGCCCACACCTCTCTGACCAACCTGAACTGTGAATGGCAGCGGCAGCAGCTCCTCCGAGGCTCTGGCCAGGAAACACTCGGGGCTTAACAGCAACCCCTTAACTCCCCCACCAGCATCCCACATCCAAACAAAACCAGGGCAAACATTTTACACACATCAGCGGGAGGGGGAAGGCAAGGCACTCACAGGACTAAATAATTTATCTGCCTCTCTTACGGATGCTGACATTTTTGACACACATTAAACATTAATGAAAATCATTTTATGGATGGCTGAGTCATGCCAGTCAATGGATAATCTCCTGCCTCTCCACCTGCCCCTTTCACCCTCATCTGGCTCCTATCTCAGAATGCAGCCACTTGTAACTCTGCCCTCTGAAAGAGGCCAGGCTCCCCCAGATGCCAAAGAGCAGAGCAAAATCACCGAGGGGGCTGAACAGACCCCAGTGAATGCCTGGATGAGAACCGAGCCCACGGAGCCCTAACCCCACTGCAGTTAAATTCACAAACCTGCTGTTTTGTTAATTAGCTAACACGAGATGCCGTGAATCATTTTGGAAAGCAAATTACCTCCCTGATTTCCAAAAGCTTCCTAGGCGCATTTCTTTTTTTAACTTACTATTTTTTCCTTCTCTCAATGTATAAACGCCAATTAAATTACTGCCTGCCTCTGTTTAATCTAATGTTAGCCTACTCATATTTTCAGCTGCTCCCTGATGCCAGTATGGCCCCTTATGCCCAAATCTCTTTAGCATGCTAGTATAAATGTTTATAGCCCTAAGACTTAGTGCTGTAAGAACCTTGACATTTTTGTGCTAAAAACCTGTGATGTTATTGTAATGATGAATTTAAAAGGATCAGCAATAGGTTGAAAATGCAGCTTTCCTTTAGTTTGTTCCAGCTAAAGATGCATATAAAGAGATGACTGGGATTAAAGTCTCATGAGCTGTCTGAATCTCTTTCTGGACAAGCAGCCCTTAAATTTGCTGAAATTATGTAACTCACCAGAAGGTAGAGTTACAAAAATCCACTGGGCACGTTTCAAACACAGAGGGTATGCATTCAATCTCATCTATCACAGAATCATAGAACCACTGAAGCTGGAGAAGTCCTTTTAAATCATCAAGTCCAACTGTTAACCCAGCACTCCCAAATCCACCATTAAACCCATTGGACTGTGATTCTGCACACCAGAGTTACCAGGAATATGTTGTCCATCCCAAATACACCTTTCTTTATGGAACAGGCAAAAAGATTAACACCTAAATTCAGCAAATTGCCTTTTTTCACGAAGGGGGAGCTCAGAGCTGCACCAATAACTGGCTACAGGTTAATGAGATCTGACTGATCTCCAGAGGGTACAAGCTGCTGCTCTATAGATCCTGGACAGCTGGAACCAGATGACCATCCAACTCCTCCCTGAAACACAGGGAAATAGTCTGGGGCCTCTTTCCAGCCCACTGCCAGGTTGCACTTTTTCTTTCAATGGAGGTGACAGAAGTGCAATATATTGGCAATGATATTTTAATTTCACAGATTGAATTATAAAATCCTTTTCCCACACACATTTTCCCTTCTGAACAGATTTGACTGGTTGGTGGTTTCACTGAGCAGCATGCCCTGCAAAAAACAGCAATTCCAGGTAGGGGGAAATTGTCACATTCAGCGTGTCAGTAGCAGTCCACCAAGTTTATTACATAGGTTTCTAAAGATAGGGAAATTGTATTTCGATCTGAGATGACCTATTGCAGCCTTGCTACAGGTGGCTGTTGAGCCTCCCTCAAGTATAACATTGTGGAGCAGACCCCAACCTAAATCAAGCTAAGTCAACCAAAGGACATTGAATACCTTCAGTAAATAAGATATGAGGAGAAAACACAGTTTCTCCCACATCTCCTACTGCAGGTGAGTTTTCACTCCTTTGGCTGCTGCAGTTTTAATAACCAATTTTTGTCTTTTTCCCCAGCCAGGAGTTCATCCTGCATAAACATCTGATGCCAGGCATCCCTGCTCTCCCACACAAACATGCAACCACACACACCTTCCTATATTTGGCTTCTAGCTTTGCTGATAGAAGAACAGACCATGTATTTCCAACCTACAACTCAGGCCAGGGTTTCCATGACCTTTTCCTGCAAGCTCCAGCTCTGCTGCTGGAATGGCTTGTTCATTATGTTAGTTGTTCAATAACTCAGGCATTTAATACTGCTTTGAATAAACAAGTCACAGTCAGAAGTCAATGAAACATTAGGAGCAATGACCAATCAGAAATAGCAAACTAACTGCACAAAGGAAAAGAAAGAAATGCAGTGAAGTTTTTCTGCCTGCTCACAAAGAAAAGCAGAGTGAAAGATGGACTGGAGAGAACAGATTCATCATGCTTTGGCTTCATTACTATAATAATTAATTTATATTAGCAGGTGCACATTAGGAAGATTTGTTTCCACCCCTCTGCCACCACCAGCTGGTGCAACATGCGTGTGTCAGTCATGGGAAAAAGTGGCTGTGCTGATGCCCTCACCATCTCTTACGTCTGCATCCTGCAGCTTTGTCATGGCTCCAGTCAGCAGCACTGGTAGGGATGCACAAACACATCACAGAGAGCAGTTTTACCCCAAAGGGCTTCAAGTGACCATGGTGGGACACAAGCAGACACATAACTTCATTTCCCATATTTCATGGGAACTGACTGATGGCAGAGTGCAGGTGTCATTGCCAGGTATTTGATACAGGACGTTCATATTAGCCTTTTATAAATGTGATATTTATAAAACTGCACTGGAAAAGTACTATGACATTCCACCCAGAGCTTTTGCTCCTGAGGAACATAGCATGAAAATGTTCATGAGTCCTCAGACCTCTGGTTTATATCTCACCCAGTGGATCCCACTGCAGGATTTGGCCCAATATCAGAGTTCTCAGATATTACTTGGGACTGAGAGGTCCAGAAAAATATCCTCTTGATAATGCCTACTTGCATCTTGTGATCTGATGGAAATTCAGCCTGTGGAAATACATCTACCCCCTCTCTCACTTTTCCTAGGAAGCCCTATCAAATGTTGTGATATCCATTTATAGCAACTCCAGAAAGCTGAGATACATGACACTAGCTACTAATGAAAGCTGGAGGATAAAGCAATAATGACATCTTGGGAACAAAAAATACATACTGAAATATTATAGAAAGAAAGTTATCAGGCAGGAGATGTACAAAATTCAATTTTCTGAGTGCTATACTGGCTTAAATGATACAAACAATCTTTTCATGATCATCAAATGAAGCTTTTTGGAAAATCTTTTGTGAACTCACACACAGAGAAAAAAACAAAGAGATAAATAAACAGCATCATCTTCCCCTGCACTGAAGTGCTACAGTACTGAGTACACTGCCTGCTATAAGACTACTGACAATTAAGGATGTATCACCTTGAGCAGTATCTCTGTCTGCACGTATCTGATCTGCTCGTTACCATCATCCTCTGCCACACAGCACAGCCATGCACTTCATGGAATAAATATCCATTGAAGCCCAAGTGGCAAGTCAGCTGAGCACATAAATTGCCCAGGTTCTACCCGGGGACAAGAACAATTATCTTTCCAAATCCACTTTAAAACCCTGACTAAAGAATACTTTCTGAAGAGGTCAAGCCCTGATGATAGCTAGTACTCTCAAATGAATCTTTGTTATCGCCCAAATACAAAGAGCTGTTTTAATGCATCATGACAGCAGAATGCCTCTTCCCAGAGCGAGCTCACCCGCATTTCTGCAGATCATCACTAAAGTGTTCCGTAAGTCATACAACTTTCTGGCTTTGAAAGATTGCCCTTTGATGTCCAATAGACAGATGTCAGCATAAAAAGATAGGGAGGGGAAAAAGTCCAAGCTCTGCACAACCAGCAATAATCAAGAGAACAACAGTGAGCTTGTCTGTGGAGACCAAGCAAGCAATAGCAGCTGAGCCATCTCCTCACCCAACAGCTTCCAAAAACTGTTTAGCAATAGCACAGCTACAAAAATGTCACTAAGGTGAAGTGCCCTAAGTCACCAGTAACTGTCAATGGCTCTGCAACCACTTAACAGCACCACTAGCTCAGGAGCACCCACCATGGATAGAAATCCAGCAAAACAGTGCACTTGAAGCCATAACACAAGTCAGTCCCTTGGGTGTCAGCTGTTTGGGGAACAGTGTGATGTAGCTTACACTACCACTGTCACTGCTCTTCCAGGGATAAACAGAAGGCTTCTGTCATCACTGTTTTCAATCCAGTCCTTTTCATAAGCATTGCCATTCAACTATAATGATTGTTTTGTTACGTGTGGTTCTACTCGGAAAACTGACTCCATAAAAACAGAATCATGGAGTTCATGTTTATTGCATCTCAATGATTTCCAGATCAAATGCAGTCAGTTTACAAGTAAAAAAGATGTTTGGTTTGTTTTTCCAGCTACCAGGTCTACAAACTCATGCTGGGATCTAGAAGTTAAGTTGTCATTTTTTTGGCTTGTACAACTGCAAGAGGAATGAAAAAGAAATCTGCTCGCCTGCTCCTGGAGCAGCTGTGTACTTCCAGCTTCAACAGAGATAATAAGGAATAAAAATGAAGACAATATTTTCAAACCCACTTATCTAATTCTGCACTCCAGGGCTCTAGAAAGGTAACCTGATTTTAAAAGCTACTCCAAGGGCAATTCAAAGTGACAAGACATAAGTACCACTTAAAATTTTTACTGCATATTTAGGTACATAAATAGTATGTACCGAACTTTAGACACCCATTTTTCAAAACTGTTCCCCTTAATTTAGTCAGCAAATTAATCAGATTTGCATGTGATTACACATAGATAGAAGATCATTTCTGTAGGAAGGTGTTATTTTTATATAGACACTTGTCGGAGAAGAATTGCACGTTAAACTAAGATTTATGAGTCCGCAGGCTGAGTTGACATTAACTATTTGACAGCTGTAAATTACTGCATTACAGACATGGCCAATTTGCTTAGAGAGACCCATGTGCTCACATGTAGCTTAACCATTGCTCAGCTGCCTGTCTGTAAACCCCAGTGTTGTAAGGGTTAGCAGGTTTCCCTTACAGCAACTGAGTGGTTGCAATCAGGTTTCTGAGCCCCATTACCTTGCATATGAAAGAAACAAGATGTTCTAAGGGCTGAGGAACAGATTAGCTTTCTACCATGCTGACATACAGATCCTCTAACTCTTTGTCACATCTTCTATGAGCTCCCTACAGCAAAAAAATTTTCAGCCATGCCTTGGCTTCTCCTCATTTCATCCCCCAATATATTCAGCTCTTTCCTCTGGGCTCCTGTGCCAAATGGCTTCGGATGCCACCAGTCAAACATATATTACACCCATAGGGCTGCTCTGTGGATCCCAGTGCCACCTCGAGCCTTGTAAAGGGTTTGCAGAAGAATTAGCTTTGAGGCATTTGTGAAACACAGATTCATGGAGGGCAAACTGAGGGAACATTGGCTCTGTTATCCAGCTGTCACAAAGCTTTCCTTCGTGTACAGGTGCACTAATGCTGCCCACCCCATCCAGATCTGTGCTTTGCCTCCTCCAGCTTTGTGCCTTAGGGAGTTAACAACAATGTCTGATGGCTACCAAAGAGAAAATGCATAAGAGCTTACAGGAGAAGTGGGCTGAAAATAAAGGCTGGGAACATGGCCAGCATTTGCAGATGTACTGAGTTAGCGAGTTCTGAGGAACATTCCAAAACATTAGCCAGTATTACACACCCAGCCTTTCCATGATGGTTTCATAAGCCAGAGGTGCCTGCTTGCAAGGGCAGTCCTGCCAGGCCATCCCTGCAGCTTTACTGTGGCTTTCCTCCCATTGCTATCTCCATCCAACACGGAGGAGCGAGGGTGTTTAATTAAATCCAAATGCTAACATTTTTAGCTAAGTGTAAAATTGTTGATTTGGAAAGCAGCGCGCCTGGCTTTCATCATTAAGGAGCGCTGTGATCAATGTAACATCAGGCCAATTATGGCTGTTATGGTGCTGAGAGATGTATTTCTGTTCTCTGGATCTCTTTATGCATTCAGGTGTAAGCTAAGCAAGTGCAGCATCAAATGCTAATTGTGCTGCTTAGGACATACTCCCAAGGAGTCCCATCAATCACACAACCTTTTAGTGCCAGGCAATTGCCAATCCTTTCCTAGCCAGCCAAGGTCTTGCCCATGATGATGAAATCTGCCTGCAGATTTTAGAAGCTCACAGTCACACAAGGCAAGGCTGCTGCTCCTGCAACAAGCCACTGCTGACTTGCCTTCATAAACTGCCAAGGGGACTCTGAAACAAGCACACTGAGAAGGAATGGATGTACTTGTGGCTCACTCCGTCCTCCAGATGATATTTTCCCAGCAGCAGTCACAGCATGTGCTATTTGAGTCATCCTCATCTGAGAATGCAAATAGTTCCCAACCGGTAGCGCAGCGTTTCTGCTTGCAGGCTGAGAGCTCAGCTTCTTCCCCAGTGCTCCAAGCTGAGCCCAGTCCTGGAGAGCCACGGGCTGCTCCATGGCAGGGGAAGGGCCTTGTACAGATGGCATGGAAGGATGGCAGACAATGAAATGCTTGGGGCTGGAGGGAAAATTGAGCCCTCACAATACCAGTGGCTTTAGACTTTGGTTAAACCCTGTCCTTTGTTATGTTGATGCAGACAGGAGCAGCACTTGACAATATTCAGAGAATTGTGTATTTACCCCACTGAAACCATCCTTCGACACTTCTGTGAGATTTCATCATGGTCTCTCTGCAAATTATTTTAATTCTTTATAGGAAGAAATGGATTTGCCTTGTCATTTACAGCACAGAATGTTGCATAGTTACTTGAATTTTCATAAAAAATAACATTTAATTGGAATCTAAGTTGAGTAAATTCAGATATCTGAAAGCAAAAGCAGCATTTTGTGGGAAGTTGCAATTATTCCAGACAACAAAAAAAAAAAAAAGGCAGAAAATTCAGAACTGAGTTAAATGTAAAAGCAAACCGCTATGGCTGAAGTATGAAAGCAGTGTTTAGGCACACAAGCAACAATGCAGAGCCTCCAGGGATATCAAGGAAGAAGTACACAGCTATGGGTAGGGCACAGTACTACTGATAGCAGCAGATTAAATAGATATTGAAAGCCCTTTCCAGATTAAATTGATACATTGAAATTGATAAATTGAAAGCCCATTTCATTTTTTATCTTTCCCTTATTAAATTATTTTAGGATGAGGAAAAAAGACCACATATCCATCTGCTAAGAGTAACACAGAGGTATGCTACATTAATCTGGCAGTAAAGCCATCATGGACAATCCACTGGCTAAAAGCCTCAGGTTGTATATCTTACTCAAAGTCGCTTATAAATTAATTTAGCCAAAGAAACAGTTACTGACTTATAAACATGGGATGTTTCTAACCATTCATTGAACTGTTATCCTGCAAAATATAGCAGATGATGGAGATACCCAGACATCAGTACAGGCCCCAAGTCATTTTTGTGGCTCGTTTCAGAAAACTCTCCAGAAATTAACACTGAATCTACACTTGTATTTTACTCCTTGGAAGGAAATGGCCTTCCCTCCCTTGGTGTACCATGGAAAGCCTGTGAAGAACATAACCCATGTCACAGTGAGGCAGAAAAAAGCTGCAGGTGGCCCAATATGTGAAATCTTCCCCCAGTGCCATGCGGCTCTGCCTGGGGTCTTGCTGTGCCAGCTCTCGTCTCCAGGAAGCTCTGACATTTTCCTTGGAGGTCCCAAGATGGGGAAGGCTAATGGTTCTCAGGGTTAGCCAGAAACATTTGGTTTTTAATCCTGGCCACTGACACAACTTGTGATCACAAGCAAATCGTTCAATCTTCCAGCATCTTGGTGCACCCATATGCTGGGGACAGTGTGTTTCCTTGCCTCCTGAGAGCAGCCACAGAGCCTGGAAGCAGCATCTTGTCTTTCCACTGGCCAAGAAAATTTCTTACCATCAGTGCTAAGTGGGTGGTTTTTTCTGTATGGTTTGCTCAGAGCGAAGTTAAAAGGGAGAAAGCGAAGATATAAAGCTGTTCTCGAAAGAAAATGTCCATCTCTAAAAAAGTGAGAAAGTATTCAAGTGCCACACATTATCATTGCTGCCAAGTGAAGTCTTGAGCAATTAGTCTGCTGATGGCTTGAACTTCACTAGGTGTAATCTAATTTACCACCAGTGCAAGCCAAGTATATTTCCAGCACATGGTGGTCAGAGAGAGCTACTCCCAGCTGCCCCACTGCCCTGTTCCAACCCAGTGAAGACCTTCAGCTGCAACCCAGCACTCAGCGCAAATATTTAGCAAAGGAAGGGAGAAATCAGAGTGGCAAATACTGCATTCAGAAATTCAGAAAGAAAACCAGCTTGTCTGAGTCATCCCTGAGCTTTTAACACACACACATCTGAGCAGGGTTGCTCCTATTCTGGAACAGCCACCATGGAGAACAGTAACGCAAATCTACTGTGTGGGCAAAGGGAGAGATGCATGGGGAAGCCAAGTCCCTCTCTGGGGTCGTGCAGGGGGTTATCACAGACAGGGATAAACCCTTGTCCCTTGCACAGAGCGCTGTGCCACGCACTGCCTGGCCTCCCCTGACACAGACCAGGACCCAACCAGGCACTTGCTTATCCTCCACGCTGCAGATGTTTACGGGTGTTTCTACTAAACACTTCAAAAAGGTGCCTGTCTCAGAAGTCTGTTTACACATTCTCAATCTTATGAGCTTTCAAACATTTCATTAGATCTGAAATTCCCACCACAGCAAGTGGTGATCCTCAGAAGGTACAGAGTCTAGTTGGTAAAAGAGGCATTTAAGCACAGAGTGGGTGTTAGCCTAAATCTATTCCTCCTCATGTCTTCCTTATATCTGACAAAGATTGCACAAAATTTCTGAGTACCAAAGTCGGCAGATTTGAAAATAAAGCATGAAGCCACATATCCAATTGCCTGGATACTGGAGCATATAACTCCTCCATCTATGAGCTTAAAGGCTGCTGACACAGTTGCAGAGAGGAGCTGCTGTATGGGGCAACAAGCACAAGTCTTTTGTAAAACAGTTTTTGCAAAGCAGGAACACTTGGTCACCAAACCCATCACCTTCAACTTTTAAGGTATATGCCCCAACTTGGTGTGGCATACTCAGTGAAACAAGGATGAAAATTTGGTCCTCAATAGGAAAACGTACACACTGAAATCTGGAGCAATCAGTTGTTTGTCAGGTGAACCAGAACTGATGCCAAATTACCACTCACTTAAAATGCTTGTCCCTTATGGTTACATGCGAGGTGCTAAGCACGACATGGAGAGGGAGCTGGCAGACAGAAATGTTTCACGTGAGGCTAAAAAACAGAGAGCTTCAGAAAGACTCCCCCTGCTCCCAGTCTTTGAGCCAGAGAATCACATCTGGACCAAAAGCTGAAGAGAAGACTCATCAGAGGCACCACAGCTTCCTACTCTGGAATATTTGGTTTATGGAGTCTGTGATTTTACATTGGGTAAACTAACCAATAATGTGGCTTAAGAAAGGAAAAAGAAATGCATACCAAAATTAAGGAAAAAATAGCAATGGGCAGAAATGTTATATGATGCTATGAATGACTAGGTTATCTTTTGTTGCATATAGGTAAAACCTTATAAAAGGAAGGCCTCGTAAAATCATGGCTTAGGCCTGTTACTTCAGAGAAGTAGAAAAGGACTATGGGAAAGTGACTGCTGAATTAGAGGCAGAAAACCAAGTTATGTAACAATTGTGTGTTCACATTGTGGAATATGGTGGTTGGTTGAATTATGCTTGTTCTGTTTTAAAACTAGGTAACTGATAATGAGCTAACTGCCAAAAAAAACCTGGTTTTGCAATAAAGCAGCTGTCCTTTGCACTGCCTGGGGACTCTGCATCACTGTGGACCCCCGCCCACAATCTCTGTCCTTCATTCCACTGTCCTGTGAGGGAAACCAGGTCTCACACAGGACTTGTAGCTGTGGCTCAAATCTGTTCCTCCAGACAGGAGATACATCCAAGGTATGCATCTCCATTACAGTGGGTTCCAGCCACATATTCCTCTGGCATAGAAGGCCTAATTCCAAGACTTTTCCAAGGCCTTTTTTAGGCCAAGACCTGGATCTTGTTATGAGAGGACTTGTGCTGAAAGGCAGTCAAGAAGTCATAAAGAGATGCGCTCATCGCCAATCTCTCCAGGCTGGAGCCAAATGTCTTTACAGAAGCTTCCTGTTAGAGAACTGGCGTCATCTGGGAGACAATGCTTATAATTTCTTCAGGCTGAATACATATTTATTCAAGTCACAGATACATATTATTTCTTGAAAATACAGTGATCTAACTATCCTGTGATCTTCCTTCAACCCAATTGGAATTTCTAAGAACTTAATGCAATACCTAGGACTTTTCTAAAAGAAAAAGATTGTGTGATAGCTCAGAACTGCCAGACCTTTCCAGATGAAAGTGGAATGGGGTAAGAACAGACTGATAATAAGTGAAAATGAGGACAATGAATTAAAAAAAAAAAAGAAAAAAAGAGAAAGGAAGACCGAAAGATTCACTTTTAAATTAAAATATTATTCTGCTAAATTGCATTATTAAAAGTCAAAAGAAGAAAATTTTTTGAACGTGGCACAAGTTAAAAAATTACATTTTATGCATTTTTTTTTTTTATCCTCTCTTTTAAATAGTCAATGATCTGTAGCACATAAATCTGTGGGATGGTAATTGGAAACAGTCTAGTCCCATGACAGGAAATAAACTCTTATCAATGGCCTTTGCAGATCTCAGTCAAACCATTGGGAAATTGGTAGTCTTGAAAATTAATACACAAGACCATGATCTTAGAGATGGATATAGCAAATACACTTATCTGTAATGAGTTCATACTGGTTTTCTGCCATAAAGATAACCCTTGAATAAGAAATCCAGCCATTTCCTGGTTTGGACTTTGTCAGGGTTCCTGGTAACAGCATTGAGGAGAAAACCCACGTAATTTGCTTGGCAATCTGAGACAGGCTCCAGCTTCCAAGCAAGCGCAAACATGAGATTTTCTAGCATCTCCTGGGCTGAGCTAAAGACAATAACAGAGCATTATATAACGTGACAGAAACCCATTTTCACCACAATCCATTAGTGCAGTTGAATCACTCAATTCTGCAAACTGCACTGATCGTTCAACATTAATTGGGGCAAATTAAGTTATAATTTATGACTGTTCTACTTCATAATTATTTATGGAAGGAAATAGTGAGGAACTAATAATTAAGATGATGAGGAAAAGCTTCAGAATAATTTGTTAAACAAGAATGTCCTTTCTTTTTTTTCTCCTTTCTACCTGCTTAGAAACAGCCTAGTAACTTACCTCTTGGTTTCCTGGGCTGTCATTTACAGCTGTGCCTCAGTACCCAACTCACAAGAAACAGAAAATTCACAGCACACTTTCTCTGAATGCATGGATGGGACATATGTCCATACTGGTATGAGAGGCACCCAACAGCCAGGGGACATCCTTGAATGATACAACATTGGAAAGTGTTTTTATAAATATAAAGGGAAAATAAAGAGAAGAAACCAGAATAGCCAAGAGATCTGGAAACCAAGGGAGGAATCCCTGAGTTTGAGGCAGATGGGAGGGGTCCATGAGTCTGAAGCAGACACATCCTTACAGACCAACAGTCCAGGCACACGGTGACTTCTGCACTGGGCCCGAGCCTCTCTTTTCCCAGAATGATTTGGACACTTAATGAAATAAAGAAATCATTTCAAACAAGATCAATAACTACTGCTTATCTTATATACACAGAAAAGGAAATTTAACTTAGGCTCAAAGGCAAATTAAAAATAAAAAGAAAACATCTAGCTATGTAACCTCATTCCTTTCACAGTCTATTATTCCTTGCATATTGTCAGTCCTCTTCAATTAAATGCCCTGTGCTATTTTAAAGACTATTAATCAGTGCCAGTTCAAATAGATGTTGTAAATTCATGCAGATGAGGAAGACAGACATCCAAGCCATAATTCTTTATTTCAGGCTAACTTGCTCAAGTTATAAACTGCCTTTTTGAACATAAAACAGGCCTGAATTATCCATTTTTCCATGGTGATCAGAAGACAAGGTGTGAGGTTGATAAGAACATTCTGATATTTGGCAGTAAAACCTCATCAAACCTTTCCAGACAAGATAATATTCAAATCCAGAATCCGAAATAAAAGCAGTATGCAATTTCTTTCCAAGCTGAAAATCCATGATCATTTTGTTCCCATTTTTCTCCTGTCAGACACTGTTTTCTTAAACAGAAAATATTTGTTGTAGAAAAAACCTAAAGGAGTTGACATGCATAAAAAGACTTTGGTTCCCACCCTGCTTTCCTGTTTACCAAGTAGCAAATCTTGCCTGAATTTCTCCACAGTACACAAAGATAACTAGCAGCTAAATAACACACCACCAGCAAACATATCATTACAAGGCCAAGTCAGTTCATACTATCCATGCATGAAACACCCACTGAAAGAGATGGAAAATCTTTACACAGAATCACTGTGGATTCAGGACCAGGTGGTAGCGTGGAGTGTATAAATCTGAAAAGTTGGACCTTGATTTCTATTTTTGAAGATTATACTTCTTTAAACAAAAAAATGGAGCAAGGTAGAGGCTGGTGATAGGCTCAAATGATGGCTGTTTTCCCAGGGAAGAACACAAAACCATGTTAGTGTAAAGGATGATGATGGCTTTTCACTTTGCTGGAGAGGCAGAGAAGGATTTTGAGGACAGCTCACAAGAGAATGTCTTCATGTCAAAGAGCAGTGGAATGTACAGATAATCAAGCAGTTATAAATGCACTTGATAAGCTACCACATTAAAAAGCTTGGCAGAGCCATTACCCATCTTCTAGGCAAGAGAAATCTGTGCCCCAGCCTGCTCAAGCTGGCCCCATTTGAGTCAGCCTCTTGGTCACCTGGCCACAGTAACCACAAGAACAACTTCACCATCTGGAAATTCTTCCTGGAGCCTATTCTCTGCAAGAGTTTGGATCTGAAATGAAGATACACAAGGCAGTAAAAAAACAGAGCCTGAACAGCAAAAGCTGGACACGGCTTCAGGGTAAATGTGCTCCTTATTCTGTTCCCATGGCCCTCCCTCACCTGTATTAGCCATGCAGGCTTGGAAAAGAGACCTGAGTGAGGTGGGATTGTGGTATGTTGGCCCTGTGTACATGGATCAATTTTCTCATATTATAAAAGCAGCATCCTCCTAAGCTCAGGGATGATGAACATCCTTTCCTCTGCCAAATTTCTCATGTCAGGTGTCTCTATGAGAAAAGATGGTTCTTGTTGTTCTTACCCACAGCAGCAACCAAAAATGACAAAAATTACAAAATCCCCAAACAAACAACAAAAATCCCTACACACACACACCAACCCCCTCCAAAAAAAAAAAACAAACCAAAACAACAGGAAAACCCTATGACTACCAAAAAAAAAAAACCACCAAAACAAAAGATGGAACTATTCAGCATTTTTTGCCTTCTTTGAAATACCACAAATATTTCTGACAATAAACCAGGATTTTCAAAGGGTTGTCCATTTGGGGAACCTAGTTTCTTAGCAACTGCAAGACACCTATTAAGGAGTAGAGATTTCAAGAAGAGAAGCAATGAGCATGCTCTAAACCTTGCTTCTATTAGGAGGTTTCGGAAGGGAAATTTGAAAATATAAACCCTCAAAACATCTGCTTCCACTGGCAGAATTTCATCTCAGTGTCATATCAGACACAGTCTGCTGGATCCCCTGTGCATCCTCCTTCTGCTCCCACTAAAGTAAGGTGCTATTGTCAGTGCTGTAAGCAGGTCCTGTTTACATTAAGATCAATCTTTCAACATGCTTAGGAAGTTCAAACAAGCACTTGGCTGTAAATCTGAGAGGTTTACCCAGACAATGCTGTTAGCTGTTTGTGTATGTAGGAAATGCTGCAGGTTGACCTAACACTTCTTCTGAATAGGAGTTTTACTACATCTCCTGTGTCAGTCACAAAAGCGATGGGTGGAAAAAAAATGTTCATTGTTATTAAAAAAGAAATTCCATTCCCAAAATAAGATATATCACACTCCATCACTCCTCTGCCAAACATTCCTGTGTGCTTAATGACTCCACTAGGAAAAGAGATTAAAGAGAATTGTATAGATTGGATTATCAAATGACAAACTTTTTCAACCTGCAATTCTGAAAGCAGAATGTTCCGGCATCTCACCCCACACTTCAGCAGCCAGAATGTCAGATACAACCAAGGCTTGCCTAATCTACTGCGAGTAAGAGAAGAGAGTTTTCTTTGCTGTTGGAGCAGAGATTTTCTGTTAGTTTAAAACAGAAAGCAGTGCAGATGAGCAGAACACAGGGCAGTTTTGTCCTTTTCACTTGCCCTGCTGAATGGAGTGTCAGCAGTTCAGTCTATGTATCATGAATGCTAAAGCACTGCTTCAGAAGGGAGTCCTCAATAGAGCTGCTGTGGTACCAGGCAGCCTCCTCATTCCCACTGCTGCAAGAGCAGCACAGCACACAGAAAAATCCTCTCCCCACAAAAAACCCAAACATTCTCCCTTCCCCCACATTTAACAACCTTTCTGCTCTCCGTTTCTGCCTCTCCTTTCTGCATTGCTGAATATACATCTGGGAGGGGATCAGTCACATTTCAGTGCTGCACACTTTACCCCAGCTCTCTACTGGGAAACAGGAATCACTTTAGGTGCCTCTTCAGGCAAATTTCTTTAGTGGCCTCTTGTTTCCCCCCTCTCCCCTGCCTCCTAGCCTTTTCTGATTTCTGAATAATTTGTTCACACAGTATTGCTTCCTTCATTATTAGAAGCCATAAATCAAAACACAAGCACTACAAGGTCTTACACCTTCAGACTCTATTAATATTTTGTTTCTTTGGAAAATAAAAATCTATGTGACAAGTACGAGGGAGTCACAATTTCTCTTTTAACACAGGCTGATGGAAATGGAATTTCATCCAAATTTCTGCCAAAACCAAACATTTTTTCCCTATTACTTTAAAAACAGAAGAGTTCCCTGAACCTTGGCTCATCAGGCTTGTGTTTGCAAGATGCTGCACAGAACAATGTGCTTACATGTTGGGCTCCTTCCCTCCAGGGTCCCACCCCAGCCTCTGGCATCCCTTGATTCCAGGACAGCAATTTGAGGAGGGCTCTCCCAGGGTCCCAGTATCTCCTGTCAGCTTTGCTGTCTATCACCACAGAGCAGCATGGAGTGACACATGCATGAGGAAATCACCACTACAAGCCTGGCTCAGGGGACCTCAAATCAGGTTCATATAGCAGGACAAAATTACCATAGGACAGGGAACTGCTGAACCAGGCAGCAGAAAGATTTACTCTGGTAGCTGCTCAGCAAGAGAAATGCTTACTGTCCCCTAAATTGTTTTTCCTGGTCTTCTGGACAAAAATCTCCTTTTGCCATTAAATTTGTAAGTCACGTAACTTTGAAGATGGCTGTTGTTCTGGATTGCTTTACAGATGCCAGGATTATTTACTACAGTTCCTTTCATTAAGAAAAGAATTTTTATAGTTGAATTTCACTAGTTGCAAATAAGTGAGACACCATTTAAAGCACCAAAGAAGGGCTTTCACCACTTCAGAACATTGGTTTTTGTAACCACTTTTGCAAGTCTGCAGAATTTATGGCTGAAGTGTGTTTGTATAATGTGGTCCAGGATTCCAAGAAGCAAGATTCCAAATAATTCAAAGCTAAACAAGGTCTCACACAAATTATAAACTGTGAGGTTCTGTAGTGTCTTTTTATTCAGGGAGCTTCTGAACATAAAAGAGAGTGCAGCCAGAGTCATTAACAGCTGGCTGTCTCTTCCCAGGAAGCCACTAGTAGGAACCACTGAGGTCCATAGTCACTGTTGGAGGATGCCAGCACAGCTGAATGCTCCATTCATCATCTGCATGCCTTTAACAAAGATTACACACACACAAACTTCAAAAGGCCAAAGGTTTAGCCAATCTGTGAAAACTGGGCAATTAGTGCAACATCTCCTGTTAGAAGCTGGTGTCCTCAGCTAACAATCCAGGACAGATCCCTGAAAACAATTAGGGCTGTTAACATACAAGACACTAATGACATTTACAGTGTGAAGAAGTCATGTGGCACCCCAGCATGATGTCGAGATTTTATACTAGAGGATACATAGGCAAGCACATGTTATAAAGCTGCTCATTAGAGACTACCAGAAAAGTCACCTTAGAATCCCCACTCCTCTGAATAAAAATGTAAAAGGAGCCACATATTTTCTGCTGGTGATGTATACTAAAGATCACTGGAGTTGTACACTTAAACACAAGAAAAAGAGAGAGACAGAGGTCCCTGTTCTTATCTGCCACATTTGTAGGGACAAGAAATGGGTCTTGATGGGCTCTGAAACTAAATGCAATGAATCAGCAGCAATAACAGGCCATGGAGATGGATTTAAAATTCTGTTCAATCCCTCTACTTGTCTCATCTTTCAGAAAGTGGTAGAGTTCCTTCTGTGCTGCCAACGATGGGATTTGATTACTGCAGCCTTTTTGAGCTCTCTCACACTTTTTAATGATGATGGAAAGATGTATTTCACCTCTAGCTTTGCAAATTCTGTTCCAATGGGAAATTCAAACAAGGTTGGTTTTATTCAAGTTTTGAAAGAAAACAAATTTTGTAATGTCAAAATTTTTCATAAAACAGACTTTCAAGTGCTCACCAACTGCCATCCTGATGCTTTAGTGGACATTTAGCAGAGCAAATTTAAAACAGCTGAAATATCTGGAAAAATTAAATAGCAACTCTTGATCTAAGAAAAATATAAATTGATGGAGCAACCTGCATTGGATGCAGAATTAAAATGCACATGGGAAATAAACTGGAATAGCTCACTCAATTTTTGTTCATCACAGGTCATCAAGTTAAAATGAGAAAAGCAAACTTACAGTGTTTTACTAACCTGAATTATGGAATAGCAAGTGGTCTAGGACTGTTCCCATAGAAGTTTGGAAAAACCACACATTTTAAAAAGACTGATTCTTCTGGCAAAGTCATAACAGAATATGGCCACAGACAGTAAAGGACAGACCACACACACACTTTCTGGACAACCAGTGACTGGACAAAAGTCTTCCCTCTGACTTCATGATATAAACTTAATGGTTACCAATTATTTACTCTGTAAATAAAGGTCATGATTTGGTGATAGTTCTCTGCTCTGCATATGCTTAAACAATATGAAAACCAATGCACCATAAGGGCAGGACCATGGCCTTTTTTTAAGCAGGAAGTGTTCTTTGTCACATTTTAAAAGCAAAAATCCAAACCCAGAGGAGCACAGATGAGAATGTCTTCTGTTGTCATCTTATTTCAAAAGTTCCATTCCTTCCCGGTGGTTTCACATGGGCAGCTCCTCAGAGCACTAACTCCTTTTTCACAGCACAGCCAACAAACTCCAGCTCTCTCCTCACCCAGCCAACCCACTCTTTTGCAGCACTCGTCTTCTTATTGGACACAGCTGTGGCCCATTAAGGGCAGGCCTGTTCCTAATCTTTGGTGATTAGTACAGCTGCAACTCCTCAGGTGTGCGAGCACCTTCTGCACTATCTTTATTTTCTTACATTCTATCCCTCCACGGTCTTCAAAGAGTTCAAAGTGAACTGCATCCCAAATGCAAAACACACAGATATTTTCTGTCAAGGCTTGAAAAATGCATTTTCCCTATTGGCTAGTGGTGACTCAGTGGCTTTGGCTGGTACTAACACATCACGAAGCCATCACACATTTCTATACTTTTAGGATTCCACCTTTAAAATAACCACCAAAATTGCCAGAAGCCCAAAGCATAATTCTCCAAACTGACACATAATTTAAGGCCTTTTACCTTTTTCCCTTTATCACACTGCAAATCAGCATCCACTGATTTGCAGTGTGGCTTTGTCAGAAGCTTTATTTTATAATCACTCTAGGAAAGAAGAAGACACCTTGCAACACCTACCCCATGCCACCCAGCCTTTTCTTTCTTCCTTTGTTCCCTTCAATGGCAATAGCAGGAAGGAATTCCATACAGCATTGAAGATGAACAATCCAGTTAATAACATTGCTGGATATTCACACATCTGGGATAAAAGCAAGCTTCAGCCTGACAGCTGTTTGAAACATACAGATAGTCTCATCCTGTTGAACAAGAGCTCCCCAGTACAAATTTTAGATGACTCAGACAACGTTTTATTCTATTTTACTAACTTGGGATTTAACACTTGCTTGTGAAAAACCAGCAAGGTAATTTGCAGAGGCCTGAAGATCTGTGAAGATTAAAAGACCTTCAACTGACTTGCAGTTAGGAGAGAACACATCTGAGCAATGTGAGTGTCAGTCTGGTTTAACTGCCCCAAGTGCTCGGGGTTTGCACCGCCCAGCAGAGAACAGAGCCTGGCCCTGGCACTCTCCTCTCATGCCCAGCTCCACAAGGGATCACATCCTGTTAACATCTGCTGCCTCAGGACCCAGGAGGCAAACTGGAGGAAGCCATCAGTCATTCACTACATCTGTCACACCTGTGTGAGCCACTGCTGTCCGAAGGAGGTTCTGTACCCCCAAAAATTTTGTATAAATTGGGTATAGTGCACTTGCAGATCCTTGTCCTCAGCATTAATAATAATAATTGTGCTGTGTACAATCTGCTGGCCAGGAAAGCCACTTTCATTTACAATATGAATAATAATAAGCCAAGAATTTCCTCTTCTCTGCTAAGCAGAACTGACTTCTGCTCACTTTTGGCTCTGTCTACCCAATGTTTTGAGCGTTTCCTGCATGCTTTGAGAAGGCAAAAGCTGAACATTCCACTCACAAGCATCCCAATAAAACTTCTGGTGCTACAAACCACTCCTTTAACAACAGTCAACAAAGAGACATCTCCAAAAAGCTTTCAGTTATCCCATCAGCAAAAATGATGCTTTCAGGAGAGGTTTCCACCCTGCTTTTTAAGCAAGAAAGATGGCTCAGATCAAACCAAGTCGTTTCAGCACAGGGGAGGGTGTAGGCAGGAGGCAAAGTGAAGGCATACAGGGAAAATACACACACAACCAGTGTTTCACTGCAAGGACCTATAATCTGGCAGTTGGACACGTCCAGCTTTTTTGTAACCTTTTGTTCATTGTTTTAGTAATTTTATCTCTTGATGACAGATGAGGCGGATATTACTAGGAAACTAAATGATTTCTTTGACTCAGTGTTCTGCAGGGAGAATGAGGGAAACATGCCAAAATTGGAGAGAAATTTCCCGGGGGCAGAAAATGAAAAATTAATGAAATGCTAGGCAACATGCAAGTATGTCAAATGACCGAAAAAAAGGAATAAGAACAATTAAAATCAAACAATGCTCTGGAGGGGTCGGGAGGATCAGCAAGTCAGGAGCAAGAGCCCGAAGAACCTTTATGGAGGAAACCCTTTAACTCCCCATGAGGAGCAGATGAGAGACCAAGCAAGCTCAGGTTCAGGACAGAGACAGGAACATCAGGCTCCCTGAGCCTGGCCTAAGCACTGGGAAAAGTTACTGGCAGGAACTTGAATAAAAGTGACACACATTCACAGGAGGGGTGTCAAGGTGAACAGACCTATTTTTTTTCCTGTAGAGAGGTGACAATGAGGGCAGATCCAGAATGAATAAGCCAATCATGCTGAATTAGTTTTCAGCACTCAGGCACCTTCTCTATAGTCAATAACCAAGTGCAGAAGACAGTGTAGATATGCAGTAACTTAGGAGGTAGGAGGAAAAGTAACATGTGGGCTAATTTTCCTTATTGTACATAAAGCTGTGCACATATTATTGCATTTGGAGGTGTTCTGCACCCATGACCCAGTTATTGAAAGGCTGTGTCAGCACCAAGCCCAAATTTGCTGCTCCCATTTTGCAGTCACTCAGCTGCCTGTGAGCTGAGCAGTCGACAGCTCTGAGTCCGAGCCTCGAACCCATTCCCATTGTCAGAGTGGCTCTGTGCACTGATCCTGCAGTGGCCCTGCACTTGTGACTGCAGTCCCAGCTTGGAAACATCCCTCTCTTGGTGGGAGAAGCAGGAGAAGGCTATGGATTTAGTTTTAAACTCAAGAAGGTACTTAGGAATATGGCCATGCTACTTTGGGACAGGGCTGTTCTCCCAGATTAGTGAGTGACACCTCAGCCTGCTGATAAAAAGACTGATGCGGAAACATGAAGAAATTAGAAAATAGGTCAATCACTCACTTCTGAGAACAGAAAAGAAAGGGGATAGTGCTGGAAAACAAATAGTTGAAAGGAAATCTGACTAGATGATGGTGCAGGATATTGATCAAGAAAGAATCACCAGTGACAGCAGGAAAAAAAATCAAACAGGTCAATGATGGAGAACAGAAAGCACCTGCTTTACAAAAAGCAGAAAAAGCCTTCTTGTGGTCCATATCCCAGAAAACCAACATGTTTTGCCAGGCACAGTGCCTCCAGTCTCCTTAATTATCTTTTAAAAGGATTAATTTTCTATCAAGGCTGCTTACCAACAGGTCACATGGTGAGCATAGAAATCTGCTGGTATCCACTAGGCTGCATTCCCCTACCACAAGCAGCCAGCATTTCTGTTTTACAGAAGCAGAGTGAGGAGAATTGTCAGATGGCGAAAAAGGTGCCAAGACTTCTTTGATGGAAGGTGATAGACAGGTCTCACACTTTCATACCAACTGTTTCAAAGCCTGACTTTTCAATCACTTTTAATAATTTCTCCTGGATCCAAAACGAATGTGGACAGATGACATGATACCCAGACAAAACTTGACTCTCCCACTGGGAGGAGGAATATTCCTGTGGTTTGTATGAACTCAACTTTTAAAGCCAAAGAAAGTAACATTTTTCCTATATGCAGCCATTACATTTCCTTTCTATGCATCTCCTTCTTCCTGCAAAAGAAAAACACTCAAGAATAAGTGAGATCTAATATATATACATTTATGTATATATATAAAATGTGATGCTGGAAGAAACCTGCTGCCATAAACCCTGCATGCTTTGGGACTGAAGCTGTGCTGAGATCCTTCATTCACAGCTTGGTGGGCATCTTCCAAAACCCTGCACAGAGCTGTACCCCAGGGCCTCTCCTGCAGGTGTGAGGAAACTCGTGGATTTTACATCACAAATGGCACAACATGAGAAACAACTCCACTCCTACCAAACTGACTGGCAGGCTTTTCTCCCAGCTGAGTGTTTCACCAATTCAGCAAGAATAAACACGTTGTAAATGGCTGTCCACCAGCAGTATGGGGGTGAAGTGATGCTCACCAAACCCAAGCCAGACAAAAGGCAAAGAGCCAGCTGACACCTGTCAAAGGAAGCCAACAGTAGGCAGAAAAAGCACAAGGTGGAAAGGGGAGTGCCAGATTCTGACCTCAGGTATGTCTGTGCAGCCTTTTGAGTCCCTGGGTTTGGAAGTGGATTTGTGCAGGTGTAGCCAGCACTTTCACTGTATTTATTGCAGCATCAGGTATAAAGCACTGGTTCAGCATGATGATGAGCAATGACATCACAGCCCAGATTTGCTTTTGGGTCTACAGCTGCTATGCTGAATTTTTGGCAGCCATCTCCATGAGCTAAGGTTTTCATTGGGCTCTTTGCTTGGTACCGGCTGGATCCTCAGCAGCTGGAGTCAGCAGCTGCAATTTCACATTGCTGCAGTGAAACCCAGGGGAGCTGCTGTGATTTGTCCCAGCTGAGGATCTGGCCCACAGAAGGAGAGAGGTCACATCATAAGGGAAGCAGCTTCACCAAGGAGCCATCCAGTCTGCCATGTGGCTTTGCAGCACGAGGGGCTGACACTTTACTAGAAGGAGAGGAAGGAAAGATTCCACTGAGCCCCTGTCTGGATGTGCAGCCCCGCACCAAAGTTGGCTGGGGATGTAAATCCCTGCATGGGATCCTTTCCTACCTGGAAGCACCAGTCTTTGCCCTGGATATTGCTATGCATTTTTCTGCATGTAAATCAGCTGCATCACCATGACTCTAATTCATTCACTGGCACAAGTGACACCTAAATAAAACTCAGCACTCTGCAGATTTGAATTACACACACACACATATACAAAATTTAAAAAGTTAAAAAGCAGCCTTTTTTGCTTTCCTCCAATATCCAGCACAAAACAATGACCAGAGGAAGCTGTGAGCTACTTGGGAAATAATGTCACAGGGAGAGATGAACCTCAATGAAATGGCCAGGTTCGGGAGAGCAAGCATTGTGCAGGGTCTGGCTGCCAGGCTCCTGCGGAAGAAGTGTCTCCAAAATCCAGGGATGAACCCACCCACGGATACAGCCCTGCTATTCAAGGCTCTTCAGCAAGTGGAAGAATGTGTACAACTCACAACAGTTTATCCCTGGGCCCCTTTTCTACATTTACACCTTAGATATCACATCACCTTGTGATGCACCCTGACTTTGGGGCATCCCACAGATTCTGCGTGGTCCTGACATCCTTGCTGAGTAACATTGGAGAAAAGGTTCTGAAAAACACCAGCAAGAGACTGGTCCATCAACAGACATGTCCCCAAGCAAGCCCCAACCCTCACTGCAGCTCACAGACCTCCTTGGCTCATTGCATAATTACAGAGAAGGCCAAAAGAATTTAATTTGGATAAGAGGTGTATTTGGCGGGCAACCACTGAAATAATATTTCAACTTGTCAGAGCATCTCCTCATGAGAAGATCTCAATATTATGAGGTTAAGAAAATCTGAATGTGAAGCAGAGCCACAACACAAAAGCTGTGCTATCTGTCAAAGTCATCAACAGCCTTGTCGGTGGGATTTAACAGCCCAACTCCCAGCCCAGGGCCTGTCAGCTCTGTCTCCCACAGCAGATAATACATTCAGCAGCAAAACTCTTTCACACGAGACAACAAATTATTTGACCACAGAAGTGAACTTTGGATTTCAGATTCTCCTTCTCTTCATTGGTGATGAGCATGTAATAAGGAGGTGAAAAAAAGAACTGCAGAACAACAGAAAAACAGATGTAAGTTTTTCTGAATTAGAAAAGAAGCTTTTTCTGACACAGGATTGTACACACCTGATTTGCAGTACTTTCAGGACTGCATCCCTAAAAAATTCCTAATTTACAAGTAGGTTTGAAACTTCTACAGAGTAATAAGTGACCTTGATAATCATCGATCAGAAAGCATAGTGTGGAGTAATCCCCTTGCAATCCATGTACAAAAGCTTTTGTAGAGCTCTCACCATTGCTAAAATGGTGGGGCTGGTGTGGCTAGAAGGAAACAGGACTTATGATCAGCCTCCCCATTCCCACACAGCAAAGGACAGCAGAGTGAAAAAACAAAAATTTGAATTAACCAAGTTTGGAAAACCTCTAACTGGGGAATTCAGAATGTCTGCAATGGAGTGAAAAGCTGCTTCCTGAGTGGCTGCACTCAGTGCCACAAGCCGCAACACAGCCCTGTCCTGAGCTGAGGGTGGTGAGCAGCAAGCAGATTTGCTCTGATGACAGTGCTCCAAGTGCCTGGGCTGCATGGTGACATTCCCTGCTTAACTGGGAGCACAAGGCCACCTCCAGCTGCAGAGAGCTGAGCCTGAATTCCTCCCCTGCCCCACTACAGTCAGCACAGAAATTCAAACTCCAAAGACACATGGTCACATGTGATTTCACAGACATACATTTGAGTTGCTACAAGAGCTGGTGTCCTGCCTCACCAGCCTGCACACTCCCACTGCTGAATGCCCCAACAACGCTGCACTGAGAGCTTTTCTAGTCATTTGTTACAAGCAAAGGAGTATCTGACCTTTCTCTCCAGAGGAACTAGCAAATTAGCCCTCTAAACCTGCATCAATTGGGCTGTGTTAAAAGGGAGAGCCTTCAATCTCTGCAATAAATCTGTAATTCAGACAGTGTGCAGAGCAGTGGGATAAGGGGGGCATTTGACACCAAACAGATGTCAGATTTTATCCTTTTTTTTCTCCTCTCTGCCTAGTCTAGACAGTGGGTCTCACGTGCTCCCACTTGGGGACACATCTGCTTGATCAGGCTCCTGGAAATGAGCAGTGATCATGTGGATCATTCAGAGAATCCTCTCTGAGAGATCTGACACCTACATCATCGAGGGGTGACAGTGACACCCCAGCACAGGCTGCAGGCAGGGTGCCCAGGTGAGGGTGAGCTGATCTGCTCTGCCTTTCAAACCAAGCTGACAAATCCAGAGGCAACACACAGCAGTGTTCAGTGGTGGAGGGCAAGTGATCACCTCAATGCCACAACACAGGCAGGGGAGGGCATCCTGCACCAGGCACCCCAACCAGCCACGGTGATCCCCTAAATAAGGACAGGGAGAAAACAAGCCACAAATCTCCCCCATCATCTCAGTCTGAGACATTTGAAAGGCTGCCCTAAAATCCCTTGCTCTTCTCAATGTTTGCAGTTCACAACTTTGATAAACTAGTTTCCAGCTAAATTTTTAATGACAAGTGAGGCACTTGTCATTAGGGCACTTGTCAGTGCTCCCAGGGCAGGGGAGGCCCCTGGGCTTGTGGCACTTCACAGTGTGGTGCTGGAGGGGAGGCTGCTGGACTGGGGCCCCCAAATCTCCACCAGCACCCCCTGCTCAGCTTCCTGAGAGTACAAACATTGCACCCTCAAGCATAACAGTAGGAAAGAAATTTGAGATGTTTGAGATGTTTAAGATAAGTGGGTCAGTTAGCAAGGCTGCACAAATGGCATTTCCAGAAGGGTGTTGTTATTTATACAGCACCATAGGGGACTCTGGAGAGTCAAAGACAAATAAATCATGACAGACTCCTTCCCCAGGGACTTTGTAATCTACAGCTCCAACCCTCAGGGATGGTAAATGCTTCCTGTGAGGTGATTAGTGCTATCAACTCCCACGGACTTTATAATAGACACAAGGATGCTTAACACCTTGAAAGACAGCACTTTCAAATTACTTTCATCTTTAGCGCTAAGGCCACTTACACATAAACATAGAGTTTAAACATAATCAAGTAGCAAATGGTAACTATACCACAGAACAACATTCTGCAAAGGACAGGTAGAGGACAGGACTTCCTAGATTTTCATCTCCAGCTTCTACACCACAGGGATTTGCTGATAGATGGACATCTCTGAGGGGCTGAAAAGTGACCTCACATGAGAGTGCAGCAAGACACAAGGGAAAACATCACAACCAAAGATGACCTTCAGCACTGGCTGGGACAAGACACCTCGCTGCTCTGAACTGTTTCTGGGGTATTTCTTCATTTGGGGTTTTAAACTGGGTTTCTTCACCATTTCCATTTCAGTCGCTTCATAAATGTTAGTTGTATAATAGTAAACCATCTACAGCAGAAAAATTCCTTTCCTAAAAAATAAGTGATCCAGATGGGAGAGATGCAGGAGTGTCCTAGATCTTCAGATTATAAATCTGATTCAGCTGCTGCCTCCAAGTTCAATCTTTTAATTAAATTTTCTCCTTTTATAAGTGGTTTTGTGTTTGGCAGGGGAGAGGGGGACTGAGCATCAAATCTTGCAGCAATGAGGTTGCTTTTTTTCCCCCCAAATCTTATACCTCCAGGTAATTTAAGCTGCTTCCCCCATGTAATGATTGGCATGCTGTAATTCCATAAAAATTTCAACAGACAGACAGGTCAATCCTTATAATGAAGCTTATCTTGCTGAAGCTGTATTATTTGAGGCAGGTAATCAATGTAATATTTATGTGCTCTATTTATTAACACCTTTGATGACTAATGGTGAATGTTATTTGTGTTTGTTGAGAGGTTTTTAATCAAATTGCTTATATTTCTGTATAGACAGGGAGAGATTATGATCCTGTTCAGGCAAGTGGTACAGAAAACACTGTACAGAAACCCTTCAAATCACTAAAAAATATGAGGACATTATTTTATATTCAGGAGGGAAAATACTGATCACCTTTTTAGCACTTTTCATTTGGAGAACTCAAAGTGTTTTGAAGAGATGAAGAATGGGGAAGAGACAGTGTCCATTAGAATCAATTAAGTTACCTTTTAATCTTCAAAGTGATCTATGTTCAAGTCTTACAAGCAGAGGGACAGAGAAGTACAGCCACTGTGGGGTTTCACATCACAAATATCCCACAAGAACCTCACTGTGAGCATGGCATACACGTGGAGAAGTGGACACAGGCCCTGTGCCTCAGGAGCAGAATCCACTTTCCTGTGCTTCCTTCTCAGCTGCAAAACTTCCCCAGCACACATATATCACTCATATTACCCTGTTCTATAAGCAGTTGAAGCTGTGAAATACACTGAGGATTTAACATCCAATTAACTCTAGAAAGGGACAGGAGAACTCTAATTTTTAATGTCCACAGCTTCAAAAAGTTTCAAAAGTAAATCCTGTTAATACAAGAACTGCTTCTAGTTCCAGAGACAGTAATATAAATACAGGTAGTGTCCTAAAAATAAACATCCCAGGTGGATAGAGACAGGAAGAGACAGAAGAGAGGTGTGAGTTTATTTACAGACCAGTGTGAAACTGCACAAGGCTTTCCAGCCTCGTCATCCTCTGCTTCCCAAAGGACTCCTTAAACATGCTATTGTTTTCACTGGGATTTCAGTCCAATGGGGGGAAACAATCAATCAAAGATATTTTCTGCTCTAAAATGCTGCTTGTCTTTATGAGGTAATAATAAACATATTCCTATTAAATTTTATTCCTGTGAGAGATGCACAGCAGCAGCACATATACAAGCAGTTCCTCTGAGTTCCCCATTTTCCCAATTCACTGAAAAAAACAGATTTCCTTTCTGTCTTGCATTTCAGACAGGGCTAGATTTCAAATGAGGAATGTCTTTTGCAGGTGTAATTTTTGCATAATTAGGGCACCCTCATTTCTGTGGCAGCCTTGAGAAGAGAGACAGGCTAAATCTTTGTGTCTCCTTCTGTCTCTGTGTGGCTGCATATCAAAGACCTAGAAATATTCTGCACACTAAATTCAGTTAGAAGGCTGAAAACCTCAATAAAGGCACGGGGCTTCAAAAGCAATATCTGAGTGCTCTGCATTAAGCACCACATCTTCCATTCAATAATCTCAAATTACTTTGACTACTTGGTACACAGATCAGACTCAGATTTTTGCTCCTATCTTGTTAAAGCAACCTCTCTGTCACCAGCACTGCGAGCACTGCTTAGAAACTCATCCAGATAACAAGGAAAAAATACAAAAGAACATTACTTATGTTATATATGCCTTGCTCAGCCCACTTGCAAAAGTCAAAAAGTTGTGAAAGCCAGAGAGAGGAAACTGAGCATGTGTGTGTATGTAAATGTTTATACCATCCATACCTAGACAGACAGAGTGACACACTTCTATAGATGTGGATGGTATAAACCTGTCAGATTAGCAACCTGTACAAACGAAGTGCAACACGACTAGCAGTTGAGATAGACAATTCTTGGAAATGCTTTGCCATCCATATCTATGAGATGCACAACTTTCTACAAGATGTGGCCTCACTGTGTGTTGCTCTGGCTTCCTGGATGCCATATGTTGCTTGTCCAGGTCACAGTGCATGCATGGCATGGCTCTTTTTGGCTGCCACCTGGTTAGGATGTTGTGAGTGACATGGCTGATTCCAGGGGATAATGCTGTGCTCTTATACAGCAGATGAAACATGTTTTCCACTGTAACTCCTGAAAACTTCGAAGTCCCCAGTGCACTTTCACTTAATGCCTCTGCAGTGGAACTACCATCCTAATCTTACAATGGATTTGTTTGTACTTTGTACCTGAGTACAAGGTTTCCTGTACACTTGTTCCTCAGTATGTGACGAGCAGCTGAGGAGCAAGCAGCTTTTTGCCACCTACCTGCCTTTGTGTGCTTGGAGAGTGACTCCAGTGCTGTTTCACAGCATCTGAACTGGGCTGAGTGGCTGCTGCTGTGACAATAATGGAGATGACAACATTTTTATCTAATAGCACTTGATTTGTTTCTATTACATACAGTAATAAGGCTCCATAATACAGGCAGTTGTATGCATGCTGTGCCCTGCCAAATAACCCAGTTTAAATTTCTATGAAAAGACATAATATATCCCATCTCCCTGTCGACAGAATTCTTCCTTTGTCCATATTATGCTTTTGAACAGTTTTTATTTGCAAATGAAAGTGTTTGAGAGGCATCATCTTATTTAGTTAGGCCCTGCAAACAGCAGATATGGCTTGAACACTGGCTGATAGTCATCTGTCTTCCAAATAGTAACTGCTTGCAGATCTAGGCAAGCTGTTTAAGTGGATTTGGCAAGACACACAAGGTAATATTTACACTTCTTTGTACAGAGATCTGTCCTTGATGTATTTAGGGATTTTTTCCCAAGTCTAAGAGTTCTGTTATTGATTTGGAGATTCAAAGGTCCCCTCTGCTGCTGAGTAGATTTAAAAGCCACTGTGCCATGGGCTCTCCAGTGTCCAAATACCACTGTCATGATCTACAAGCAGTTGCTGGGTGCTCCAATTTAAACTGGAGAAAGAAAGAGGTTCTTGCAGAGCACCCACCTGCACAGAGAGAGGTGGAGATCCTTCTTGGCTCAAACCAGTGCAGAGCACTGAAAGGTAACAAACATCAACTCATTCTTCACAAAAAGGAAAATGCAGAGGAACTAGCTATTTCTTGTTTTCCTAAATTTTTGGTCAAACCTGGCAACAGGAGATGCACCCAAGCCTCCATCTAGCAGCTACTCTCATTTCTGAAATTATAACATTCTACAATGGATTATGCCAAAAAAAAAAAAAACCAACAACAATTCAGAAAATATAAAAAGACACAAAGGTCAATGAAACCCACTTTGGAGTATCCCTCAAGTGATGTTTACTGTCATGAAAAGGTGCTATTTCTCTAAGAGCATTACAGACTGAAGCAGTTTGTGCTGTGATGCATGGGAAGCATCACGGATGTTGCAAATAATCCACAGACTGGAGAGCAGCCCTCCACCTCAGGCCATCCAGGGCAGGAGGACAATAAATCCTCCTTCAATCCCATTCACAAGTCCTGGCACATCAGGCTGAATCTGACTGATAAGACTGCCAGGAGTAATATCTTATAAACCTCATTTGCTGCCCAGCTTCTCAACACCCTCAGCAGGAGATTCTGCACATTCACCTGGGCATCGACCAGTGACTCATTGACTCTCACTGTCCTAAAAGATCCTTTGAATTTTGGAGCTGACCACAGCACAGGAAAAGGGATAAGCTTCATGAATTAAATGGTGTAACTCTGAATGGTTGGGTCACTTCTAAGACAACCTTGTGAAAAACAGAACCAGGGACCTCAAGACCTGATTTGGTCCATGCCATCCCCACAAGTGGCAAAAACCTCTTATTTTCATTTAAAAATTCACATAGACATAGCTCTCAGTTTAGAAGAGAGCAGTTGAAAATTAGTAGCCTCCCCTCCTTGCCTTTCTCTTGTCTAGAATAAAAAAATTCTCTCAACTTCAACACAGAAAATTTACATCAAAATCACATGCATGTGGAAATGCCAGTTTTCAGTGAGGTGTACACCTGTCCTTCTGCCTTCTTACTGTCTCTTGACTTCCACAAGGATGTATCTGGGTTTGACTTGTTCTGCTCAGGGAAATTGTCATTTCTCTTTAAACTACAGCAATGGAATGTTAAAGAAAAACGAAGGTACCACTTAGACCCCTAATCCTCATTGACATTCAGGATTCCTTTGTATTGAGCTGACTTCCCTTAATTTCCCGATTTCCAGGCTCAGAGTTGGCATTCAGCACATCACAGGAAATGCTTTTTGTTGTTTATTACTGTTACCTCGAATCCATAACAAGATGACTATAACCTTGCTCCAAAAATATTCACAAACCCCAAATCTGGCTGTGTATCTGTAGCCACAGAAAGCAAGAGAAGCAGGCAGCAGCAACACAGGACAGAGTATAAGAGAATATCTGGCTGAACTCACCAGGGCATGTGCTATTCCTGGATTGGCGTATGTTACAGCCCATCCATAATAAAATTTCCAGAATTTCTGACAATTGAGCCCAAATCATAAAAGAAAAAATTTTCTTCTTAAATAAGGCATCAAAATGCAAAAGTACAAATCTATGCTACCGTAATGCATGGGACCACAATATATCTGAATAGCCAAGCATCAATTAGAAATCAAGCACTTTTAAGCATATCAACCAGGTAGAAAATATGCCTGGATTGACTGAAAGGATGTCCACCCTTAGTAGGGCTCATTTATTCACTTAAAGAAATACAATCTTAAAAAATTTGCTCTAGCCTTTGATCTCCAGTCATCAGCACAAAAGGCATTTGGAGTACTGCTTAGACTTAATTAGCTTGCTCCTTTTTTATACATGATCTCAGTCACACTCTAATTAATCCATTTATGGTTTAAAATCTATCAGTCAAATCCCATACTTCATTCTTAAGACAAGTTCAGAAAGAGATCCACTCCTCCTCCTAATTTGTTGCACTACAAGAAACATCTACCCCTCCTCTGGACAGTCCCCCTTTCCCAGCCAAGGAGAAAGCCCAGAAAACAGACACCTCCAAGGAGCAGCTGAACTTGGATCACCCGGAAACGGAGCTCCTCAGTACACAGAACAAAAAAGGAAATATCAGCCTTATTTTACAAAAAAGGAGAATGATGAAAAGCTGAACTCCACCTCCTGTATTGCACTGAGCCACTGCTGCACATAATGCGGAGAGCTGTCAAGAGATTTAATTAGGATACAAAATCCAGCGATTTAAGAATTCTCTCTCCTTAGAACATTCTTAGGGATTTGCTCAGAATTAGAGGATGGTTTAAACATTAAAGGGTTTTTCCCTTTAATGAGATCAGCTGCATAGTGGAAAATGAGACTTTATTTATCTAAATATCACATGAAGAACTGAATAATTTAATAACCTCGCTCAACTAAATCCAACTCAATATATTTACATGTCTTTTTTCTTCTGCTTATAAAATACTTATTTTGTGTTTGATTTCCAATGTATAAACAATGCTTAGCTTTAAAAACCATAAAGATAAATAATAAGGATTCTGTATTAAAAAATCATCATCTGTGTTTGGTAACAATAAAATCTCTTTCAGTTTCTACTTATATCCAACTACAAAATCACATGATTATTCATTTATCTAGATCTCAGTTAATATTTCTGGACACAAAAAAAATTTCACCTCGTTTAATTGTGTTATGTAGCATTCTAAAATCAATGATTGTCCATTTTAGATCAAGAATAGGACTGAGAATCAATAACAATCAATTGCTCAATCTAGGATTGATTAAGTTATGCATTTGGTTAAATACAGTTTTACAGAAAACTTCAACATTTCAAAGTCTGGAAAACAAAACATAGTACTTCTATTTCCTTTTTATACTGCTTTATCTATCACTGGGGCCAGGTTGGGCCACCCTTGCAAGCATTTACTGTCTCAATGAAATGATCCATTTAGCTTAGGTTTATATTTAGTTTTAGTTCAGTAAAAGCAGTGCAGTCAGTTCACCCAGCAACAAGAGAAGGACTGAGTATTAAGGACAAAAAAAACCACAACAGAAACATTTGTTTTCCCTTGCTGTTACATCAAAAAGAAATGAGAGTGGAAAACTGGGATCTAATAATTTGGAAGGTTGCCCAAAAATAATCAGTCTACTTTATTACATAAAAATAGTATTTTAAACCTTCAAAAATACAACTATATTTAGATTACTAAAAAATTCCAAACCTCTTCATCTAGCACAAGTAGATTTACTTAACTAATACTAAGGCAATTTCACAGTGCAGGTTCTCTGCATTTTAACTGAAATCCAATTTTCTTTCTTAGCAAGTTTGGTATAAACCATGAAGGAAAACTAACTTGGTAAATAAGAATAAAATTGTTCACTATTTTCTAAGTGATTAAAGCCTAAAAGTTGCAAATAGGAGAAAGAAATTTGAAGCTATATAATTGCTTGTGTTTGAGTACAATGTATTCTCTTGCTGGCAAAATGCCAAATTTGGTGTAAACTATGTACTTTGGCAAATCATCATACCCTAAAGTTTACTAAACCAGACCAAGTCTCACTTGTAAAAAGATCAAAAAAGTAAAAATAAAAAACAAAGACACTTCTGATGTTAATTACAGAGACTGGATGGACTCCATGATGTGATGACTTCAGGGTGCATCTGCCCACTTTGGTGCATCTCCTCTCTCCATGTAATTTTGTGGCCATGCATGAGCTCAGCAAATGGAAATGCTTAATTTGTGCACAGCTGCCAGCGTGCACTCTGCTCACCAGACACCTTCTTAGCAGAAAGCACATACTTAAATTAATATTTATTAAGGACCCCTAATGGCACTGGCTTCCACTTCAGTCCATGGCTGCCTCACAAGAGCATGGTATGAAATAAACCAGTGCCCTCTATGCAATATCTGCTTCCCTGGCTGTAAGATATGGCTGGGGGGGGGGTCAAAATGCAAGTGAGGAAGTTTCCACCTGAAGTAGCTTCCCCTTTCAGCTGCCAACAGCACAGAGAGTGGTGGAGTGTGGATTGCTGCTGCTGTCTCCCACTGCTCCCTTCCAAGTCAATGAAGACACCCTTCTCAGAAAGTAATAAAGCCCTAGAGTGCTGTGTGGGCTCAGGAATACCTTCAATTGTGGGTTTCAATCTGTTTTTTCAGGAAAGAAACTTTGGAGCATTTCTAACTCTCTGGTCCCTGCTGATCCTTCTCTTTACATAGGGTTGGGGCAGGTGCAAACTCTCCCTTTGCAGCACAGGGCTGGAAGACAACTGGAGAGGCCAACATTTGGTGGTTTTGCTCCATGGGCTGCAAATAGCTTAAAACAGAATCAAAGGAAAGAACAGAGAAATGGTGCGATATAGGGGAGAATTAATCTCATTTGAAACACATCTAAAAAGAAATGGAATGCATCACTCTCTCCAAGTGTCTACATCTCAAAATTAACAACAAAGAGGTTCATGATTAGTCCAAATGAAGGTGTAAATGTTGTAAACTTCTGAAGTAGGATCTATCAATCCCACCCACAACACCTTCAGAGAGCTGAGATCCCTGGTTGCCTTTGAGTTTCCTCAGCATAGAGTTTTGCCATTAGTAGCAAACCAACATATTTAGGCCAAATAGCACCATACACTCTGCTTTAGAGGAGCAATGTTTTGGGAAAAAAGCATAAAGGAAGATTTTCAACAGTTTTGGCAAAAGTTGATGGTGTAACCACCATGAACACATTTCAAACCCCTGTGTTGACTAATGCAAGATCCCAGACTTTAGGTGCCTGACACTCAGCAGACACCAAAGTGCACTGTGCATTGCCTGGCTGTGTGGCACCAGCACAGCAAGAAACTTTGCTCTCCAGCAGGCTCACATCTAGAGGTTTGACTGTAGCAGAAGAAAACCAGGGATGAGGGACATGCCAGCCCCTCCTTTGGCAACTTCTGCTTGCATTAGCTTGGAACCTGAGGAAGTAACACCTCCTGAGGACAAGACAATCTCTAAAGACAATACACACAGAGTAGGAGAAGGAAAGGTGCAGAATCCTATTTATGAACAAACTGCAGCATCAGAGAGAGGAAAAGCTGGGAATGAAACCATCTCAATCTAGCATAGTCAAAAGTTCAAGTAAAAGGCTGTCCTTTTTCAAAATAAAAGAAAAAATATGAAAATTCTAATAAATATTTGGGCTTTTTTAAAAAGAGAGTGCATGTATATAAAATTATAAGCAGTGAGAACACAGCATCAATATTGGTATATAGATATTTAGAAGGTTGATGTTCTGAGGATATAAGTAAGGAGCAAACACTTTCCCAGCACTAGCACAGCAGTCTCAAGTTGAACTGAAAATGAGACTATGCTATCAGTAGTTCACTTCTGATGCCAGGTTCTCATAGTCTGCTTTTCATTTTCATCAAGCCTGCTTCATTACCACTGCCTTGATGAAAATTAAGATGAAGTCATCATTCTCTAGACAGATATACAATTTTTGTTAGAAAGGCGATGAACCCAGTTCCTGTTCCTGCAAACAATTATGCAGTGAGCAGCCTAATTCTCTACAGATGGCTTAATGAGGCTGCATATGCATAAAAAGTTACCCATAGGCATATTTGCAATAGAAAGGCCATGGTTATCTCTTAGCTGCAGGGTCTTCCAGAAACCCACGTGATTACCATTGTTGAGAGCAACAAAAGCAATACTATGAATGCATCATTAGAACAAATATTTCTTAACTCAGATTTACTTTTACACCTGGTGCTAATATTCTTCATGATGGAGTAGCATTCAGGGGGGAAAGTTCCTGCACTGTGTGGGGATGGATAATGAGCACGGACACAGCCAGCACCAGCCTCTGTGATAACCAGAAGTTCACAGAGAGTTCTGATGCCAGGATGGCATTGGTGGCTGGGCTGCAGAGCTGGCACTGTACAGAGGTAGGCAGAGCACCTTAAATCCCTTCTCTGAGACCCACAGAGGGATGGACAAAACCAGGTCCCTTCATGGACCAACTAAATTCTCAGCTTCAAACACATTTCCACACTCTTGGCTGTATGAAGATTTTGGCACTGAGCTGCTAAGGAAGGATGGCCGCCTCTGTGGGATCAATCCCCCCAGGATGGTGGGCTGAGTCCAGGCAAGGGCAGCGTCAATGTCATGGGGACTCCAGACATGCTTTTGCCATGGAGATGGGAGTAGTGCTCATGGGGAAAGCTTCAGCAGCCTGGTAATAACCCCAAATACAGGGTAATAACCCCAAATGCAGGGTATTAACCCCAGAAATGCACCAGAGGCCAGTCAGAACTTTATCCTAGCAACCACTTAGAGTTTTCCCCTGACCACAGTGGAATGTTTCCAGGACCAAGTCCAGCATTACCACTCCTACATTTCTTCAGGTGGCTGCTCTCAGCAGGTGTTTTTAAACTCCTTGGAGGCTGAGCACATTTTATCTGCTGTAGCTCTTTATTCTTAAAAAGACCAGCTGTGATAATTTCCACCTCTCCTGTTTAATTTTTGTCCAAATTCTGACTGCAAATTGCATATGAATGCATTTTCTCACTTTGCTCATGTTTCACCTTGCTGCTCTTTAACATAGAGGCACATCTCACAGGGATTGAGAAACAGGGATTTTTATCACTGACAGTCACACAGATGTCACATGCTTTCACCATGGTAGGACTGGGATGACCAAGTTGCCACAAGTGAGAGAAAGTCAGCCCCAGGTACCCTTGGGTGAGGCTGAAAGGCTGGAAACTGTTCCCTTGCTGTCTGCATGGAGCACGGACCCTGCAGCTACCCGGGAGCTGAATAAGGACTACAGGGCCCAGGGATCTTCAAAGAGATCTTGAAAGGAAACAGCTGGTGTTTCAAACTCCCCTGCGTGTTTCTGGAAAGCTGCATGAAGCATGTAAAAGGAAAGGAAATATTTGTCTTTAAAAAGAAAACAAAAAGTCATTAAAATCTTGGAAGATGTAACACCATACAAGCAAACAGATAGAAGTAGTTCTTGGAAAATATATAATTCAATATTTGTTCCATAGGTTCCCACATTAGACCTGGAGCCAGGAAGACACTCTGCTTTGCACCAACACACACCAAATACCTGGTAAGGGCTAACGGATCAAGTGGTGACTCCGAGCTGGAATACACCCATGTAGGAATGGATAACAAAACCCACCCAAAATCTGGGGAAATCCCATTTCCCATATGAGAAATGCTGCCATATTTGTATATGCAACGCAATTGTACTGAAAATACCTACAGAAACTGGAACTGGAAGAGACTGATTGGATAAGTCCAGTGTTAACAAAAATAGCACTGTAAAGCACACATAAATTGGACAGTTGTTCTGTTTTGTAGAACAAATAGATCTCCTGGCTCTGGACCCAGAGCTGTTGTCGAAATAATTATGAGTGAGCGAGGCAGAATCCATGGTCTGTTACACAGATGGGAAGGAACCTCTCAGGGCCCATTACCAGCCCAGGGTTAGACCTCATTAACCCTCGTTAAGCCAAGGCAGATTATATGTTGCAAACCAGATCTGAATTTGGCTTTAGATTTACTGCTTGTTTACACTAGCAGATCAAACAGCCTATTTCTGCTTCCAGACACTCTCACTGACCACTCCATGCTTCCCTGGGAAAATTCTAATAAAATAATTGTGCTATTCTGCATTGGTGCAGCTCTTTCAATCCCAGTCAGACTGGTCTAACTCCCAGATACTCCTTAGACAACTGTGCTCTCCCTGCCCATCTTGCAGGATCTTCTGGGGAAGTTTGGCCTCTTGGAGTCTGCATGAGCTGAGGAGCAGCTCTTCCCTGCTCCAGAGCTGGAAGAGATGGTCATGTCTTTGAACTGTGACATCACAGGTTGCATTTGATGAGTAAACTGAATGCAGCTGGGAAGTCCATGCTCTCTGCTGTTGTGTAAATGGTGCCTGGTAGGATTTTAGCTTGGTCTGTTCCTAAACTATTTCCTAGCAGGGTAGCACAGGCCCTGTACTATTATCAATGAGCAATTTGCATGTAGCCACCCTGCTCTGGAGGCTAAACCATGGTGTCAGCACAGACCTGGCTGCCCCATGCCAGACGCCCTCACTGCTAGAAAATAGTCCGAACCACATTCAACTTGTTGGTCCAGATGCACTCCCAAGTCCAAGTTCAGTGGCTTTCTCAATAAGATGGTGATTAATTAGCCTTATGCTGCAGTATGGGAATTACTTCTTGCTATATCTTATGAACACACACACAGAGATGCTGGCTTCTTCTCATGGCTCTACTTCCCCATCCAGAGAACACGGCATGTAGGGTGGAGAGAGCAGCCCTGCACAGCCTCTGTGTCCAAATTAAGCGAAGTCCTGCCCCCATCACCTTGCAAACACAAACCCTATGGCCCCCTGTAACAGCTGAGACAAGGTGAAGGAGAGGAAGGGACAGAGAGCACGATGAGAACAGAAGAGTTCAGGTGCAAACCAGATCTACACTTAAGCCCCAGGCTCCACTGCTGGGGAGCTTCAGCTCAGTGCATTTCTAGGGTGACATATATCCATCCCTCCGTGCTGTGCAAACAGCCAGTGACTCCAAGGGTAGAAGCAAGACAATCAATCTGCCACAGCTGAGAGCATCCAGGTCTGCTGCTGTCACTGGGGGATTCGAGCTGTGGTGCTTTGGGAAACAAAACAAACAGCAGCACACTTCTCTACACACCAGCTCAGACAGCTCATCAAAATCAAACCAGATGAGCGAGGACTGCTTGACCTGGAGGATTTAATTAGAGTTTCCCCCCCTCCCCAAACCATCTGAAGGATTCAGTTTTATTCTTACTAACTTGCAAATTTACTGCTCTAATTCGAAAGGAAAATTCACAATCTCAAATGTCAAGAAGTTATGTTCAATTTCCTTATGGTGTTTTGACCTTCTCAACATGAAGGAAGTAACCCTTAAAGAGCCAGTGAAGTAGGGCTGCAGAGAATATTTCTATTGAAAGGCTTCTGTAGGCCTGTCAGGACAAGGCTCTGTGCTGGGGACCTCTCATCCATCTCAGATCCAGGAGATACCTCCTCATTTCAATGGACAAGGTAGAACAAATATCAATATTTTTCACAGACTTTGCAAACACAGTGAACAACCCAAACAAGTCCAGTTAAGGTTTCAAAATGGAAAATCAAAACCAGTTCTTTTCTAATTTAAATTATCTTTTTAATTAATTGTACAAAAGGAATTGGGTTCTCATTTCTTCTGGTTTTTAGTGAATTGGCATTTCATGCAGCTGAGCAGGGCTATAACATAACCCTGTGAGAAGCATTCTGGCATTCCTGGGTGAATTTTGGATAGCTACAAATTTTTAGAAGTAAATAAATCACTGAGTTTCACTTTGAGCATTGCTGAAAATGTCTTCCAAGTTGAGAGGGAGTCCATATTCATTAAATAGTGATCCAGTTTGTGAAAAGGAGAGGGGGATTTTACCACACCACTTGTAGAAAGAAACTCAGCAAGAAAAATACAGAAAATGTGAAAATCTCATCTTGTCTTGTCAATTATGAATACACTCTAAGATGAAGAGGACAGTTCAGTGTAACTGGCACTGGAAGTGCATTGGTTTGCCTGCTGGAAAGCAGCAATCAGCCAGCACAGTGCTTCTTCCACAGTGGTCTAGTTCAAATCAAAACTCAGAAAATTATCTACATGCAACATCTGGCTTCCATGAACTTAGATCCATCCATCGGCTTTTGGAATGGAAGGCTGCCCACATCATAACCTGCATCTGCACCTGCATCCTGAGCTGCAAGGCTGAGGAAGCAAATGTGCATGGAAGATGAGTGTCTCCCTTCCCCTTTGAGCTCAACAGGCTCACTCAGGGCCTCTGTTGTGTCTCAACCCAGAGGTAACACTGGAAAATGTGCCCAAATGTCTTGTGGAAGAATGTGAAACTGCAGACATTGCATGCCAACAGCTTGCAGCCAGTGACATCTAAACCGTCTGGAGACTTCCACAGAGATAGCATAAGCCTCACTTCCCAATCTGTGCAGAATTATTTCTGATTGTCACCACCTTTGCATGTTCAGCCATGCCAGCTATTCAGCCTTCCTTGCAGGATGTGATGGATGGACAGAGGATCTCAGTGCTAAGGAAAACCCCTTCTTCCTGCTGTAGCTGTAGTACAGCAAGAGAGGAGTGAAACTCAGCTCCTGCAAGAGATCTGTGGCATCAATTTGTTGGTTTTCACCCACTGCAAGAAATCAATGAGGTGCAAGAGCAGAAGAAAGATGGCCCTCACTGGCACAAAGCTTTACAAGCATCCTCCTGCCGTTCCAGCCAGCTTGCACATTTTATAGCATTGCAAAGTTTAAATGCCATGGGATAGATCTGTCTGGCAATAAATTCAGCCAAAGGCAATCTCTTAAAAAGTCATAATTACGTAAGGGTGTGCTTGCTCATTACAGTGAAGGATGGAAAATACAGTACGCGTCACACAGAGTAATTCAAAATTGATTTCCTATCGTGACACATTTTACAGAGGATATTCTGCACACAGTTTTTACCATGGTCCTTATGCCAAGATTTTTCTTCCCTTTCTTCTTCTCCTGTTTGCCCAGTGCAGGAGACTATTTCAAGGCAATGCCTTCATCTTTGCTGCACATCAAAAGCAAAGATAAGGGAGGAGTGCTGCTCCTATCCTGGCACTTCTCCATCACATTTTAAAACTCCTTGAACCAAAAAAGCACATCACTCATTTTATTTTGCTACTCGTCAGGGAAGAGCTGGTTGCTAACAGCAAAAAGAGCCACTTGTGAAGCATGCCAGCTCCTGGTCTCATCCTGCCAGGAGCTCTGTCATGTCAGCTCCCACCGACGCTTTGCTTCCTACAAGAATCTGGACCATGCAGGATTGGCCTCTCTTAGAGACTCAGATGGTGCTGCAATTATATGTTTTTACGTTGAAGACTGTATAAAAACCCTGTCACAACACCCTCCGTCTTTCTTCCTGTTTATTTAGATTTTACCTTTTCAGTTGCTTCAAATTTGTAATCTTTTTTGTGCTGATGCTACTAAATAGGTCCTTATATCCCAAAAATCACTTTAGCAACAACACTGCTTGGCACCCTTGTCTGCAAACTCACCAGAGATGCCAAGAGCTATGGTGAAACCTGTATCAGCCAGTGTTACACGGGTACAACTTACAAGACTGCAGTCCCTGTGGAAATAAAAGCAATGAGCTGCCCATGAGGAGACGCTTGGATAAGGTCACCTGGTGCAAAACCGTGCTATGCCCATGCTAAAGCAAACAGCCAATGGGCAGAGCAGCCTTGGGTGGCCCAAAGCCCTCTTTGCTCACTCCAAATCCCAACACCTTGGTGCTGGAAAGGCCATGGGCATCACTCAGTGATGATTTCTCTGGGTCACAGCCTTTCCTCGAGCCTGCCCTATGAGGAGCTGTGGTTACACTTCAGTATGCAAAATACACAGTCACACCCTCCTTAGTAACTCCAGGTCCCTTATATGCCCTTGCCTCCTGCCTGGCATGCTTCAAACCCTTCCTGCAGGACCCTGGGGAAGCAGCTGGGTTCCCAGGATGGGAAAGATCTGCCCCAGCTGGGCTGAGGCACTGTCCTGCTCCTTGTAGCAGCACAGGGCTGCCAGGCCAGGACTGAGCAGCCCATACAGACACTTGGGCTTCACCTGCTACAAAGAAGCTGCAATTCCTCATCTTCAGAACTTGCATAAATCATTAAGAGATTATTAAATGCCTGGGGTCCGACAAAAATTGGAATTTCTATTATTTCTATTTTTAGAAATAATAATTGAACTATTATTACTTCTAGTCTCTAAGACAGAAAGCTCACAAACTCAGCAGTTGAAGTGGAGCAGCTCAGGAAAACAAAGCAGCCTGACAGCCACACAATGCCTGTTGGGGTGCAGCTCTTGAAATCCTGCCCTGTGCTTGAGCTACAGCACCATACTTGGTCCCTTTTGTCTTCCCAAAATAGCAGCTAGCAGGGCTGGAGAAGAATCAATTCCCAAGTAAATCTCATGCAAATTGGAATCACACAAAGGAGGCTATTAAACTGCAATGGACATCAGCAGCGCCACTCTCAGACCTGCATGACATGTTTCAAAAGAGGCTGATATTAACTAAAAACAGGTCTCGATTCATTTATGTTTCTTTCCACTGTGCTTTGTTATTTTAATCACTGAAATACTGGCCACTCGTGACCCATTCCATTGTACAGTTTTATTCATAATTAATGCATGCACATAATCTGCATTAAGTTACATAAAAAATAATAATGGAGTCCTACCATCAATATAAAACTACAAATTAGGTTTTGTTTGTAGTTTCAATTTGTCCAATAACAATATTTAAACATACCTGAAATTAACCAGCACAGATGTTAATCAGATAGAAGGAGGTCTGCAGTACCTTTGCATGAGTAATGCTACATGAAATAATTGAAATTTCACATTTATGCAACACTTCCCATCTCCAAGGGATCCCAGAACTGATTAACAAGTACATCAGAACAGACATATTTTGCAATATGTTGCCTTCCCGTGACAACTTCCTTGCATGGATTTCAGATCACTTAACAAACAGCAATCAAGCCTTCACACCCTGTGCTGCTGCACAGAAAAGGGGATGGGCTCTGCTGAGGGCACCCAGCCCTGAGCATGGGGCACAGGCAGCAGGTTCACAACTGACTGGCCCATAACAGCAAAGATTTCTATTGAATAAAGTATTTAATCATATGTTTAAGAGAGCTTTAATGAATGTAAGCATAGCCTCAAGCACCTTGCTGAATGCGAGTGTGGGGAGAAAAAGTGTGGAAAAATGAGTGGTGCAGAGTGTGAACACCAGTGGCTCGTGAAGGCAGCTCCTGCCTGCCAGCTCTTTGTCATAATTTCTTCAGGTTACACGTGAATAATCCCAGTAAATTATTTTAGCTGTGTTTTACATGTAATGAAAATAACTAAATATCCTCAGACCCATCACAATTTTTTTCATAGATCCCCACATCTTTAACAGGTCTTGCAACTCAGCTTTCTTATCCAACTGACAAATTTTCCAGCTGACACTTTCTAGCAGAGACTACATTTTAAATCAAGGATTGCTCTCCAAAACTGGCTGCACTGGATGTTCTTAGCAGCACTGTGTGTCATGGAGAGACACAGCTGCATGAAGCAAGGGGAGAATGTCCCACCCAACCACTCTGATAGATTTTTCCCAATTTAAGTTTGTGCTCCACTGAGCTGAACCCACAAAGCACACCAATGTATGGACACAGCTTGGCAGCTTGCCATGGCAGCCTCTCTTTTAGGCATGAGGAGGAACTGACTAAATGCAATTCACTTTAATGTCCTCAAACTTTCTGTATCTATCATAATGATTTTCTTTAAAAGATCATGGTTTGGGGATCATGATAAAAACAGATATTTAGAGGAAAAGATTTTCACATAAAATGTTTGTTACAACACCAAAATAACTCGAAACTTTGTTCAGAAGCCTGAAAATCATATTGATTTGTGGGCAACATAATAGCCATTGGATTTTTGTTTCTGAGGCACTAACTCAACACTGATTTTTCTCCCATCATGTTACAGAGGACACAGACAATTCTGTGCAAGGCTTTAGCTGGAACACACTTTTTTAGCCCCTGTGTTAGGAGTAAAGGACCATATTAAGAGGTCTGGGAGATTGCAGAAGACTGAAAAAAATTATTATCTTTGTCCTTTAAGAAAATGAGAGCAAGGCCTGGGAAGAAATGCCTGATAAAGTCCTTAAATGTCCATCAAGTGCTAAGCTGAGGACTGTAAAACCTTCCTCCTTCTCTTTAAGTTCTGTACTGACAGCAAACCATGTCATCCATCAAGTGCAAGGATTATTTCAGGCTAAGGTTTTCTTTTTTTTTTTTTCACTTTTTCTTAAGAAAGGATGGAAGTCTATGGTTAATTCTTCACCTGCAACCAGACTCAGCTGAACTCAGAAGAGGAACAATTACATTCTGCATTTTTCTGCCTATTATTAAGTGCTAGTTTCCAGTTTTGTTTAAATGCCAGTTATCAGGATTCAATTTACCCCCTCCGAGGGGGATGTCTGGTATCATTCTGAGAGTAGTAACTGCAATATATTATGTTAATTGAGCTCTAATAAGCCTCACAGTGCTTTTGCTTCCAAACAAGAATGGAAATGTCATTTTTTAAACAGAGTGCACTAAGCAGCTGCCTATACCTGCACCACCTTATTTCTGAATCTGAGAATATGGGGCAGCAGCACAGATTTCCTGGGCATTACAGAGAACATAAGGAACACCCAAAAGGTCTAACCATTATTAACACTTCTTCTCTAAAGCCCAGCCCTATTTAGGAAACTAGGAAATCCCACATGAAGAGTTCTTTTCATCAAGAAGGCCTCCCCTGTCAGCAGCCTCCAATGAACTTTAAATAATGAATTTTAAGGCTGTTGTCCCACGTAGCATCAATCTTAAAGACAAGGAGTCTCCAGCAGTGAATTTCTCTTTTGTTTAACTCTCAGCAGAACTGTATTTCATGCAATTAATGTCAGATGCTGCTTGTGCATTTTGATCATTTCATTTACTTACAGCACAAGAAACGACCATGACCACAAATCCAAGGCATCTTTTGCACTCACTAAAATTTGGCAGCAAGCCTGCAGGGTTATGCAGGCTTTAGCAGACTGTCAGGGATAAACAAGGATTATACCAGTTACTCTAATTAATATTTTGTTATTAGAGAGATTAAGGACAATGACCTTTGAAGACGAGCAAGAAGAATTCCCTCCTGTTTCCAAAAGAGATGAATATATGCAACTGCAAGCATTTCTCTCAGAATAGATTTTAAGAGATAGTGGTCACCATATAGTTCTCTTTTTGGCATGGCAAAAAACAAATAGGAAAGTTTTAACACTGCTTCAGTTTGAGCCTTTGCACCTGAACAACTCCCCTGCAAAACAAACCCCCCAGAATCTTCATGATTTACAGGGTTTTAATAAAGGCAATGAGACCCTGAGAGACTCTCCTCCTCTAGCACAGGCTGCAGCAGTCAGTCCCAAGCAGACAGCCCTGGGGGCGCTGTCCCATGTGCAGAGGGACCCCCAGCTGCAGGGGCACAGCTGCTGCGGGCCTGGCAGCCTCCAGCCTCGCAGCACATCTGCCCTGCTGCCCACCCTGCTGCCTCGCCAGCTGGTGAGGCTGAGCTGAGCTGTGCCACAGGGTTCCACACCATCAAACCCTTTCAGTTTTGGATTTTGCATCTGCAGTGATCAGCTGCTGGCATGAGTTTCCAGTAGCACACATTTTCCAAAAGCTGTCTCCCTCTATTAGGCCTATGTGCAGTTCTAAAAAATGCTCATCCTCTAATATCCTGTCACCCCCCAAGCCAGCCCTCACCCTGCTTGTCCACAGTGAAACAACACTTTTCCAAGGGTTTTCTTATCACACCACTGGAGAAAGCTTCCAAGAAGTTTCCTGTTCTAAAGTAAACTAGGTTACAGCTTTATGGTTCATTCTTAACCATTTAAAATAATAAAAGTACGTTGTCTGGTCCTTCACTTTTCTCAGAAATCCTTCTGGGGACAATACTTTGAAACAGGTCCATTTATGGTTCACCAACCCCATTGCACATTCAGGCCAAACAATGAAAGGGGGCTTCCCTTCCACACCTGGAAGGCATTATTTAAAAAGATATAGGTAAAAATCTCACTAGGGTAGCAGAACTTTTAGAGAAATAGAAGCAGTTCATCTTTCCCCATGGAGATCCCAAACTAAAAGCTTTACTGGTACAAACTTGCCACCTGTAAAAATTTAAGAGCTTTACTCTAGTAACAGTGAAAGCTGGACACATCTGAAATGTGGTAGCTCTAGTCCTGCTTCAGTGTTAGTTTGACTTTGCTCCCAGAGGGGCAGCAATGAACCCACAAACATCAAAGCATGCTCATGAACTTCGTGCTGAAGGTAAAAACATGCTCAAAAGCTTTGCTGAACTAAGTCTGTAATGATCAGCCCAGTCTAAATAAGGAAGCTGCACACCTCAGCAGGGGGGACAATGGTGTTCACTAGGAAGAAAAATGTACAAGACATCCCCCCAAATTCCTGCCTTGCTCCAGCAAAGCTCATGCAACATCTGAGCAAAGCCAGGATGTTTTCTGCTGAGCTGGAGCTGTATGGTGGCATCTCATTTGCAGGAATACACAGTTCTTCTCTTAATGAATAAATGTTACTGCTTGTTTGTTGTTGCCAAAGTTGTACTCTGGGCACTAGGAATGTTGCCTCTTCTTGTACACATCATGCTCAATTACTAACACATCTTATCTTGCAGCCAAATATTAAAGATACTAGCTGTCATTAAAATAATTTAATTTATTCTATAGCACACTTATTTAGAAATGACCATTGATTTTTTTAAAACCAGAGGGGGAAGTAATTAGATTTAGTAGGTAGCAAAGCTTCTCATTGATGGTGTGGAGTCCAGGTTTTCAACACTCTCTATAAAGAAAGTTGCCGAAAAATAAAAAGAACTTTTCCTTCTCACCAGGCACAAAAATAAATAAAACAAAATCAACATTTCACCAAAGGCATGAAATTAAATACGTGTTTGCTGGCATGTGCTCTGAAGGTGTCACCCAGGAGAGCATTTAAACGCATATGCTTGCATTTAATGAGTTTTATAAGTCTTAGGAGTAGGTTTAACTTCGAGCATGTGTGTCTGTGTTTTGCTGCACAGGGGAGATGTGGTAAACCAGAGCCTCAGGAGCCAAAGAACCCCGGGGGAACGGGGCTCAGCAGTGAGGAAAGCCAAGCGTGCCTCGCTCCTGGAGAGCTGCTTGGCCTTTTTCATGGCTCATCCCTGGTGTTTCACATCAGTGAACTTCAGCCAGAAGCACTCACTGCAGCCATGTGGTGTTCTGGCTGTGTGAGGAGCAGCCCATACCTCCTTGTCTTGCAATAACTCTTGCCCCTCTAAATCAAGTTGACTACGATACATAAATCTCCTTTTTTTCATGTCTGTGGACAGGTTAGCAGATGTTTTCAACATCCAGGCTCAAACCGTAAATGATGAGACAAATTTGGACCTCTGGAGCTTCGTGGGAGGCTCAGCGTGGGAGCAGATCTGTCTTCACCTGAGCCTGTACTGCTGCCCCAACCCTCATCTGCAGCTGGGGGAGAGGAAGCCTGAACCCAAGGGGGAAGGGGGGGATGCCACAAAGGATAAGCCTCCAACTCCTCTGCACCCATTCTTGACTTCTGAGCTGTCTCCTTAGATGTCTGATTACACAGAGAAAGAAAAAAAAAACAAAAAAAAAAAAACCCAAAAAACCCCAAAACCACAAAAAAAAATCCCCAGACCACACCCCGCAAAAAATTTTTTTTAAAAAGCCAAAAAACAAACAAACAAAAATACCCCACTGAGATCAGTGATCTCAGTTTCAATTTTAAAAATAAGTGAAAATTACTTGTTTTTTTTTAAAGGATGATCCATGTAAGTAGAAAGAATACATTCCTGAGAGATTATTTAAGGCTTCTGTGTGCAGCTTCCCTTCATGATCCCAGCATAAAGCAAAACCTTTGCACTGGCTGATCCCTCTGAGGGAACCTCCTGTCCCAGATGATGTTTGTTACTCAGATGCACAGAAGTACTTTTCCCAGAGCAGTTGCACACGGAAGCTCAGACAAAAATCAGGAGCCAGCACAGACCCTGGCACGCAAACACACAGAAAAGCCTGAGGAAGAGCTGGCAGCTGTAAATAGCCTCAGTCAGAGAAGGACACGAGTGGAGGGGCCACAGCAGCAAAGCCAATGCTGGCTGCTCAGAGATGGCAGGGGCACAGAGGGACAAGACATTCTCCTCCTGCCTCCAGATGGAAACATCTTCATTTTTCATCTAGGTTGTTTTTTCCAAGGAGTTTTGTCCTAGTAAAAGTTCTTCAGTCTGGACACAGCCAAGGAAGGCCCCGAATGGGCATCAGGGATGTGGCCTTGCTACCCCCAGCAGGGAACCAGCAGGAGCATCTTTGCAGCTTTTATTGCAGACTGGTAATGAAGGGGGGACATTTTGTGCTCATTAAGGGGCAGAGGGAGTGGGACCACTGCTGCACTCCTTCCATGCACCCAGCACTGGGCAGCTACTGAATGACACAATGCTCCCTCATTAGGGAAAGGGTCAACAAACGCATCTGTCATCCTTCTGTTACTATTTCCAAATGAACTCAATTAAGTAAATTAATTTTTTCAGTGCAAGAAAAATGCCAAGGAACATTAAATGAGAATAAAAATAAAAGATCGCTCCTCCTTCTCGAACCCAGATCTCAAGATTGTTTGCTTTCAAATGAAAATAATTTTCAAAACATTAACTTACTTGAAGAAAATCACTAAGTGTTTTTCTCTGTGGCTGCTTAATTTGAAAAGTCACACCCACACTTCTCCCCACAACCAAGTATGATTAATGCAAAGCAACTTTCCTAAAGACGAATTACAGTCACACTTTTGTAATCTCAATCAATTATGGATACATCAAAAAATACAATGAGCTTACACTTAATCACAAGAGTTTAAAGGAAAGGTTATGTTATGCTTTAGTTATACAAGGATATGGGCCTGTAATTTTCATTGGGACAAAGCCTTCTTTTGAGGGAATCTGGTAGGTAATCTACATATAAAGAAACAATTTCATCATTTAATATTTCATGTTTGTCTCCTGATGGGGGCTTTAAAGTCATTTAAGAGGCTAATTCATTAACAGTTTTGTCCATATGCCTATGGACATGCCCAACATACAGCATTCTAGAATGTGGAGAAAGAAGAAAGTCTTCCCAGTTTTTGTAATCTGCCATTGATTTCAGTCAGAAAAGAAAAAAGCAGACAAACAGTAATAAAGATTTATCATATATCTGCCTTAAATATTATTAATTACATCACTTTCATTTCATTTCTGTTTTATCCTTTTTTCATGTTAATTATTTGATAGCATCATGGAAAACCACCAAACTTGTTTTTTCCATTTTGAAGAAATGACAGTACGAGAAAACTTCAGTGCATGAAAAATGTTCTCTAGAAAAAAAATCTATTTTTTAATTGATGCATTAAAAAAACACAACAGGAGGGGCTGCCTTCTGTTTGCAAACTGGATTTATATCTTGCTAATAAAAACATGGACGCATCTGAAACTTCTTCAAGAAGTTCAGTCAAGAGGAAACCTTTTAGCCAAGAAGCACAAGTATTACATGCCCAGTGACAACACAAGATCCCTTTCTACAGAAGAGTTTCACTGTGCCATGCCCTGTATGAAAACCAAGCTGAAAAGATATTCAGTGCTTCAATAAACTTTTCAAGCTGGTCTGAAGTTGTGTAAGATTTCAACTCAGTACAGAAACTGAGTGACCTCAAGCAGACAAAAAGCCTTGCTTCCACTTCCTAACACACCTTTTTTGCAACCATTTCAAAATTAGTACCATCTCTATTCTGTTGCACATGTTTAAAGTCAATATCCTCATCATCTCTGATACTAATTTCACCTCATGCTTTGTTCCCTTTAACGTCTAACCACCACTCTTCTTGCTGAGAGATAGTTAACCAGAATTATCCTCCATCTGGATGCAATAGAGTCAGCCACAGTAGGACTGAAGATGTTTTTATCTTTGTGTTCAAGGCCTCTCAAAACAGTCACTGAATGAGTTCTTATAAGACTCCTACAATGCACTTAAGGAGCATTATTGGATTGTTTCCGTTTTAGAAAAAGACATGTAAAAAATTCTCCCTTTAGAAGCTGCTTCTAATTTGATACTTAGAGGCTGTGGATTGCCACTGGAGACTCCAGTGAGTTCATACAGATCACCTAAGCTGGTGATTGAAGTATTCAGATCAAATGCATAAAAGTGGGATGTGAGTATTCCCTGCAGGAGATGGAGTTTCAAAGGCTCTGCTTAGCATTGTAGAAGTTTATCCAGGTGACATCGTCAAATAAATCAGGAAAAGCAGACAGTGTTTACATGGGCACATCTAAACCATCATGTCTAGGAAATTTTTCCCACTCCTCTGGATGTATACTCTGGCCAAGTCCCAGAGTATACATGGGGGAAAGTGCTAAGTCCCACTGTCTTCTCTCCAGGTCCCGTGTTCAATGGAAGAAAACGAGGTAATTCAGGAAACCCCGTTATGCTTTAACAACACATTGAATGACTCGGACTTAGCACAGCCTTCTGTGCTTTGGAACCAATTAAATCATTTGGGACTCCTGATTCATGGAAAGTTTAAAACACTCAGCACCCAGGAAGCTTATAAAGGTCTTTAATACCCAAACTGCCTTTGTTCTGCCATTTTGCAACCTTATTCCCTAAAAGACACATTATTATTATTATTGTTGTTGCTGTTTACCTGTGACCCTTATTTAAGGATCAAACTTCTGGTGTCTGGTGAGGGCTGCAGCTCTTTCCTTTTATACACAGAAGCTCACAGGAGCTCTCAGCAAGTGGCTCAGTCCTGTGCCAGCAACTGCAGCCAAGGCAGGCTCTGGTTCTCAGGCACTTGAGTTTCCCGTGTGGGCAGGGGGTGAGGCGGGTGCCAAGGCGCCTGGTTCATCCAGGAAATGGCCCACAACAAGCCCCTAACGCTGCCCTTACAAGGTCAGCTTTTTGTCTCACCATTCAATACTTTCCTGGCAATTGATGCCCCCATCCATAGCGTGGCTGGTAATAAGCACAGCATCCTGCCAGCAGCTCTTTATGCTGCCTACCTACAGGCTGATACCATTCCCAAAGCTTCCCTGAATGTAAGCTTAATGGATAAAGCAATCAATGCAAACAAAATCAGATGCTGTCCAATGTTTTTCCTTCAGGAAGTAGAATCTGAATCTTGGTCTATTGTCTGAGTTGCTCCTGAGTTCCAGGATAACTAAACACAATATGGATACTTACAATTGCACAACACTTCTAACATAATTATGACATGGGGGTAATTTCCTCAACTAAGTTTATTGCCTAGCGAAAAGAATCTCGCTGGTGAAAAACCAGTGTGGTGCTGTAGCGCTGCAGATCATCAAAGAAACATGGCACAGCCCTTGAAACCAGCATTTCAGGTGTCAGATCTCACTTTATGCCAACCCAGTCAAGCACAGATCAAGAATTCAGAGTTCTAGTAAAACTGCCTTTTAGTATCTGTTAAGAAAGAGATTAAGATAAACATCTACATGCACTTGCTTGCTATCACAAGTCTCCTTGGCTTTCATTCCACCAGTAAAAAAAGAAAAAAACACCCAAAAAAAAAAACCAAAAAAAAAAACAACAAACCAGGGCTGTAAGCCAGGTTTTTGTTGGAAATTCTGGGTTGTTTTGATCTACCTGTTGCAGAGAAGTAGAGTATATTGTCAGTTATTCATGTTTTAATGTACTGTCTCCCATGCTGTGCTTCACCAGGAACACATTCTCCACAAAGGAAAAAGGGTGAAAAGATGAGGTGAGCTTGAGAAACTCAAGAATATCAAGTCCTCAAATACCTGTAAGAGTAGCACCAAACACTGTGTGACCAAGGACTGGGTTTTTTTGTATATTTCTGTGTATGCACCCAGGATATAATGGAAATCTGGTACAAATGCTAATAAATCATTTCATATTTTTTCACTCAAAAGATTCTCACTCCAGAGTTTGCACCCTACTTTACCCTTTAACACACAACAAGGTTACAATCACCAGGAGACATTGGGAAGTTCAGGTTTTTGTCTCATTCAAAATCATGAACATGTACGAAATCCTGCACTGAGGACAAACCTGGTGATGCCTTGCAGACAGATAGACCCAGTGCTCAGCTCCCCTCTGCTCCCCACTACATTGCTGCACCTCTGTGTGCTCTTTGGGAAGTTCTGACACCCCTCTATTTCTGTCTTAAAACTTGTGTTTGCTGCCTCTGTTTGGTCTGAAAGTTTTTCAACACAGAAACTGCTTATTCCAGAATTGTTCTGCACTCTCACTACCAAAACTGACCAAGACATGTTTGCAGTATTGACATCCATTTCTCTGCAATTTAAAGCTTTTCCTTAGTAAGATTTAGATACTGCCTACAAACTACATGCTGAACAGGACTGAAACACTTAGAAAATCTGCTGGTGCAATGGGAGATTAGCCCAGTGCAGGCATTATCCTCAGCACAAATGTGTGAGCCTAGCAGGGAAACAGAGGAGGCAGGAGCTGTGTTTTGTGAAGAGTGCAAGAGTTATAATCTCACTGATTTATGGGACACTAACTGCCTTGCAAGGCAATAATGATTTTTCACAGAGGTCATCACAAATTCTGTTTGTCAGTCTGCTTTGAGCAAACCCCATTAAGAAATAGGTGGCTGCAATGTTTATTAAGAAAACCATGAGCCACATGACAGAGCTATAACATTACAATTTCAGTTCTACTGGATGGCCTGTAAATACAGAGAACTTGATGATGCAGGTATTCCCAAGAGAGAAATACTAATTAAAATAGAGAGAGATGCACTGATAGACTGGCACATTTGTGCGCTTTGCACTGCTTGAATTACTTCCACATGAGCACACTTTATACTTTCCTTTCCATACATCAAACTCTGAGCTTAGATTTTACCTCCTTATCGCTGGCCATCAGCACATAACAAAGATTTACAGCATGTTACACAGGGTGAACCTGTGAAAAAGTAGTTACCATGACAACCCAGTATTTCTTTTGTGTATAAACTTGAAGGACCGAAGCAAAGGAAGGGCAGAGCTCCATACCAACTTCAAGTTACTTTTTGTTTCTACTGTGTTGTTTTAAAGCAATCAAAATATTTCAATGCCATAAAGCATACAAATTGAATATGTCCTTAAAAACCTTTTTCAAGAAAATAGTCAGTCTTTGCAGAGCACTATAGATATGACTTGCCACACATTCAACACATTGTTGTGACAGAAGTATTTCAAGGGATGCCCTGACCATGCACAGCTGTGGAGAAGCACAAGAAAGTACAATAGTCACTTCATGCCACCACAGGAATTCAGTATTACAAGTTAATTGTGCAATATTAAGATACATTATGGTCAGATTCCTACACATTCCTCTACTGGATCACAAACAAATCTTGACCCAAGAAAATGAGTCACAGACATATTTTTGAAAGGTACAAACCCAGGCAGTATTTCACAGAAGTAGCGTTACACCTTTGCCCTGTCATTTATCACAGACTACTTTATCTTCATGTACTTAGGCTCCACTGCCCCTAACTTTATTATTTCCCAGCAAATTGCATCTTAATTCAGGGCACCCACACATTTGCATTGACATCAGAGAGCTTTGCTGCAGAAGTTATTAGCAGATAGCTTTGGGTCAGGTTGCCTGACAAACCCTCAGTCCCGCTCAGGCCTCTACAATTAGCCAAGGCTCCACACAAGGAAAAGGTGAGCAAAACAGGAGCAGAACTGGGGTCCTGTCTGCACCATGGAGCAGAGACTCCCTGTTGTCTGTAAGAACTTTTCTGCCTCAGGTGTTCAGGATCTGAACACAGAGAGCCCAACAGAGCCCAACTGATCCAACACAAATAAACAAATGTGCACCAAGGTGGCCTAAACATCTGCTATGACCATTTATCCAGACCTTTTGATACAAAACACTTCTTAGGAGGGAGAGAAAATATCCAAGAGGAAAAGTGTATACTTTCAGGGAAAACCAGATAAATGGTACACCTGCAAAGAGTGAAACAGTAACATCTTTTTTTCTCTACCTTTTTTCATAAGGAGAAAAAAGTTTTGGGCACAGGATATATCATTCACCTTGGAATACACAGCCCCAAATTTATAATTTTCACTGGAGAGCTTAAAACCTCAGTGTCCTTGAACAATGTGGTGCTGGCATCTTCATGTCTCCATGAAGCATTGCCATAGAGCCAACTGGCCTAAGCAGCCATCCCAACAGCTTCATACCCTGGGACTGCTTTCTATTTTCCCTGCTGCACTTGTGTTTTGTACACAGCCACAGCTCTTCCCAATGGCCACTGCTGCCCAGCTCCCACATCTTCACATCCCTGTGGTGGAACACTGCACTTGTCCTGAACTCCCTTCCAATTGAAATCACTAAGTCTTTTTTTATTATTAGCAAGAGCTGAATTTCCTGCAGCACTGGTAGTGTGGAAACACAATCTCTGATTCACAATATTAAAAACACATTTCCCAACCAGAATGGAGTAAAAAAAGAGGGAGAGGGATCGTGGGATACACATGCATCCCATGGAAGATACGCGAGTCTCAGAAAATCACAGATAAACTGGAGACATTGCCACCTTAGAGAAAAGAACAGTGGGGTTTTTCAGTTACAGACTGGATGGATATAGCACATACTTGATTTGCCCTGCAAATTGTGAGGTGAATGATTGTTTCTTTCACCTGGTGGAGCACTCCTGCTGTGTGTTCTACAGCATTTTGTGTACAGATTGAAACCAAAGCTTGGGCATTTTCTTCTCCAGTTATTAAGGGAGTCTAATAGTGTTCCCAGTGAACCCAGCAGTAACACAGTGTTATTAAGTGGAGGCCCACTGCTGATCTCACTAAGACTGGTATCAGAACAAAGTCATTCCTTTTTTACGGCAGAACTCCATTTTAATTTTATTTAGGGAGGCAGCATGATCTCATAGGCAAGGCATCAGGAGATCTGAGTTGTGTTCCCCACCTTACCATGTGATCACTGGCAAAACATGCGAGTGCTCTCTGCTTTCCTTGGTTTTTTTGCCATGTGCTGGAAGTGATCATTATTTACTGTCACAGAGTGCTCAATGAATGATAAACCCTGAATAAATGCTGAGTGTTACCAATGAAGTGTGTGATTTTTATATGATTAGAACAATATAAATCAGAACTAAACCCACTGTCACCGACGTAATGCAAAATCAAGCCTCAGGTGATCTGAATGGGTATAAAGTTCTTGGGAACAACAAATGACCCAGGAAAGCACAGGTTAGTACTCAGCAAATGAGTGAGGTAATGGCAGAATAGGCTTTGACAGAGAAGACAAAGTGCCATAGAACAAAAAAGTATGTTCATCATATTTTGTTCATATTGTGTCAATTTTCCTTTCCTTTTACAACTGCATTCTCTTGCAGATATATTCTACCTCTTTCTGTTACTGCTAAGCTTTGTCTTATGGCCTCCTCCTTTCCTCCCCTTTCTAAATTCATGCTGTGCATAAAATTGTCTCACTGATTTAGAGTAAGATTTATTCTTTCTGGCCCAGTGCTCTGTTCCATTGTAGGCCACCAGTCCTAAAGCAGGGAGATTTAGCATGTGTTTCATAAAATATTTCAACTCTTGGTTCATGTTTTATTCTTTTCCATTTCTTTCATGTTTCCTTTTTATGGAATTTCATCAACACCACAGGATTGGTACCTGGCATCTAAAACCAGCTGATTCAACAATGTGCTACCCTATCATGAATCATGATAGCTCATACAAATGATAATTCTCTTTAAGATTTGTCTCTCATTAGTCTGAATTCTCTAAGAAAGTCAGATACCAAATAAACATTGTGGGCTGTACCTTGAATCTAATCTAATCCTCAGAATATCATCATTATATCTATTGTTAATAACTAAATTCCCAGCATCCTATCATATCAGTGGTCTGAACACTTAAAAGACCAAAGAAACCAGAAATACTTAAGTATCAGACGTTTACACTTGCACAAATAAACCTCACAACTCTGGTTGAAATGAGTTTTTAAAAAGAAAAAGGTCACCACCTAGAACCAATGTTGTTGGTAAGACAGAAAATAAGATTATATAAGGAGCTTCAGTGGGCCTAGGATCACCCACTCTTCTGGGTACCCACTCTGGTAACCATTCCTCTCCCAGGAGACAACAAACTGGAAGAGAATGTTAAGAATATTAAAAAAGATTTCGGCAATCTGACTAGTTAAGATTTTTAAATCCCTGGAGCCATGCTGACTGCTGCAAATATATTGGAAACTGTTATTATCAGGAGCACAGCTATGATGGAGGGACTCCAATTGAAATTCTTCCATTAAATGCAAGAGGCTTTTTGAAAGCCAAAGTTTTCTGTTAAAATTGATGGCAAGGTAGATATTGCAAAATCTATAAGTTAGCTCAGTTCTACTCTGTATTTCCCTCTAACATCAGTGGAGCTTTTCCTATCTTTTTGGAGAGGAAAAGATATTTGAGAGCTATAGAACAAACACACCTTCCATGGGCTATAACCTCCAACAGGATGGTGGGATGTGATCTCTGCAAGGGAACTGCCAGGTTCACAGCAGGATTCAGCACAAGCTCTACAAGACAGACCCGCATCAAACACCTAAATAGACTCAGCTTAGAAAAAAACCCCAAAACAAACAGGCCTCCAACTCCTGTGTGGGTATCTCACAAACTGCCAGCCTAAACACAGGAGAGATTGAAATGCCCTCTTAGTGAAAAGAAGTTTGAAATCCTCCTGGTTTTCTAGGTTGGGTAAGCAATTTCATTTGCCCAGATGGCAGAAATGAGCTCCTAGAAAGCTCAGCTTAAATGGCCAGGTAGCGCTGATGACAACAAATATAAACCACTTTAAAATACTGAAATTGATCTGCTTGGTTTTGAAAAAGACTCAAAAGCATTTCCTGCTTGCCACTGCCAATTCAAGTTTGGCCTGTAACAAAAAATCAAACTCTTAATAAAAGCAGAAAGCACAGGCATATTCCCATAACCAAAAATGATTGAGCTATTACAGCTCAGCAGCTGACTGCCCATCCTCTGAGTTGCAGTAAGTATGTGAGCACCTGAAGCCCACTTTAGTACTGAAATAAAATACATTTGCTGAAAATGTGTGTGGGGGATATCTGCAGCTGTTTCACAGAGGTATTAACCACCAATCTAAGAGCACACAAACAGCAGATTAGCATGTTTTGGCTGATAAACTAGAATTTGTGAAGCCACTGCTATGTGACTGCTTCCAACCACGCAAATTAACCATTACTCTGTTAGCTGAAAGACTGGGTGCTCCCAGTGACACCAAATTAAAACTGCTGCTGATTCAGAAACCCCAAAGATTGACAGTCATAGACAGACAAAAAGCCTCTGAGACAGCTGCCCTATGGGATACGTAGCATAATCAGACATTGAAGCCAGCAGAATTTCGTGGATCATGTCAATCACAGGTCTTTAGGCTTCTTTTAAGCACATATATCTGAAAATTTGAAAACAAAACATGTTTCTGCATGTATTTTTAGAAAGGAATGATCCACTTTGTGGTGTTTCCTAATGCTCCTGTATGCAAATCTACATGTTAATGAGTCCCAAGTCACTCTCTGGCATATGATAAATATTTAATTCTTTGCACTGACATTACAGGTTGAACACGTTTATATTCCTACCACATTACTAAAGCCATGAGCAGTGAGGAAATGTCTGAAATAATAAATTATATTTGATCATTCTCTGCCATAGCCACTGCATGGATAAATCTGCCAAGGGAAAGGTAAATGTGACAACACAAGAAGGTGACAAAGAACTGGAGAAACTTGTTAATTCGGCATTATGTGACAGTGGCAATACGCTGCCTCGTGACTATGTAGAGAAAGAACTTGTAATAGAGTAAAGAACTTTTCCTTGGCCTCAAAGCATTTAAACTTCTCATCCAGTGTCTATGGAGAAGCATGGACACTGGATGAAACATTTTTTCAACACTTCTGAGAAATAATTAAACTATCAATATTTGCCCAATCATCACTGGGCATGTGAAGCATAATTACTTTTCCAGTGCATGCATAAAGTCTGGAGTAGGTATATTCTCCAAAGGCAGGACTGGGTTTCTCCTCTAGCAAACATCCAGGAGGTTTGACAGCAAAGTTCTGATTTTCCTAATGTGCAGAGATCCCACCCCAAGGAAAGAAGTATTTGCATAAATGTCATCCTGTGGGAAGATGCAAATCCCCTCCCTCCCAGCCCTGCCTTGGACTGGCTGAAAAGTCCCAGACCTCAGCTTACTCCCCAATCTCCCATGCCCAGAGTGTCCCAGGGTCCCATCACCACTGCTCTGCCACCCACCCTCTGCTACCAGAGCAGCAACTGCCAATTTCTCTCCCAGCTCTCTCCAGCCCAGAGAGCCAGAGCTGAACTAGCAGTGATTTTTCCATCATTTTTAATTTACAGGTTATCCAGCTGCATTTGATCAAGACAGAGAGAAGAAACCAATGATATAGCAGAGCACTTAGGAACACTAATTGCAAATTACTCTTAAATAATACATCATCCCTTTCTTAATTATAGCAACTTGCACTCTCCTCAGAAAAGTGCACATCTGCTAATGTATTTTCCCAATAATATCAATATGAAGTTGCAGAGAAAGGGTAGAGTAGTGGTTGCTTTGTATCTTGACCTGCTTTCAGTCTGAGTTTCCCTGAATGTCCATAAAGCTTCTCTATTTTTTCCTTTCTGACTTAAAAAAGTCATTCCAAAGATACATTTCTTGAGCCAAAGACTGCGTCCTAACACTCCTTTCTGGAGGAAAGGGTACACCAGGAACCTTGATTGCTTTAATAACTAACTAAATATTGTATCTCCTATTCATTTCCAGAGGCATTTGAGGCTGGACTACCGTAAATTCTGGAGATTTCATGTTTCTACTTGCTTTAGTGCACCAAAATCCTTGAGGCCATTTTCTCCCATTAATTTGCCATTTCCCTCAGTACTTGTATGAGATATTGAAAGATGCTGAAGCCTTGGCTGCCATTCCAGTTCTACATATGTCCATTGCCACAGACTCCAAAATACAACCATGACTCTAATTTCTTTAATGTCTTTTGATCAAATATGAGGATGATCATGACAAATTCCCAGCAGTGGCAAGCCCTCAGTATTTGCACCAACCAGTCCCTGGCTCTGGAATTGAAAACCAAAACACACAGTGTCGTGGTTTGACCAGGAAGGAGTGGGAATTCTGGGAAGCTGTGGTCAAACCAATGAAGGTTTTGGGTTTGAGACTGACACCCGGTGTAGCCAGTGGGGTTTGGACACACCTCCGAGAATACACAGGGGTTAAAAGCAGGGCACTGCCCTTGGCACTCTCTCTTTGGGACATCGCGGCGAAGAGGTCAGATCTCCCCCCCCGTCCAGCCCGCTGCTGCTGGGCGGGGGAGGGGCGGCCATGCGGTAGGCCCGGGGCCTGGACAGAGATGGGGTTGAGGGGCTTTCAAGGATGGAAGGGTGGAGGAGCCCCAAGAGACATCGAGACATCGGGCAGCCAGCCCCCCCCCCCCCCCCCCCCCCCCCTCCCCCGGGAGGGAGAGCGGCCGGCCGCAGCAGCAGCACGTGTGGGAGTATCATCGTTCTAAGATAGACAGAGACTGAAACTTTTAACCCTTTCCTTTCATGATTGGGGCCTTGCAAAAATGCTAATCCTCCTCGAAGCTGAATAAGAAGGGAAATGAGAGATGAGATGAGACAAGGACCTGGGCCCGAAGGACGTGGAGATGATTGGATGGGGAGAGATGATTTGGAGTGGCCTTTTGGCTGGACTTTTCTCGTGGCTATGGACTCAGTTGTTCCTGTGACACAGACTGCATTTAGGGGGAGGCAGTGCCTCAAAACCAGGAAGGTTCTTCGTGAGGACCCCCCGGCCCCAGGGGGTTGGAAAAATATGGGGGGGACAGATGTCCCAAAAGCAGAGACTGTGCCTTTTTGGAGTGAGACAAGGCATCCTTGAAAGACAACCCTAAAAGCAGCTCTGGCCATGTCTCAGTGGTGAGAGCACTGGGCATGGAAGGAACATGTCACAAGCGGCAAATGGACTTTCCGGGCGGTGCCGAAGTGACAGGGAAGCACACGAGGTTTTCAGTGTGTTTCCAGGAGAAGCCTATGGAACGAGAAAGACTCCTTTCCTCTTCATGAACTGAAGTTTGAGTATACTAAAGTGTCGTGCCGGGCTGGGCAGTTGGTGTTTTTTGGGAGAATGTATCGGATTGGGAAAGTCAGGGAGTGGGGAGGAGGAAAGTTTTTTTGTAAGGTTTTCAATTTCTTTTTTTTCTTTCCCTATTTTCCTGTAGTTTAGGTAATAAAGTGTTCTTTATGTTTAAGTTAGAGCCTGTTTTGCTTATTCCTGGTCACATCTCACAGCAGACACCAGGGTGAGGCATTTTCATGGGGGGCACTGGCTCTGTGCCAGGCTCAAACCATGACACACAGCACATTAGCTTCTGCACCCAAAGAAAACAGACGCCTTTGAAAAAAGGTAAGAAAAACTGTTTTCCTAGCATTGTCCACTGTGTAAGCAGTGGAGCTGCAATATGAGCTCTGCTCTTCTTGATTGAATCCCCTGGATGTTACTGCTTCTTGGCAGCACCACAGTCTAAGTCCTTTAATTTGAATTTCTAAATAATTCAGAATGGTAATTACTAGATCTGTTCATATTATTCTGTTGTCTAATATTTCCATCAAGTTCCAAATAAACCTATAACCTGCTGTTACTATAATCCAGTCTTGCTCTGGGATCATCAGGTGGCTGCATTTAGCTGGTCAGCTGGCTCACCACACCACCATCACCAAACTAATCATCTAAATGAGACACCCTTCTCACTCCTGCCAATTAATCACACATCTGACATGCACAGGCTTGAGATTATTGCTCTGAGCAACCAGTTTTCCTCACCACAGGGAAAACCAAGAATAAATAATAAAAGGGAAAGTAAAATACAACCTCAGTCTTAGAGAAAATTGCATGGAACTTAAAAGAGATTTTTCAGCCTGCAGTACAAAGGGCGTGCATCCTCTTACTGACTAAAAATGTAAGATGGCTTTTTAGGTTCTCAGATGTGCTGGTCTATGAATCTCCTTGCCCCGACATAACCTAGGGCTGAACTAAGGACAATTTCTTTTCTTTTGTTAGATTTCATCATTCAACTGAAAATCTTTTTCAAATTTTACAGGAAAACTAGTATAGTCAAAATATCTGTTTCAAGGTAGAAAAGGTGAGAGGTCTGATGGAGACATTTCTCCTTCTTTTCAGAAGTAATTACAGTCTACATTGGTTCCCAAATAATCCCTTTAGAAATCATCCCTGAGACCAGTTACCACAAAACATTTCAGCTTCAATGCACAAAGTGTGGTCACTGTCAAATTTTTCTGACCAGCCCTAACAGAGCTGCAGCCCCAGCAAGGCCACTCTTCCCAGGCACCCTTGAATTTCCCTGTCACTGGCAGAGGGAGCCTGTTCTTGTGTTTCCTCAAAGAATGCAAAATAGGAAACAGTCCTAATGGTGACACGTCCCTCATAGATAATTAAACAGAAAACCTGGCAAATTTTCAGACAGGCTGCTACCTGCCTATGAATACCAAGTAGCTTTCTTGACAGTCAGCTAATGCACCGGGCCCCCTGCCTGGGCTGGGTGAGTCTCCTGCAAGACTTTAAACAAATGTTTATCATAGATCAGCATTACACTGCTCACTTAGTCTCATCCAAGAGATGTGACACCCACATCAGTCTGTGATGGCTCTTGTAAAAATCCCACCCCCTTCCCAGCAGCACTGTGCTTGCTCCTACTAGGTTTTCTTTCTAAGCAGTGCCCTGCCCATTTCTGGGTATTTTCACTGGCAATCCCCTACATCCAGCTATTAACAGCCAGCCTATTGACTGGTGCTGCTCAGCTGCATTTGTAGTCGGATTTCCACTTGTTCCAGACAATGATTTTAACACTGACTGTCCTAGCGTGGGGTCTATTAACCCCACAGTATCCAGGCAGGTAAAAATGAACAACTTTCCTCTCCTCCCAGCAGCCCTAACAGCTGAAGTGTTAAGAGCGTACTGAGGGCAATGCTCTTTTTAACAGCACTTGGCACAATTAAGCTTTAATTCAGAGCTGTTATTTTACAGCTTCATTTGTTTCTGCCAATTTTATGTTTGAAAGGTGGGGAAAGCAAGAAGGAATAACAATTTAAGTGCTCAGCAGATGGAGAACGAGTACCTCTTATTCTCTCCATCACTGCTGAAAACAGAAGTTTTCCACCTCTCAGGGTTCCCTTGCCAGAAGGAGGGAGTTAAACTCAGCAGTTCCCAGAGTGTTTGAACCATCACAGACAGGTATGCTTCTTTCCAGTGCTGCACAGAGAATGGAGCTGGGAATAAGACAGGCACCTCAGCAGCACCACAAACAGTGGGTTGTTAGCATAGGGAATTGCATCTTCTAGAGATCCAGGCACTTTTCAGCCTGTCTTTTTTTCCCTAACACTATGGATATAATACAGAAAACAGTGTCCCTGACATGCCAAGTTGCCACCAAGTGCGTGGGCTGGTTCTGCTTCTACTTTTCTGTGCACAGCTCTTTGCCCCTCTGTGTATCTGGCGGCAATTCACCTTTGCACCAAGGAACAAGACAAAACCCACTCTCCTCCAGGTATTTCACATATGACACAAAACACACACTCAGACCTCATGACTAAACCCTGGCATGGGGAGATGGCGCTGCAATTAAAGGATCATATCAGCTCATGAGAGGGAAAAGATAAAGAACTGCTTGTAGAAGAAGTGTTACAGTTCACAGATTGCTATCCAAGCTGGAAAGGGAGTAGTCCAAAGCACAAATTACTCCAAAAGAAACAAGACTTTAAAGATCACTCTGAAATAGTCCAAAGCAGGGCACATGCTGTTGCTGATGGGAGATATCCTGGTTTGTAACTCAAGGGAACTATCAGAACTGCAGTAACCCCACCACAGTTGATGTCCTTTCAGTGTGTTGGACCCAGAGGTTCCCAGTGGAAACCCCCATACAGGAAGTCCTCCAGCACATGGTGGTGGGACAGGAACCACAGCAAGCAATAGCCACCCTGGGCCAGATACAGAAGGTACAGAAAAGGAATGGCAAAATCAACAGTTTCCCCACCCCCAGCACCTCCCTGGAAAGAGAGAAGCAGAATATGGTGCAGGACCCTGCTGGGGGGTTTGTATTTGACTCTACTCTTCAGCTCACTGCGCAAAGTGCTCACATACCACAGTAATGAGAGCAGTAGAAATGCCTCCAGAGGTAGAATAGATTAGAGACAGACAAACAAGAATGTGGCAGCTAAAGGAATAATCAGAGCTTCCCTCCACAGGGAAAGGGCAAGTCTCCACACTTCTCTCTCTGCCAAATCACTTCTAAAAATAAACTAGGGAGACAGATCCAGGCCTAACGGTGTGACAAGAGTTAAAGTGCAGCACTGGGTGCCTGTCATGCCTCATACAGCTACAGAATTGATCCACTCAGAGGACACAAATATTTCTCTGGCATCCTCCACTATGAGCAGGGGTCAGGTCCTGGCCAGGGTACTGCATCAGCTACCACCCTACACTTTGGAGCACAACTTTTACTTTTTCTAGGAAAGGTCAACTTTTTTATCTTTTCCACCCCAGTTTCCAGTAGAATAAGGCACACACTGAGCGCAGGCTCAATAAGTTTCGCTTGTAGCTCATTACCCCATGGTTTTAAAAAAATCTACCCTTTCTTGCACTACCACCTTAGTATCACCTACAAAGGCAGGACCCAAACTTTCCTGTGAGCTGGGGCTAGAGGAATGCACAAACCTTGCTGATTCCCCTTCAAATGAATTGTAGCAATCACATTTTTTTCCTGTCTGTGTAAGAGCACAAGAAAAATCAATGCTGCAGCTAATATACTCTTCCATAGAACCACAGTAACCAGTAGTAGATGTCTGTGCTACAAAATAATACTTGGCAACCCACAGTGCTTTAGGGTCAACAGAGAGATGTCATTCCTTCCTGCACAAAATCATTAACACTGACGCCACAGATATGCTACTCGTAATGCTGAATAAATACTCCAGAAAGATTAATAATATTTTCATTGAACTCTCTATTTAGAGGAATATAGAAGAACTATTTCATTCCTAAGCTGATAATAGGGTCCACGTGTGAAAACAATAAAATAATAAAAACAACATGAATAAGACTTCAATGGAAAAAGCTTTACCCAAGGAAAAGTTTCTACATCAAAGCACGCAGATAATCTGACAATATTTTCTTCTACAAAACTGGATAAAGTTACTTAATGATTTAAACAAGATAAAGTATTATAATTTTTATTAATCCCTAAAGAGCTACAACTAAGCTGCAGAGGAAAATTGTCTGCCTTATCCTGATAGGAAATCTAAGGTAATCATTTTTACTGTTTTGCATGATGATGACCAAAAATGCAAACCAATAACTGATTTTCTAGAATTACACCTGCAAACATTAGTGGGTTTGGCGCAGAAGTACTCAAGAGTTAAAGCATTCAAGAACCTGATCAGTTTTCCAAATCAATAGGTGTAGGAGACTCCATTCTCTCATCCTTTGTGCAGCTGTTGTTCCTTGACCAGCAGCTCACACCAGGGGCATAGGCAAGACATGCAGGATGTCAGAGAGAACAAGATCCTTCTCAGCAGGATGTGTCTGGACTCATGAAGTAGGGAGGGACCTTTCTAAACAGAAGAATTTCAAGTTATTCTCTCTCAAAACAACTAAATGCTAACTGAATTCTATTCCAAAAGGCAGGAGAGAAAACGAATGTACTTTCCCTTTTGCTTAAACAAGTGAGATATTAATGGTGTAAGGGATAAGAACCAGCAATAATAGCTGTAATAAGCAGCTCAACTGATACCAAATGAGACCCATTCCTTGTCTCTCTGTTGGGCCATTGGATTTTCTCCAGTGCATCTGACTGCAGCAGCAGAGATGTGAGATTGGTACAGGTGCTGCAAATTTAGGAGCAGTAAACTACACAGTAATTGGTCATAAGTGAAGAAACCACTTGTAAAACCACAGATCTGCTACCATTTTTGTTACATTCTCAACAAGTTTTTTTCCTCTCTCATTTTTCACTTGCCCAACCCTTGCCACAGTCAGTATTTTGTTCAGTGGGATATGTAGAGCATGGCATCTGATGACAGCCTGGCCTTGCAGCTTAGCCCTCCATCCTAAGTCTTCCCAAGACAATGTAACTGAAGATCCCCAGGTTAAACAGCTGCCAAGATGAGAGGTAAAACAACAGTAACTTACCAGGAGCAGAAATTGGCACATTAGGAGCATATTTGTAAAATGAACATGCTATCACATAATTCCTACAAGATTGGAAAGATCTTGCTAGTTCTTTTAGCATGTTACAGCTCTCACTTGGCTCTCTGTGTGTATGTAATCCTGGTCATAATTACATGCATATGTTAGGTATTATTATAATTCAATGACAAGAGACAGATTTCATTGTTCTGTGGTCACTGCTGCTCTGTATGTTTGTGCTACATAAAGCACAGATTTACTTTGCCAATCAAAATCTGATGTCTGAGATCCTGTGGTGGACTGACCCTGACTGGACACAATGTGCCCAAAAAAGCCACTCTATTGCTGCCCTCCTCAAATACACAGGGAACAGAAAATTCCATTAACAACTCATGGGTCAAGATAAGGACAGGGAAAGGTCACTCAAATTACCACCACAGGCAAAAAATATTTGACTTGGGGAAATGAATGCAATCTTTATTATCAATCAGATTAGAACAGAATAATGAGAAATAACCCTAAATCTTAAAACACTTTTTCCTCACCCCTCTCTTCTTCCTGGGTTCAACTTCACTCCTAATTTCTTTCCTTCCTCCCCTCAGCAGGGCAGGAGGATGGGGAATAGGGACTGTGGTCACATCATCACATGCCTCTGCTGCTTCTTCCTCCTCAGGGGGAAGACTCCTCACACTTCTCCCCTGTACCTCCTTTGGGCATCCCCCTCCTGCAGTGTGTGTCCCAGGGGCACAACTGCCTCCCCACAGTCCACATCATGGGCTGCAGAGGAACCTCTGCTCCAACACACATCAGATGCTCAAACTGTTTTACTTTCTCTTACAGGTGGCTTGGGGACAGCTCAGTCTCTTGAAATGCTTATTTTGAAAGTCTGTCTGGTCTGTTAACAATGCAAGTGTGCATTGGTTTATACCACTGATGCTGCTCATTGCACAGCCAGCCTATAAAAACAGAACCAACTTGCTGAAGAGACACTTGAGACAAAAAATATGTCCATGGATTACAGCTGGGTTTGCTTTCCTCCCCTTTTGTTACTGAGTAGCCTACTGACAATGCCTCTGCTCTTAGTTTTTCTCCTTGTAAATTCATGGTGCAGAAATCAAATATACTGGGAGATTCATAATTTCAGCTGTTCCTGGAGGAAAGATGGCAAACAAGGTATGTCCATGAGAGGATTGCTGGGTAAACAGCAGGCAAAGTACATACAACTCTGGGAAATCCAACCATGCTAGTCTAAATTATTCAACCTGACCTAGTCAATAAATATTGCATCAAAATTCAGAGCAAGAAATAGAAAGTTTGTACATGAGATTTATGTTTCACTCTACGATTCACATTTTAAGTGGCTTGATTAAATATTTATTCTAATATTCACTTGGGTTAAGAATTACACCAATCTGTCTATACAAAGCTATGCATAAGCTCATAGGAAATTTTACAAATACAGCAGAAATGCATTATTAACCTCCTAGTTTTATTATAAAACCTTTTTTTTCCTTTCTTGATAAAAAAAATCCCACCAATATAATTTATTCCTTTCACCAGTGGGCTGTTGATCTTCACAGCTGTTGCTCATGGGCTAAATCAAGAGAGGTTTCTGTTAAAAGAGAATTCAAGTTCTCAGACATCTCAAATACCTTCAGAAGCAGAAGTCTGGTAGAGGGAACATGAAAGAAGAACTTTCATAAAGTTCAGGTAAGCTCTGCTAAATCACTGCAATCTTTGATACATTTGAAGATTTAGATAAAATTCTTCAAAAAGCTAAACTTCTTCCCTCTGATATTTCAGATAACAACATATTCTTTCTGCTAGAGGGAATGATTATGACAGATTGGCTTTTCTCAGCAATCAGCCTAAAAGTACATGTTATTTTCTTGAGAAGACAAAGAGAGCAGCAACATTTTTATGAAAACAGATCTGAATGTTTAAAACTAAAAGGTAATATTGAGAGACATTTAATAAGACTTGCTCTTAAAATTGTTTATGGCTCAGACTCTAAAAATGAGCTCCAGTTATGTATGTCACTGTCATTACTCATATCATCAAACAGAAGCCACAAGTCATGATTGAAAGTGTTGATTTTAGGTGGCTGACAGCTGCTTGTACGTGGAGCTGAACTTGAGGAACTTTGTTGTAGTTACATGGTACTAACCTTTAATTTTCTTCCTCTGGAAGAATTGAAAAGGTTATTTACCTGTTATGTGTTCTAAAGCTGAGACATAAAAGGCACTATATTACCGTTGTGTTGCAGTTTATTAATTAATGTAGTAAAAAGGCACAATTATGCATTATTCTTTGTTTGGAAACATAATGGGCAGCCTGTGAAAGAACTTCAAATTTTACCTCTGCTAATTTGATAGGAGGAATATCACATTATTAAGAACAAAAATGGCAAGCACATTATTATTATGTTGGACTGTCTTTGCCAGAATCTATCAGCAGACCTGCATAGATGGTCAAAAGTTATATGTAGTGAAAAATATTCAATGTCTCTCATCTGCTTTTACTATAACTTCTGTCAAGGTTCTTTCAGCCAGCCACGTAAGAGTATCTGCTAACAGTTATTTAAATTCATGAGCTAAACCCTTCTTTCAGCTTAGGAATGGGATGCAATATGAATGAAGCTTGTCTTGCTTTTCCCCCCCATTATTTTTTAGCAATGGACAGAGAACTTTAATTCTCCAGATCACCAGACCAAGTATCAGTGTAACTGAGCTCATTTAACTGAAGAGAATATACCAGTACAGATGCTATGGGCTCACCTCAGTCCTAGAAAAAGTTATATTAAAAAATCATGGTATGTTTCCAGTCTCAGTAATGTCACTGGCCTCCTATATGCCCTTAATCAATGAACTTTACTTCAGAATGTTGGGGGTTTTTTCAATAGTTAAGACATATATAATAAATAAGCCTGAGACAAAAAGTGTTTTGAAACTCATCCTGAGGATTCTTTAAGGCTAAAAATACAAAGTAAAAAATTGGTGTGAATCCATTGCCTTGTCAACCCCTTGAATTTCCCTGCTTAGCTATATGCAGAAATAATCAAAGCATGAGTACCTGTGTTCTGAAGCAAGAAGAGACTAACACAATCACAGGAATTTAGATCCACCACTTCAGACAAGCTGCAGATAATTCCTTAACAGTTTTTGGAAACAGAGCTACATGCTGTGGTCACATTAGATCATCTACTTCAGAAAGCTATTAAATCTTTGTTGAAATATTGCAGGTAATTAGGAACTTCCAACATCCGCTGGTAAGCTGCTGCAGATGCCATAACCCTGATGGCTGAAGCTTCACCCATCTTTCCTCTTTCAATTGAGCTGACTACAGCTTCCAGAGAGAGGATCTCAGAATGCCTCTTCGTACTAATTAAACAAGTGCTTAATTTGCTGTGCCTTCCTTTGTTTGAATATCCAAGGGGCATTTCTGAGCCTTGTTTTCACATCAGGTCTGGAAGGTCACTAAAACAGCGCTCTCAAGGATGTGCTGTCTACAAGAAGTTGAAGCTCCTCCTTGCACATTTGTAAAGGCAAACCCATGGTTGCTTTTGCCTGGCTGGCCCAAGGAAAATATCCTGGCACAGCCCCTTGTGACAAGGCACAATCACCCTAACCTGCATCCAAGCACTGGATGGCATCCAGACCCCAAAGTCCTTGTCCAAGCAAACCCTTTCACCACCAAACCCAGCTGATACCCTGCAACTTCTGATCCCAAAGAGACAGCGCCTGTTAAAAGACAAGTTTGAGTGGCTCTCCAGCCTGCACAGGAGTGTCTGTTAAGATCCATGTTTCAGAAGAAGACAATCTGGCTATACAATCCAGACTCTCTTTTCCCTCATTGCTCTAGTTCTGTGTTTGATCAAGCAAAGAAACAATAAAAATAATAGAAGATTATTTCACAAAAAATACATTTAGATACTGCTCTCTCACAATTAAGTCTGTCAGGCTCTCTCCCAAATTTGGCTGCTCCTGAAAGCTGGCAAAACCATCATGCAGCTGTTTACTCAAAGCTCAGTGCCTAAGTATTCACAATGCACAGATTCTTTACTCTGCATTGAATAAAAGGAAGGTTGAGTGAAGAATGGCACTACCAGGAGAATGCAGGTCTCAAATTCCTTCTCCTCAAGGAAGGTGTGATAGGCAGACAAATAGTTCAAGCCCATGACAACCCTGCCTGTTGTCAGCTGTGGACAGGACAACCACAACACTGAACACACATCCAGGTGAACACTGTCACCCCAATATGTGAAATCATATCAGATGTCTTCCTTTTCAGCATCATTTGATCAACTCATCCAGTACTGCCACGTCAGCATTTCCTCCTCAGCAAGGAGCAGACACAACAAACTGTCCCAAAGAACTAGGCCTGTGTAGGCTTTGCCACCATTCTCCCCTGACTGCCTTTCCTAGCTGTGAATCATGCAAGTGCCTGTGCAAGGCATTAAGGTTTCTCCATTGCTATGGGAACACAGTACTCTGCAGATACTGAAATATTCAGCCCACCTCCATAAAATACCACGATTCAGAGATATCAGCCAAGTACCTGAGCAAAGAAAGGCTTTCAAAAGCCAATGTGCTATTAGCATTTAATAAGGACAAAGGAAGGTTATTGTCTCTGAACAGCTTGAGACTACTCCAAGCAATGGAATTGCTGCTGGCCTGCTGCACTCAACCACCCTTCCTCCCCCTCACCTGAAATGTTCATAAAAAAGCAAAGTCCTGGCAGTAGAAAAAACTAGAAAGAAACACCTACACTCAGAATAACACAAACATCAGCCATCCAAATGTGACTGAATATTTGTGGTCAGTAGCCAGCTATTAGGCACCCAACAATTTGGATTGCCTCTGGCCTGAAATTACCCTCCCACAGAACTCCAGGATAGGTACACAGACAGCATTCAGACATCTGGCCTGTACCTCCTCATGGGCTGAGGCTAGATGGCATTTCTTTCCAAAGAGCTGAATTTTCCATCTTTTCTTTTACCCGCAAAATAAAAAGTTAAATATAAAAAGAAAAATAAGAGTTTGTTTCCCATCACTGGCTGGCACAACTTTTATGTATTATGGAACAATAAACAAGGACACTTGCATGGGATTTGGTTTTTTGTTAGGCAAGGATATTACTGGGATTCAGTGGGTTTATTGGGCTATCCTGCTTTAATAAGCCAGTTCTTACACAAACATATTTTGCCTGTCAAGTGGTAAGATGAGGCATAAAAACTAAGTTGCAAAAGAATTGAGTTCAGCGGGAAGGGAATTAATTATTTCTCTTTGAACAAAATAAAATAAAAGACAAAAAGTCTTCCACACATATTTTAAGGATCATCCTGAATCTATCAAGTTACTGATCAGTCAGAAAACACTGGGGGGAATGGAAATGATCAACTCTATGACAATTAAATGCACTGTAAAGCTGCTCTCACTGGAAATTTCGTGCCTGCTTTTTGTCTTCCCAGTAGCGATAGTGATATGCAGAAAGACTCTACAATTCATAAAGTTGTAAAGTAGGTATGTATTTATTTGGAGTAGGAGCTGTAGGGATTGAAGCAGTACAAGAAGACTTGCCACAACCACAGCCTTTGCTGAGCCACGTCAGTCACACTCAGTGAAGACTGAATTTCTGGATGCAGGGTCCAGCAGCATAGGAACAGGAAGACCAGTCCATGAGGACTGGTCAAAATCCAGAATTTGCCTTTCCCTGAGGTAATAGCTAACTATGGTTTCCAGAGTCTCCCACTTTTCCGTACAGGCTGATAGCAACAATATTGTGAACACCATTCCATCCACGCAGTGCCATATCTGGTGCATCTGTGACCTCATGGGACCCTGCATCTTCTCCTTTTGGCTACCCATGGAAGTATTCACATGATTCTTGCAAGTCACAGGAAACCCCAAGTTACCCCAAGACATCTCATCCAGTCCACCAGACAACGGTCATGATTTGAAAGGATCTTAGAAGGAGCTCACAACAATCCCACAAATGATGACAAAGTTTAAACTTCTAATTCCTAGAAAATGCATAGAAAATTTCCAGCTACTAACCCAATCTAACTTGACTTGAAATTCTGAGATATTCTGTGTTGAACAATAACATGGAGTTCAGTCTCTTTTAGTGGTGGTATAATAGATTATGTCATCCTTTATTTACAGGAAAAAAACCCTTATCTCCCCTAAGTCTTGATTATTCTAGAAAAACAAATCACATATTGAGTATTTTTTTTTCAACACATATATATAGCTTTTCTATTATTTTGATCATCCCAGTAGCCCTTATTGCACCTTGTTTAATAGAGACATCCAGGCTTCTGTACATATTTTATTAATATCATCTTACACTGAGCTTAGAAGTACTGTGTGTTGGTAGTTGTCAGTTAGCCATTAAAGCACAGTAATTATTTCAGCTGTGGTAATGCTGTCATGTATTTCAGTTTTTCAGTTTGCCTAATGCACCACTGGAGGAGAGTCAGCTCTGGATATGGTGAGCACAGTACATGTATGTCAGATAGGACAGGAGGAAACACAAGTTACTGGCCATGCTGCTACAGATCACAATAACATCAAAGATTAAAGTTCAAATAGCAAAAAGAAAATATAATACAGGTCACAACAACAGAGGTCTTTATAATGAAAAAGTAGGTGGCTGCAGTTTATGCCATGCACAAGTACATTAAATGATAGAAATTTATGCTTTTTAAACAAAAGAAATAAGTATTTTGATTAGGCTTGTGGGGGAGGGAGTACAGGGCTTTGTATTTAAAGCTTCATTTTTAACCAGGGAAAATTACTGACTGCTGCATGAGGCAGCATTCAGCTCCTTTCCCTTCCCCGAGCAGGGCGCCCGGCTCGCCTCGGGAATGCAGAGCCGGCAGGACGCCTTTCTGCCATCTCCCTCCGTGGGTGTATCTGCTGACATTAACCAGCAGGAGAGCTTCTCAAGGAAGAAAAGCCCTATATGAAAAGGTTTCACAGCAAAAGGAGGAAAAGTCTTTAAAGGGAAAACTACACAGCATGCTGCTCCAGAAGCAAAGTTGAACTTTCATTTTAGATCTGAGCATTCTGTAAGAGCAGAGTGCTCATCTACTTCCTACAGTAAATTATTCTTCCTCAGCTATATTTCTGTACACTTTAGACTTTTATATAAACTTCTATAGAAAAAGAAATCACAGCAATTATAATCCTAGCAATTATGTGAACCCTTTTTGCTAGATGCCAGAAGTTGAATTGTTACCAGGGAAAAAAGCACTGTGCCCTGAGAGAAATGGGGCAATGAATTCTCATCATGCAAAGATGATTAACTCCTCTCCAGGTAATCAAAACCTGAACACATTTCAGGCAGAATCTATGGAAAAGAAAAGCAGAACCAAAAGCAGCAAACCCCAAAGGTCTTAAATCCAGCTAAGAAGTTTGGCCTGCAAATTAAGCCAGGGAAAAATCTTTAGCAGACAAATAATACTGTGCCAACATTGAAAAAGTACAAGTACAAGCACAGACTTAGGACAACTATAAACTATAGAGTCTAACATCAACCACAGGGAGATGAATATAAAAGTTAATACAAAATGCAATTGATAAAGATGAATATGGTCGATACCTCAGTGCATACTTCAATCACTAAAAAATCTTGTCAAACAGACCTGACTTGGTACTTTAATAAGCCAGCAAAATGTGGCTGCTTAAGTATGGTTTTATTGGCACAGTGCACTTATCTATTTATAAAATTTTAAAATTAGTATGGTGCAACACCCATATTAAAAATTAGCATGATAGTTTACCAATGAAGTATGCATTAAATTAACTCAGACCTGGCTGAGATCTCAAACGACACATGAAGGATGGATTTTTGCAGAGGTTTTTTCAGGAATTATTATTATTATTATGCTTGAAGCCACTGAACATTTTCACCAGTGTTCAGGGGATAAAAGTAATTTTGTACTACTGTAATGCCTGATTGATACAAGGCCTGGTAAAGCAACAAACAGTGATGAAGGCAGGACATCAGCAATCCGGGTTGCTTGGGAATCCATTCCAAAACTGTGTATTTTCGTAAAGCAAGGTGAAAAATGATACAAGAAACAAAGGGCACAGGAAAGTGGGACTTGTCTCTGGAAGGCAGCAAGTCCGAAGGGATTTAGGTTAATGAGCTACAGCAGCTGACCCCAAGTTCTTCATTCAGTGATGTTACAAAAGGGACCTGTAAACAGAAGACTGCTGAAGGAGAAGAACTAGAAAACTGTAAATTATAATCACTATCGCTACAGTGAAATTGAAATTGTGAAAGTGATGCAGAAACTGCCATAAAAAAAATCCAAGTATAGAAAACAAAATCTAAAATGAGATTTTAAAAAACTTAATTTACATAGTTTACCAGGCATCTGACTGCATCACAGGGTCTAACTACTGCTAGTTTTAGAAAAAATATTCAGATGAGAAAGCCTATATAAAGAGCATGACCAACCATATGTTTGATTCTCGGAAGACCTATGTCAGTTCTCCATTTGTCACTATCTTTGTATCAAAGAGGATTTTGTTCCAGAATAGAAAAAGAAAAGAAAAAAGAAAAAAAAGAAAAAAAAGGGGGGCAAAAAGGGCCAAATTAACTCAATTGCTAAACCTCAGATGGCTGAGTAAAATATTTTCCTTTAAAAAGTTGTGCACTCAGCATGACAGTCAACCCTGACCCACAGTTCCCTTCTTAACCCAGCACACAGCAGCCAAGCTCAGTGGTGTGACCCACTCTTGGCACACAGCAGATGCCCTGATGTCCTATTGGGAATTTGGTGCACTTCTGCAGTTCAGGCCTGGATCCCTTACCTGGGCAGCACCCACCTGCCCTTCAGCTGGTGAAGGCTCAATGTATTTGAACCATTTAAATGAAAGACAAAGAGAGGGAAAGGAGTGAAGATTTTTCAGACACAGATATACATATGGAAAGGCTAAAAAAAGAGGCAAGGAAAATGCTTCTAAATTAAGAATATTTTCCATGGTCTTTTGATGGGTAGAATTAACATCTCCACAAATAGGACAAGCAGGTCATCAAGGAGTTAGGACATGCTATTCTCTGAATACCCTGTCAGGTGCCTTAACTACCTGTCACAACTAAAATGGGTTACAAGACCTAGAAATAAATCAGTATTTGTGGATACCAGACCACAGCGTCTCAGACAGACCATGGAGTCAGTTCATGGGTCTGTTCCATATTATGTTCAATTAATTTCATGTTTAGCTTAATAGCATTTTTGTGCAGTTATTGCATAATAACAACAGAGGACAGCCCATCTGCATGTTCAGTGCTCACATACAATGTCTTGGGTGTCAGCCAGGCTGCACTCCAAGCTCAAGACCTGGAGAGGTTTTCTCTGAGTCCTGACCCAGGCAGGGCAGCACGTCCCCTGTGGCTGCTGCCCCCCCTTACACCTCCAGCCCCAAGCCCAGCACAACCACCAGACAGCAGGGCAGTAAAAACCAGACCTCTGGGCTGCTCTCCTGATATTCTTACAACTGTGACACTGTGTATATATGCACAGCTGAAAAATCTGCACACATTTAAGCTGCTAAGTACTAGGTATGTTGTTACACAAAATATTCACTGACCTCTTGCTGAATGTATTTTAATTGAAGTAATTATTCACTCAGCTCCAGCTGCTAGAACTCCAACCTGATATGTCTGAAAGTAAATAGCTTTTCAGATTGGTTGCTCAGAAAGCTGGAAAGTATCTGCAAACTGATATGCAGCTGGGAAAGAAGTCTTCCCAGACCCATCTGTTTGCACAGATTCTCTCAAGAATTTATCAATAAGTTTTTAATGCTCTTATCAATGAGTTCCTATCAGGTTAACAGCCTGAAGTGGGGATGAGAAGCACAGCCAGGGAGAGGCTTATGCTTTGTTGATTTCCAGTTGACTCTGAACTCTTCAACATTCTCTTGTTTTCAAAGTGTAAACTGAGTTTGAACTTTCAAGGTAGAAAGTGTGCTTCTGAGTTTCCTGGTGAGGATTTTTTCTCATTAATAATCATTTTGTTAAAGGCTTCGTTTTTCCAAAGCAATTGGCAAAGCGTTTACTGATTTGACTCAGAATGATTTCATCCTAACCTTAACACTGTTTGTGCTTCCCTAGAAATAATATTGTGTCACAAACGAGCATTTTTTTGCCCCCCCCAATCTCTGAAACAGCCTTATGCTGATTCTAGATCAAGCTTCTTGAAGGGTGAGATAATGTGTAGGTATCCAAGTTCAGTAACAGTGCCCTGCTCCTGTGGTTTAATAAGAGCTTCCAGAAATAACCCCATTAATGAGAATATCTGAGTGTAGTGAAAGTGGGTCTGGGTGACACAAGGGCTGAATGCCATTTCTCAAGGTAAACCACAGTGTTACCACTCAGAGTAGAACAGAGAGAAAAACATTTTAATCCTTTTAAAGATCATCCGAGATGGTAAAAAAAAATTACCCAAACAGTTAAAGCAAGTCAAGGTCAGAGTAAGGGAAAAAAAACCCCAACCAAGCGACAGATTTACTGCTTCCCAGCCTCATGCTCTAATGAAACACAATCAACACTGCCATTAACAATGCCCATTTCTTATGGGTTTCTGTCTTGTGGAGGAGTTCCCTGGGGTTTAAGATGCATTTTGATCCAAAGCCTTCTCTCCAGCATAGCTTTCAGAACCATCCTTTACAATAGGACTTCTCTACAGTCTAATAATGATATAACTCAAGTCATACTCAGTCTTTTCCCACTGGGCTCAAAAATTACCCAGAGAACTGTCAGTATATCTCAATCACCACAATGTGGTGGTCTTTCACAAATTGGGCTAAGGAACAAACTGAATTTGTTCAGCTGCCCATCAAAATGTTTTGCAAAGCCTTTTCTACATCTTCTGTTCTGTTTAGATATCACAGTTTGCACATCTCATCCCAGGTATTTCTAAACATGCCAGAGGTTTAGCTGAGCTGATTATGCTTTTGATTAGCTAACTAAGACTATATAAACAACTGAAACCTTAAACTTTCAGAAGATCTCTGTCTAGCAATTGATACCAGATCCATCACTAGGGATGATGATTCTTGACAGTGTTTAGTAGTCTAGTAACAACAAAAGAATTAAAAGATCTGTTTAGTTATCTAGTCAGAATTCCAAGCATTGTTTACAACACAAATGAACTTATTCATACATTAGTTACATTCAATTTTAAAAATTTAAACCCATGGCATTGAAGGAGAGATTTATAGAGCAAATGACCAAGGCAAAAAGACTTTTTAGAGAAGACAGAAATTTAATTACAAAGATTTACACAGTTAATAATGGCTTTGCTCATAATACTACCATATTTCTTTTTCATAAGTTAAAGCTAGAAACATTGTCATTATCAGAGAGGCCTCAGCTTTGTTGGTTTTGTTAGACCTCTGGCAATTGCACTTTTACAGGTTAACGAAGGCAGAAAATTACTCTGTTTCACATGATCAATAAAAACCTGACACTTTTAAATGCACAGTGAACCCTTCTGGAAGTGCCTTTGTTGTGAAGAAATCTCCCCTACTAAGAGAACACCCTGAAATTGCTCTACGTGCACAGAGTACATTGAGTCCCTCCTGGTTAGGCAACTGCTCTCTGTCAGTCTACAGAAGAATTTATCAAGACAGTGACTCCCACATGGTCCCTGTAGGCACCAGGGTTCAAGTAAGAAAGGAGAAATTTGAAGTAAGCTGTATGAGGGACAGAACATAAAAGTTTCTTTAAATAAACATAACCAGTGCTACTCAGACACTGCAGACTGCAGGAGATGGCACGAAAGCAAGGAGAGAGATAGGAGAGGGTTTATGTATCAGCCATGTAAACAACAGTCACAAAGTTATCATAAAAATAAACCACTTTCAGCTTCGTAATCTCTCCAACCCAGCCCTTCTCTGTTTATAAGAGAGGGCCCCTCACTGGAAGGTGCAAGGCTCCAAATCCCCTCAGAGGACCCTGAGCTACTCACAAAGAACTGTCCAAGGCAGACACCCAATGCTGGCCATGGCCACCCTGTCCTGGGGCTCAGCCACAGCCTCCCCATCTCAAGGACACCCAAGCTTGGGCATCTCCAGAGGGTTTCCCACTGGCCCACTGTGCGCTGCCCACCTACCACCTTGGCTTTCAGTTCGTGTGCATGAGAAACTGCATTTACAGGCGCCACCTCTCCTGCCCCAGTCTCCCTCCCTGCCTCACGCTCTGCAGCTGCTATCAAAGAAAAACCCAACACTTCCCTCATCACCCAGACATTGGCACAGACATGTTCTCCATTTACACTGATCTCTCAAAAAACATTATTTTTTTTCCAAAATCAGAGCACACATTTCACTTCAGCATTTTTTTACAGAACTGCTCTGTCCCCTTAGGTTAGGCTGGGTGACTTCTCAGTGTCCTGACTCAGGTGCATATTTTATTTTTGTATTTTTAAGTTGTGAAATACCCAAGGAAGGGACTACTGTTATATTTGCACCGCATACAGTCTTGAGAAAATTATGAGTGCTTAACAGATATATAGCACATCCATGAGGGAACACAAACAGAAGAACCAAGATGGAAATGTTGCTTCTAGCAAGGAAATGAGATATAGTACAGCAGAGCATTGCATTTCTCATGCTCTATCCACTGTGTGTCTCCAAACTTACTTTGGGAGAGAATTACTACTTTTTAGGAGTTCTTTGCTGGTACTAGCAGGTTTTAAATAAATATAAAATGAAGGAAAAATACTCCACATTGAAATAGTATGTGACACTGTACTCAGATGTCATTTTCTAAGAGACATCTTGTCAACAGTACTGGATATAAATCTAAAGGTATCTCATCTAAGAGACAGTACAATATTTTCACAGAGCAAGAATCAAAACACATATAAATGTATTCTAAGTATTCAGTTCACCCCTTTGATTTCAAGAATCCAGATTTCCCAAAACAAAGAAATTCTGCAAGATCTGTTTTGTGCACACCAGTGGAAGCCACACATGTGTTATTGCCAAGAAGTTTAGTTAAGCACATTCAGAACAGATTTGCTGCACAATGTTAGTGGCGCTGAACCTGAAAGCAGTCATTAAAGAAAGAATTTATTCTTGTGGTAACCCCAAGCAAGAGTCACCATTCAGCCAATTTAATATCAACAGCAGTAATTTCAACAATATGATATTTAACCACAATCCTAAAATGGCTCAGTCTGGAAGCAACACAATATTAGCATTTGAAAGAATGCATCCCCAGCAACATCTGAAGAGGAAGGAAAGATTCAAGGCCACAGTGGCTTTTGCACGGAGTTGAGTACACAGCTCTTGCTTGAACTTTTTCCTAATTGAGGTTGCAAAAGAGTAAGCTGAGGAATGAACACAAATACCGTTCTGGTTGGCAGCAGAGTGTTCAGAGAACAGCAACAAAGGACAAGTTCTTTGCTCTCAGACTGTCTGGATACAGTGCTCCACCCCAGCCTGTACATATGCCAAGCGACACGCAGGTACCCACCAACACTATACAGCTTTTACAGTGCTACCTCTAAATGCATCATCAAAGGAGACCACAAAGCCCATAGAGAAAACCCTTTTTTCCTGCTGCTGTTCTATCACTTGCTTTCCTCCTCTCTTCTCCAGCAAATTCCCCTTCCCCACAGACAAATTCCCTTCCACTCCTGCTCCCCTGAAAATATCCACCAATGGATGATATTTTCACTTTGCTCTCGTGACCCCTAAGCAAGCCTGACTCAGTGAAGACCAGACTCCAGTCCCTGAGCCAGATGCAGTTTTTCATGACAAATCATTTGGCCTTGAAACTTTCCTGTGGCTTTTGGGAGGGAAGATGTAAGTTCAAAAAAGTTCAAATTGTTCAAATTCTGACCCAAATTGACAATGGCTCTATGAGGCTGTCCTTATGAATCCTATCCTTGTGTCAATGCATTCATTATGTGTCTTACCAGGCTACATGATCAGACCTTTCTGAAACACATTATGTGAAATTCTATTTCCACTAAGATCCAGTTCATTTTTCAACGAATTTCAATGGAGAGCATTGCAATCATTAACAAAAAGAAGTAGATATAAAAGCTAATAGAAACGTCCATTTCTCAATATCTGCTGCAAACAAAGCGTGCTATGAAACTGTTCCACCCAAGACTGAAAACAAGGGAACAAAAGTAACATCCTGAAATAAAATAGCACCACTGCTTTGAAACATGTTTCACATGCACTTCCACCTCAATAAGCAGAGAGGAAATAAATAAAAAGACATTTAAAAAAGAAAAAGAATACTAAAAAACTTTTTTTTTTTTAGTACAGAAATTTGCTCATCTAGAGATTACTGGTCTGATCTTTATTAGTCTCCATGCTCTTACAAGTCCCTATGTTCTCCTCACTATAATACTGAGGAAACACTGTTTCATAGCTGGAATTTCTTTGTAGCATTCTTTGCCTCCTGAAGTTTATTGTACTTTGAGAAAAGATAATCTCAAGATGTCACAGACAACAGAAATGTAAGGATTCCTACTGATAGCTCCTTGACTAATTGCCATGAATGTGTCTGCCATACCAGCGGGGTTTTCTATTGGTGTCAGCATCTATTTCTCTTCCAAACCTCAGTAAAATAAGAAAGTTTTGCTGCTGAAGCATACACTTCTATCAGTTTTTCTGTACTACCTGTGGATAACTTGAAAGGCTTAAAGTATTTCAATAAATTAAACAGGATAAGTAGGCACAAGTTCTCACGAAGGATCAGATAACTTTAGGGCATTAGGAGAGAAAATAAGATTTAATCAATGTTTCTGTAGAGGCTCTCTTGTTCCCTTATCACTTATAAGAAAACAAATGTACTGGTCCTTATAAATCCTTGATTTTACAGGCTCCAGGAGCTGGTTGTGACTAAGCATTCCCATCTGTCGGCACAGTTGCCTTGACTTAGCATTATCTAACCTCTGATGACACTAATTAAATACACCCACTTCTCATTCAAACAGTGAGCAGAGCTCTTATCAGACAACTCGCTCTAAGCAAACTGATGTAGGGAAGTGCATCACCACGAACAAAGAAGTTATCCACCGGCTGGATGTTTTCAGTATCTTCAGTGTCTGTCTACAATCAACTATCCTTTACCAGCCTCCAACAGTTCTGTCTGAAGCAAAAGAGTTACTGTGCTGCAACCAAAACAGCTTCTAGTTATCTCCTGTAAGACATTCTCTTAACATTTCTTTTTTTTACTCATGCACATACACATTGTTGAAGATTACCATAGCTGGTTCTGAGCCAAGAACACAATCTTCGTTTTTATCACATATTATATCTGAAAGGTATTAAACAAGGATACTCCTCTGATAGATCTCTTGAAGGGAAAAAAAAAGAAAAAACAGAAGACCCCAACCCCCAAAATTCATACCCAAGTGTTAATTTGATATATCACAAAGACATATTTTAACTTTTAACAGTTCTTGTTATCATTTCTTTGCAGCGGTCACCAAAAAAGGACACCGAGGAATGAAAAACCCACTCCAGACAGACCACAGACTTTGGAGTCAGGAGCATCCTGGGAGTACCAGGCACTCATCCTGGGAGGTGCTGCTCCTCTGCACAGCCCATGCAGAGCTCTATATGTGCCACAAAACTGTCTGGTGAAAAGGATGTCTCCAAAATGTAACTTGAGCTGGGCTAATATTACCTTATGCTGACACAGATATGCTTTTTTTAATTATTATTGTGGCAGCAGGTGGAAAAAGCCAAGGAATAGATATAAAATGCATGTCTGTATAAAATCCACTGTAGTCAATTGTCCTGTAAATTCAGCTTTTCCATTAGGTTCTCAAAAGAATATTGATGGATATATTGGCTAATTTGGATCAAACTCTGAGATCACTTTTGATAGAGATCTGTGAGGTCTCTGTAATATATGCATACAAAAGCCTGGAAAGCAGCCCTGCAGTTTAAGCTTTGTAGCTCTTCCATTCACCTCTGAGAGGAATGGAAAGAATGACGACAGTTGTGAAATTTGTCTCAGAAGTCCCATGAAAATTGAGTTATGGGCCCTGGAAGACACACATTTCTTTATTGAATAGTTTAAACTCTTATCTTTCCAGGAAGCAAAACCAGACCATTTCTAAAGCAGAACTTCTGGTGATCTTGTTGGGAGGCCTGACTTCTCCACTGGCAGGCTCAAAACATCTTGGCTCTGTGCTTTGGATAGAGACAGAAGATGTCAGTAAGCCAAACTGAAATCCTTTTCTACCTTGCCAGGTTAAGTGCTCATAACTGAGCCCTTTCTGCTGCTGGTGAGAATGCCTTGAATATTTATGTGAGCTCCTTCTTCCAGAACAGCCACTCAACATGTATTTGGTGAGATGGAGGGTGCATTAAAGGATGGAGAGAAATTGCAAGAAATGGATGGAGGGAAAATGCAAGGAACAACCAGCATCTGGTGCAATGGATTAAGTCTTGTGCAGTCAACATGTTCATCATGTAGCCACTCATCTCTGCATCAGCACCAACTGTACCCTAATGAGTTTTTCATTAGCATGGAAAATAAGATGGACATAGGAATATCACATGAAGAGACAGGTTTTAGCTGGATAACACACTGTGTGTTTGCGTACAGGTGCCTGTGCTTCTCATCTCAGAGCAGATGTGTGTCATGAACACTAAGGGGAGGTAAATCTGCTATTTGACAGTGATACATAAAGATGATGTGAATTAACACCATCAGAAAAGGTTTATTTGATGAATACAAAATCATCAACCAGCTCCAAATACACTGTTCAGTAGTCTGGCATGTTGAACTACCCACATGCAGGGTGGTGTGGATCCCAGCCAACCTTGGCAAGATCTGGCTACTGAGGTTGTGTGAACTTGTGAAGTGTTTCACAGGTTTCAGAGGGGACTAAAATCCTTTCTGAGGAGCCAGCTGGCTGGTGATGCACAGTCAGCACAGACACCATGTTTCACATGATAGTACCAATTTTTCTTTGTCTTACTCTGTACACAGCTGAGCAAGGAGGAATTGGTCCAGAGAGATTCCTGACTTTACATTTTAAATTCTGTGAAGCACTTGAACACAGCGAGTGGTGAACCAAGACAAAACTCAGAACATTCCTTTCCTTACAGCATTGGAAAGAGGTAAAAAGAGGTCATCAACAGTAGCAGTCCCTCAATGCAAACACATATAACTCTTCATTTTCTTAAAATCCCAGCTCACTCAGCACTCAGAGCTACAAGTCTTCTCACGATGAGGCCAACCATGACCCAGCTCTTCTCCTCTCACAGAGTCAGAAAAGGTTGCAAGGGGACAAGCTGGTAACAGCCAAATGCTCTCTCCTGCACAGACCAGCCTTGGACACAAATAGATGTATTCTGTCATATCAGTGTCACCTCTTTGGGTCAAGGGGTTCAGCATTTCCTCATCTTATTTCCCATTTACTCTCATGAGCAGCAGCTTTGACACTTAACCCATTTTGGTTTTCCAGCCTCTACCGTGCCTTATTTGCATTCCCTCTGCTCTCCAGCACTTGCTCTCAGCTGTCATTCAATGCTGCAGGTTTGGTCTGAAGATTGTTCAGCCAACTTCTCCCAAGTTTTAGCTTCCCACAGGCAAACAAACTTTAAAATTCTATTTATAATTTTAGGCCACTAAAGACAGTAAAGAAGAGATACAGCTTTCGGATGAAGTAGAAATAACAAAAAGAACGTTATTGCTTATTTCTGTAAACAAACTACATGAAGCAAATGAGTGTGTTCTTTCTCTTTTGAAACCCTTAACCATCAAAAACAATGATCTCATGCTTCTGAAAACAAAGAGGAGTTTTGAGACATTTATTTTAAAAGGATGAAGACAGATAGGCTGCAAACAGATTCAAAAGGAAAAGCAAGAGAGGTGGAAGGTACTGGATGGCAGAACTTTAAATTACTTGAATGGAAGCTATGAATGTCCTACATGGCTCAGAGCCTGGCCCTCAGTGAATGCTGATGTGGGGACCCTGCAGTGTTTCCATGTGGTGTTTGGCTCTCACCAACATTATCCCATACCCCTTCAACACTTCCTACATTAAAATAAAAAATAAGTTCGTTTGAGTGAATACAAAGACAGATTTTTCCTACTCCAAACAAACAAAATGAGTTGAGTAAGATAAAACTGATATGGGTTTATAGCATTATGAATTGGGGTTTTTTTCTAAATTCAAAAGCAAACAGAAAATTACTTTATCTTCCCTTCCTGTTTTGTTTGTTGCTTTTGTTATTGCTTTATAGTCAGGTTTTTTTCCACTCATCCCTAAATCAAACCATAACTGCTGCTTGGAAAAGCTGTAGTTTTCACCCTCTCTGCTCCTGGGTTTTGGGACAGAGCAGAAGCTGAGATTACTAACGGAAGAGTTGAATTCAAGTGATGGAAATTGTTGCAGAAAGCTTAAAAATCTCTCTGTAATATGCTAGATTAAAACCTATAGCAGCATCGTTTTTGCCAGGTCCAGAGCAGAGAGGCTCATTCTTTTGAGACAATGCTCTGCTACCCAAAGCTTTTCAAGACCATCTAAACACAGAGAAGTTGGGATGGCTCCCAGCACCCAAAACAGCTTCCCCAACCACACCTGCTCCCCACATTCTGGGGCCAGCAACAGGCAGACAAAGCCTTGACTTGCCCCATGGATATAATCAATAAGGATTCATGTTTTCTTGAAGATCCTTCAAGAAAATGTAATGTTGTTCTGTCTAAAGCTTATATTTCTTTTGTTGCTGCCCCTCCAAGCACAGGGCAATGTGGCGCTGCGTAAGAGAGAAGCATCCTCTGGCAGAAGCCCTGTTTGGCTGGAGGTAAGCACTCTCCAGGGCCAGAAGGGATAACCCAACACTAATGGAAACATTGCTCACAGATAGGAATTCCAACAGCAACTTCAGTCTCAGGCTTACAAAGGACTAAGATGGACGTAACACCCTTAAAGCAATTAACCAGGAAAGATATGTTGTGATGGCCATTGTGCAGGGGTTTTAGCATCCAAGGGTGCTTAAGGAATTTCTCTCTTTACCAATAATACTGAAATTGCACCACAAACAGGCAGTTAACCTAAAACTATCATGGGGTCAAATCCTACCTGTCTCTCTCTCTCTCACTCACACACAACTTCTGCTCCATGAGAGTTCAGGGCCAGGCTGTTTATGGAATCTGACCCATCAAATCTAAAATGCTTGCAAGTGGCCCCTGCTGGTGTCCCCCCAAACCACATTGACAACTCTGCTCTGGGCAAGAGAAGTGGCTCCTTCCCGTGCTCGAGGCAGGCCGGCTCCAGTTCAAACGTTCAAGCTCTGCTGGGCTGGCTCAGGCGATGTTTATAGTTCAGTGGTACGGATGAAAACTTACACAATGCTTTATGCTGTCAAAGCAAAATGTGATCGTTCCAGACTGTGCACTGACATTATTAAAAATATCAATTAAGGCCAAAAATGCACTTTTACACTGAGCTGCTTGGATTAGATTGTAACCAGCTCAAGGATAAGAAACACTGCTTGTTTATCTTAATCACATTTAAAAATCCAGGCCTTTATATTATCTCCCCCCACAACAGCCATTTCAAGTGACAGTAGGAATTCTCCAGTGGCTTCAAATGGATTTTTTCTGCCAACACATTCCCTCTTCACTTTCAAAGTTTTGTCTCTCCTATTTTTATAACTTTTAGGAAAATGCTACCAACTGGTGATTCCCCAAAAACAAAGACACAAAGCGGAAAGAATAAAAAAAGTCAATGTACATCAAGAAACACCCAGGACAATTAGCAACACAGTGCCAAATAAATGCTCATTTGCCTCCATTGGAGGTCAGTGAGGCAAATCGGTGGGAACTACTTGTAATTACAGGTTGATGAGATACAATTGTGGCAGTTGTGTGGCCTTCTAATGATGCCTTTTGCTCTAATTTAGCTTTGGAGATCTTACAAGAAATGGAAAACACCCACAGATCTGCAGGTTCCCAGAGTGTCTATTTAAATGGGTTCAAATAAGCCAGACTAATTTGTTTCCAAATTCCAAAATTTTATCTCTGTAAAATCTGTGAAATGTTACTGCATATGATCAGTGCATTGTGTTGGATGAATATCAACAAGTCCCATTTGTGTCACATCTGGAAGTACATATATTACACATACAAGAATACAATCTAAAACTTCAGTTCTCCACAACTATTCCTAGCAGACTTAACATACTGTAAAACAGAGCTTGGATTGCTCCTGATTTTACCACAAACCTCCTGAAACTTCCCTTGAAACTTGGTTATCAATGTAAACTTTAAAAAGAATAGATCCTTGAAGCCTAAAGTCCAGGATACATATACAAAAAATTAGCAAATATATACTTCTTGCAAATCTCATTTTTAAGGCATTGGTGAACTCAATCCACAATTTTTGAAAGCCTGAGGTTCACAACATTGCCTAAGGCTCCCAGCTGACTATGTTGATCCAAGGATCTCTATCACATGCCAGAAAGGAAGGAGAAACCTTGCACCCCAAAACAACCTTGTGCCTGGTGATAACTTTTGCTGACAGGAAGATGAGAAGATACATTCACAACTATTAAGTACAGAGCACTTCAGATTATTTTGAAGTTTTCCATTATTGGGCATCTTATTCTGTTACCACTACTGTTTTTACTGGGGCACTATTGATGCTTATCAAGTTTATGCTTAACCAAACTCTTTGCCTGAAGCCCACTTGCAACACTTCTCTGGGAATAAACTTCCTATGGGTTGCTTCTTCCTAAATACCACCAAGGAACCAAAGGAACCCTTGCTGTTTTCCCATTTCTGAGAGATTAGGTTTTTGGCCTGCTTAGGACTGTTTATAACAACAATTAACAAAAGCAGGCCAGAAGGATGGCCACACTTGAAGAATGCATCTCCCAGTGACAGGATATCTGGTCTTAGTCCCGTGTTATCAAGGCACATATTTAATGCAAAAAATTACCTTCTAACATGGAGAAAACAGAATTCTTGTGCTGTAATCAACCACTAGCCCCAAGCAGGGCACTCATGTATAGAAAAGAAAATGGAAACTCTTTCCTCACTGCACCTCTGACTTCTCACCCAACTTCTGCAACGGGCACTGGGAGGGCATTTTCCAGGTGGGATGGAAAAACCAGAAAACTTCTGTGCCTTTTTAATAACACCTCTGTCCACAGCAACAGTCTCTATGCACATGTAGACTGCAGAACAGTCAGTTGGACTCTTGGCAGACATAACCTGGTGGAGCAGCCACACATGAAGCTGTTACCAGCAAGAGCAGCTCTGTGGCTGCAACTACACCAAGATATAATATTTTTACTGCACACTTGCTGTTTAGTATTATTAATTATGCAAATTTCTGAGGTTTCCTTTCTGCACAAAAAAAAAACCAAAAAAAAACCAAAAAAAAAAACCAAAAAAAAAAAAAAAACACCAACCCATAACAAGGCAAACACTTAGGATCCTGCAGCTTGAAATACCAGGACATGGATTGTAAGGGCTTTTGCATAGAGATCCTGGGTGAGATCTATTGTGTAACACTGAGATTCTATTAGAAAGTGAAGGATACTCCTCTCCTGCAGGCATGGTGACACTATCAGATACAAGGATGTAAAACAGAAGGCAGATTAAAATAAAATTCCCTCTTTTACATTATCTATGATTCTTTCCCCCATTTTGCTGACAACCTGACACTTCATGAATGCAGACATCCCTTGACTCTACACCTTCAAGAACTTAGCTAATGAGCCTGTGCTTTAACCTTTAATGAGCAAAATAGGGGAAGCTTTCTGACATATTCACATTCATTTAAATCTGTACAACTGCACTCACCTAGATCCATGCCATGCTGGTATAGTTCCCTCCCTCCTCACACCAATATTTCTCCTGAACAAGACTCTTTGCCCATAATATGTGCCAAAGCATTCTTAAATTACGGACATTAATTGAAATAGGAGAAACGTGAATTCAACAAAAATCTATTACAGTCTTAAAAACTGAACAAACTTGTCATCTAATGAGCTTTAAGTCAGGACTCCGGCAATGGGGAGGAGAAGAGAATTATACAAGAAGTCATCAGCTTTTCCCCACAATGGTGTCATCCCAGTGCCTCCAAAAAGCTCATTCTTGGAGGCTTAATCCTGACTTGTAGCAATTGACTCTATTTGTCCTAAATATTCATCTGAAAATATGTTCTACATTACAGAACTACACAGAGAGTCTTTTAAAAGTCTTGCAATCATTGAAGTTAAAAGTCTGATGAGTAATGTTGTTCTGTCTAAAGTATATGTCATTCCCTTTGCCTCCCTGCTTTATTTTGAGACAGATATACTTAAAATAGTTTTAAATAAATATGGAGATTATTATCCAATCTAAAAGATTTAATTTAGCATTTATATGGGTTTTAAATGCATGCCAACACTTTCCTTCATTTCAACCTTTGGCAACTGTTCACTATTCACAATTCCAAGGGCTGCAGACTCATGTCTGATCATTTTAGGATATGCAGTTGTAGCCAATAAAGACAGTGCTGATTTTAATTAAAGTTTTAATTGCTTTCTGAGACAACAACAAGAAATCCTGATCACGTGAAATTGTGACTGGCTCCTTTAAGAGCTGGTGGGTGAGGATTGCCAGAAACAGCATTGTCCATCACTTCCTATTGGGTGAGTACAAATAAATCCTAAATCATCACTCCTGATAGCATCAGTGGCAGTTTGGTAATCCAGCCTGATTGTAAACATCTTTCTTTCCAGAGAACCAGAATATGGACTGGACAAAGAGAAAAAGCAATCTATAAATTAACTCTTCTGTCAGTCTGTCCCTGCCTTAGGAAATTCTTTGCTGAGGAAACTGGAACAGCTATGACAAATGTAATATATATTACAGCAATTCCTGAGGTGGAGTGGACAAATCCAGGCATAGGAACCCATGCTCAGTCACTTCCATGTCACCAGTTCAAGTCTATCCAATGTCTCCTGGAAGCAAAATCCCTGTGCTGCCTTATATAAGGTTGTACTATAGCATCCATGCTTCCCAGACTTTGCCAAGCCTTACTTTTTGCTCTCATTTGGAAAACACCTCCCATGCCATTCACTTACATGCCCTCTGCAGCCATTACTGATTTGGAAATCTCCTGCATTTTGGAAGCCACCCTTTCAGGTGTTTGGGCAGCTGGAAGCATGGCTGTGGCTCGGTCACCCACAGGAGGCACCACCAGCAAGAGTCCTCCCAGTGTGACCCAGGCACCACGGGTGGGTGGAAGGAACCTTAGTGGCCTTTGGACAATTTCCCCAGGCACACATCCATGTCAGAAGTTGCTGGGATGCCCAGGACAGCTGGTCCCATGCAGGCAGCCTTGGGTGCTTCCCCATGCAGGGCCAGGCTGTGCTGCTGTGTGCAGGACACTGCGTGCATAAATAAATGACTTCAGCCTCGGGGCTCTCTCCAGCACTAAACTGCTGTTCAGGAACATCCATCACCCGCTCAGCCAGGCTGTGACTGGGCAGACACTCCAGAGCCATCAGCTGCCGTGGACCCTAGCTCAGAGAAATGGAGATTATGCACCAGCTCTGCACCTATGCACCAGCCAGGGCTGTCCCACAGGCCCTGGTGACCACCCCAAGCACACTTTGCTACATGGAAAGCAAAGGTAATGTTCAGTTGCTTTTTATAGGCTTCCTTCAAGTCATTTGGAGAGCCACTTACAAAGTTTACATATTTAAACATATTACATCATTCTGCTGGGAAGATTTTATTTCTTGCTCATTATTACCACTGTATTCTGGAAAACAACAGCAACTTGGATATATCATTAGTATTTTGTGACAATTAGACAAAACATTGCAAGGTCTCTCAGTACAAAACATTTTCAGGTTCATCAAACATAACTGTGTGGGCCATGCCAAGAAACAGGCTTTTTATGTGGTTCTTGATGGGAGATGTTAGCCTGTCTATAAATGCTTACCAAACCATCCCCATATAATTTTTCTCTGTGCTGAAATGTAAATACATTTTGTGTCTTCTGGGCAACACAAGATATAAGCTCCTAACCACCAGCCAATAACAAAGCTGAGTTTTTGGGAGGGCAAATATGCTTACACATTTATAACCAACAGCTGTTTTGTGAAATGACCTGCCAGACATTAGCACCAATGGGATGTTTTAGGTGTGATTATACAGCGACTTCAGGCAAGCAAAGCCTTGCCTAAGGGCTGTAAGAAGGAGCTTTTATGGTCAGCAGTGACTGGTGAAGACAATCCCACCCACATCTCTCAGTGATTAAAACCTCCCAACCCTTTCAATTGCTGACAACCTCCCTAGGTCCCCTAAAGCACCTTAAAGCTGTTTGGCTGCATTTCCCACAGACTATTAAGTTATTCAACACTGACTCGTTGCTCAGGATCTCTTGTATCTTGTTGCATGTAAATCACTCAAAATTCCACACTAAGCCTTTTCTGACTTGCTATAGTCCACTTCAAGCACTCCTATGCACACTGCAAGGCAGCAGCAAACATTGCCTGCAAAGACCTACCAGTTTCCAAACCCCTTATCCATTAATGGAAATACTGAAAATCCCACTCTTTTGGTCACAACAGCTCACAAAAGAATTATTTTGTGACCAAAAAAAATATACTCAAGTAATGATAACCAATCTTTATGAAGGAGAAAAAGAGGACAGATATTTATCAGCAAATTATCCATCAAATGCTGACAAGGCTTGATCAGTTATTCCCAAGATCAAAACTTGTTATTTCTTATATAATTTTCACTTTTTTGCCAAGCTCTGCCTGCAGTTAAATCCGCTATGTAGTTAAATCCCTTTTAGCCTGGCTGGTGTCAATTGGTTTACATGTGTTTAACTGGGAATGGGATTTTTTCCCCCATGTTAATGCCAGCAGAATGGAGTACTGACCCCCTGAAAGTCAGGAAGACCCTTGGGATGCAGCACCATGGACCCCATACTTGTTCTGCCCATGACACTGTTGATTTCAATGACTGCTTCATAGCTGGGGCCATGTATTGGCTGCAGAAATCCTAGAGAAGACCAAAGGCTAACGTTGCTCTGTGTTTTCAAACTGAATAGGATATACATCAAATCAATACTGTGTTCTTCATTTGCAGAGCATTTAAATTAGTATTCTTCAGAAGCTGTTGAGCTGCACAGGGCATGCAATAAAATTCAGGCTAAGTGATTGATAATCTACTATGCAGACCTCAAACTCTGGTGCATTGAATTGAAAGTCCTTTAATTACACCTCACCTACTATTATCTCCAAACTCACAGGACTGTAACACAACATAGAGAATCTGGAGATTCTGGAGGATCCCCTTAATTAATCTGTTCATCACCCTTTCTGACTATTGGCTGTGTTTTCATGTGCTGCTTTGATAATTATTCATATTTTATGCTTCTGAAATACTGGCATATACTTGCAGTCAAAAGCAAACCCTAGGTAATGCAAAGAGAATCATTCCATCAACTTCAATAGACTTTCAGACAAAGCCTGAAGACCTACAATTTCAAGCTGTATTTACCAGGCATGTAGTTTATTCCTATATTTTTTGGGAATATCATTATGCACCTTTTTACATCCTCAGCTTCTTCTGGAGGTATCATTTAGCTGGTTTTGTATTTGAATGAATTTACAAATGAGGTAACTGCATGTCCAGATTAACATACAGGTATAAATGCCAGAGACTAATTTTTCCAGTTCTAGCTGCAAAACATACTTTAGGTTCTGCATCAGTGAGAACTGCTGGCCACAAAACTACAGCCCCAGTATTGCAACCCTTGGAAATGGCTATTCATGTATTAGTAAAGAAAAAAAAAAATCTTGTGATTCACTGGCATTCAAGAGTTTTAGTGGTGCATTATGCAATGTTTTTTTGGTGTTTATTCCCAGGGCTGAATGTATATTCATGACCTGGTAGCACTGGGATCATCTACAGGTTGGCTGGATAAGAAGAAAAGGAACCATTCAGAGCTCTTTGTTGGTCAGGCTTTCCTTCAGATATCACTTGTAAAGCTTCAACAATGAAAAAGGCTGAGGTAGGCTGACAATAAGGATATTTGGAAATTCCTTTTCTATACCTAAGCAATATTTAAGGCTGAAAAGTGGTGCAAGATTTACAACACATTTTGTCTCTCTTGATAAAGAGACTTGAGGAACAGTTCCAGGATAATTTGCAAGGACTCAAACAAAAAAAAGTCCATCTCTTGCAGCTTCTGACTATGACTGATGGGTGGCTGTAATTTTACATATATTAGGAACATTTTTTCTCCACCTTAAATAATCTTATATTAAATTCCTTCTGGGTCTTTTCACTTAACCTTAGCAATGCCATGTATCAGTGTCAAAAATGCAAACAACTTTGGCAGATCATAAAATGTCATCTCACTCCACCACAAAGATCTACTGATAGTATAGAGATTAAAACACAGACTTCTACTGCAGTTCAAATAATTGATTAATTCTACCCAGTGAGTAAATATTTCCATACTTCCTGATTGATTTGGAAGTTACATCACACTGAAGCTGAAATGCTGAGTGATAAAGATGAACTTTAAACACAACCTCATGCTTTCTGTGCTAACGCACAACAGTATTATGACAGCACCAACAGCAAGCAAACAAATATAATTTTATAATTATATTAAAAATATTATAATTATTACAAGATGACTTTCATTTAACCATTTCCTTTGAAGTTACTCTATGGTGCTTCTAAGGTTTGTTTGGGATTATTACTTTCATAGGCTAGGTCTTCTTCAAACAAAATTAAATAAAATGGAGATGGGCAATCTCACAAATGACAAAGGCCTATTTTTCTTTACATTTCAAGGTAAGACCTAACAACAGTACATTGGTTCAATCCTGCTACACAGGGACCAGGGAAGAAGATATGCAAGTCAGATGTCCTACACAACTGTACAGTTTTAGCACATTGGGTCCTACATCTGGCTAGTATACGTAGGTGCTTCTAAAACAGAAAAAAAAAAAAATCCTGCAATTTACAATAATCATAAAATAATTATTGTAAATGATATGATATCATAAAATGGTATGAACTACAATGTTCTGTCATTTTTATTCGTTTGGAGAAAAAAAATTACTCTGCTGGCTTCGTTCCTTTTGTGCTAATGTTGTCCCACAAGAAGTGATGCTGTGGGACACAGTGCTCCATGGCTTTACCTCACCAAGAGCCTCATCAAGATCACCACTCAAACTCTGTATGCTCCTTCACAGGATTTAAGTGTGATCAATATGCCCTTTGGTCTTGTTCAAAATGCTTTTAAGCATGAAATGTCATTATTATTTGAAGTGAATATTACATGGTAAAAGTAATTAGTATCATGTGTGGAGTTGTAAAACAGATGATTTTTCTTTTGTGTATGCATTGGACAACATCTTTACACTTCTAAAAGTTATGCCCTTAGGGAAGATTTGTTTGTAGGTCTCATGGTTATCCATTGCCATGGTTCTTTATATCTAAAATAAGCTCATTTAGATGGAAAATATGTGTTTAGATCTTGGGATATGGAAATATCAGCAGCAGTATTAAAACTTTTTCAGCTTTTTTACATTGGACTCTGTTCTGGAAAGCCCAAACTCTGGATATGCAACCAATGGGTAAATGAAACATGAAGCAGAAAACCGAGATCTGAGGCCCACAAAACTTTATAGAGATTTGCCCACGGTCCAACAGGACATTTATAGCAAGGACAAGAACTGAACACAGACTTTCTGTCACGTACTATAAACACATTACCACTCTTCCTCCATCATCTTATGCCTCTACTTCAGCTGAAAAATTGACTGTAAGTTTAAGCCAAGTTATAACAGCTGGAGAGATATATTGGTCCCCAGTTACTACAAAGCCTTGTGCCACAAATTTGACAGACATCAGTGACTTTAATATGCCAATAGCTTTCTTGCTTGCTCCCTCTTCTTCTGGATTTCCAACATCTCCTAAGTTGCACACATGGGCTGGTTCAGTTCTTTAATATTATCTGCATTCAATACTGCTTATGCAAACAGTATTTTTAGTTAACATGTAATTTGGATAGGACTAGCATTCCAAATCTAACATTTATCTTGATTACTTTAAGCTAACTGTACCCACAAGTTCTAAAATGCCAGTTTGGAAACTGCTCTGGGCACAAGATAATATGAGATCACTAATTAACTAGGAAGTTTTAAAAGAAGATCTGATTTAGGCCCTGATTCAGCAAACAAATAGCATTAAGTGTGAGTAACCCCATGGAAAACATGTGAAGTCACTGCATAAATCACACAACATTAAGAGCAAGCTGAAAGCACCTTGTTGAAATAGAGCCGAATTTAAAAGTCTCGTATTCTCTTTAATGGAGTGGACTCCAACCAAGCGCCTGGTGTGTTGTGGTTTTCTCTTCTCAGTTAGGGCAAATGGTCTGAACACAGGGCCAAGAGCCAGGAATTCCTGCTCTCTTAATCTCCTTCTCAAACCATCTGCATTTTGGATGAGTGCACTAACATGACTGCATCCCTGACTCTCACTTGAAAAATGGGGAAAAAAAGTCTCTACTCAGCAACTTCCTCTACAAAAATTATGGTTAAGATCAATTACTTATTTAAATGTCTGTGTGATTCACTTTTAAGGTCTTCTAACACATTTTCTACCATCTCTAATCAACTTTCCAAAGCTACGTACCCCCTGTACCTCTTCATCTATTGGATTTTGTGGTTTTTATTTACTAAATATCATGATTTAAGCACTGACATCCAGAGGAACAGTAACTGAGAAGCTGCTTTCCCACTGCAAAAATCCAGCACAAAAGGTTGATGAGTCCCTGAACTGGGCAGCCTGGCCAGGAGCCCTTTCAGGCAGACCTTGGCACACACCTGGTACCAACCCCATCACATCAGCTCCTTGTTCTGCTGCTAGACACCACAAACACAGTACTCACATTTGCTGGGAGTGTCACCTCCTCACTTAATCTCCCTTATATCACCAACTTTCATTAAGCCTTACAAAAATAAGAAAGTGGAAATGAAGCCAATAGGCACCTAAGGAGATCTGACTTGCAATTCCAGTGTCATGCTTTAGTTCTTCCTCAAGTGAGTAGTTCTTGCTGATGCTGCTCATCCCTCTGATTTTAATGGAAATTCTCAAGTAATGACTTAACTGGCCATTACTGGATTCATGGCACAGCAGGAACTACCAAGAATGGAAAATAAGGGAAGCTATTGATCACAATGGGGCTTTCTCTGGTTTCACCTATCCTGGTGCTCCCTGTTACTGAGAGCTGTAACTTCATGGAACTGTCAGAAAAGGAGAGGCAGTGGGAACAGAGGAAGAAGAGCAGTTTCTGAAGGAGGCTCTGACGTGAGGGATGAGGTTTAGAAAAACAAGAGAATCCCATTGCTTTTCCCTTTAGCAAATGAAGAACAGAGACCTTGCTGTTCATATGAGCTCATGGCATGGATTGTGCAGCAGAAGGAAGGGACTCTGGGAAAATAGGGGCCAATGGGGAAAAACCCAGTGTGGTATGTACTAAAGTATCTCTCTCACTTAACTCCTTTCCTGGTGTCTCATATTCTTTAGGCAATGACACACTGAAAACTTTCAGCAAGTCCCCATTCATTCTCACAGCAGATATAATGATATCTGACCACGGCACTGTTACCTGGTAATAAACATGTTAAGAAAATGGAAGAATATCATCCCAGGCTTTGTGACAAGACAATGTCTTCTTAGCCATGACTTAGACATTTTCAAACAGCACTTCCTATAACATTCAGCTGATGCATTCTTTTTCTTACGGATTTTACCTTGACTAATATTTCAGGGTCTCTGAACAGTGTAAGAACAGTAATTGCTGGTACTATAATTACCAGAAAATCCATTCCCACCACTTAAGGTGGAGGCAAGATATTTTCTTAATTGAGTTCCTGGGATAATATTTTTCAAAAGCACAAAAATGCTCACAAAATTACAACCTGCAAATTATGTTTTAATTTAGACCTTTACCAAGACCTAAGACACAAGTGAAGGGGGACAGAGAGAGTGAGACAGGCTTCCTTCCCATCCCTGCCTTTGAGGCTGACTTGAATTTATTTTGAATTCAGAAATCTGTCAGCTCGTTGTCTCACCCTGAGCCACTGGGAGCACAGGCGTGTGTGAGCTCCTCTGTGTGAAGGCAGCCGGGTGAAAATATTTTGCCTGATCTCCATATTTAGGGCTCTGTCATATTCCCTGAACAAGCTACAATTTCACTCATGACTGAAGAAAACCGGTAGAGCCACACAAATGTAAGCAGCTACATAATGGCTGCATCTGTTTTAATTTTTAGTGGCTTTTCAAATAATGATTGTTATTAAAACAAAGTGTATTTTGTCACAGATGCTCCCAACAAAGACTAATTGGCTGCACAATTACCAGGCTTTGACTGAATGGGCACTGGTGCAGAAAACTGGGTCTGCCCAGGGTCAGTGCCCTAGTGCCCTGCTTGGGTTGAGGAAAACCCAAGGGCCGTGATGAGTTCCTGGTTTAATCCCAAAAACATAGGGTCAGAAATCCGCCCTGTGTAGCCAGGAACCACCAAGGAAAAGATTGTTTGATTTGGTTCATTTCTGGGTTAAGATCTGAAGCCTTATGGGTGTGATAGAAGACACTCTCCAGGTTCTGGAAGCTCTGGGAAATGTGATGCCAAGGGAGTTGGCCTTGTGAACCCCACATTACACAGCCCTGTACAGCAACAAAAACCAGGAGCTGCCACGGGTCACTTTGCCCTGATCCCAAGGAGCAGGGAGAATCAAGCTGTGACCCTACAAGCCATTCTTCAGTCCCACATCTCCTCTGTCCAGAGCTTAGGATAAAAGGTTTTTTCATACAAAGCTTTATTTTCCTGTTTAGTTCTTAAACAATGATACCAAAACTTGTTCTCCCCTGAAAGATCTCACCCATTCTGGTTGCATATGTTGCCATCTTATTGTGAAAGTTCCGTACCTTCACAGTGATTTCTCACGGGCAGCTCCACACAGCACTGACTCCTTCTTCACAGCACAGCCAACAAACTCCAGCTCTCTCCTCACCCAGCCAACCCACTCTTTTGCAGCACTCGTCTTCTAATTGGACACAGCTGTGGCCCATTAAGGGCAGGCCTGCTCCTAATCTTTGGTGATTAGTACAGCTGCAACTCCTCAGGTGTGCGAGCACCTTCTGCACTATCTTTTTTTTCTTACATTCTATCCCTCCACATGCATATGGTCCAGTCCACGTAACTGGAAGCCAATATTTTTTGCACAAGCATTGATCTTCGGAAGCTCTCATTACTTCAATGAATCAGACTAAAACCCAGCATGGTTCAGAAAAGTGATGTTTAAAAAGGAATTTTCCTTATTTTTAATGCAGTATGATTTTTTTCCTCTTTAAAAGCAATTTTAATTATCTTTCAGTTTTGAATTCATTTCCACAAGATGCATAAGTTATTATTCTTCATTTATACAGTGTCCCTGGAAGCATTTCATTACATGATAAAAAACCCCACAAGCCTGTCTGGCCTCAGGGTAGAAATGACTGGAATGACATCTCTGTATTTTTAGTTCAAGAATCAAATGTGTATGGGTTGCAGCTCCAGTCCCTTGTGGCAGGCATCCTCCAGGAGGAGATGGCACAGCAGGCATCATGACAAAGGAGAGCAAAGTTGGTGATGGAAGGCAGCAAGAGACTAATGACAGCCAAACTCCTCTGAATTTTACACATACGTGGAAAAGCCCATGGAAAACTACAGTGAGTCTAAAAAGAAAAGGAGGAGCAACCACCTGGTACATCTGATGGAACTGCAATAATCCATAGAAATATATAGTGTCAGATAATTACTAAGCATTTCTGCAACTGCACTAAATGGACTTGGATGGTGGGTGCGCAGTCCTGACAAGCTTTAGCTACCAGAGTTGCAGGGCTGTATTCTCTGCTCAAAGATCTACATGTTCAGGTACAGAAAACACTTCCCTCATTCAGTGCTGATACTACTTTGAGTACAGATTATTCAGCATCCAAATTATATGCTCAGCAAGATCACCTCCATTTTTATAATTGCCTTATGAATGCATAACACAGCAGTGTGGGGATTTGTATTCCCAGGAATGTCTGCTATCAGGCATCAATCATTAGTCTGCCAGGGATGTGGCTCACCAGTTGATAAAGAAGAGGCACAGAGCACTCTTGGAAAATTATCAGCAAGAATCTTATTTAGGCACAACCCTGTGTTCTATGTGATACAACAAATTTCAGAGGGGCTATGCAGGAAAAGGTCAGGTCTCTGAACAATTTCTGCAGGTCTGGTAGAGAGCAAATCCCTGCACTCTTCTCATAGAGGATGCAGTGTGCAACACTCTGCCCTTGCTGACACCTCCAATCAATGCAAAGGGACATTTTGGAGACACTGCTAGTATTGTTGAGGTAAAAAAAAATACTCCATCTATTATATATTTTTACTGAAGGCTTGCAAATTACTTCTCTCCATTGGGTGCACAAGAAGACAGGATCTGGCATCCCTGAAGTGAAAAAGACCTCAATTACTCATCACTCCCTTAACCTCAGATACCCCAGTAATTGCTGTGAGTCAGTGAGGCACTTCCAGTAAGTGCTCCATACAGGGGCTGATATCCTCTCTGCTCTTTTCCAAAATAGCAACCACTTGAGTGGGAGCAGTGCTGATGTGTGCACACAACTCCCTGGGAGAGAGGGAGGTGGAGGAGGCCAGGCAGGGAAGCTGGGTGCCTGCTCTTTGCCTGGCTGAGGGACACAGCACAGCCTCCAGGGACAGCAGGAGGGGCTTTACTGCCCCTGCTTTATAGGAGCTTTACAGATGCTGCCAGAGAACAAATGTGTCACGTGGAGGAGGGAGAATGTAAAGAAGGAGATTTTTGGATGGGCATTCATCCTTCAGAGCCACAGTAGTGATTATCACTGATAGGAGGAAAAGGAGTGAAAAGCTGGCCCCTCGCCTCACAAGGGGGAGAGCAGGTACGGCTACCTCAGCACAAGTCCAGAACACACTTCTGAAGCAATCTCCCAGCACCTTTGATTTGTGCTGCCAAGGGGGCTTGTGGACAGCCAAACATCTTTGGATGATGCTCAAATTACTGACACACACACCCCACAAATGGATGCTCTGGGCATGCACGGGGTATGGCCAGTCCAAAGTGCAACAGACAATGTGCAAACATCAAATCCTTCACACCAACCATGTCTCAGGTGTAGATTTATTCCCTCTTACATATTATTTACTAGTGAATATGTAGCAGCATGTACCAGCTGGGGATTCTGCAGCATCTCTGAGTGTCCTGAGTTCCAAATGCAGGAAGAGCATTCAATCCCCTCCACAAGATGTATTTTTCAAGACTGAAGGTCCAAGCTAACTAATCTCTGTCACTTACTTACATGACTATGGCTTGGAAAGTGCTAAGCACAGCTAGTAAGTCAACAAAAAGATTGGTCAGAGAGATGGTTTCCTTCAGCTATAAAAAGAGGACATACAGATCTTAATGTACTTGAGGCATGCAAAAATATTCTTCTCTAAGAATGACAGGCCCAGCCAGGAAATGCCTGTTGTCACCACACTGCACCATGTGGCTACTAAACTTGCAAAAGAGGGGAAAGTCATGCACAGGTCTCCATCACCCATTTCATCATCCCAAGACACACTGCTCTGAGTTTGGGAAAGTTCAGTGCTCTTTATTCTTTCATTTTTTTTCTGCACACAAATATGAAAGAAATTTATTTTACAGTATTAATGAAAATTTCTCTCCCATTTTGCTACAAAACAATTAATATTTGAAAAAGACATGCAGCCATCACAGGAGGTTGTTTCACTCAGAGGCTTTAACAACTGCTATGCTTGCTGCCTCCCTCCGTGCTTTTTGAGATTATTTTATTCATCATCTTGTTGCCAGCTTAGGTAAGAGCTGTTCCTCCAAGCCATCTCAGCATGACTGCAACTCGAGCATTTTCACTGCACAACCCCAACTTTTGGCTTCCACAGGACTCCATCCTGTTTGGCTGCTTCCCCTGACAGAAAAGAGTCTTCAATCCATATTCCTGCAAATATTAAGTCTATACATGTGGCCCTGATTTGCAACCTCTCTGCAACTCCAGTGCTGAATCTGGGCCATTTTTTCAGTGGAAAGGGCCAAAGTTATTACTGCAGGTAACCACAACCCAGAGCTGCAAATCAGCACAGGAATGATAAGTCAGTAGAGGCACTAACAGTCAAGAACCCTGATACAGATCCCATAAAACCAGTACTTTGCCAAACTGCTTAGGCCAAAAATCCTTCAGCAGATGCCTTATGAGTAACTTTTTAGAAATCATAATTTGAAAACCATTGGACAGATCAGCAACCAAAAGATAATATCACTCAAAGTCCAAACTATGTGAGTTTTCTTCTTTTTTCTACAAAGAAGCAGGACCATATTCTGTTCTCATTTACAGCCATGAGGATGGCTGGGGTCAGCAAACAGCCAGTCAAGATTTACATTCACAAAACACAAAAAAAAATTAAGTTCAGGTTATTTCTGTGGCAGAATTTTTTGGTTTTTAACACAAAGAAAAAGCTAAGATACAATTTCAACAGTCTTAGGATAGCAAGGAAACTCAAGAGAAGTTTTCTTATGACCCAGACTGTGGGATCCCAGGATTTGAATCCTGGGATGCAGGGCCCCCGGGACCACCCTTGGGGGGCCCGGGAGTCCTGGAATGTTGCCAGAAGTGTCTGGTGGCAGGACTTTGACCCTACACGGGAGACGACACCTTTATGAAGATAAGAGGGCCTCACCGGGGTGAAGGGTGGAAAGATTAGCTAATTAGAGGGTGAGAAACAGGGTTTAGGATTTATGTACAGGGGGGTTTAGAGGAGTAAGATGGAGGAATTGGGGTGTGTCCTACCCTCCTTCTTCTTCCTTCTCTCCTCCATCTTCTTTGGCCACGGTGGCACCTTTGGATTGGTTATTACTAAGGGTACACCGAGTTATAAGAATAGATGGTATTGGGGAAAAATGATAAATATTGTATACGTAACTAGGGTATAAAGATACGTGGCGGTCCGTGGGACGGCACAGTGTGCCCATGGCTGACTGCTGTGCGGACCTTTGTTCGGCTGAAAGAACATCTTTTAGATAAACAATTAATAAACATAAAACCAGAAAGAAGAACTGAAGCCTCTTCTCGTCCTTCAATACGCGGGCCGCCCCAAGGCCACCTCCGGCCACCTCCGGGCCTCCCAGGCCCCTCAAACAGCCGAGATAAACCGGACACCAGACGACTGCAACAACAGCAAAGAGGCCTGAATCAGAGTTAGAAAGTAGAGAGGGTAGCTGGCTTGCAGATGAAGAAAGAGATAAATCAGTGTGTGGCTGGGATGGAAGAGAGCAGTCAGTAAATTTCCACTGTCTTGTGCTGGATCTCTTAGTTTCGTTCTCAGTTACCCAAAAATTCCACCTGAAAACTAGCAGCAAGAAGGAAGCAGAAGAGAATAAAGAGAAAATATTATGTGAATTACAACATTTGGGAAATTAAACCATCCCAATCACTTGCATCAGATTTACAAGAAATTCATTGAATTGGCATTGGGCCACCTGGAACAAGCTGAATTAGTTGAACAACGAAATGTTAATTCTGTAGTTTTGCCTTCTATTTCACTCAATTAACTGTTTGAAAGCACACTGTAACTTTGATGCTAGACAAAAAAAAAAAAAAAACCAGGGAAAAAAACCCCCTCCCCAGAGATACAAATGTGCAGAGGTCCAGAGCACAGAAACTCCTGGGAAAGTCTGAAAGAGCACAAAGGGTTTTCAAGAAAAGTCATAAAAGGATAACTTTAAGCATTTACAAACAGTGCATCAATGAAGTGCGATGCTACTGCAAGGGTGCCAAGCTGCCAGGTAAAATGCAAGAGCCACTGTCTCCACCATGACTTAGGGGATAAACTGAGCAAGGGCAACCTCTTGAGGTCCTTATTTTCCATTATTTGTTTTGCACACAACATACTCCCAACTTTGGCAAGCAGCATTTCAAAAGGTGATCTGTTGATGATGAGCAATGAGCCACACCAGTGTTGCCTGTCTGAAGCACTGGGCTCTCGTGTGCCTCTGGTGAGATAAAACATGAGGGTGTCTCTAGTCAGCATCCAGCTGTCAAACATCAGACACTTGAGAGCATCATCCATGTGACAATTCTGAACCACAACTAAAGGATCCCAGGAGTCTCTTCATCAATATGTGTTTCCTTTAAATTTCCTTTAAAATATCCTTATAATTCATTTTGCAGTGGTGGAAGCAAATGGTTTAAACATGCAAAGGGTCATTTTAGGTAACTCTTCAAAGTGTACCCTCCATTACCTGCAAGTTTGAGAAATATCTATTACAGATATCCTTTAAACTTGATAATGAGCTACGTTTAATAGGTTGTGGGATTTTCGTGTAAGCAAATTTGAAACAGATTCTCCAAGTAATGAAACAAAGTTGGCGAGCTAGAATTTCACCATGTGGCTGAGCGCTGGCATCACAAGTACGTGGGGGTGCTCAGGCCCTGCGTCTGTCCCAGGCATTTGGCAAAGAGCCTCTATTCTGTTTCTGCTGCCACATGAGGCATTTATGTTCAAAGACTTTAAATGCTTCCTGTTCCTGCCCATCCATTTATCATTTTTCTCAATGAAAACCTATTGAAGATTTTAACAAGCACGTAGTTATTTCAGGTATCCTAGATTTAGGCACTGGCTAGAAACAAAAGCTACAAGAACCTGAAATATGCATTACTCACTCTGGCACTTGAATCTCAAATTAAATCTGACTAACCAAAGGGCAAGTTTAACTGCATACTTGAATGAAAACATTGGGAATAATTCTGGACAGGACTGTATAGCACTGTCTCTGCCATGGTGTATCTATAATCTGCTTTTCCCCTAGGTATCCCCTGGGCACAGTTAGAACTAAATAGTATTTTACTGAATTTTGCAGCTCTGATTATTCTGTGCTTTATCAACCTTTGCTCTCCTAGATTTCCCAGTCTGCAAAATTAATTATAATGAATTGGCCAGCATGTGTGAGCACTGCTGCCCTTCACTGTCCCAAAAAGGGCTGCCCAAACATGCACTAGGGGTCAGCTATAAGCTAATAACCCCAGACAAATGTGAACAGATGCTGCAAGCAGAGGGCTTGTGCTCTTGGAACTGGAGATCAATTCTCCATCCTTGCTGCCCTTTTAGAAATTGACTTATCTCTTATTGCAGATAAGAGATCTTCTATTTAGACAAATAGAAAGGTAGAAAGATAGAATGATAGATATCTAAGGACTGATTTTTTTCTCTTATTACTATTACCATCAATAATCATAGTTGATCTGCTGTATTCATTCCCATTATTGTTGGGGGAATACCACAGACATCCCCCAAGCATGTAATAAATTAATGTCTCCCACCATCCTATTGGTAGGGAGCAACAAACTACACCAAGTTTTAAAGCAGATGTGCACAGACTTTTCAAGGGAAAATCTATGGTGCAAAATTGCACTGCTACAGTAAAGCACTCGAGTGGAAAAGACTTACATTCAGCCTTGCAGCAACACTTAACATTTTTACTCTACAGAGCCAGATATCTGTCCTCGAGTATTTTTGCCTCTCTCATCTAGATTATAACTCCGGCAGAATAAAAACTGTCACCATCAACATAAAAAGATCCCTTGACTGTTGACCTGATTTTTTTTGTCCCCTAGAAAACAGCCATTTGAAACTCTGATTAAACAGGACATGCAAGAACCTACTCTCATCTCCCCAGCGGTGACAAAAATAGCTTTTCTGAGCAAGCACGTCAAGAGTAAACACAAGCTGCTACAATAAAAGAGAAAGTTTGATTTCATAATTCTTCCTCTTGCAAGGAAGCCTTTTAAAGAGAACATGAGGCAGGACCCTGGACAAAGCAGGGGAAGTCCCATGGCAGGCACACAATGAGTGGCAGCACCATTAACATTAGGTCATAACCTCGGTGTCGCTGAGCCTTTGTGTGCGCTGAGCCCTCTCGGAGCTGCCGACAGCTGTTCCAGGGCAGCACATGGCCAAGGAGAATGCACCAGCCAGCAAGGGGTTAAAACCTCGCTTTGGGGTTTTTGCTGTAAGCAAAACCCCTTGAACTTGCTATTATCTTCCTGCCAGCTCCTCCAGACCTGTCCAAAAACATGGGTGGATGATGTAGGTCTCTGAATTCAATGTAACCATGCCAGGTGCTTTCCTTTCCAGTATAAAATAGATTTTCCTTTCCTGTGTTGCTTTTAAAATGGTCACTAGTTTCTAGCACTTGTGTCAGAAATGAATCATCCACACTTATTCAAGAAAACCATGAGTTTTGCACTGAGATTATCTGCTCTTGTATTCTGACTTACTGAGATTCTCTTCTTCAAATTAAGAAAAAAATGCATTTATAAATCCGAAACTTTGAATTCCTCCATTCAAAACAGCAAACAACAGACCAGCATACTGCTTCACAGCCCAATAACAAGTTTATCTCAAACATCAGATGTGTTATAGACATTGCCTTTAAAACCTTTTTTTTAAGTAACAAGAATAAGCATTCTTTAGTCTCATGGCTTTTCTCAAGGTGCTGGTAACACATTATTTCTGAATAGAATATATTCCTAAAGTCTAAGCATTGCATACAATAAAGAGATGCAGCTTTTTTTTCACCATCTTGTGGCTACTGCCAAAAAGCATAAAACTATCTTCCTGTTAGGAGTTCATATTTATTCCTGAGAAACAACATGCACTGGACAGAGCTGATAAATAATTCAATAGGGAAATACTCTTTTCCTACAACTAGAAGAATATGGGAAGTACAAGGGAAAAAAAAAAAACAGAAGAAAGGACAAAGTGCTGGAAACTAATTGTTCAGGATGTCATGATGGCATTGATAGGGTAAAACACCTTCCTTCATAATACAATTCTACATTCTCATGGACTGCAGGGAAGCTTACACCAAGGAGCCTTGGTAAAGTGGAGTGACATGAAGTGAAAACTAAAACTGCATAGATTTCTATAATTACCAAAGCCAGCCACTTTTTCTCCATGAGAAGCTGATTAGGGGTGGGATTTTATACCAACACAGCTATAAATGCAGCCTCCCAGAGTAAGCTCTGCTAAGGCATCACAGGATGATTGCAGTGCTCACCCCTGTCCATGCAGACAGACTTTCCCCTGAGCATCAACCTTTTCAGGGAAAAGCACCTTTAGCTATCCAATCTGCAGCTACATTAGGGAGTGATGGATTGCTTTAGTAGCACTGGTGGTGTTACAAGTGATACAGCTCACCAAGAGAGAAGGCCTTAGAAAACCATCTTGTGTGTCTGATGAACTCAGGTGATGTGTGCTGCACCAGGAAGGAGCTGTAACCAGAGATTGCTGCTGAAACGCCCAGACTGAGGTTACTGCTGCTCTGCACAGCATAATGCCAGCAACAAACATAGCCAGCAAAGATTGCTGTGGGCTTGAGACAAAACAGAAACTTTTTTAAAATTAAAAAAAGGCAAGAAAAAAAGCAACTCCCATCCCGCAACCTTGCGTTCATGAGACATAAAAACTGTTTGGTTTTCTATCAAGATCTAGCCTTAATCGGGTAAAATCAGGTCTCTTGCATCATGAAACAGGCCTGGCACAAGCCTCCCTGCCCTGTTCCATAGACAGTACAAGGTTCAAGACTTCACAGCTCTTTAGTCATTCACTGCTTTCCAAATAAGCTTGCCATTAATTCCCCCATTCTCTCCCCGGAGTCCTACATACAAGATGCACAGCCATTAGTAACTATTAACTGGGTCTAATCAAATACTTCAGCTGAGTTTGAATGTTGCTATTCAGTTTGGGATGTTTAAACATAATTACAGGCAGCAAGACTTTTTGACATGACAAATATTTTTTAATAACATTACCAGAATAGTTAGTTCTGTTTTCACTGCGAAAGCAAACAGAGCAATTCCAGCTGGAAAGTTAACATTTATACTTGCAGTAGGGTAAAAAAGACAGACTCTGGCAGCCATACAGCCAAGGGAACAGCTTCCACTAACCAGGGAGAGATGGTGCTTCCAGGGACACTCTCCTACCGCCAACTTTTCTGCAGTTCAGAGTAGCGAACTGTTTAGAACTTCATGTACTAACAGTTCATTCCTTCTATCATTTTTCCCCCCAATTCCTTCACAATATCCAGCTTCTCCCACACCCTTTGACATGCATCAGGTTGAGTTTTGATGAACATTATCATTATTTCTTCAGAAAAGGAAACACTGTTACTCAACATGGCGAATCTTCCAACACTAAGACTCAGCCTAATGCTCAGCACAGAAGGTTCAGAAGGAGGAAGGTGCACACTAAAAACCTTTGCAATCAGAACCAACAACAATAGAAGTTTTTTCACTTGGGCTCATTGTTTAAATTATATTCTACTGCAAAGAGTCTAGGCGCCTTTCAAATGTAAATATTTTACAAGAGAATACCATATGGGAGACCCAGCTGTTTGTTTTTATTAGGAAAAAAAATTAAATCCTTTCATTTTGCAAAGATTTTTTTTTAAAGCCCAACTCATAGTTACATGCCAACATTTGAATTATCTTCATTCAAATGAATCCCTAAGTAGTTGCAGGAAGTGTTTGGAGTTGGGGTTTTGCAGTTGTAAAGCGCTTAAAGAAGTTGTAAAAGAAATCAAAATTGCAATGTTTATGTGTCAGTATTTTCCCATGTTTGATTAAAAAAATAAAACACATTGACTCTGTACACATTACTATAGGTGACACATTTAGAGTTCAATAAGACACAATGCCACTTAAATAGGTACATAAGCAATATCAACTACAAAAATAAACCTAGTCCAAAATCAGAGACCAGCAAAAGTTTCAGAGTAACAAATTCACCTGCCAAATTAAGTGTCTAATTTTTTTCACAGATAACTCTAACAGATTTTCTCAAATGTGTTGCTGCTTAGGATAATTTGCCAAGAAATACTCATACAGTGAGTCAAGGCAGAAAGAAATTGCTTCTATACCATCTTTAAAGCCCAGTTTGCACCAGACACACCAAGAGCCATGAGTGGGAACACAGCATCCACATCCCAAGCATTTGTGCTCATGGTCCCAGGACGTTACTTGTTTTTTGAGAAAGAATTTGCTGTGCTGATCTTTAGAGACCAGAGAGGATATACATGCATGACTCACCTTTTTTTATCCTACTAACTCTTTGATTTTTAGCTTCATACTTACCACAAGAAAAGAAATAATTAAGTCATGAAGGAAGCATCATCCTGTGAACATCCATGCTGGAGCGCTATGCTTGTTCAGCCCAAGGCTGACTGTAGAAAGACTGATATAAACAGAGGAACCTGACAGAAGGGGTTATAAGACCCAGGCACCTGACAAGTGATGACTCCCCAGGATGCTCTTCCAGCAAACAGTTTTCAGTCTTTGCTGAAAAAAATTCTAATTAAATTGTTTCGGAAATTTTTTTTTGCTGGAGTTCTTTTAATTCCCTTGTGAATCCATTTATAATTTTGAGCCCTACAACTTCCTGTGGCAATGAATTCTCTAGTTTAATTATGTGTTGGGCAGGAAAACTCTTTCCTTCACTTCAATGCTTCCTTGTCATGCAACAAGCCCTCAGACTTGGGAAATGTGCTGCACCTCACATAGCCAAGAGCAAAGGTTTTAATGTGAGGTCCAAAAGTGCATAAGCTGAAAAGTGCTGGGAGATTCATCCCCAAGGCTCAGGGAATCAATTGCTGCCTGGAGCTGTGCACTAGAGAGAGGTGGAGGGTGGAAAGGTAAAGAAAACATGGTTTTTGAGGAAACATGCTTACATCCAAGTAAACATCAATTTTTTTGTCAGCTAGCACAGCCAGGTAAGCAGAGATAAAAACCAGAAAACAGCCACTGAATCACCATTGAACTCCCCAGTTCCTCAGCACCCAAAGCCCTTGGCTTCGCAGCAGCTGCTCCACTGTAGCCGAACTCACGAGCTGGCGATGGCAAAGTAAAACCCTTCTCCCTTCCCCATATTCCAACCACAAGGCAATGACAGTTTGCCTGGGGTGTGTCTACATAAGACAAATCTCTCTGATGCTCACTTATCTCTCCACTTTCTCTCTGGGATTGTATTTTCTTCCTGATGCAGGCAAATTGTTCTTACAGTACCAACACAGCACACTCTTTCATGAAGTAAAATCTCTTCCTGGGGGAAAGCTGAAACCCAAGTCACTTGGGCAGTGCCCTTCCACCTCCTCACACCTGCAATGCTATAAACCACTGCTGTAGTCCACCCTGCATGCTCTTATCACAGCATCCCCCCAAAGAGCATCTGGAGGCTTTTCCTGAAACAAGTGACAGTGGCAAAGCCTTTTGCTGACAAGCTGGTAAGACCTAGTCACACAACAAACACTGCATGCTAACACTGATTTACACTAACAGGAAAAATCCACATGTTACAGCTTGTTTAGTAATGCCACTGAAAAGCCAGTCCACATGAGAGCCTTTGCCTTTTCAGTGGGTTTGTGTTTGAAATTCAGTGGTAATATTCAGCAGAGAAAAAGTTTTACAATATAAGGGAGAGGGATTTCTCTGGACAATTGGCAATGGAGGGGTTACTGACGTTCTAATGTGTGCTCCAGGCAAGAGCTGACTTTCTGACACTGTGCCCCAAACCATGTTGTTCTTATAATAAAATCATTCAGGCATCAGTCGTGAGGTGGAAGATTACACTGAAATAGTACTCCCCACACTGTATCTTTTTCATTTGCATCATTTACTGCTGGGCATCTGAAAAGAAAGGACGGCTTATGTAAGAGACTTACCCATGTCTGGGAATGTTTTTCATTTCTCCTCCAACACAAAATCTTTCTTCTTATAAAGGGAAAGCCAATGTTTTTTCAAAACTGGACTATACAAATTCAGACATTTCCTCTTTCTGGTTGAAGTATTTTGCAAGCATAAGAGCAGTTATCAGTTTAGCCCCATGTTCAGGTTGAGAAGCACAAATAATCTTTTAGATATTAATGTAAAAAACAATATCTGTGGAAAGGAGAGGTCTCCAGAATTATCTCCTTTGCCTACAAATAACAAATCTATTCATAATGACACAGGAACTCTCTATATTTAGTGCACACAGGAGTGATGCAGAACAAGTCTGTTTCTCCTGCCAAACTGGGCTGCACATTTGAGGCTGTGCTTGAAGAGGCTGCCTCAGGTGTCCCTGACTGGCGTGGCTACCACTGCCCTGCTGTGATGGCACCAGAACTACACCAGGCTTTGAGAGGCACCTGATGGCAGCACAGGAACCTATCTGAGAGATACTGTGGGTTAATTTACACTTCAGACACAGAAGAGATTCAGTACGGAACTGAACTGCCCTCCCTGAGCACTGAACTGACTGCATTTGGGTATCAGCCTACTTCACTGAGCACACTTAGTTATTATTTCCCTTCAAAGGTGTCAGGCTGTATGCTAGCTCCATCTCAGTGCCTCCCATCAACACTCTGAAAAATTGTATTCAAGTGTTTATTAGGACTGAAAAACATCAATAGAGATTTGGCAAGGTTTCTTAATTTCATTTGCAGCTCAGGCCTGCTTGTCAATATTAAACATCAGTTTTGTGTTCAGACCACATCTCCACTCCCAGCTCAAGGTGGATGCAGGCTGAAATTTCCATGAAAACCAGGGGAAGGTAAACCAGCATTAAGTTTCTAATGTAACAGCTTCAAAGTAATCACAGAAAAAATTCTTATCATGGGTTCCAAGTTTCTACATAGGCCATTGCCCCCAGTATGCAATGAGCAATCAGAAAAGTTACTCCAAAAATAGAAAAATACATTTTGCATTAATGATAAATTCACTACAAAATATTTTTAGTAAATTATTATTAATAGCATGTTCCCCACTTAGGACTCAAGTACCATCAAATAAAAATAGGCTTCTGTTGCCAATTGGAAAAGTAGCTCCATATGTGTTTATTGAAGCTATAACAGCATTAGTGTCCAGGTGTAGGGGTTATGATTTTGGCAAGAAAAGCCCTAAAACTTCTGGAAGTACCTGATAAACATAAGCACAACTTGGCTTTCTGTCTCCCTGATGCCAGGCCACTGTACACCTCAGCAGCAGCAGTTAATGCAGTAAAGCAGAGACTTCAGATGGCATTTTGACATGTGACTCATTAATTTAAGGGTTTACTCATGGACAGTTATAAAAATACTCACAAAGCTACAGCACTCACTCCATAACCTGCATCCAGACAATGTACTTCATGTCCACTGCCTGGCTTAGTAAGCCTTTATTTATCAGATTCTGGCTACTGAAATTAGTGGAAAATGAAATTCTAATTTTCTGATGCATCTAGACCCTTAATTCTTGCTCATTTCTGTAGGGAGCTAAAAGCATTAAAAAAAAAAAAGTTTGGCACTTAAATACATTCACAAATCTGGATGTCAGACAGCAAGCATGTTTACAGGCCTGGGAAAGACCTCAGACCCTCTTTAAGGCTTTTGGTGTCACCAAATGATGAATAAAATTACCAGAATTATTACTTTACCTGTTGTCATTATCTTATCTGGGATTGATCTGAAACACCAGGAATGCAATAGCACTGAAATTATAAAGGAAGGAAAAAAAAAACCTCAAGTTGATGCTTCAAAATAAGGCAAAGACCTGGGAAGTATATTATGCTAACACGTGACACAGCATTATTCTTTCAAATGACAGAAAGAAGTGAGGCTGGAGAGAGCAATTCCCCAGTGTGCAATGCTTTTTCTGTTAGTTCAAATTATACATGATATAGGTAACAGTTATTACTTCAGGAAAAGAGATGCCATGAGGCCAGAATCTCATGCGCTGGTGTAGTACCAAGTCTTCCCCAATTGATTAAAGAGATGATAAAAGCTTTCTTCCCAAATCCTAACAACTTTTTTTTAAATAAAATTTTTAAAAAACCTTAAATCATATTTACAACTCTTCTCTGTTTAATCAGTGTAAATGTCACTGAAATATCAGACAAGATACCTGTATGACAAGAGGGAATCAATTTCGCCTCTTTCCCCAGAGTGTCTTTGGTTTTCAGTTTAAATTGTCAAACTGGTATCAACCCTCTCCTGGCCAGATGATGTTATAATTAAACACCCTGTGATTCTCAAGCCATCACAATGCCAAACTGTCTCTCCTTTCCATGCAGCATCTCAGTGACAGAACTGGCATAGAGCAGGACACCCAGCTGATGCTGGGAGCCCTGCACAGGCACTAGGCATGTGCTTTTGCTGCCATGTGACCAGAGGGGTGCTTGGCTCCCCCCAAAATCACCTCTTCATCAGAACACATCCACAAAGGTAACAACTAGGACACAGTCTGGCTCAGTGTTTAATAACTCCATCATTATGATGTGAATTTGGTAGTTTACGTCTGAGTGGAGCACGACTTGGGCACTGCAGTTATAATGATTCCAATCTGTAACATTCTCCTGATGTTGATAGTTGATGGTAAAGTTGTGGGGAAGTTTCATTACTACATGATAGAGTCATTCTTCTGCCATTAATATAACACCCTTTGACAGTTATGGTTTACTGACAATAGCTCCAGAGCCGACATTTTGACTGATCCTTTGTCATGTTTTTATCTTCACAAAGTGCAAGCACTCATGTAATACAGGTCTGGCAGCTACAGGTAATCAGTCAGCAAATCACACTGCTAAGCCAAGAACAAACAAGGAATATTATGCCAGTAAATCTCATCCATTACAAGGGAAAGCATGGATGTGTTATACTGCATAGTTTTTGCAGTAAATTTGCAGCAGTGAAAGCGAGGAATTTGACCCCCATTGAGAGAGGCTCTTAAAAAAAAGAAGTGAAACATCCAAAATATCATCATGCCTTGTGCACACAGCTCCAACAAAATCATACAGATCCTTGATCAGAAGTGCAAATTGGGAATACAACCTGGAAAGCCTGCGCAGTGAGACATGCCACAAACTGTTAATTGTTAAATGAGCAATTGCTGGACTTGTTAATTTCTAAAAGAGATGAAAGGAATCTCATCTTCTTTATCCACAATTTAACACGCAAAACAAACCTCTGAGCATTACAATACTAGGTGTAATCAACCCACCAGACAGCATTAAGTTAAAACAATAGCTCAGATATCACTAAGCCTCTTACAGGAGTTCAGTCAAATCCAGACTTATTTGGATTACATGGTAGTTTGGGAAATACTGTAGTGAGGATCATTTAACTTCCAGCCAAATCCAAAGAATATTAATTTTTTCTTCCCTTACAAGGAAAAAAAAGAAAGAATTGCATCAGCCTTCTATAAAATTGCTCAACTGAACCAACTCATAGCCAGCCTGGAAGCTTAGTGACTGCATCTCTGTGCCAAGCCATGTTTGAATAATGGTTCTTTTCTGCTGTTCCGGAGGCTGAGGACACTCAAGAGGCAAGAGAAGCTACTTATTTCAGAAAAAGGTGCATCTCATCCTGTTCAGCAATAGCTCACATTGGCCCTGATCTTAGGGTCTGGAAGATAGAACCTAGATGATAAGAAAAATCACTGCTGAGACTTGAAGAAAGACTTGTCATAGTCTTCTGTGCTTTCAAGCTGGTTTATTTGCTCACAGATTTTGAGAGCTGGTACAGGAAGTCCATGAAAAAGAGAGAGAATGGCAAGCCCATCCATCCCAGAGAGCTGGGAGCTCAACATCTGGCTCTAAGTCCTGGATGCTCCAGTGCTGGGCATGCACATGTGCAAAGCAGACCCAAAGCCTGCCACGAGCATTAGGAACAAAACATCTCCATTTCTATTTATGCCAACAAGGACTGCAGAGATTCAACATGTCTGAAAGTAGGCATGTGTTAAAGACATGTCCATATATGGATTTAAATGTCCAAGCTTTTTAGAATGCTGTGCTGAAAATATTGGCCCTTTCTCCTTGTAACTGTTAGCACCCGATAACTCTTTAGATTGAAGCGAGAGATTTCCCTTTTACTTCATTCTTATGACAATGTGGCATTGCTGGCTTCAAATGAACTACAACAGAGTAAATCCAAGTGTTAACAGTGAAAATTTAGGCCCTAAAATTATATTTAGTAACTAAACACGGCTGAAGTAAATAAACCAGAAGACTTGCCTAGGAGAACAACTTAACCAGCACTGTCTGTGCTTTTGCTGGGTTGTAAAGGCCAGCTTGTGGAAGCTGTGACAAAACTCAGCTTGAAGCTATTAATTTTCCAACATGACATACTATGATGTTGATCTAAAAGTTGTGAATTAGGAGATGGAAAGAATTCCTGACTTTCAGATTCCATCACATATTTTTATGGTGGGGTGAAAAAGAAAAAAGTTTTGTTCTCCTCATCAGAGGACTGTGGTGTTTTTAGAGAGAGCTTTGCTGCTGCTCAGGATTGCAATCTTCCCTGTGCTGTATCAGTCAGCCTTGCACTGTGACTCTGTACAACAGGACTACACAGCTTGTACAGCTGCTAAGAACCATTACCAAATCACACGGAGGTTAAAAGCAAAACAGCACCACTGCAAACTTCACCTCAAGTTGAAAGTCAAATTCTTTTTGTTTTCTGGCTCCTGTATCATCAGGAACAATACAAATCCTTTCAGGTCCAGTGCTGTGTAAATCCATTACTCATGTCTCCCGTGTCATCTGGCCAACACCATTTCCTTTCTGGGGTTGTATATGTGTCACTGGGAGCATAATTTGAAGACAATAAGTTTATACAGGTGGCTTTGCAAGATAAATGCAGGTACCAGTAGTTCCAATAAAGCAGAAACAAGGGAAACTTTCAGAAATTTTGGCTGGACTTGTACAGCAAAATAACAAACTCCCAAAACCTGACTTTCACTATGTGCAGTGAGCAATCTCCAGGGCAAGAACAGTCGATGTCATTTCTTTACGAAGAACTATATCTTAATCACTGGGAAAGTCATGGCCTGAAGGAAAGGAAACAAGGAAGGCTTAGAGCAGCACAAAGGAAGTGTCAAAATACCCACATAATTTTGCCACTGTGTCTGCCAGGGATGTGCTAAGGTCATTCATCCAGCTCACAGAGCTGTGCCAGTTGCAAGGGTTTCACATCAATGCAATTAAACCAGGACAACTGTGCTGATGAGGCTGTGGATGCAGCATTTTTAAGTAAAAGAGGTAAAACTGCTTGACAAATTTATGCTAGTCTTTTCCAGGGCAGGGTGAGCACAGCTGCTCTGGTAGAGGTACATCTGTGCAAGGGGTTTTGGTCAGAAGAGCTTTGATGGATACAGGAGATCAGCAGTGACAACCACATGGCACAGAGGCTCTAAATAGACCAGGAAGTGACTGAAAACCTCACATCAAAAAATTCACATCTCTCCCCGCTGGCTTTCTGAGTGATGAACCATCACCTCCAAGACCAGTTTATCCTCAGGCCCTGCTAAGTGGGAGTGCTGGCATGACAAGTACACGTGAACAGCTCAGAGCTGCTCCCAAGGAAGTCAGTGACAAAGTTCCCAGTGATCTTGATGGAAACAGAAGCTGGCAAAAAATGCTGCAAGTCATTGCATGATCTCACTGTGACAGTACTCTGAACAAATCAATATTTAGGTTGAATTTCATTTTGAAAATTGAATCAAGGATTCAACTACTCTGTCTTGCAGGAATTGTCCTTACCTTACAAGATACCAGAAGAAGAAGAAATAACTCAAATGCACCTCATAATCATTTGCATGTATTCTAGGATCACAACCACTAAAATTCCTTAATCACACATTTAACATTATTGCAGGACATTAGTATGAAGACTGATTAATTGTGCATTTCCTATTATATCACAGTGATTTATTTTAAATCTCTCTTAAACTTCAACCTCACTGTGATTACAGTGCTCAGATTTGGGGAAGTTATGATAAAATACTCCCTGCCCTCCTCCAGCCCCCACTGAGAGGAAGACCTGTCTGGGATTCTATAAACTCAAATGGGACTCTGGGTGTTTACTTCAGGAATTTGGCCCAGAGCATATAGTAAAGCTCAGGATAGGAAAAAGGAACAGCATGTTCCAGCCTGGAAAGCAGGTCTGAAGGACAGCGAACCACTCCTTACTTGTACTTAGATTAAAACAGCTGATATTGGGAGTGTCCTGAGCACTTTTACTCACTCTACCCCTGCTAGAAAATCATATGATGTGCTGGGAAGGAATGTGAATTTTAAATCACAGTACAAGCAAACATTTTTAGAAAGAGATCAGTTTTAGTGGGTTGGACACAGAGCTGCTGAAAGCCATTAAGTCAGTGATGGAGGTGTTACCCCAGCACTACACCCCAGCACCCCTTTGTAAGGTGTTTATCTGCTCTCATTCCTCATGTTCCAAAAGGGAATGAAATTTACTGAATTTAATTGTCAAAAAGAATTAATTACTGACCAGGCACTTCCCTTAGTTATTTTGCAACTCTGATCTCAGCATCAGTCTTGACTGCAAACATGAACATTTGTCTCACTGTTCAATTACCAAACCTCAGGAAACCAAAATACTTTCCCTAACATTAGAAGAATCAGAGACATAATATTAAAAATAACCAGGACCATATTTACTGCTATCTGATTTAGAGCTAGCTCTACCCACCTGCTTCCTTCCTGCTCCTAGCTTCAATAAAACACTTCATTCATCTTTGTTTCCTCGAGGTCCCCATACATCATAGGTTACATTCCAGTCCTTGTTTCCTTGGTTTGATTTTTATGATTACTTATCAGCTATATTTTCAGATGATTCAGTGAACTTCCCTGTTCTATCTTTTTAGAAATTGATGAGAGCTAAAACAACTTTTGCTATTAAAAGCACAGCCAAAAAAAAAAAAAAAAAAAAAAAGAACATTTTACTTTGGAGAGAATCCATTTGGATGCAGTCACTCCCTTCTAGAAGCTCTAAACAGCTTGATCCAGGAGACCTGCTAAAAAGAATCGTAATTTCTACTTATAGCAAGCTGAAGAAACTTTTCCCTTGGAGATTACATTACTTTGATTGGATGTTATGTTTTCCATCCTGATCTCTCTAGTAAAATGAAACTGTAGGAGAAACATATTGCTCACTGAAAAGCTGCATCCAGAACTACTGCAAAATAGGGAGAAAAGGAAATAGAAATCACTTGAGCAAAATTCTTTTCTGATTCACCCCTACATGGCCAGACACAGCTGGAAAGAGCTGACTTCAGTACAGGAAAGACAAATTCTGAAACCTTTTACTTTGACTATTAACTGTTAAAAATGTTCAAAAACAAACTCAAAAGACAAAATAACTCCTGCATGAAGTCACGAACAAATAACCAGATGAAATCCACGACTAACATTACAAAACATTTATTTGTTGTTTATACCATGTGCATATAAATAGAACACAGTGCAAACACCACTCCAAGGCAATGAGAAGGTTGCACAAAATAGCATTCAAAAATCAGGAAATTCCAGAATTAAGGTTACCCAGGCAACCTTAATTTTACCCCCTGTGCATATGCATTTTTACAACACAGCCCTTCAATGCACCATAGCATTCCATTTCTCAAATAGTATCATATACAGAAGAAAGCTCCTAACAGCAAATGCCAATTTGTCATGTTGTACATGTTGGTGGCTTTTCCTACAGGGAGGGAGCAGATTTGGTTATAGTATTTCTTATTGCAACAGTGAATTAATTTCACTCAAAATTTAGCACAAAAAATGTACTTTGGAACATAGAATACGACTTTTATCCTGGCATAAAGTTTGGTACAAACATATTTTAATTAAATATACCTGTGTGGCAAAGTAGTCTTTTTTCACAGGTAAATGAATGTTCTTCTGTGCTAAACAGATACCATGTTTTCCCTGTAGTCAAAAAAAGAATGGCATATTGCCCAGAAGAGACTAGATGAATTGGTTGGGATAAATCCAGAACTTGTGAAGGACTGTTCCAAGGAATAAACCAGCCCCTGTGAAACAATAGGAATCTCCTTTTCTGAAGATGAATGGCTTTAAAGGGAGAGTAGGTTTAGATCAGATATTAGGAAAAAATTCTTCACTGTAAGGGAGGTGAGGCATGGGAACAGGTAGCCCAGACAAGTTGTGGATGCCCCATCCCAGACAGTGTTCAAGGTAGGGCTGGATGGGGCTTTGGGATAGTGGAAGGTGTCCCTGCCCATGGCAGGGGGCTGGAATGAGATGGGCTTTAAGGTCCCTTCCAACCCAAACCATCCTATGACTCCATGACATGGAAACCATAGAGCTGTAGAGAGAATAAATGCAACTACAGGAATGAAATTAATAATGTCACAGTAATAATGAACCAAATAAAAATAAATATTTCCTGCTCTCCAACAGAGGCTGATGAATAAAGAAATGCAAATGAGAACACCTAAGATTGACTATAAGGGTGCATTTTTGTTCCACAAGACCTACTTCACTCCTGTTTTAACAAGGATCTCGGGCATTTCTGAAACACCAACAGGAAAAAGAAAAACATCAATTAATTGTGTTTCCCTTATTAGCACACTTAATCACTCAGCATCAGTACAACTTTCCTGAGAAGACAAACAGTTATTCATGGCAGCAGATAAGCCAAAGAGAAATGCTATGTGTGGCTGCTATTCCCCATGATAACAGGCACTGTAATTCCCCAATACACAAAAGTCTGTCCCTTCTCCTTCTGCCCTTCAACATCAAGGAGCAGATAGTGCTCCAGCTGAAATCAATTTGAAAATTCCTTCAATCCCATCAGAATAGATCCAAAATTAGTCCAGCACAGAACAGAAGAGTGTGCTTGCGAGCCCTGAACCTGGACCAAAGAGGCTTGGCTGCACTCCTCATCCTTGCCTGCCACTCCAAGCAAGCTGTGTCCCCTCTGCACAGATCTCTTTCTTTGCCTGCCAGCTTTCTCTTATCTTCCTATTTACATTACAAGCTCTTTGGGGCAAGCTTCCTCTCCTGCTTGTACAGTGCACAGCATACTTAAGTTCAGTCAAACAATAATGAAAATAAGTTATATAAATAATAATGAAAACCATAGCAATGAGGGAAAAAACCAAAACCACAACAAAACAAAAACCTAAGACCTTGATTTGTGCAAAATAATCAGCTCAGATAGGCACAGCTTGTGACAGATTCTTTCCTACTCCTATGAAGTTGATGGCAAAGCTCCCATTAGCCTTAATAAGAGCAGGATCAGACCCAGGCTGTGTATGCTGAAAACTTTCAGAAGGCCAAAAGTTGTGTAGCTTGAATGACATTCTGTATTTAAGTTTCTATGGAAATGTGAAATTCCTACAGAGTGTGGGATGCAGTCAGTCCTGAACCACAAGATATATCCACTTCCAAGCATGGAGGGTCCTCAGGGACAGAGGCACCTCAGAAGAACTGGATCTTTTATGAGAAACTTCAGTCATCCAGCCAATAATGCTTACAACAAAAATAATATTTTCCATTCTCACATATTGCTAAGTTGAAAACTGTTCCTTAGATACCTGCACATGGAGTTTATGAGAAACACATGTAAAATCCTGACAAGCGAACCCTGTTTATACCTTTATCCAAAATAACTACTGAAAGGACCAATTTTCAAAAGATGCCTATTGGGACCTGTCACTTACGCAGTGTGCCAAAGTCATCACCAAGCAATGCACTTCAGATGCTGCTCTGCCTTCCCTGAGATGGCAGCACCTGTAACATCCCTTGCTTTCTTTCAGTGCAGGTAGCACTCTGAGGGTTACCTTCAAATGTCACTAAGACTCAATAAGAGCTTGTTGAGCTTTCCCAGTAAAACAGAGAAATTCTCAGGTTTAGAGAATTCCTCATACGATCCACTGTCTGGTTTAAATCACCCCTGGGTGAACACCACATCTTTGTGATGTTCACGGGCACGTGACAAAGACTTTCCTACTCAGAAGATGCAAGACCTGATAAACAGCTCCACATTCACAAATCAGCCAGAGAACTCTGTCACATCCTTCTTGGCCTACATCTCTGTTTTCAATTATAACACCAAAATAAGGAAAAGTCAGCACAAAAAGGACTTTCTGTTGCTAAAGCCTGTAATTTCCAAACACAGTACAAATTAATCTGATTGAACTGGTTAAAAAGTTGGTGAGAGGGGAGGTTGTGTTGTTTTAGCTTGGTTTTTAACCCATGTGCTTCAACACAACACTGTAGGAACAGACCTCAGGCACAGCAACTTCGACTGTGTATTAATGACATTACTCCATCCCTCTCTCACCACTTATGAAGTGAAAAGGGAAAAAGTTACCTGTTTTCAATTCTTTTCTCCTACTGTATCTTTTCTGTATCACCTCATGACCTCCTTCAGTTAACCTGACCTTTGTACCTCCTAACATAGCAAAGATGTGCATTCAAATGGGGTTTGGATTTCTGGTAGTGATGCCTCAATGTGACTAAGCTGGTTTGTATCAATTCGGGGATGACAGAAAGCTTCTTTTCCCTACTTAGATACACATATCCATTGAAAGCACACTTCTTTCAGCTTTGTGCTGTTGTGGGATTTTAATCCCCAGAGCAGTAAATGTGGCTCTAATATATCAGTCACTACTTTACTGATAAAAGTGGGTTCACTGCAGATGAGCAATGCTGAAACAGAATAAAATGTGGTGCTGAAGAGCCTGGGTTTACTCAGCAAGAAATCTCCATTTTCTAAATTCATCAAAATGTGTCTCCACACCTAAAATTAGACCAAAATACTGGAATTTCGCTTCCAGTCTTCATCTCTTGCTTTTAGCTACCAGCTTCCAAGCACCAAGAAAGTGCTGTGAAACTTATTCTCTGGGCAACACACTCTCTCCAAAATTATGATCAGAAGAGTAGCTTTGTTTTACATCATTTTTATGATCTTATACATTACCATTTAAACCTCTACATCACCTGGTATCACCATCTAGTACACACACAAGCTGTCCTGGCATTCCCTGCATTTTTAGAGAAATTCAATTTCTCAGCCCATTTTACAAGTTGTTTGTTTGTTTAATTATTAGTTTGCAGGTAGGAAATATCCTGAGAAAACAACTGTGCTCTACAAGAACTGACAGATGTGCAAATAGAAGTGTCTCTTGTTGCATACAAATAATATTTTTAGCATGAAACCAGCAGTGCAATGTCCCTACTGAATTTATGATACAATTAGAAGAACTGTGTTGTCTTGGACCTTCAGTAAATTCTCTTTGAAGATTTCTGAGGCCTTTTGTAAGCTGAATCTGTTTAAATCATCAGTTATAAAAACCTAATGAGGATGCTGAAAAAACTGTACTTTGACTAATTCCAAATTATAAAACTGAAGTTGGGAGCTGAAAAACAGGAGTATTAAGTTTATCACACACATAGAAAAACAACAAATTGGGTACCCCTCTTGCCTTCCTTTTCAAATTATGCACCAGTGCGATGGTGAATGAGAAATCCAGCACTGCCTAAAAGAGAAATCTGGAACTGCACCTTGGAGAATTTCAGCCCTTTCAAAAAATTTTGAAGAGCTTTTAATTCACGAGCTGTTTAGACATGTAGATAATCTTCAGCTGTTAAAAAATCATCCTCTGAAACTGTCAGTGTTAGAAAGGATGCCCACAATTCAGAGAAACTCACTACATGACAAAAAATAAAAATAAAGAAAAGTTAGGGGAGTCCAGGGGAGATTAAGGGGTCACAACAATCAATTATCCCAGATAACTGAGGAAAGGATGAAAACAATGGCTTTAAATTGAATTTCAGAACCTCAGTCATACCCTCCAAATGCAGGAGAAAATTGGATCCATTTCTGTTCTCTCAACCACTGTCAAATCCTACCATTGCATCCAACTCTCCATACTTTGGTGCCATCTGTAAAACAGAGATGCTAATAATCCCCCACATCTCACAGCTGTTCTGTGAATTAACTCGCCAGGGCTCCGTGGTGTTTCCATCCTGCTGATGGGCACTCACAGGACACTCACAGCATCGCCTCTTTTCTTTGTCAACTTATTAATTACTGCAGTATTCTCCAGGTCTTGCAACTGAGTATCTTTGAATTGCTGAAATAAATAAACAATTGAGAGCCAATAACCTTTCCCTGACTACAAATCAGCCATCTGTCACATTCCTGGGTATGACAAAACTTTTAATCAATATATAATTTTCACCCAGTTTTAATGAGTGTTCCTGTATCACTGCCTTCTCCTGATTGCAGTTCTGGCTCCTGTTGGGCTGGTATCAAACACTTCTGCAATGGGAGGCAATGCCAGCCCAAAGCCTCTCTCTTTTAGCTGTACCTGATAAGCCTGCACACATAAAGTGCATGTTTATATTACATATTCCAGTCACTTTCCTAAATGGGAGACAGCAACAGTTTAATAACCATAGCAGACCCTAAAAATTGAAAAACCAGTCTTGGTAATTTTTGCAGCAATATTTCAGGGAATAACCAATGAAGTTTTCACTGAGTTTATTTCAGACTAAACGAACTTCTCTCACACTGTCTGGGCTGTATCTCCTTCTGTCAGGATATGAGGACCGCATTTAAAAATACTTAAAAGGGAAACATCCAAGGAATGGTTAACTCTTGAGAGAGGGGGATTTGTGATGGTTCTCTTCCTTCTGGGTCAGGAACAACAAGAGCTGGGAAGAAAAAGACTATTGCCTAATGCAGCACTTTAGTATTTAAAAACCTGGTTTTCTTCCAAAAGAAAAATGGGGCCCTAGTGGCTTGGCAGGCTGCTCCTGAGCCACAGATCCCGTGGTGCCAGGATCCTCGGCCCCACAGCGGTTTGCATGCCCTGGCACCACATCCCTCCCACGAGGGCACTGCCAACCTCACGGTGCCTGGCAGAGCTGGCAGGCTGCACAACTGGGACTCTGGGAAAGGTCCAGCTTCTCTCACTGCCATTACAGTTTCAGTAATGGCAAACCATGTAACCAAAATATGCGGTTCCTTTCAAACCAGGAAATCCAGTGAAATAAATTTTTCTTATCAGCTTTAATGTAAATCTTGCAGTTCAGGATGGTGTGGGGTAAAGTGAGATCTCATGATCTCGAGATGAGGTTTGGGACCACATGTGGTCTCCTTGCAGCTTGTGCAAGAATAGCCTTTGCAGACCAGTCTGGGTCACACTCTGCTTCAAAGAAAGCATGACTGGAGATTAAAGAATTTGAAAAAAAACAGAACTGGGTTTTATTGGTAAGAAGAAAAAACAAAAACAACAACCAAAAAAACCCCAACCAAACCCAACAGAAACAATCCACAAAAAAAACATTAAAAGGCTATAGTCAACAAAGAACAACCACCAAAAAAATATTATTTCCATATTTCCATATCATCACTTTGTAGGAATGTGATTTAAAATTTAAATTCTAGCTTCCCTTCTGTAGCCTCCCAGTCCAGCACGGAGCAGCAGAGAGAGAAAGCATTGCAGAGCAAGAACAGACTTTTTCAGCCCTGGCACTCTGGAGGATGAGCAACACTGCAGACCTGATGAGAGGGACAGACCAGCAGCCCCTTGTTTCATACACAGAAAATGGCCTCTTGTAACATTCTGCTTTATTTTTTGGTCCTCAATTCATTTGAAAAGCACTGTGTGACTTGGTATGAAGACAAAATTAGAGAGAGGAGCAATTAGTCAGCCCAAGAAAACTGTCACAGGCTGTTTTGTAGGGGCACAACTGCGAATAAAGTGCAGGGAATGGAACGGGATGAAGGGCAGAGTAGATGTAGGAGCACAAAACACGAAGAGCTCAAACATTTCAGCTGCCTTCCCAACAGCAGCCACACTGTTTGGGAGGATCCAGGGCTGCTGTTGACCTGGATGGAGCAGAGCCACACTGAGCTGTCCCTTTCCTGGCAAAAGCTGCAGAGCTGAGGGGCTGTGGCTCACAGCACCAACCCAGGCCATGTGTGACTCAGCTCAGGCCACATGCACCAGGAGCAGGCAGCAACAGGGAGGCCACATAAAACTCCCCACTTCACACACAGACACACAGAGCCCAGATGGCACTGGGGAGAGGCAGAGGGAAGCCTCTCTGTGTGTGCACACTTTATAATTTGGGGAAAACTTGCAGATAGCAGGGCACAGAGCTTTGCTACGTCAGCAGACAGATGTGAATTTAAGCAAGCCTCAATATTGCTGCTACACTAGTGCTTTTAATGACTGCTAGAAAAGCAATGAAAGAAAGGATCAGAGACTAGAGAAAAGGGGAATTTTTGGTGGTTAGAGCAGACCTGCTTTTTCAGTAAATCACTGAATCTCTGTTCCTCTCTGCTGCAGAATCACCTAAGCTTCCCAAAGGCAATGGTAAAGCTCTCCTTGACTTTACTGAAAGGAGGATTACTGAAAATAGCTAACTAGAGGTGTCAGGAACCTGAATTCTAACTAACATTTTAAAAACCTACAAAGGTTGCTTCTGGCTTCTTTAAAGTGTGAAAACTTCTTACACCACTGACAATTTACTGTTTGTGAATTCACCACCACCCCAAAAAGAGCAAAGTGGGGGGAAAAAAGGGGTCTGAGACACATCACTGCCAGAGCTGCATTTAGCATTCTAAGTTCCTACTTACACTGTTTAGAGAAAACATATTTTTCCTTCTCAGATTTTCTCTGCTCGGAGACATTAAGTGAACTGCTCTGTCACAGCACCTGATCACCAAAATAAACAATAAAGCAACCATGGACAGCAAGTCACAGAAAAAATGACCTTTTGTTGCTGCCACAACCTTATTTGGTATGGAAGCTCCAACAAACCACTTTTAATGAATCAGAACAGAAGTATTTCTATCTCTTGGCTTGTTCAGGACAGACAAAACAACCTCGTTGTTTGTGCTGCATGAGCACCACCACAGACTGCTCTTGCAGCCCCCACCATGGCTGTAAGGATGCTCCAGGTAAACACCAGTATGAGCAGAGCTGTAACTCAGAGACTCTGAAAGCTACAGCAACACCTTGGATACAGTCTTGAGCAAGTGCTCCAAAGAGCTGTGTTATTGCTCTTTTCCAAAATGCACTCTCAATTCATATACAAGTGCAAAATGTATTTATATGTCTAACATTAGGAGCTGCAGTTGGAACTTTTAGCATAAGCATCCCCTAAAGCTCTCCTATCAAAACTCATTTTCACAATGATGGAGAAGACAAGACCTTTTTGTGTTGCTTACAAATTGCATATTTGATACATCTAACAACTGAGCTGCTTTGGGTACCCAATAGGGCTGGTGGGGATTTTTGCTTGCTTGTTTGTAGTTTTGTTTAATGAACTAGTGATACTTGGAATATTAGTTACTAAAGACTCAGCAATACTGTGATTTTTTTCAGCATCTGTACATTTCAGCAACTTAGTGAATGAAGCAACAAGGTTTCATATTTTACTTAGAGGTGTTCAGATGTTAACAACTCCAGCTGGTCTAAAGGATAAAAGATAGATAACAATAAATTACATACTCCAGGTAAAGCACATGTTAACTTTCAGAAAACTAAGAACAAGATGCTTTACCCAAGGCACAATATAAGCTGATGCTGGATTGAACCAAAGGCGCCAGAAGATATTCAACACATTTTAACAGTAGGCTTTAAACAAAAAAGCTTGATAAATACAGAGGTGAAAAGAAAGAAAAACCATCTCAAGCTTATTTTCCCAATATCAATATTTCTTTGTGAAGTACCAAAACTATACAAATAATGAAAAGAAGCAAGTATTGCAGTCATTCAATTTCTGGTTTCTCTGTGGGCAAAGCAATTAAGAAATCCATTCACTAAAAAATGGAGCAAATGTCAAGATTTTCTAAGCAATAATGAAGGTTATATTTTTTCCTTTTTTGGACATCTATCTTGGACCAAGACAATGAGTTTCTTTTTCAGATGACTATCAGAAAAGCAGTATTATTTTATATCTGTACACAGTGAAGCTTAGTTGTTGGGAAACCAAGAGATATGTAAGGGAAAAAAACCCCAAACATCTGGCAGCAATTCTCTAGAATGAAGTTCAGTGTTTCAAAAGACAGCTCACAGCAATATACGGCGCCAACCTGGCAACCTGGTAAATGCAGGACCTGCCCTAAAGCCAAGGTGCTCCAATGTGCCCGTGTAAGCCATGCCCAGGGCAGACCTGGCTGTATCTATTGCCAGCTCTTCTAAGCAATCCCAAAGGAATCACCCCAGCCTGAAGGATACACATTTTCTGGTGCTTTAAGTCACAACCAGGTCAATGTTCTCTCTATGGTCGTGGCCATGTGAGAAGTCACAACTAGGCTCAGAGCAAATAAACCCAGTTTTCCTAGATTCATTTATTTTTCTAAAGAACTCGACAATAAATTAGACAGAAGTGTGACCAGGATGTAGGAAGAAAAAAAAAAAGACATTTGCCAAGAAGTCTCTAGAAACTTATTTTCCACTAAGGAAGTAGTAAGTATTTGGAATCACCTGCAAAATTTTTAAAACAAATCCAGTGGAACATCCAAGTGTCATATGGATTACATTTTTCAAAGGAAATACAGTAAGTGAGGGAGGAAATTACATAATGAATGAATTTTTTCCTTTTAATTCTTCACATTTTACTTCAGAGACAGAAATACACTCATATATACAGGAAAATATCCTTTTCCTCTTAGACATCCTAAATCACATTCAGTGGACAGGTTATGGGCATGCAGACCTACTGTGAAGGCACAGAGAAGGAAACCCCCTGACCTTTATTTCACTACTTGGCTTGCTTACGGCAACAGTTTCTGACACAAATAGTCACATATGTGGTCTCAAAACATAAATACTAATCAGAAAAAAAAAAAAACCAAAAAAAAAAAAAACCAAACCAAAAAAACAAAACCAAACACTACAAAATACATATGGACTAGCCCCAGTTCCTAGACTCCTTTTCAAGAACTACCAGCAGGGGCTGGAAAATTTAAGAAGCTGGTAATAACTATTCAAAATCTTGGCTTCAAACCTAGTTTCCAGGTTTTTCCCTAATTGCTTCATTTTCATGTGGTGTAGCACATCTTCCCATGTGAGCAGCCGTGTGCAACAACCTCTCAGGGGGCCCAGGCTGGAGTGGCCTCCTGCATCAGGATCAGACTGCTCTGAGGAGTTACCCAAGGGAGGGTTTTGACAGCTGCTGGAGGGAAGACAATTCACACATGAAAACATTTTCAATAAAATTGTGATAACCCATTGCAGGTGAGCACCGCTCACATTGTCACAAGTGAGGGTTGGGACTCTATCCCCAGAATGCTGGAGCTTGTGCTTGTCCCTTGTCCCTGCCTTATACATTGTCCTCTTTCTCTGAATCACTTAGCTGAGATGATTTTTTAAATCATCTCTAATCAGTAGAGAAATTCCACATTTACACCAATAGGAAAATTAGGCTCCCTTTACTGTTAAATATCCCTTATTTCTGCTCAAGTTTTGCACTCTGTGACAAAATAAAATAAATAAAAAACAGCTTTATCTCACCTAAAGTGCTATGAGACATGACAGCAAATCTGTCAGTCTCATAACCCAACACCACATGTATCTGTCTTTCTTTGCCATAAATTTCTGCTCGAGCAGCAGGACTATGACAGCTGCACCATGCACTGGCATATTCACAACACTAAACCTCTCCAGAGTAGCTTGATGAAGGGATGAAAGCTCCATACCCCTTAGTGAAACAAAGCCAGCCTGGGAGATAAATCCCCAAGAGCCTTGGTGGCTAACAGCCCTCTGCACAGTTTGGTGGATAAATACTGCACGAGAGCAGGCGGGAGCAGAGCTTGCAAACTGCAGCCTCTGCTGTCCTTCTGGAACTGTGATACTGTTTGACTTCCAAACAGCATGAAAATTTACTGCAGCTACAATGCAAATTGCTGCTTTCCCACACATACACTATATATTCACACCATATTCTGCAATATTTGTCAACAGAAACAGGGAATTTTCTTTTGTTCCAAGACTTATCCTTGAAGAAAATGGGAGGGAGAGGGTATTTGCAATCTTGAACCCTAAACATCTATTGATTTCCAAGCATCAGGAAATCAGCACAGGACAGCAGCCCTGGGACCACTTTGACCCACCAGACTCCCAAAATAATTTTTTTTTACAATTGTAAAATTATGGGGGGAGCTATCTTGTGGTAGTGAGAATCTTGCCTTTCCTACTTCTCATGTGGTTCATGGATAAAAATAAATCACCCTTATGGATAACTTTCCACAAGTTTACACATGCCTACACAGTGTAACATTGCTTCTGATGGTTAACATGGGCTTCAGATACCTGTACATAAAGTGTAAAGTCGAGTGAATCCATCATGTAAGGTCTAACTCAGCCAGCACATCCCCACGGGAACCACATACAGCTGCCCTGGTTGTGTCCACACTGGTCATCATGAGCTGGCTCAGGAGCAGACACAAGAACAAGAGGGGCACAGATCTCTCTGTCTGCACTCCACTTTCAGGAGTGTCCCCACAAGCTGCCTGGTGAAAGTCCTGCAAGACGCTCACCAACATCCTGTTGTGTGCCCCTCCTGCCCCCAAACATACACCTCTGTCACAGTGAAACCACCCCAAAATGCCAGGCATACCCATGCAATCCAAGATAAGGACCTCCTCTACCCCTGGTACCAAATCTGCAGTTCCACTGAAATATCACATGGCACTGTTTCACTGGTTGGTGCTCCCATAAAACAAGGACATTCTCATCTCCAGGTAAAATTCCTCCTGGCCAGAAGCCTGACAGGTGCTTCAGAGAAACACAGACATAACCCTGGCCCTGCCAGAGCTCAGAAACAAAAATAAGACAAATCTGTATTAAAGTGAATCATTATTCAGTGAGTGGAGACATTAACATGCAGACAAGACAGAAAGAGAGGGAAGAGGCCACTCCATCAGAGCACCCATCAATCACCATGGCACGAACACAGCTGACAGCTCCATTAACTCTGGCACATGCAGCTCACGGCTTGCCTGCTTGTTTGTTTGTTAAAAAGTTACTGGACCTCATTTTGAACAAAAGAATTTAAACATGGTAGTTTACTGGGGATGCAAACAATGGTTTTTTAGGAGGTGCTTAAGGAAATAGCTGAAGGAGCAGGGCTAAACAAGTTTCCAGCAAAATTTTCTTTTCACTATGAAATATATATTTGACTCAGAAAAATAACCAAAGAGCCCCATGCTCTCAAAGATAATGTAATATTTTTGTTGGAAAATGTACAGTACTTATCAGCTAATAATTTCTATTCTAATATTCTAGGTAGTTTTCAAACAAATTTTTTCAGTTACTAGTGTTTTGTCCAAATATATCAAACTATCTGATTTACTTTTTTTTCAAAAAAAGCTGAAGAGATTTTTTTTTTGTTACCACCAAAATTTTCAGGATGAGATTATGTGGAGACCATTGCACTGAGAGGCAGAGATGGCATGGAAAAAGCATGGGAAATGGTAAGTGAAACAGCCTGCATACCATGAAATTGGACTGAAATTCTACAAATAAAAGACAGTTGTTGCAGAAGAGTAGTGTTTAAGGCTGAAGGTAGCCAATTCCAGCTCAAGCCATGAGCTCACAGGGTCCTAGCCTCCAGGCAGGTATATGATTTGAAGGAGACCAGACAGTGCTATAAATGCCAAGTATTCACAGAAAACACTACCAAATCATAGCAAAAGCATCTGGGATGCAGTTTTTCCTGTGTTTTTGTGTCAATCAAGCTCATTTCCAGATGTACAGATAAACCATTCATGCAAAGAGGTTTCCAAAATGCTGGAGACAGCCTGTAGGCTGCGTGTAGATTTGTTTCTGCACACACCACTGCAAACAGGAGACTGGAGAGCTGGGAGCACATGCTCAAAACACAGGAGAAATTGCAGATTTGCCATTTGCAACCACCCGAGGTTGAACTGTTTTGGGACAGCTCAGCTCCACTGGTATGCAAGTACTGCTGTAGATTTTGTACCCAGAAGAGATTGCACAGCACAGGAGCTGACCCTCTGGGTTGGACTCATGGCTGTTGCCTCATGCTAGAGCCCTGTGGGAGTGTGTGCATGAGGAAGTGTGCTTCCAGTATGAATCAATTCATTTCTCCCATGTGAATAATGCCTATTGACAGCACCACAGAATAAGCTGAGATGGGACAGATCCATAAGGATCATCAAGGCCATCCCCCAGCCCTGCACAGCACCATCCCCAAGAGTCACACCATGTGCCTGAGAGTATTGTCCAAACACCTCATACAGCTTCCCCTCGAGGCCCCAAAATGTTTAAAAGATTAAAACAAGCTAATGGGCTGAGATGAAAGATGTTGTGTTTATTCTTTGAAGGACAAGCATACAATGCTTTCAATGACCCAGAAAAACATTCTGCAACATCTAGGCCTGTTTGTTGTGAGTAAATGTCACAGGAGGTGAAAAAAGGAGAGGTCAAGTCTTCGCCTCAGACAGCTGGAGGAAGCACTGCATTGTGCTGTGAATGAATCTGGAAATAATCGCCAACAAGGGAAAGTCTTTTCTTTCTGGTTGTCCTGAGCCTGAGGGCTGCAGGATATGAAGCTGTCACAAGTCATCACCAACACACCTGCAACATGCACCAGATGGGACTACTGAAGTCACTCACATGGGCCTTGGTGTTTGGGGAGCACCCCATCCAATGGCTCAGCCATCTCTCTTCACCACCATGCACCACACACCTCACTGCACCAGGGTTCCCCCTGTTTGTTCATATGGATGCTCAACTCTCCTGAAGGAGTCTACACGCAAAACCAGGAGTCTCCTATTGTTGCCTCCACCAGAAACTGAAAGAGAACAAGTCACAATGATGGCAAAACCACAATGCCCTGGTGAGGAGCTGGACCACAGCATCCAGTGTGTGTGCTATGGGAACAAGGGGATTGTATCTCCTGGGGAGGGAAGTCTGGGTGAGAAAATGATTTTTCATAGCTGAAGGTATCTGAAATATCTAAAGCCATGTAATAGAGTGGTGGCTTGTTATGCAGACAGGTCATAGCATGCGGACATGACCTGCATAACCACTGCCAAAAGATTCCCCAAGAGGAAAGAAAGAGCATCCATACTTTCAGCGGGCCTAACTCTACTCTCAAATGCACTGATGTTAAACCAAAGTAATTGAGTCTGAGCCCAGCAGAAATCAATGGGATCACTGTCAAGTCCAATGTCAAACACACACACACTTACAAACTTGCCCAAGAGATTTTCATACTATCCTCTGCGAACTAAAATCTCAAATGTTTTCATTCAGTTTCTGCAGAAAGTCTTGCTGTATCTGCCTTTCATCAGCATGCTTAGAATGCTGTGAAAACCCACAGAGCATCTCTCGTGTCAAGTTTACATGTGTGTCACTCATGTGCATAAATATCTGAAAATTACTGATTTATACAGAAAATACTGCCTGGGTAGCAGCTTCCTTACAGCCCAGGAAAGCAAGCACCTGGGAAAGCAAGTTTAGCAGAACCTTCAAGTTGCTCTAAACTGCCTATAAGGAAAACCTAGCCATTACCAGGCCCTTTGGTAGGAACATACAATAGATGGCATCAGGCAGCAAACTGGCCATCAGAGGCTAAAACTGGGAAACACCAGCTGCATTTCTCTCCTTTAACCTATTCCATGATTTCCTACAAACAAGACTATTGCACAGGACAAAAGTCAGGGCAGCTTCCTGAGCTCTCACAGAGCAGTGTTGCTTGGCCTGTGGTCCCAGTCAGGGTTCAGCTGCAGCAGAGCTGGGTTCTGCCCCTCCAATCTGTCACTATATCTGCACACAGATCGCTCCCTAACCCGGTTGTGTCAAAATGATCCAGGTTGGCTTTCTATTTAAAAGCATGGAGGGTTTTCTTTAACCCAGATCATTTTGACTGATTTAGGTTAGAGAAGGACTATGTTTGCAGCTATGTTGCACACACCAACCCGCAGAAGTGGGGACAGTGCCCAGGCACTTTAAGCCTGGCTTGGGTTCAGTGTCTTTGAACCCAGCTCAGCTGCAAGCCAAGAAGCACATCTGGCCACAGCTGTAGACGCTGTAGTTCAGGGAAAAAAATGGCAAATGAGGCTACATTCAGTGTCCCAGATAAACTATGGAGTGTAAAAAGTTAGCATATGATTCACAGGAAACTCAGAAACTCAGCTTCAGATTCCATTATCACAATTTAACCTCTCCCTCCTTTGCCCCCCCCCCGCCCCAAATTCTGGTACTAAGGGTCTTCATCTTTCAACTAAATTCTTCATTTTTGGATAAACTTGTTAATACTGCAGAGCCACACACGAAGACAGGCATCCCACAGTAACTCAATCAGCTCTCAGACTAGAGCTATGTGGGTATTTCTTTCAGCCACCCAACTCCAGAAATGTGAATTTTAAAATGGAACCACACTAGAAGAGCTGAGAAGTTTCTCTCCCACAAGAAAAACTCTGTGTATTATCTGTATGGTAGCAAGGCAGTTCAGATCTTTCTCTTCCTCTATGCTGGCTGTGGTTACACACACCAGAGCCCTTGTCTGGCTTCCCAGGCATGGGCAGAATGCATAAAGGATTCATATGCAAACATAATCTGCAATCCAGAGTGGGAGACAAACAGTTTTCCACCCTTCTTTTGCTCACCCACAAGAGGCACCAGATTTGTGACCACGATCACATTTGAGCCAATGTCAAACATAGCAAGACTCCAAGAATCTGTTACCCAAGTTTCTCACCTAGGCATGCAATCCCATATCATCTTCCAGCAATCTCTGCTACCAGCCTGACTTGAGAGTCAGATCATGTCCTGCTGCTGGCTAACATAGCTCTAAAATGGGAAATTACATTTTCTTTTTTCACACAAGTTTGGTTAAACTGAAAATATTTGGCTCTGTAAAGTACATGAAGATGAAAGATGTTCCTTAGGTGCAAAATACTAAATGTTTCTCTTCAGTTAAGAACACAAGGTCTAGTAATCCAAAATATTTTGGGGGATATTTTGAAGGATTAGACTCTTCAGAATCATTCAAAAAAAAGGAGAAAAACTGGTTGCACATATGCTTCATCATAAAAGTATTTATCTGACCTACAGCCAAAACCATTTTATCTCTGTAAGCAATCCTTAAACACTGCAGAATGCATTCACTGCTTTCATTACCAAATTACTTTTTAAGAGTTCAGCAGGTAATTGAAGTTCCAAATGTCTTAAAATGGTTTGGCAATGCTGAGATTTCCTAGTGGACTTGCTATCCAAGAACTTTAGAGGGAAAAAATCAGCTGGATACTAAATATATACCCTAAAGTAAGATGGATTCAAATTACACTAAGACGCAGGCTTTTAAAGCGGGAGAATGTTTTCTATGAAGAGTAAAGCTCTGCTCAGAGGAGGTTCCATGATGTTGAAGCTTCAAACTCATATTCAAAAAGTCTTGTGAATTTTTCAAAGACACTATATTGGCCTAAATCTTTTCCTACTGAACTCCAGGGCTGTTAATTTTTGACAGAAAACTAATTAGGACAGTGCTGTCCCATATACTTTGTACTATTTAGCAGATGACTGTTAAAAACAGAGGGCTCTCAAACCTTTTTCCTAGATAAAACCATTTCATTACTTTTCCAATTTACTCAGCAGAAACAGTGAAAGGAATGGGCCTAAATCTGTTGCCCACACTGAAGTCCTGTGCATTCCCCAAGGCTGCAGTGCTCGGTGGCAGGGGCAGGAGGGCCACGAGCAGCACGAATCCTGCAGGCTGGGCAGGCAGCCCCCAGCTCCAGAGGTCTAATGAGGACTCTGGCCCCAGATACATCAATAGCTTTTGGCAAACCATTTTCTGCCTCAGTTCCTCACATTTATGGAGTGGAGATGATGACAGTGTTCTGTGTTTGTAACTTCTATATGCACTGCTTTAAGTGTTATTATTTTACAGAGCTTTTTGTTCACAGCCAATTACCCAACTCTCAGAGGGAAACTGAGGTAAAAAGCAACACTAATTGCTTAGTGTTATCCAGCAGGTCAGACCAGAAGTAGGGTCTTCATCTACAGAATTTTACATTATCTTCTAAACGTATCTACAACCTTGGTGTTACACAGCAAAAATAAACTTGATGTTTGTCCAGCACTGTCAGATGGCACAATACTCGCTTACTTCTGCTAACACTGCTGTTTAGCTGGCTTGTTTTTGCTCTTGTTCCTGCAGAGAAACATAATATTAGATTTGTAAAATCACACTGTATGTGAAGACACTGTGATGGTAAATGCAGGATTACTGTCTCACTGCAGGCTCCAGCAGCAGGGAAAGCCGGTGATGATGTGGGCTGCTCACGGTCTAACACAAGAAGCTTTAATGATGACAAGAGGAACACAGAACAAGAACACCAAGAGCTTTACTTTTCACAGCAGCAATCTTTTCTCTTAGGATTACTCTAAGGCAAAAGAAAAAAAATCCTTGTTCTGCAATGGATCTGTTTTCACAGCAAGGGGATAACTGATATTTAAGATGAACATGAATAACTGAGGAACCTTCTGGTCTGGCATAGATCAGAAGAAGTGAGATTAATAAAATTAGAAGTCTGGATTCCCCTCTCCAGATTATGGCTCCCATCCAAAAAGGTACAACTGTTTCACCTTACAGGCATGCTGCACTCCTTACCACTTTATGCCCACTTATTGCCTTACTGCTGAGGCATTTCTATTGCAAATGTAATAGAATTCTTGTAAATGGAACTTGGGGATACCCACAAGTTTAGGGTGAACATTTCTGGCTGCACCTTGATGCACTGACACCAGGTAAGTAAACCTTTAGAAGTATCAATTGAGCTGTCTGTCAGATAAAGCATGCCAGACTTTTCCTTGGGGAGCCTCAGGAAAGTTACAGATGCAGAAGCTCAAGAGCTCTTGTCAGAAGAGCTCGCAACTTGGCTGCTGCATCCTAATTTAACCCTATAAGAACATGACACACAAAACAGCAGGAGAGAGCTGAGATATTGGAAACTCAATTCCAGTCAGCACCAGAAAAAGCACCCATTGATTTGGGATGCTGGAGACAATCAGTGCCTGCCTTTCCCTTTCTTTTCATAGCAGGTTTTCTCTCACAAGCCTCTTATCTACCAGCATAAGTAAGGAAGCTCTGTCTGACCAACACATGGTGCTTAACCATTTATTGAGCTCTTCAATAACAATAACATGATAGTAAAACAACATTTTCCAGTTCCTCTCGTGCTCTCTGAGATCTGAAACAATGAGCTGTGACGTGCTGGAGCCACGTGCAGCTGGACAGGAAGAGCTGAAGATCCAAGGAGGTTTCCTTTAGGCACAGAGGCAGGGCTGTGACGCAGGGGAAGCCCGTGTGTTCCCGGACAGCCCTGGTAGCAGCCGGGAAGGAGGGGGTGCCTGGACACGGTGTCTGCATGTGCTGTTCCTGACACAGCTGCCAGACACTGTGTTTATTTTACCTTGACTCAAGCAAGGGACATTGGGCAAAGACAAAGCAGAGGTGCTAAAAATATGATCTTGACACTGAAGCCCTATGGAAGAGTCACACATACAAATCACAAATCTCAAATCTCAAAATGAAATGCAGCAATTCATGCAGTCAAATTCAGCAACTATTCATGCACACCAACACTGCAAAGTATAACCAGAGTAGAAATGTGGAAAAGAAAGAGAAGAATATAGCTATCCCAAGAGGAATTTGGACAAGACACAGAAATGCAGCCTTCCTTTCCAGAAATTGCTCAGAATTGCCTTATTTGCACCAACAGCTTCAAAACTGTTAACCTCGAGCCTTAACTTCAGAAAGAGTGCACTTCTAATATCTAAGTGCCACTTAGGGGCTCAAATGGATGGGTGCCAACAACAGAGCCATTAGCACCTACTCATCCATGGAGGCTTTCTGTCTTAAAATCCCATTTGTCAGCGGAGTCTCAGCAGGACTTCAGTATGAAAAAAACCTCCATGACAAGTTCTAAACTTTGAAATCAACATATTCATTTACTTATCCATGTGTAAAAGTGTGTCACTTAGCTTTCTTGAGCATCAATACCTAATCCAAGGCCATCCATCACAGCTTTCCATTTGTTCCCGGATTGAGAATCAACTCAAGTTACTTCAGCACAATTGAAATACTGTGTAGAATTACACAACAGAAATACTGACACAGTTTCAAGAGACTGAATACAAGGTTTATATTCACTCCTACATGCTGAATGCCTCCTACAAGGAAGTACAAGCCCAGGCTGGTGCCCGCCAAAACCCCACTGTAAAGCTCTTGTGCCACTGATGTTAAGAGGAGCTTTGCAAGGACCTGTCCAGACAAGGCATCAGGGACTGATGCTGCAAGAGCCCCTGGCTTTCTGGATTAAGGTTGTTCAAATTTCATTGACTGTAGTTGAGAGGTCTGGATGTTTGGTGTTTTAAGGTCTTAATATAGTACCTGTATCTGTACATGTACTATACAGGTACTATACAGGTACTGTACAGGTACTATCTGTATCAAAATCAAGGATCTTATGTAAACTCTTGCATAAAATCTTTGGTCATAGAGGATTTTGAAATAATGTTTTAAAGATAGTCAAAATAGGCATAATAATGTTCCATAAAAGATGACAGACCCAACCCCCAACTGCCAGTGCTTCAAGGGAAACAGGGCAGCCAAGAAACTGCAATGTAACAAGTTTTATTTTCCTCAGCAAAAGATCTGCAACTTTCCACTACTGGCAGACAGGAAAAGTAGGACTGAGAATGGAGAGAATAATTTGGTACTGCCCAACACAGCAAGCAAATAGGATTGCAGTGGCAGGATAGCACACATGGACATTCCTGTGGGTCCAGGCTGCAACAACATAACATGGGTGCCCAACACCAGTTCAGATCAGGTCATAAAATCCAATTCATCAAAATAACCTTTTAAAAATAGATTGCTACAGTTGGTTTCCTCTGGAATCTAACTGCTTCAGGCTCCTACTTGAGCCACTGTTTGCAAGGTGTCCTCACACCAAAAGGAAAAGTAATGTCTAGGGAGGTTAAAATGCAGTTCCTGGAACACTTCTCAGGGAAGTATTTTTACAAACTCCCATTACCACATGGATCGGTTTCAACTGATTTAAGCTCATCCAATCAACAGGATTTCCCCTCCAGTTTTAGCATCAGAGGTGTTCTAAACCAAGACACTCTTAAAAACTTTCTCCTGTCTCAAATAGTTCAAGACAGTCTCATTAGAGATTTGACAAATAACCTGAAACAGCAGACAGACTACAGACTAGCAGGAATATGTAAGAGATAGCTGACCTATTTAACAGTCCAGCACACTTTGGAGCAGGACTGAGTTGAATGAAGCAAGCTGTTAACAGGAGATTCACACACCTTAGATCTAAGTCCTTCAAACTCACAAGATCATTACTATTTACCCGGTAGGCCTGAGTTTCTCCTTCCGACTAAATTTATCTGAATGCTTCAGACTGACTCAATTAGCATCACTCCTGAACTCTCTGCCTCGGCACAGAAAAGCAGAGCAGGAAAGCGAAATTGCTGCAAACAGAGTGGCAGTCAGATCCTAGGAGGTCGGCTCTCCATGACATGTTTCTGTGAACAAAAGGCATTAAACATGAAGCAGAACACGCAAGGATTTTGGCTCTGTGTCTTCATATGGAAATGCCTTCTCTTCACAGCATCAAAGCAAGGCAGGCATCTGGTGCACCACTATTAAAAGACTGCAGTGTGATAATAGAGGTCTTCAATGGTGAGGGGCACCTAGAAGAGAAAACCTTGCTACTTTTCCTGTGCTTTGTCATAACTCTTATGGCTGCCTGACCCAGTCTGAGCATGGAACATGCACAGGCTTTCACTATGTACGCAGGCAGTCTTGCTGTTTTATTCTCTAGTGTGTCAGAAAATCTACCTTTGGCTTTCTATATCCCAAAAGCTACAACTCCAATCAAACCTCTTGTTGTCTCATTCCTGTGATTTCCTCTGGCTTCTGACCTTCCCCACACTGACAACATCTGCTTCCCTTCCACGGAGGATGCAGGTTGTGATCCCTTTCTCAGCCAAGTGCCCTCCAGTTCTGAAGTGCTCTGTTAGGTAACTTTATGGCATTCTTCCATGCTTTCCCTACAGTTTTCTCATTTCTTCCTTATCTTTCTGCTTGTACCTTATTCTCATCCATTTCTTCTGCTCTGCACCCAGTGCATGACTCTGTAACTCCTCAGACTTGTCCTTCAGACATGTTTAAAAACAACAGCAAAACATGAATCTTTGGTTAAATGAAATCGCAGTCTATTTGACAGCTTTTGTCATAAGCACTCAATGGCAAGGATCTTTTTGTTCAGTGTTCATGCAGGATCTGCTTCAGAAGGAACTGATCCATGGCTGAGACAGCAACACAAATAATAAACCCTGGTAGAGAACCATCACATTATGGCAATATCGTAGGTCCTACAGGAGGACAACCCAACTGGAAGTTTTATTGCATTCACTCACAGTCTTTTGAATATTCTCAAGCACCTACAGCTTCAAAAGCTGTGCAGACTGACAGGTACAGCACTTGAATGGCCTGCTAAAAACCAAAGGCAACTCACTGAAAGTTTTCATCTGGAGTCTCCACTAAACTTGTCCCATGGGAAAAGACAGTAGTAAACAGTTGAAAAGAAACACAGTCCAGATATTTCCACAGCAAGTAAATCTGCTTCCACAGAGAACTGCATATTTCTTGCTAGCTATTATTTTTAACCTCTCACAGATTTATTTTTACTACAATTTAAATGTATCTGTTATATGCCATAACATTATTATTATGGGAGACACTAAAATAGCAAAGTATTCTAGGCACTTGATAACATTTTACAGAACAGGGAATTACAGCCAGCAGTGACTTGACTGCTGCTCACTGCAGCAGCCACCAAACACTCGTGACCCTCCCCTTTCAGCCTTACTGCCTTTACCTCCTCTGTGGAGTTACTCCCAAAGTTTAACTGGTTGGGGAGAAGGAGGGGGCAGCAAGAGGAACAAAAGAACTAAAATTAATCTAATTATTAGGATGAACTTCTGATTTCTGCTGCCAGGCTGTGGACACAGCTTTGGGCTCACAGCCCACAGCCTGAAGCCGCTGAAACCATCAGCTACGCCTACACATCTCATACCAAAAACTACCTGGGATACTATAGGATCAGAGAACAGTTTGGATTGAAAGGGCCCTTTAAAGGTCATCTAGTCCAGCACCTGCCACAAGCAGGGACATCTTCCACTGCCTCAAGTTACTCAGAGTCCCATCTAGGCTTACAGGGAGAGAGCATCTGCTACTTCTCTGGACAAACAATTTGAGAGTTTTATCATCCTCACCATAAAAAAATTCTTCCTTATCTCTACTCTGAACTTACTCTCTTTTACTTTAAAAATGATGCTTCCTGTCTTATTGCAACTGATCCTTTTCTGAGCCTTCTCCAGCTCCCTCAGCCTTTCCTCATAGGACAGGTGTCCAATTTCTCTGATCATTTTTATGGACCTAACCTCAAGGCAGTAGTTCCCATTTTCACTAAACTGTTTTAAATAAGCAAAAGTTCATTTGCGCAAGGGTCTCAGGCTTTGCCTTTATAGTGCATACTCTAATAAGACCAAGAAAATGTATTTAAATAAATAAATTCCATCTTTGATATTCAGCTTAGCTTTTCAGTGCTCCAGCACTGAGGAACATCTCTTCTTATTCAGTCAAGCTATGGTAGATCACAACTTTCCACTCCCAGCACACACAGCTGGTAAAGCTCTTTGTGTTCAGCTTGGTTGCTGTTTGGCACAACAGTCTGACATTGACTTACAAGACCAATGAAAAATATGCACTGCTAATTTTCCTAAGTGCCATGCCAGTGCCTTTGGGGGCCATGCATTCACCTACCTTCCCATACAGTAACAGGATTTGCTCCCAGCTAATAAAGCAGGCTGCACATCAGCCGAGGAAATACTTTAGTTAGGATGTCCTCCTTCTTCATTACTGAATGATATATTCATGGCAAAGCACTAAAGTTGATCACATCTTTAAAATACATTTTTCCCGTAGTGTGGGGGATACAAGCCGGTAATCTGTGCAGATCTCCTTTTTCTCCCCCATTGCCCCCGTGGTTTATCATGTCCAATTAGCCATCTGCCATGCCCGCCCTGCCACACAAAGGGAGCCCCCTCTCCTGCGCCGCAGCCATCAGCGGGGCCATTGTCCCTGCTGACAAACAAGAATCAGACACCATTGTTTCCAGCTGACGATGCTGCTCCCAAAGTGGGCTGCCAGTTGCCACTAAAGCAGCGGGAGCACCAGGGTCCGCTCCAGGAGCCAGGAACCATGCCAGCAGCGCCGGTATTACCGGGGAACCTGGACAAAGCACTTTTTGAGATACATACATATATATATATAGAGGGATATTTTCTGATTTCAGGTACAAACCAACCCGGGCCAACTACTGCCCTTTTGCTGCACTGGAGCGTGCCTGACCTGCTGCCTTTACAGCTTCACCAAGCAGTCACCTGGCAAAGAAAGGGTCACAATCCCCAGAAGAGAGCAACATCTCAGAGTCAAATCTTTCCTTGATATATTATTATTATTATTATTATTATTATTATTATTATTATTATCATTTTAAAGATAAGGCATGTCTTCTGCCACTTCAGCACAGCTAATTCCACACACCAAAGCTACCCTCCCCCCACCCAAAAAAAGTATTTTAAAAACCTGAAAGCACCACCGTGTCTACATGGGTACTAATTATGTAACAAGGTTAATTTAATTTCTCTCACAAACAACATACATTCACCCTTTTTCTCAAGGCCACTTCACTAAAAGAAATGACCAGAGCAGCTGGTCTGCCAGTCACCAAGATGTTAAATTGAAGATCATTTCCTCTTATTATTCTCAGCAAAGCATGATGTGACCTTACACTAAAAACTACAGTCTGCCTAATTATGGTAGTTTTGTTCCATCAGTGAAACTGAAATGCTGGTTCATATAATTAGGGTTATTAAAAAAGGAATTTCATTTTTAGTTTTAAAGGTAATTTGTTGCCTTGAAGTTAAAATGAAACAAATTAGACCTATGTACCTGAATGTTTTCATTTTGTGCAATTTGAAAGAAACAAAAAACACTCCTAGATTTTAGTAAGAAAGCCACACGTTGATAAGAGACAAAGAACCCCAATAAACCACAGTTTATTCCAGGCATTTGTTAATGTAGATGAGCAAACAAAATTAATATTTATATTTAAAAGCAGAAACAGAATTATCTTCTAAGTCCTTGATTAAGTAACAGAAATTACTTAAACTTTAACAAATGTTTTAAATTATATTTAACACTTTAGCAGTGAACATACATAGTTTCAATATATCACTTTGAATGTTCTCTGAATAATTCAAAATAAAATAAATTAAAACCAGCTGAAACTGATGTGAATCCACAGTAATCACATAGGTTAATGACTTTCACAATGACTTATAAACAGAAGAAAGTCTTTTCCCTGGATTCAAACACGGGGATCATTCTGAATCAAATATGAAATACAACATGAAAACTTAGATATTTCGCTGAAATGTTACTCCATTCCTAGCACAAAATGCTCTAAATCCCATTTCAACACACTGCAGGCTACATATCACACAGGTGACTGACTTAAACCTAGATTTATGATTGCCATTGCAGTGCCTGGGCCAAGTTCTGTTTTCAGTTACATCTGTGAAAACTCCCAAGCAATTCCTCTGAAGTTCTCTGGATCTGTACAGCAGTAACACAATCCATCCTAGAAGCAAGTGGGAAAGAAATAATTCAAAATATTATGACTTCTTTTTTTTACAGTCCTTTACACTTTAAGGCTTTCCATTCAGACAATCATATTTGACTTCTCTTTTCATATCCAGCTTTCTTTTGTAAAACATGTATTGGAATATTCCCTGTTATTCTTGCCAGATTCTCTAGGCAAAATTCCCCAAGTGGCAAAGTCCCTTCAGTTAAACACAGGGTGTGTGAGCCATGCAAGGCTGTAAAACGGGAGTTGTTTATCCAAAGAAATATTAAAAGCAGGACACCAGTCCAAATCAAACAAAAGCACAAATACCTCTAAGTCGTTTCATGACTTTAAGTTCCAGCTGTAAAAGGCACAGCACTATGGGTTTATAAGGCCTAATACTCCCTAAGTATTTTCTTTGATGTAACCATGAAGTACTTAAAATACCACTGGGTACTGTATGGTACATGTCACCGTGGAGCAATAAAGCTGCTCTACATCCATAATCAGCCTTTCCAGAGACCATAAGGTCACAGCAGCTGAAACAACAGAATACTTCATTCCCAGCCTTCAAGAGGCCCAGAGCACCTGTGCAGCCAGAGGACTCCCTAAAAGGCTCTTAATGTGGGGGTGTGCCTGGAAATTACAGCAAAGAAAACCCACCAAACCCATCAAAGCCGCTCCCATTTTTCAAACCTCATGTTTCCCCAGCAGGTTATTATTATGAGACTTGATAAAATACAGTATGGGAGGCAGGTGGTAGGAAAGAGTGATAGTTACATTTGCCTGGCCAGCTTGGATGCTCACTTGTATCCAAGCCACTCATCATTCCAACACTCACACGGCCATCTAAATCCACGTGTAAAAGGGTCCACACAAGCACCAGGAGGGTTCCTCTTTTGTGTGACTACAGGATTATACTTTTCTTCTTTCAGAGTTTCAACCCAAAAACACAGTGTAGGCAACTCTGGAAGTAATCATGTTCAACATTAATTGAATTAATATCAAATAGAATAAATATCTTCCTACTGGCCTACGCCACAATGCAATATCATCCAGAATAAACACATTGTAAATAACTATCAGATATCATCCCTATTGCCCTGTACGTACCTCTGTGTGAGAAGGAACAAAGCAGTATGGGAAAGAAATGCTCCTCTGAACATAAATCATTCATTTAAATTGCTACCTTCCAGCATCAGACAAAAAGAAGTCTTTCTTTTTTGACACAAGACCCCACAATTCAGCAGTTTCTGCCCCATTTCTTGGCAGCATCTGCATGGCAAGAGAGGGAAGAGGACAGTCATTCCCACCAAGACCTCTTGAGTCACCCAAGTGTCCTTTCCCATGTCTACATGAAAATTCCTGAAATAGCAGATCTGTCTGAGTTTGAGGGGGAGGAGATGGGACAAACACAGGGCAGAGCCACACAGCCTTCCCTGAGCACTGGGGAGGTTTGGGGGGACCTGGGTTCCCGTCTGTAGTAAAACAGCAACTCCTCCCCTACATCAATCACATGAAAAAATAAAAACCACCTACATTAGATAATAAAGAAAGAAAACAACAAAACTCATATTCCTGACAGGGTCAGAGGTCAAAGCCTCCAGAACATAGTACAGATTTAGATTAAAAGCAATGCCTCAAAGAACACAAGAGCTTTCCAAATGGTAGGACAGACCTCAGTCTTTTCGGCAACGGACCCTTCTTGAACAGCACACATTACCAGACCAGGCCTTATGAATTAGAAAGTCTCAAGGTAAGGAAGCCAGGCATCACACAAACACCTCACCCCCGTGACAACTCAATTGAATCAATTTACCTGCACTGCAAGGAGACACTTGAGTCCATCAACCTCAAGGAGCACTTCTCTGCTGACATCATTTCAAGCACATCTTTTGATCAAACAGCCTGGCCAATGCCAATCATTTTAAAGTTATTTAACAGCAGAACTGCCAGTCACTTGTGCACAAATGAACAACACTAGACGTATAGCTGGCTGAAAAGCAGAGAGCAAACAGAATAATTCATCGCATCCAAAGGAGATGGAATAACGTCAATTTTCACCTCACTCACAGCAAGTATCAATGACAAAGTTGGCATCTTCATATCAGATATAATCAATGTTATACTTAAGTGCCAGAAAAATAAATTAGAAAATAAAACAGTACCTGCTAGCGCATGAGAAATATTGATGACTACTTCTGTTGGTAATTGGTAGTTTACTAAATTGTCCTGTCACTGACCTCTATAAATATTTAAGATTTGGTCACCCCTGTATCCAAAACACAGCGCAGAAATTACTGCACCTTAAGCAGGAAGTTAAAGCTTTCTCTGTGTGTCTGTATTCAAGGGATATCTCTTATTTGTAGACCTTAAAAGTGACTTTGTTTATGTTTGAAACTGTAAGTATTTGGATTCCGTTCCACACAATAAAAAAAGTTTCAGTACACATTTAATACAGACTATTAACAATTCCAGAGAACCTGGTCATATTTTACCTGTCAAAAAAAAAACCAAAAAACAGACTTAAGAAACTTGGTAAAGCATACCTAGGCATAGATTTGGGTTTTTACTCAAACAGAAGTGATGGACATCATGCAGAAATTGCTGCTACAATTCAGCAGATGGTGTTATTCTAGAAATCAGAGCTGGAGATGGCAATAGTAATTTCTGCCCTTCGTGTCCCTCTGCCTGCTAATTTTTATCCCAATTACATGGGATCGATTCTCTAAAAAAGACTATTCCTGAATTTCTTACTGCAAATATCAGATGGTGAAAATTAGAATAGTCCCCTTCCTGCGTGACTCCAGGGAGGTTTTACTGACTGCCAGCATCAACTACACAGTTGTTAAATCCACCCTTTTCTTAAAAGTTATTCCTAGTTCTCATCAGTGTAAGCACCAGAACAGACCTTCCTTTATTACTTCATGTTAATTTCTTCAGTTTGCCTTTCCAGGTGCAGCTCAGGAACCTGCTATCTCAGGTGTCCCCGCTGATAAGGGACAGGTCCCTCGCGTGTTTGGTGCTGCTGCGGGAGCTGCTCTGTGAGCGGCGCCACTCCCAGCATCAGCCTCCTCTGCCGGTACCAGGGAGCAGCCTATCGATCCTCCCGGCTCAGTGCAAAGCCCTGCTCGTTGCTAAAAGCCTCGGAGAGAGCTTTAGTTGTTTCGACTCTTTTTTTTTTAACAAATGATGAGTTCATGCTTTTCCATGTGGTAATTGTGAATCTGGGAAGAGTTTAGGCTGTTCAGTATAAACTTGGGTTATCAGGGAAGCTAATCTCTAAACCATATACACTCATTTGTTATTTGATGTGAGCATGTAAAACAATGGTTATGCTTTACAAATCCAGAACACAAATCAGGACAAGGTGTAGAAATAAAAAAATCTAGTATCAAGGGATAACAAATGCTAAGTCAGTGCAGGTCTCTGTAGCTATCACACATCAGACCCCATCTGACAGTCCTTGCTCAGACAGGATGGCTATTGTCAGCCTGAGAGGTGTGGGAGTCACTTGTATCCTGGCTATGATTGTTCTCCCAAGCCCCACATCAGCTGTTCCCTCCAGCATCCATTGAACCCAACTTCACACAGCACAACAGCAGTGCACAAACCCACACATAAAGGGACCCCAAACTCAGAGAACCAACACTGTCATTTCACAAAAGTCATACCTATGCTCATGCCTTCCCCATTTTTCAGGGATATTGCCAGCAGAGAGCCAAAATTAATTACTAATAGTCTGGGGGTTTTTTCCCCATATCATCATTTTTGGACACAAGATGCTACGAAATGGCACAGAAACAAGATCTCTTTGTTGAAGCTTAAGGTGAAGCAGACAACCATCAAGGATGGCCTATGCACACATGGTTCAGTGCAAGGATAGGACCTGAGCATCTCTCCCAAGCCCAGGTTCCAGTCTTTTTGTTTCCTCAAGAAGTAGAAGTGTTAGGACACTCTCTGAAATCTCTGGACTAAATGTATAATGCAGGTTACAAGTGTGTTCACAGATCTACAGGTGACATTTAAGGTGAAGGAGGCAGCTTGGGAGAAACGTCTAGCCACATGGCTCCCTGTGCTTTCCCCTCATTTAGGAATACTTTTTTATATAAGCTAGACAGATTTGACTCTCTCCAAATTCAATTCGGGTAACATGCTTACGTTGAGAAGGCAGTGTCACAGAGAAATGATTCAGCTTTGGGTGAAGGAGGAGAGAGAGTGAAAAGGCAGGGAGGAACCTTAATTAACACATTCCTTTTAAAACGAAAATTGGTGGGTTGTTTTTCTTTTCTTTTTCCTAACAAATATGTCATTGTTGAGACTTTGGAAATTATCTTGTAACCAGGTAGGCTATCAACAGGCAAATATCCTATGGCTTAATGACTTGTGGATCATAAGATACACACAGCCAGACCTTATTATACTTATCCTCTAGATCAAAGGGTTTTCACATAAATGGGGTGCAGTCTACCATAGCAGGGAGCTGCTGCAGGCCTTCAGGATTTTACTTCTTTAAAGTTTTGGTGATTACATAATCGCTTTTTTGTAACTGGAGCTCAAAGCATTGTGTGTAGCTAATGAGCAGGTAGAAGAAGGAAAACAGCTGAAAAGCAGTCTTGACAAACAGCTGTGGCAGTGTCAGTCTTAGCCCAAAAGGGTCAATCCCCTTATGAAACAAGTACTTAATCCTTTACAATTTTTAATTAAAAATCTACCAAGACTATAAAACTTTCTGAAGATTTTGATGGGGGAGGGAGCAAGGGAGAAGAGGGGGGTGTGTCATGCAGACCACAAGTTGCTTCAGCTGAGATGCTCATCCTGTGCAAATCTATGTTTCAGAGCTGGGGGCTCCCACACAAACACCACCTCACAAACGAGTGCTGCAGCGGGGACCCCAGCACGTACCTATTGCCCACAAAATTTAATTAACCACTGCTTCATTAGCAAATGCTCCCTGCGCTCTGTTGTAGTCCAGCTACACTTTGGCTGCACTTCAGCATCCTCTGAATCGGGAGAGTGAAGCACGGGGCTCTCACCCAGCCCTGAGCCACTCAGCGAGCCGTCTCCGCGCGGTCAGCATCCCCGGCCGGCTGCGGGCGAGCGCTGCCCAGGGCGCCTCAGCGCTCACTCACTGCCCACCCGAGGGCGGCAGGGGTAGCGCCCGGCGCTTCGCCCGGCTGGAGCGGGGCAGGCAGCCAGCTCCGCTTCCAAATAGCAGCCGGTACCCGGGTGGCCGCCGCCGCCCGGGGCGGGGGCCCGGCGGGGCCCAGCCGGCGCCGCTTCCCGCGGGGGTGACAGCGCGACAGCTCTCCCCGAGCATCCCCGCGGGGCTTTTGTGCCTGCTTGGGGCGGGGGCCTGGCCGGTCCTCTCCCGAGGCGGCGGGAGCGCAGCCCTGCGGTAGCATCCTCCCAGGGGCGGGAGGGGCGACGGGGCCACGGGCGCACCGAGGGGCTGCGGCGGACAAAGCGAGGAGGCAGGCGGGGACCCCCTCCATCCCCTCTTCTCCCTTCCCCGCGGCTCCGCTACCGGCGGTGCCCGCGCCGCAGCCGCCAGCCCCGCATCCCGCGGCGGAGGCAGGGCCCGGCGCTGCCCTGGCCCCTTCCCCGCGGCTCCCCTACCTGTTCGGAAGAAAGCATCCACCTCGGAGTCAGGGACAGCGCCTTCCTCCGCCGCCCCTTCGGCGGGATTCATGGCTGGGGGAGAGGCGGCGGCGAGCCCGGCGGCTGGTAATATCCAGTGAGTTAGGGAGGAGGAGAGCCGAGAGAGAGAGAGAAAAAAAGAGGGAGGGAGAAGAGGAGGGAGGGAGGGATGGAGGCGCGTTCAGCTGCGAGCCCAAGCGAGCGCCGTTCGGATCATCCCTTCCGCGGTGCCTGCGGGGCGGCTGCCCCGGGGCTGGGCTGCGCTGCCCCCGGGCTGCGCTGGGCGGTGCGGCCGGGGCGGGGTGCCGGTGCCGAGCCCCGCCGCCGCCGGCCCCCTCCCCTCCACCCGCTATTGTTCCGACCTGCTCCGCTCCGCTCCGCTCCCCCCGCCGCCGCCGCTGCCCCTCGCCGCGCTGACAGCCCGGCCCGGCCCCCGGCGGCCGCCCCCGCCGCTTCCCTGCCGGCACTTCCTGAGCCAGGCCGGGCGCCGGCCGGGGAGGCTGCGGCGCCCCCCGCCGCCGGGGCAGCCCCGCTGCGGGGCGCGGCCGCTCCGGGCGGGGCGCGCCGGGCACAGGTGCGGGCACGGACGCCCCGCGGGGCTCCGGAGGGAATTTTTGTTTTATTCCCTACCCCTGAAAGCTCCGCAGGCGTATCGCTGTGCATCCCCGGGCTGCACCGCTGCCATGCCTCCCCTCTGATGAACGGCCGCGGGGGCACGGCGCGGCGCTCGGCTGTTAGACGGGCAGGTACTCGGGGGCGAAAGTGAAGGCTGATGTGGTTATACGGACGCAAAAAATTGCTCTTTGTTTTGGGGTTGGGTGGAGGGGTTTGGGGCTTTTTTTATGTTCCGGAGCTGTTGGGCACGATTGCTTTGGAAACGATCAGCGAAACTGCACGTTGTTGCAGGTACGCCTTCATATTTTATTCTTTACAGTCCTCGGTGACTAGAGAGCCAAAAAGGAGTTTGGAAAGCCAAGATCCTGGTCCCAGCTCAGACATTGATTCTGCTTGCTAAATGATTTTGAATTCTCTATTGTAGCTCCAATATTTGTGATTTGGGACAATAATTGTCTCAAAAGGAGTGCTGTGAGGAATACATGTTTGTACTTTGTTAGCCGCTGAGTTAAATGTTCTTCCCTGAGCCCAGCTATCAAGATTTCAAGCACAGACAGGCAGATATAGACGAAGACAGATGTTTGCCATTTGGGCACTTTCTTTTCCTGTTCACCTATTTGAAGTTTCCCCAGCTCCTCATTCTTCTATGATCACATAACAGCTCTAAAATGAGCTTAAGGAAAAATGTTGCTTTTTCACCTAACCACCACTGTAAAACAGGAATGTTACTCTCACATCCCACAGTTGTTCATCTTTGCTTCCTCTACCATTAGACAGAAAAAGCAACTGTTGGTGTGATGACCCCTCTGGCTGTATTACCCTTGGATAACCCATTCTTGCTGCAAAATCCCATCCATCACTCTCAAGAACAGCAGTCTTTTAGCCAGAACATCTCTGTGGCCTCACTGCCTTTATCCTTTAGGGGTAATGCCTAATCATCACTCATTTGCCACTGAAAATCTCTGATGTTTAAGGGACTTGAGGACAAAACCTCTCCAAACCTCCAGCATGGAGGGATGCACTGCAGCACTTCAAAAGCAGTATCAGTCAGTCTAGTGCATCTTAAGGAAAAAAAATACTTTGTCTAGCAGAAGTGTCAGAGCCAACTGGTTCTAAGTGACACTGTTTGGATCAGTTCTCAATCCACAGGTAGTTTAGCAATTGAGGTTAGCAGAACATTTTCTGTTCCAGCCCAGATTATTTTAGATGCCAGAGGAGCATGGATTTCCTCCACCTGATCTCTTCTCAATAGAACATGAGGGAAGGCTGGATTTGGATGTATATTTCACTTGATAAAAATACTGAAAATTTCCCTGCAGAAATTTAACAAAATGGAACTGACCAAGCAGGATGAGCACAGAGATCCCAGTCACATCTCCTTGACCTTACTGTTTACTACTCCAATTGAAACAGAATATGTCATGCCCAGGGACTCAGATATAAGAGCAAATATCCTACAGAGATCCACCTAGCATTTCATTTCTTCATTCCCTCCCGCCTGATATCTCATGTAGTGCCATTTCCCATGCCTACCTCCAGCTGGTTTTCACTGAAGCCATTTATCTTTTTATGTTTATGGATTTAAAAAGGTCATTTCACAACTATCTGCAGGAAGTAGCAAAACAAAGTCCACGTCCAGGCTACCAAAGCTCATTACAGACTCGTGCGCAGCCTCTGACTCCTCTCCTTAGGACCTCCAGGATGCCAGAAACACCTCCCTGTCAGGTGACTACCACAGTACAAGGACATGAGGAAAATCAGTCTTTCAAGCACCAGACTTTCTTCAGTGACCATTTACCCCCTCTACGTCAGCACAGTGTAGAAAAGTCTTCCCTCTTCCAGGCTTAAACAAGCTGCACCATTTTGGATCCCATCTCAAGATATCATTTCTGAATATTCATGAACACAGAGCAAATTTGCTCTCCAGGAATCTTACATACAGATACTTTCAGGAGTGTGAGCTTGGCAGCTGGGAAGATTGTGGTTTCCTCATGAAGCTTCAAAGCCACTCAGGATTTGGTACAACCTGTTTGATTTTAGAGTTAAAGCATTGAAGCAGCAGTCCTGCTGTCACATTTTGCACACACTTTTCATATGCACTCACCATGGCACTGCAGGATGGGCAGCACTACAGTCCAATATCAGTAAACTTTAGTGGAAACCCAGACACTGAGCTACTGTTTTTCTTAACACTGCAAGCAGAACAGGGCTGTCACTGTAAAATATCACTAACAACTAGGAACCACCATGACTTCAGTTCAAGTCCCAGCAATGAGTTTACAGTTTTTGTTGTTCAAAGAAGAGTTGTTAAATATAGAATGAAATACTATCTGCAATGTATAATTCCCTTTTTAGATATAATGCTGAAGGCACCTACAGTTTCCTTGAAAAGCAAAACATGGGAAAAAAGCCCTGTAGAATTAGGTAAGCCAAAATACAGTAGTTTCACTGACAGACATTGCTTTAATCTTTTGCATGGCTCTAACTTGACAAATACCTCAATCCTTACCAAACAACTTCATTTAACTAGGTATGGCTGGTTTTCTTTCTGACAGCCCCTAAAGCTGCTCAAAGATCAGAAAGTGTCACAAAGGCTTTTGATTTAAGGCCTTTGCTACAGTCAAGTTTTCCAATGGGATGGCAATAGGTGGTATGTCAGATGAAACATTTTTTAGCTAAATCTCATGAGTTTGCATACTACAGGATGGGAGGAGGGAGAAGAATGTGAACAAGAAATAAGTAAAATTCATCTTTCCAAGACAGCAGATCCAAGACAGGAGAAATATATTTGATGGCTCCAGGACAGCTGCACTACTGGAATCAGAGCAGGACTCTGAGAAGGTACATGCAAAGGTGGGTCCTGCACAGAGTCCAGTGCTACAAATGACAGTATATGGGTCAAGAGTTGTCATTCAAAAGGGACAGGGAGAAAAACCAATCTGCCAGACTCAGCAGATGAACTGCAGTCTATAAGGTGCTGCAGAGACTGTTGGTTGTGCAGAAGTCCCTCCCATTGAGTAACAGCAATGTCTAAACAGAGAGTGTTTTAGGAGGTGGAATCCAGAGAAAAACTGAATAGTAGAGCAGGAAAATCTAAGTCTCAAAAGCACCTAAGGCTGCCTTGTTAATAAGTTATTTACAGCTACGTTCTGGGTATGTGAGAAGAATTTCTCACACCTGTTTAGGCCTATGTCTAGGTATTAGACTTGAAATTACTATGCTCTTATATGGGACCAGTGGGGTGGAAATTTCCATCTGTATTCTAGACTATCAGGGATCCTGCAAGGGAAAATCTGCAAGTCCCTGGAGACAGGGTGTTCAGAGAAGCCTCCAGGGCAGGATGGAGGAGGCAGAAGACATGCTTCATATGCTTAAACTCAAATGCCCATATATATGCCAAAGATTATTTCTGGCTCAACAGACAGCACGCAGACATCAAGGTTGGCTTTGCAGCACCCACATTCACACTCACACATGTGGCTTAGCTCGACTGTTTGCCCAGATGTGGAACAGCTGTATGGGCAGGCATAGAGCAAGCTCTAATACCATGCCAAAGTCCCTGTCCCAGTATCATCCCTACTCTTTTTATATTCCCCCTGTGGATCACAGCTGAAATGGGAATGGCTGCTCAGTTACCATCTAGTCTCCTGCTTTCAGAGCTGAAACAAATTCCAATTTCCCCAAACTTGGACAGAAAGCTGAGCAATAATCTCTTCTCTACAGAAACATCACTCAGAAGAAAGCAATAGCAATTAGCAAAACAATTTACAAAATCTAGAATATTTTTATCATGGTGGCAGTGCAAAGGTTTACTAGTACCATTAGTCAGACAAATGTGTCTTCTCTAAAAGTTCCAGAACTGCATTTGCCACTCTGGCCACAGAAGCTCAGACTGAATTAGCAACAAGCAGAACAGCTGATGCATCCAAGAAAAAGACACAAGTCTTAGCTAAGCTTACAGATACGAATCTGGAAGAGCCAACAGTGACTGCAAATTCTTTTCTCCTTGGTAACTTATTTGGATTAATTTGTTAAACAAGTTGCTAATAAGTACTAGTGCATCACAGATTCTGTTAACTAATGAAATAAATAAATCTGAACACAAAAGTGGTATTCCTCAGCCAGGTTCCATTTGCTACATCAGGCTTGAAAAGTGAACCTTGTGCTGGCCAAGTGTACACTGTACTTTTATGTACATAAAGAACATCAGTCTTAAGCACTGTTAAGCTGGAACATTTTATTCTGAGTTTCCTGCAAACTTTTAATCCTGATTCTGAAGTTCTGCCAGATTCTTAGTGATACTGAGTAGTACTTATTTCCCAGTAGCTCCTAAATTCCAAACAATCTCCCAGGCAAGTTTTGACCAGTGCAGAAAGAGTTACAGAACCAGATCAGAAAAAGGAGGTATTAAATATTGAAGTGTTTTTGGGAAGAATGTAAATGTACGTAGTAGTTATTCAGAAAACCAATTTTAAAGTGAAGCATGCATTAAAATTAAACAGTGACTACTACTTTATTACCACAAGCATTCATTTCAATGCACTTGTAGGATACTAATTTCACACATGGTTGGACATAAATACTAACCTGTTTTCCATTTCACCAGTATAAATTAGTGTGAGAAAGAAATTTCTTGCTATGATAAAACTAGTAGTGGTGTATGCAAAAACAAAAACAATGTGAGCCTGGTTTGGTTTTGTTTGGGTTTTTTTTCCACAAAGTTAGAAAACTAAAGTTTGGCTCTGTAAATGTGCCATAATGTTTAATCTTTGGATTCTCCTCAAAAGCCCTAGTAAACTTAAAATTAATCAGCTAACACATCAAATGAGTCATGCATTCCTATTGAATCAGGTGACAACCTTTCAAAATCCCCTAGAACTCCATACTACAAAGTGCAGTCCTTGAAACTCCTGCCAGCAGCCCCTGTAACTGGCAGCTCTTTATCCAGCCTACTGCTTTGCAATAGCTGTAACACTGAAAATGTATATTGTCATGTTCATATCAGACTCCACCCACTAAGGGGAATGTTTTTTCCATTATTTATCCAAATTAATAAATTTAATCAAATAAACTTTATTTTGCTATTAAGCAAACATCCCAGTATTGCTCATGTAACAAGTCTTATCTACAAACTTTACCCAAGGAACTGTAAGAAGATACTCCCCAGTGGTATTTTTTGAGGCAGTTTAGATTTGGTTTGTTGCTATGGTGGGGCCTTTTTTTCAATGGAGGAAGCAGAGGAGAGAGGAGTTTTAAAAAATTGTGTTTTTGAAGGCAGCAATTAGTAATAAGTAATAATAAGCAATAATTTCTGAGACCAAATGTGATGCATTGGAGTTGTTCAGTGACTTTGAGTTTTCCCCCACACTCCTCCAGACACACAGCAGCTCTTGCAGCCACATCTCAGAGGCAGCCATCCCTCCTCCTGACACCAGGAGCAGGGCTCAGTTACTCAGTGTCCCCCTGCTTTCAAGTCACCACTTCTCTGCAGAGGGCTTGAAGAGCCTTGCTGAGCACACTTCCACTTCTGTCACTTTCCCCAGGTATATTTTCAGCCTCAATTGCAGCTACAGCTGGAAAGGTTCTAGATGTTCTCTTTCATTTATTATCTTTTTGGTTTTTTCTTTTCCACTAATAGCAAGTCTCCTTTCCCTGCTGCCTATAAACAGAGATTCACAAGGATGGAGAGTAGCTCCAGCTTCCTCCCAGCATTGCTTGCATCAGGCAAGGGTGATGGAGGGGAGGTGCTGGGATGGTGGGCATACAGGAAAACACATTTTACTGCAAACAGAAACTTGTAAGTAGACAAGGAGGAAGCTGTGCCCACACAGCCCCATCCTTGTCTTTCCCAGAACTCCTGGGGGCTGAGGGGCTGAGGACAAGCCTTCCTTCCCTCTCCACAGTGACTCCAGACCTGGTACTTACCTACCTGCAGTGGTACTTCAGATCTCAGTTCAAACCCCAGCTTAGCTCTGAACTTTAAATGTAGGTCTCTACTGCCACCATATCTAGCTCAGAGTATCTTATACTTCTCTTGCATTAAAAGGTCAGAGATGGATTCCTATGGCTCCTAAGGAGATCTAGAGAGCCAGGGATGATAATGTACATATGGTATACTGAAGATTCCTGATGAGGTTTGTGCCCATTCCAACAATTGCAAGAATTAATGTTTTTCACCCTAGAAGAGATGCTTCAGTGGCAGAACATTCAAGAAAGAACCTCTGTATAATTTGAGTTTTCAATACATATTGCCACTTTGATATCTGTATTTTTAGTTCCAGTGCTGATGGGGCCAAGATTCATACAGAAGTGTGAGGATCTGGTGTACTGACAGCTTAGAAGGAGACGAAATTAGGAACCAGATGGGAAATCACAGATGATACTGTTCTGCAGAAGGGGCTAGACAGTATCTGCAGATACTATTTTCAAAACAATATGTTCCAAACCACTGTGACACTTGCTCTGAGAGGGAGGTCATTTATATAACAGCAGGTAAGACTGACATACTTTCAGCAGAAGAGCTGCCTTCAAGGTAGGTGTTTCTACAGCCCCATCTGTCAATCTGATAGAGGCTGGTATCAAAATTGACCTCCAGGAAAGCTGTGCTATAAATTCTTTAGGACCACACATGATTCTGAGTATCTTTGAAAACATAATGCCTCACAGCTGCTGGAGCTGAAGTGCTGCCTTCCTTCAAAGGGTAAACCCTCTGTGGTCATCTGGATCTGTTTAGAAACACTGATATCTGCTAAAAAGAAGCACTCTGTATCACTGACTGATATAATGAATCTAGAAATTGTACACAAGAACCAACCATCTTCCTTTCCTTGACTGTGTCATGTCAGCTCTTCCCTGAGCTCTGGTGAACATCTGGAAGAGACCAGTTCCATGCTATGCTATGCTAGCATGCCTTATTGCATAGCCAGCATGAGACAGCTCATGCTCCAGAGCTGCCAGAAGTCTGAGCTATAGGCCACAGACCATCTGGCTACCAAGATCCAACAAAAATATATATTAGAAACAAAGATTAGGAGTAAGAATTCTTAAATTCAAATACAAGATTTCTTTATGCTGTGAACTGTGATGTTCCAGAGAATAATTACCCTTCTAAATAATAATTAACCTATCTGCAACAGGGCTGTAGTATATTCCTGCCTTCAGGTAAAGGCTAAATTCATTAAGGTTCAGTGAAATACTCTTGGATCTGCAGCTGAACAACACACAACTTTGGGGTGAATTTTACTCCTGCAAGAAGCCCAAGTGGATCTTACGCATAGAGGTGATTTCCATATTCCCATTTATGGCAGATGGTAGAGAGCTTTAGCAGGACACTTCAGTGCCCAAGAACACACATTCCCCTTGCAGCTTCTGTCTTCTCCTCCATGCCAGCACACTCTGGGCAGCAGCCACATTGGTCCCTTTGCTCATAGGAGTGACACCCAAATCTCAGCCACCCCTGCTCAAAGTCTGATGTTCTGCAAGTGCAAAAGAATAACTGATTGTAAGCTCTGCCAGGAGGAGCTTTTATTTCAAAGATGCATCTCTTCATCAGTTATAAAATCGAGCAGCACAACATGAATTTAAGATTCAAATGTCAATATTGCAAACATATGTGGTTTTCCTAGGCAACAGAAATAAACACTATAGTCATTATTATCATTCACACAATCAAATATAATTTGGAATTCATGAATTTGTATTTGTTTATTTGTAATGGCATTTCAATCCTTTTATTTTAATCTCTTCCAAGGCCATCCCTCCTGTTCCTTTCATATATGTGTGGGTACACACGCATACTTGCACTGATTCTCCCACCGCCAATGGAAAGTTTCACACACAGTTCTTTTTTTAATATATATATTTTTCTAAAATATGGGAAAACCAAACTAGTTTTGACAATGAAGATTAATGTTCTATACTAATTACTTTTCTTTATTTACCAATGACTATCATTTTGTCTAACTTATTAGAGTGAATACTTTTTCCATGCCCTGTATCTGCAACATTGGCCCAACAGCAGCATTTAGTTTTCATCAGTAGTGTACATGATGTCCTATGCCTATTATTGACTAATTGTGGGACTCAAGTAATGTCCCTGGTCTACTGAAATTAAAAGCCAAGCATCAAAAAGACCATGTTTCATCCAAATGCCTTTCAGTTTAATCAGTATAAGATATTTTTATTGCTGAAAACTCAGGTTCAAATACTACTATGAGCACAACTCATCATACATTTAGAGTATGTAACCAGAATGAATCCTAGGAAGTTTAATTGGGAGCAATTTCTTATTTGAATTAAAAACCAACATGTTTGCATTCTACATGTTTTCAGTAAAGTGGGTTGTTCAGAAAATTATTCTTCCACCTTGTATTAATGTGGCCCAGGATGTCCCTTAGTATTCCTTCTGCATCAGTTCTTGGACCTTGCACTACCCTCAATAACCCCAAGTTCTTACACTTGAGAAGTTGCAGTTAATTCTGAATACATCAGTGCACAGGAGCAGCTTCAATTATTTCCTCCAATGCATTGTTGTGTGTTTATCTTCTGTGAATTTCATTTGCCATCATATTGCCCAATCATCCAATTTATTAAATCCTTCGAGACATTCTCCCAGTCCTCCATATTTTCTTGCTTGGTTTCACCACCTCATTATTCAATTAATCTTCTAGATCTTTATGGTGTGTATTGAAAGGTATACTCTCCAAATTACAAAGTGATTATTCTTAAGATTGAATTGGATTTTGCTGTGATACATTCAGTGGTGCAAGAAACACAACCATGAAAGCATCAGACAAAGAAAAATACTCCAACGTACATCCTCAAAGAAAACAAAAGCTTGATGGGCTTCCATGCCCACCAGGGACACAGTACTTTGTTGTTCCAGGCCCAATAACACTTTCTGTGGTTTATGGTGTGCTAACAAAACATCAGGCACTTAAAACAGAGTCTAAAGCTTTCAAACCCTCCATTGCAAGGGAGCAGAACATCCTCACCACACCAGCAATGGCTGTGTTTGCTTTAATCCTCCTGTTCCCAGGAAGTGCACTACAAACTGCTTGCTGACACATCCACATTCCTTCTAGGAGCTCTTCCATCTCCCGCAAACCCAGGTGGGGAGAGGGAGATGAGTGAAATGGAAAAGAGGAGAGAAGGAAAGCATCACCATGCTGGGATTCTGCCAAGAGCCTGGTAGACTTAGGCACTCCATTCCCACTACAGTTCTGTAGATGTTTAGTGCCAAAGACTATGAAAATAATTCCAAAATCCCTAAAGAAATTACTACATCTGCCCCACTTTGCCAAATCATGGAGCTGCCTCCCTGCTGTGCTTTGGTTTTGTCCATAACAGTGTAGGTGGACATTTTTAGACACTAACATCAGGCAGAGGAGCTACTGACTCAGAATCTGCTCTGAACTTCCAACCTAACAGGAATCTCCCTCTGCAAAACTTTGTCAGTTTTGAAGAAACCAATCCATGAAAAGGTCACAGAAACCTCCCTCTGAGCCTACCCAACAGATGTTGCTTTTAGTTCACCCCACAAGCAAAGACACTCTTCTTTAGTGTCCAGTATAACTGTCAGAGAAGTCAGAGGAAAGACAGTTCAAGTTCCAGGGCTGTCACTTCCTTATTCATTTTGGGAATACTCTCAGATGAAGAAAAGATGTCATTAACCTTATTTCAAGATTTCAAACAGGGAAAAACAGTAGAGTTAGACTCTCATTTGTAGTTTCTGATTCTTTAGGGCAGTGCTTTCTATTTCCTTGCAATTGGCAATTTTCTACCCATGGTTTTAGAAATCTTATATTCCCAACTTTTGCTGTATAATCTTAATGAAAGACAAAGTAGCTGAATAAAAAAACAGAGTTGGAACTTGATCAGTAAAACTCAAGAATTCTGTGACAGTTGTCAGCAGTGAGTAGAAGGACGTGATGCCTCTGGGTGGTTTGCACACACGAGTGTGGGTGTGCGTGTGTGCACACACCTTCTCAATACACACAGGAATCTCTGGTTCTTCTAACAATTCTGCTGTGGGTCTGCAAAGCAACCTCAAGCAAACCTCAAACATTTCAGTGCCTCTCTTTTATACTTCTGTAAAATGGGTATAGTGATACTATTTTCTTCACAAGAGTGGCAAGGAACCCTTGTTCTAGTTTACAGTGTTCTGACATGCTCAAGGAGTGCTATTGAAAAGTGGAGAGTTAATTGGTTCATAAATTGTCAACCTTGTGGTTAAAAATAGCTTTAATACGTCAATTCTTTCTGAGTTAACACAGAAAAAGGCAATTACTTATGACAAGGTAGGAAGATTGGGGGTTTTTTTGCTGAAATGTACCCAAATGCTAATTATTGTGTAAACAGTTATAACAAACTACCACTCTTTGGAGGCCTCTAAAACAAACTTCAGTACAAACCAAACAAAAGCTACAGCACAGACTGTTATGCAGTCATCATATACACTTTGTACCATATTATTATAATACTAATTGCTTCAAGACACTGTGATGTAATTATAACACCGTTATGGAGACAAAACATTGTTTCCATGGTTCTGTCACGATACCCAAACCATTCTGTGAGTCTCTATCAGAATGAAACTCTCAGTGTGCACACATGGAGGAAACACTGGGCTGCCAAAGGGAAATGAAAGGGTGATGCTGTGAATCGTTGAGCAACCTTAAAAGAGAAAATGGAAGTGACACTAACATGATTCTGCAAAGATGGCATGATGTCCAAATTAAACTGAACTAAATCAGAGGCATTCAATTTAAATCATGTTATGAACAAGAGCCATTTGTGCATTAGTGATTCAGCTTTTTAAATGAGTCAGTGACAATAAATGACAATGTTTTGACAGTTCATCTTGAATGGCAAGAGCATCATCTGAGCCACAAGCCTTCTTTTTCCACCCTTCCTCTGATCACCTTCCAAAGAGACTGTAAGTACATTTCTGGTAAGAGGAATGGTTTCATAAAGACAGCACTCTTGATATCTATGTTTACTCATTGTCAGTGACCACAAGAAGAAAGATCCATTCCTACTTTATTTTCCCCTAAAAAGTCTCATTTTTACTATAATGTCTGGAGAACATGCTAAGACCAGATCTTATCTTTCCTCATACTATCTCATATATTGCAGACAGTGCCTTGTTTGGAAGAGTTTGCAGCCTGAACACCAGAACTCACTAGGGAGTTTCAACCAAAGTATTACATTTTAAGAAAAAGTCTTCAAAAGTTCAGAATTTCCCAATAGGAATATTCCTGATTTGCTGACTTCCTTTTTTTATTCCATTTTATGATAGAAAAATCAAACTTTCTTTTTTTCTTTTTCTTTCAGCTCAAATTCCTTACCCTTCCACTGTCACCTAAGATTAATCCTGCAGCCTAAACCACTTCCCTGATAAGTCACATCTCTGCCTTTCTTAAGACACCACATGTTGCAGGAGCCAATCTCTTAAAAAAATCCCAACCATATAGGAGAAATATCCTTCCTGAAATTGTGCACAAGTAAAGATGGGGCAGAAGCTGGAATCCAGACCAGCATTTAGGCACTTTTCCATTCTTGGCTACATCATCCAGACCTGTGCATGTGGAGAGGCACTAACACAAACCCTACACTGATGTGCAGCCACTGCAGCCTCACAGAAAAGCTTCAGCTGACACATCAGTGCCAAGCTCATCATCCTTCTCCTTTTCAAGAGCCTCTTCAGTTGAAGGAAATACGTTGTACAATGGAGAAATCTTTCTCAAGTGACCACCCAAAGGATTAGTGAAAATGGGCTGCCCAGTAATGGCATTGATTTTTATTTGACCTGCAGTTAAAAGTCCAATCTGGGAAGGCTGATACTGGAAATAGCCTGTATGGCTCATTGCATTGAATAGAGAGAGGTTTTAAAGACACATCCTGCATTAAGATGACTTTACCCAAATAATTTTCTAATTTTTTCTGACTGTCTCCTGCTTCAGGGAAGCGCAGTTGAACAAAGAGACTGAACTACCATCACCTCTTCCACTCCCATTTGAGCGTGGAGAAGATCCAGCATGTGCATACTGTAACCTCACAATTTCCATAGCAACACCAGAAGGGTCTTGTTAACCACAGGTAGCACAAAACACTCAGAGGTTTTAAACCATTCAGCAAGTCTCAAAAAAAAAAAAAAATCCCCAAGTACTAAATATGCTGATTAGAATTTAAAATTTTCTGATAAGAGCATAATTTTAAGGTAGCAATTGAAAAAGGAAATCCCTTTCAGGTTGAAATAGTGTTGCTGTTGCACTCATCCAGCTTATGGTGAGACAACTCCATAAGCATCATTTTCTGCTTTTTAAAAGAAAAGTATTAGTTCAATAGTTAATATGAATCACAGGGGAAACTTTACTACAGAAAAAACCACATCATTACATCTCTGTAATTGTTGTTTTTCTATACATCTGCTATATAAAGCTATAACACAACCTACAGCCAAAGAGAAATAGTGCAGCAATGGGGCTATTGCTCCCTCTACTGTAAATATTCATGATTTCTTATTACAGGTGATACAATACAGTCCAAGTCATTAAAAATACTTCAACTAATCAAAAAAAAAAACCAAACAAAAAATCAAACATGTTTTCAGAATGACTTAATAAAATTATGTTTCCAAGCAATGCAGTAGAAATCATATCCAAAGAAATATGATTTTTTTTTGTTTTTCACTATATAAGAAACCAGCAAGATATCTGTAGGTTTTAACTTAAAAAATAAACACATGAGGAAACCTTTCTGCTACTCATCACATTCTTGCTTCCTAGCGGCAAATGAAAAAAACAAGTAAGTACCCAGCGAGAGGCGTTGTGACCTTCTGAACAGCCTCCCATTACAAACATCAGCGCTGAGGAAATCAGCAAATTAATCAGGGAGAGTGGAAAATAAACAAGAAGGTGATTCATGAGGAGATTTACAGGGCTGAATTATACATGTATGGGAAAGCAGATTATTGAATCACACAAGCCTTCCGTTACCAGAACTGCCTCATTGCTCAGCTCAGCATTGGAACGGGATCAGGGCCGAGGTGCTGGGCTCACCCAAAAAGTCTTCAAACAAATTCTGATTCTCTGTCAAAGGCCAAAGAGGCCAAACACAATTTTATCCAAACCATCTAAAATTAGATTGCTATTGAGCAGAGGACAGAAATGAGTTGTCTTAGCACCAAATTGCTCTTTCAGAGCTTTATTCCTTTGCAACCAGAGATTCCTAATTTTAAAAAGAAGCTTCTTCTATCTTTTTGCAATTTTACAGTAATGGAGAATGGGAGTATAGCCACTAGATTTTTAGTGCAAGATTCCTGCTGGGAAGCAATATGAAATTGCCTTCTCTCTTTCTCAGTCTCTGCTATGGCTCAAAGCAATCAGCAGCAAAGGGAGTCCAGCCAAGGAGGGGCTGATGGCAGGCAAATACCAGAACATAATCCCTGGACTTGGTTGGTGTTTGCATAGGCAGAAGAATCTTTGATAAAGACTTCTAAGACCACAGGACAGAAAACATTCATGCCCCTCCAAACTTCCCATCTAAATATTTCCCTTCTATACTTTCTCTAAAATACTTGACAGGAAGGAATGAGATAATTTCTATTTTCTGCTGATGTGAATTCTGTAGGACAAGGTTCCTCAACTGATTAGTGTTAACACAATCTCCACTCTTCAGCTTGGATAAAGCACCTCTTCTTGACTTACCACTGATTAAAATCAATAGTAAAATCTTCCCTGATTTCCCTGAGCAATGGATCAGCTCCCCGTGCTCTGCAGCCCGCAAGGATCTGAAATCGTGACTGTATTTAAACATAAGAGATTTTCCTTTTGTGCCAGAAGGCAATGTCAGGCACTTTGGGGAGTGTCTTCCAAGGGTCTTGTTCACTCTGGGCTCCCTGCTTGGGGAAGCATATGGCTCTTGGTGCTCGAAGCCCTATAAATCTGCATTAGTTTCAAATATATGAATGTGAGTCATTAGCCTATGATTTCAGAGCTAATAAAAGAGAACACAAAGTCACTTCTAAGAATTAGAAATTCTTAGAATTTCTAAGAATTACAAATTACTTGTAAGAATTTCTGAATTTGACATTATTGCATCACTGAGCACTCTTAGGACAGCTTTTTCTAGTGAGAAAAACTTCAAGTTCAAAAGGACCTTTTTTTTCTTTTGAATCTTCCTGGACAAATACCCAAAATAGCAGCACCATCACTTGAATCTAATTAGAACCATTTGTCAGAAACATATTTTAAAATTCAATGAGACTTGAATAGCCAGCCTTGAAATCAAACTGCAATTATCCTGGCCTGTGCATAATTGGAATCACAGGGATTAATGAGCATGTACATTTGTGATTTTTTTTTTCCCTCCACCAAAGTTTTTCATTTTAGAGGAGGAAAGAAATAAGTCACAAAATAAAAGTTGTGCATTTCAGAATAGGCTAAAATAAAAAGCATCCACAGAGAATAAAGGTGGTTTTGGTATGAAAGAAAGACTTGGCCAAGTCTGGAACTACTTACAAAACTTTTACTTCTAAACTATTTTCATGACCTGGCTAGAAGGATTTGATATTCAGGTGTGTTTGTTTTCCAACACAAGGAAAACAAACACGTTTATTGTCTTAAATTTAACTTGAAAGTTCCAGGTGTTTAACCACTGACTGAGTTAACAAAAGCCATTTATTTCAAGTAAAGAGAAAACACACATTAAAATACAAGAAGGAAATTCCTTCTTTACATGTACCTCCTTTACACTTTGATTACTCCTTATCTAAAGACAAGAAAAAATAAAAGTGAGATATAATGCCAAAGTGGCTTTCCACTATCTTAATGCACCTCCCACTTCAAGCTTTTACCAAAACCTTGCAGCTGTTCCTTGTTTTCTGTTGGGGAACAAAGGACAGAATAGATAGAAAACAATGAGCTTTCACTAAAGCTTCTCTCCAACTGTAATTTATTAACTCACCTGACATTTCTTCCATGGTAGATTAGAGGTGAGCAGCAACAGGCTACTCCAGCTGCTCCACATCACCGAAGATGAGCGGAACTAAAAAGGATAAATAGCAAAGATCCTGCATCTTAAATCACACTGCTATCACAAAAAGAGAGATGGTGTGCAAAGGCAAGGAATAGCTTTTATTAGTTTACCAGGTGTAAGTGAGAAGCAGCAAATATGATTTTGGGTGCAGAATTCTTCCTTTAGACCTTTGAAATACTTTTTCCTAAAAAGAGGTATACCTTCCCCAAAATATATCTGGTTTTTTACCAGTAATTCCATCTCATCTAAAATGTAGAATTTTTGCTCTATTATTTGATTTACTTATATTTTAAGGTTTGATCATCCCAGCTGCAACACTGCAATGCTGTGGCAATACTGAATTCTACATTTGTTGTTTGTTTTGCAGCCAGCTGGGGAGGTACCAACAGCCTTTCATCACCCAGAAATAGTTTTCCAACAGTAATTTTAATGCATTTCCAGGCACAAAGAGAAAAGAAATCTCCAGGTCAGATGCATGAGTAAAGCTCAGGACTCTGATTTGGTCATTATGACTGGTTTAATTAACAAGTGCTATGGTGTATCAAGGCTGTGTCTTTTCATGGTTTTGTTACTCTTCACTTAACCTGATCCAAAGCTTACCTTTTTACTAGCTTTTCATGGACTCTGGGTAAAACTAAATAACTAATCCAATTCAATCAATAAAGAACTTACCCCTCACTGGCATTATATACTTTCTTCCCTTGTTTTTCCCTTAGGAGAAGCTCCTTTAAAGGCCTGATGCAGACTCAACTCACAGTAGATAACTTGTGGATATGCAGATTACCTATGTTTTCACAGCTTTCCCCCATATACAGAATAAATGGTGCTTGCATGGTGTGGGCAGAGTTATGCTACTGACAACTTGTCTTTATAATGCTTCTATTTGGTGTAAGGAATCCAAACACTTTTATCAAAGCAAAAGGTGAAAAAAACAGGCTCTGGCTGCTAAACTAATCAACAGTAGTTTCCTTCCAACTTTCACTGCCAACTCATTTCCTCCCATGGTCATTATGTTGTTATTTGTACAGCAAAAGCTGCTTCACATGAGAAGTAGAAGACACTGCTGCTTTTGCCAGGGTCAGTAGGTGATGGGAGGAGCCCATCTCAGACCCTTGGGGATGGACTCACACAAGGGGTCTTTGGGCAGGAATGTTTCCAGGGCCAGAAGAGAAATCAGGCTCTCATTTTCCAATGATCCAAAACAGAAAAATGACAAATAACACAGGGTGAACAAAAGAAGTACAGCTTTGTAACAACATAATTACACGATTCTCTAGTTTCACTGTGTGCTCAAATACATCAGCTCTTTCTCTACAGGAAAGCTGTGATTTAGCAGCCTTCCTGATTAGCCAACTGCTATAGAGCAAGAGCTGTCTGATAATGAAGTCAGTATTAGACTCCAGCCTCTTCCCTTGCTCGCACTGAAGCCACTGAGGTGGTTTTTCTCTCTGCTGCTACACCAGCTCTGTTCCAGGGCACCCCAGGGCTCCTCTCTCAGCACTGGCTCCATCTCCCACCGACCCTACAGCAACCACCTTGGTCTACCTCTATCCTTGTGCCTCATTCCAAGCCCTGATCTTTTTTCCAGGGAATTGTAATTCAGGTATAAAACAAAACTTTTAAAAGAACCTTATTTGATTTCATCTCGTTTAGGCAAAGGAAGGAGATAGGCTTTCTGAACTTAAAGGATTTCTGATAGGTGCCCAAATCAGCACTTTTACTAGAATACTCCTCAAGACACAAAAGGCAAGGTTTTATTTTATTTTCACTGAAAAGTTTGCAGTCATATTGCATTTCTTCTTATTTATAAAAAAAAAAAAGCTCCAGAGTCTTTCTGAACCTTACTTACATTAAAATAGCATGATGTCAGTCTAATTTGTCTGAATCAGTCTGAACCATGTCAGTCTAATTTGTTCATTTACAATGACATTTACTAAATTGGGCCCTGTGGCTAATTTGGGAAACAGGCAAAGTGGCACTTTAACCCCACTTGTCCTCTCCACTGTCCCAGAAATTCTTTCCTCCCTCAGCATGGAAGGGCAAGAAAATTTTGTCTGAACTGTAGAGTTTTGAAACTGAGCAAGAAAAAATCATGCTGGGCAAAATGTGAGGCAGTAGAGACACCTGAGCTTCAGAAAAATACACTGTAAAGCAGGGAGTTGAAAGCACCATATCCTATTGCAAACTGTCATGCCCAGTACACAAAACCTGTGGGGTAAAATCACAGGCTTAAGCCCTGATTGCAAGATGCCAGCACCAAAGGTGTCATTGATGCCACAGGATTGATTATTCCAGATTATTCCTGCAGAGCACTTCCATTGGGGCTAAAACTCACCAGCTACTGCTCCCTCCCACACAGAAGGTGATGAGAAGCTTTGGCTTTTTCATGCTCAGCCTCACTTGCCACACACCTACATCAACATGAAAGTTGCTACAGCAGCAATTGCTCACTACAAAATGAGACAAGTTTCTATGTACCTTTTTTTTTTTACCCCTAATTCTGTTTAAGCAGGACCCACTTCAGAACTCTTGTTCATTAATGCATCTGCATAGGTGACCTCATGATTTGAGACAGGTCCATGACAACTGGAGGTGAGCACAAAAAGGGTCAAAAGGAGAAAGTTAACAGGTTCTTTGCAAGGCAATGGACAATTTTTTAAAGTCTGCTAATGTATATCCATTAAATATTTTGTCTGCTTATTATTTTTGTGAGACTGAATAACCAGTTCAGTTTTTGGGGTTTGTGATATTGTTCTCTTTGACTTCCTTTGTGCTACACACACACATGCAGGTACAAGTCTTCTATAGATTAGAAGACAATCTGTTGAGATGCCCATCAGGTGAAAATCATTACAATTATCACTGGAAGGGGATAACACCTCCTGCATATGAACATCAATTCCCTCCATTTTATTGCTATTTAAATTCAGTATATTTTCTGCTGATGTATCAACCCATACATATTCCCCTTCTTAGTGGACAAAACTGTAAGGAGAAAGGGTGAGCTGGAGGTGTTCTGCCATTTACATTAATGTCACTAAAACTGCAAATGTTAATATTGTTATTCAGTTTATTGCAAACAGGCTGCAATCTCACCAGTAATTATGATTTAGTGAAAAGAGGTTTTTAAAACAATACATTTTCTCTCTTAACATCATCTTTCTTTTCTCCATCTCCAGGGAAAACACTGTGCCTGACTTTTCTATCTTTTTTCCATCATAGAAATTTGAGGGAGGACAACCCTATGTTGCTGTACTGTGTTTTTTGGCTCAAGCCAAATCTAGAAGAGGTGCTAAAAATCTTTATCATTTCTTAACACAATGTGAGGATAAAGCCCTCACAAAAGATTGCCACATAGTAGGAAACAGAGAAATAACTCTAAAAAATACAGTAGGAAAAAAAGGCATAAGCAAAAGAAAATATATGCATAGCAAGTGATTTTGCTGCATCATTTTCAGCATAAATCCATAGAGAATCTAAGGAAATTATGGATTCCACTGCAGGCTCCATGATAAAGAGCTCAAATCTCTCCACCACCTACACAGACTGCAACAAAAGCTGACAGAGAAAAAAAACTAGAGCCTGAAAATGAGAAAAGTCTCTCTTATTTTCTCCGATTCCCACCTGATAACCTTCCTGAAGGTCAGTCCATTCCCACATGAAGATCATTATTCAGCCTCTGCCACCAGACTTGTCCTTAAAAGCAGGATCATATTTATAAATCTCTCATTACTTTCTTGATTTGTAACTTAATGCTTTAAAAGAAATGTTTGTAAGTATCATGTGTTAGCCAAAACAGGGCCAAGCAGAGCAGTATCCAAAGAATGCTGCACCAATCAGCTGTGCTAATTGCTTCCACCAGCTTGCTGAAGTGCCTTAGCTGAATGGAATATGGAAAATACATTTCTCTTTGCACCACTGCGAAAGGATTTCCAACACCTCTCCCTGAACAGCTGAAGCTATTGCTGTTCTGGTGCCACCATCCCTTGATACAAATGACAGAATGCTTTCCATTTAGCAGACACTTTTATTTGTTCTTCTCTGCTGTTTTTACCACAAGTTCCATCTTACTATAATTTTTTGATTTAGTGCATTTCAGTTTCCTTTTCCAACCGTGCACCATAAAGACTCCTCTATTCTAGTTTGCTGAAAATTATAATTCTTTCTTCTGCTACTTGGCTTTCTACCCTTTGATCCTTTTTTTTTTTTTTACTTTCCAAGTAAGCCATCTGACCCTTTCATACCTCCTCCATGCTTTTTTGCCTCATTCACTCCCTCCTCTTCTTTCTCAATTGCTTTCATCTTAATTCATCTATGTGCTCTGGCTGCCCAGTTCTTCTGCAGCTGAAAATGTATTTTTTTTTTCCTAGAGACTGATAAAGCCCAGAAGTCAAAAACTTCATCTTTAATCTTATTTTCTTATTTTCAGTATGGATTCTATAAAATGGATTTGGACTTTCCACTTTACAGTATACTGATGCAGTATTAGGAGAGTTCCAGTTATGTGGTAAAGGACCAAAGGAATTAAAAGTCAAAGCAAAATTCAGATGCTTCAAATATTTTGCTAATTTTGGTATTAGGTAAAATTATGTACAGATGTACACAGCTCCTCCATCTTTCATTGTGTACTGCTCTTTGCAACTCTCTGGTCTCTTTACATTAGCAATGCCAAAATAGACTGGTTGAAACAGACCAAAACAGGAGATGTTTATCCAAACTGGCAGGTTTTGGTGGTGGGCAGGGGATTGACCAAGATGCACAATAAGAGAAAAGGAGTCAGGAATGTAACATTTGCCAGGGGCCTTTGTCTCACAGCCTGAGCATGGGTCTCTTCTGTCCTGGAAACATCTGGACAGAGACAATAGTATGCTGCAGTCTCCTTCCTGATGTACAGGGATACAGATGGGGCGAGTGAGAAATCCACAGATGGCAGAAGAAAGGAGAGACTGAAGGGCAGGGAGAGGTTGAAGTGTGAGGTGGATTCACAGAACTGGTGTGAATGTCATCTTTTACTCACAGCTTTTTCAATGAATCTCCCTCTTCCATGTCCCAGTGACCCTTCATTCTTTGATCCTAAACTTTCAAAGCCAAGGCCAGAAAGCAAACATGTTTAACACCAGCATGTCAGAGGTGCTGTGCCTTTACCTGCTGATGGCCTGTTGTTCCTATGGTGCCAATTTGACTTAAGAAAATGTGTATTTGATGAAGAGTTGAAAATATTGAGTCTTTTGATGGGATCAGTTGCTATTGCTGCAGCTGGCAACCCATCCCACAACACCTCTTCTTCCTCTTCTCCAGCAGACATGGAAGTAGCTGCATGGTACATCCAGGGCTGGACAAGCCAGTGTTCCTTCCCTGTTGCAGCAGCTTCTCTGCTGGATGCTGGCTGGGTCATAGAGAGAGGAGAGAGAAAACTGCCCTGACTGCTTTATTTTCTGTTTCTCTTTGAAGCATGGAGTTTACAGGAGAACCAGAGTGGAAGAATGACTGATGGGATCCAAATATATTGTGATGAACAGGCTTCCTCCTGCCACTCATGTAAGCCTAGGGGCCATGAAGTAAGAAAATCCAGCAACCAGGTCATAACTGTCCTTTTTCTTTTCCTGCCAAGTGTCAGAGCAGCAGGTGGCTGGAAAGGCTCAGGGGTCATTTAGGATGAGTGACAGCACATTTTGCTTCAGCCATGGCCACATGCCATTCCTGTGTCATCCCACCTGCACCAGAGAATTAGGGAATGAAGAATTTGCTGCCTGAAAGACATACCCTACTTAATTTTGCTGTCCTTGGATTGTCAGATTGGATGTCAAAAAACCAAGATCAAACAAGGAACTTACAGTAAATAATTGATTTTGACCTCCCAGGCTTGATGAAAGATGTATCCTTGACATGAGAACACAAATATGTGAATTACAAAATGTATTCAGCATTCAAACCCCTCCACCTGCATACATACTGCACTCTGCTATGGTCCAAGAGCAGACAATACTAAGGCTGGTGCACAAGGCTATTGTTTCCCTTGGCTATAGCTACAAATAGGGAAATTATAAACATTCATGTCTCCCCTCCCTACAAGGATATGATGATACAAAAACAGCAAGCTCCTCTTCATTGTTGTTCTTCCACATCTCTCACAGAGTCCGTGCTTTCTGAAAGCCCGGATGCAAACGCAGCCTGCCAGCTGACTGGGCTGTTGGCTTTTATTTTTCTGTTTGTCAAATAATCCTGATGCTCCAACCCATGAAGGATCAGCCTCTCTTCTCTGCTCACCTTCTTATCAAAACATGGATTAAAGAAGGATGAACTACTGGGAGCAAACTGGGGGAGGAAGGAGTTCAGGCAGTTTTCTGCACAGCCACAGTGTGCACATGCACAGTAACCTCCTGTGACTTGCTTCCATCAGTGGTGATGTGGTCACCACACAGCTCTCTCTGGATCCACTCATTACATTTAACAACCAGATCATTATCTTTTGGTTTTGTCATGAAATTGCCCAGGCTATGCTAAACAAGAATTCTTCTCTCTTTTGATGTTAATTAAAGACATTCCTATTAAACGAGGTTTATGAACTATTGTACAGAGTAAGAATTTATGGAAAAGAGTAATAGCATGTAAATATGAATCACAATAAAAATCACCTCTTATTTAATCAAACCCCAATAAAATTGCTTAGTTTAATTCTCTCAAGGACTAAGTATCTATATTTGCAGTTTCTCCAATTGATTTCATTCATTCCCCACAAGCTTTACTTCTGCTCTTAGCAATCCACAAGAGAAAGTTAATGTGCCCATGTTCTACTGCATTTGCACAAAATGTCTTCAGAGGAGAAACAGAATTAAACATGATGGTTTTATCATTATATTCTGACCTAGTACAACACACAAAATATGATTTAAAATTACCTGCCTGTTGAAGCCAGTTTAGATAGCAGTAAGTTTAAAAACAAATATGTATATCTAAATTAAAACAATTATGTGTGTGCAGTCGGGGTGAGTGTTATCAGAAGATTCTCAGATGGTTTCTGTGAATCGTGAAGGTGTGGAAGCCCAGAGATAGCTGCTCATTTCCCAGGTGCTATGGGGAGTCAATAAAAGAGATAAAATCAGTGTTCTGGTTTTAATTTATACCAAGCTGCTGTGCCCTTTTCTTTAAGCAGTATTTTGCCAACCTGAAGAGCATGAAGTCCAAGTGCTGCTGATGCCTGTCTCTTGCAGATTGTTTACAAGTGTTAGACAGTGTTCCCTGTGTCTTCTGTGCAGGAGGAAGAAGAAGCTGGCCTTCTACTACTTTTTTTTCATGGAGGAATCTTGCTTTCTTTTGTATTCCTCCCACAGAGTTTCCTACAAGGCAGCATGATCCAGCCCTCAGTAATTAAGATGCCCATCCTCTTCCCACAATTTTTAAGTACAAAAGCCAGCTCTGACATCAACAAGAAAGAGAAAGTAATATTATTAGTGCTAATTGGTTAGTAACAAATCTCTCTGGGACATATGAAGCCTATTCACAACTTGAAACAGTTACATAGGGGAACACATAACTGAGCATGAGAACTTCATCAAGAATCCTCAGCAAGCCTGAACCAGCTCAGCACTGACTTCAGCTTGCTAACCCAAATATTCAGTTCATGCTTTGGTGAGTGACAATTTAGCAACACTATTTAGCTTCTTGCATCTGTGGAAGAACTGCTTGAAGGAAGAGAGTTTCACTTCCATAAACAGCAGGCTAACTCCCCAGCATTTTCTGACCTTCAAAGGTATTTCTAAATGCAATTTTAGACAAAGGCATCAGGAACAGAGAAAGACTTTTATGCAGAAATAAAATAACCATTTCTATTCCATTTGTAGACTAAAGTCACATAAAAAAGCACTGCCAACTTCTGCTGGAAGTTATTTAAGATTCCAGAAGTGTTTTTTGGTTTTACTATTTTTGAGCTAACACTTTCCAAGTCCTATTTTGCCTATTAGTAATCAGATGGGAGATTATTATAACATCTTTTCCCCCCCTTCATTTCAATCTTAATTACATTGAACAGTGAAAGTCGATCAATAAATTTCACGACTGTAAATAGTTTTTTTCAGTTTCATCCTGTGGTTTGTGTGCAGAAACACAACCCAAACAATAAATCAAATCTATGTCTACCCCACACCTCCTGAAGTGCCCACCAACTCACAACATGAGAGCAGAGGTCACACTCCTCTCTGCAACAGACCACGTGGGACAGGAAGCAAGACATCAGCACTGAACCTTGTAAAGGCAGGCCCACCATAACTCAAGAGCTGACATTTTTGGTGCAAGAAAAAGGCAAAAAAAAAAAAAAAAAGGAAAAAAACTAGGGGAGGTGATAACTACTGGACTCAGACCAGAGATTAGAGTTATGAGTGAAAGTGAGGAATCCAGTGGGAGACAGTGAGCACAGAAACAACTGACTGCAAGTCAGAGAGCTTCTTTATGTGTCCTGACACAGACATCAAGACCAAGCCCATCAGTTTCATCTCTGAGAGTGAAACTGAAAATGAAGCTGTGAATAAGTTATAAGCCCTGGAAAACAAATCAAAGAGAAGGAAAGGGAGAAAATCCAACATCCTGATAGAAGTCAAATAAGGGGGGAAAAAAATCCAATATTTTCTCAAAATTCAGGTCAGTGTTTGGACATCAGATTGTCCTCTGTATGACCAACATATTGGGTCACCTTAGCCTAATTCAGCCCTGAGGAGCCCTGGTTCCCCTGAGGGAGGCATACAGAGCTCACAAGGCAGCCAGTCCCATGATATAACCATATCCACCATTGCAAAATATCTGAGTTTAAAGTCAGTATTGGCAATTTGGGCTGTTGGGCAAGGATGGAGAATGTAGCCAAAGAGAAGTTCTCCTTTATGTCTCACCATATGGAGAAGCACAGACACAACAGTTCAAGATTCCCTGACTCCAGCCAGGGGTAATCCTTCAGGGGTAATCCACAATAATTTCTATTAGAAAAGGAAAAACTGTTCTCAAGTCTTTATATTTTCAGCCTTCTCTGCTGTGGGAGTCACAAATTATGCTAACATATTCACTAGCAAGCAGAGTGAGACCACTGAATTAATTTCTCATAAGACAGTAAAGAGTCATAAGATACGAAAAGACCTCCAGTCACTTTCATTACTAGGCCGGACAAAATAGTAGGCAGTGATTTTTACCTTTTAATTTTGTTTTTTTACATAAAAGAGATATGACACAGATCCTGAGAAATATTTTTTAATTATTTGCCCAAATATTTCAGGAACCATGATGGGTAGGATACCACTGAAGGATTTGCATGGCTGTTCCACAAGTGGGAGTAAAAGTGATTGCTTGAGAGATTCAGCTGAGATATACTGAGATATTGAAAAGCAAAACCAGACTTTCCAGGTAAAGACTGTGATGGAGCTGGATGGGAAAAATTGAAGGATAATTCCCATCTCATAAAACAGTTTAGGAGAACCTGGCCTTAGAGGATAAATGCTTTCCTGTGACTACAGTCTATTTTACTTCAATAATTGCTTTTCTCAGAGAAGATAATTAAGGTGAAGATGATGATGATATCAATGATTTAATGCTCTTTAATTCTACTGAATAATTGAAGGTGAAGACAACACTTTGCCTTCAAGCCATTACTTGCATCCTTTGATGGAGTCCCAGTGCTAACTAGACACATCTAACACATGTTATTTTCAGTCATTTCCTTATTGTTTCAAGAAGCAGATAATGATACATTTTCAGCATTATTGTGTGCTTTATAAAGGAAATAATCACATGCCTACTGTTAAATAAATAGTAAATTCCCTAATAATTTCAAATGTTTGAGGTTAAGGTCCAAAAGGAGTAAAAAATATTTGGAGCTCTGATAAGCTCAGATTCAGAAAGCTCCCAGTGGCTAAACCAAGGTTACAGGTCAGCTTCCTAGCTCAGGTAAATGAATTCATTAATAGGGACTTGTATGGATTTACATCAGTTGTACAGGCCCAGCTGAGACTCCATTTTAAATGGATGCTGGTACCTGGCCTAGGTCTTATCTAATTTCCTAGAAAGATAATCAAAACTCATAATTTTCACGGGCAGAGAAGTCTGGTACTTTCTTTTTTTTCCAATACACCAGGGAATTTATCAAACCTACAAAAATACTACTGAATAGTATATATGTATGTAAATTACATAACCAAGGCATGTACATTTAATGACCAGGTTTGCAGTGAATCTGTTTCCTCATCACCCCACTGCCATCTTCTGAAGCCAATCCACTGCAGCAGCAAGCCTAACCTGGAATAACCAAGCAGTGCAGAAAGTATAATACGCTGAATTTTTCTTACAATATCTTCTGACTAAACTGATTCATTGTACTGTGTTGTTAACATTGAACCAAAATGGTAATTGAAATGTTTGTATTATTAATACTCTCCTGATAGGAAGGGTAAATATTTGATACATGAATTGTTTTGGCTGCTACATGTAGGTAGATTAAAGGAAGCAGTTTCAAATCCTGAGGACCTAGAGGATGAAGCCTAGATTAAAACTTCCCTGAACGTATTTTAACAAATTAGAAAAGCCTTGTGGAAAAAAGGTATCTGTTTAATACAGTAATGTGCAACATTCCACAGTGAGTCAGAATTCAGCAGCAATATACACAGCATAAAGAATAACTGGATTTCTTATGCTGCTGCAGAAAGTTTTGAGGACTATCATGAAATTCAAGTTCAGCACTAGTTGACAACACTCTCTTTTGCTGTTGCAAAAGAGAAAAACATTGTACTAAGAAATATAAACAGGGGTAACATTTACAGACAGATGATGTAATCCTCCTGTTATTCTTAGCATTGGTAAGGTCTCAGCTGAAGTGTTTTGTCCCATTTTGGGCATTATACTTCAAGAAAGATGCATATCAGCTGAAGTTTTCAGATTAGAGTAACTAAAGTTTATGAAACACAACACATAAGCAGGATTGAGCAATTTCAGGATGTTGAGCACAGAAAATGGAGTACAACATAGCAATTACCTTCAAATCTTCAAAACACTGCTGCAGAGAAGAAAGGGAAATTATGCCCTCCAAGTTCAGGAAGAATAAAAAATAAAACAGTAAGTCTGAATCCATCAGGGAGGATTTAAGACAGGAGCAGGACAAACTTGTTCACAGTGAAGCATTGCAACAGATAGCTCAGGAGCATGGTAACTCTGAGTGCCCAAGGGCCAGCTGCTCCCTCAGTGCTGGATGCCAGGAGCCACATCCAGTTCCACAACTGGCAGGGCAGAGACCCCACCCAGGGCCCATCCCCCTGCCCCAAGCAAGGAATCAGGGCAGGCCAGGGGAGGCAGCTCCAGACAGCTCCAGACAGCATTATCCTGCTGATGCAGCAGATGCAAGGCCAAGCCAAGAGCCTGCAGCAGACTGGGATCAGGAAGGCACATGGCCAAGCAAGGCCTGGCTGTGGCTTGAGCCTGGCACCCTTTGGCATTGCTGGGGCAGGGACTGATGGCCCTGGGCTGGGCTGGAATAAAAGTCCCTGCCCAAGGGCAGGCATGAGGGCTCTTCCAAGGATGGCTGGGCAGAACCACTAGGGCCACTGATGCCCTGGGGGCTGCAGGACATGGAATGCCACATGGAAAGGCTGGAGGTCTTCAAGGGCAGGATGGGCAGAGACAGCTCTGATCCAGCCCTGTGGCAGAAGAAGAGACCTGGTGACCTCTAGGCTTGCCTTCTTTGTTTTGCCATGTCAAGTTTGATGCCAGAGATCTGAATCTCTCTATTGTACAACTGCTGTGGCCCACAGTGATGTTCCCCAGACACCAGGAAGGATGCCTTGCACAGAATGAAAAGACATCACACCAGAGCTCTAAAGGTCTCAAATCAAAAAGCAAAAGATTCTGGGGCAAATATGTTTAACATTGATAATTTACATCCATAAGCTTCTTGTTCTACAGTTATAGTGTTAACACCAACTGCATTTTTAGTTTGGATGATTTGCTTCCACCTGTATGTCCATAAATATTCTACATGGATAATATAAGTACAAGAGATGGTGAATACTGATCTATTAGCTGTTTCTATATAGTGAAATGTAGATTATTTCTTCAGCTGTGCTTCCTCTGGCCCTGAAGATTTCTGGTTTTTATACTCAGATCACTTGCTCCTCCAAGTCACATCCCCATTGCCAAAGAAAGAATATGCATGACTACATGTCCAGTAACAAATATAAAATTATAGCCAGGCCACGCTCCTGTAAAATTAACATCCTTCCAGATGTTACAGAACTAGCTATTTTCTGCACTCACTCTGTTAATTTTAACTGTATTTTTATGACTTATAATCATTTATGTGCTTTCACTTTATCCTCCCACTTTATTTATTGAGTATTTTTGCTATAATCTTTTATAATGTGCCCAACAAATATGTACTTTGGGCACCAGATTAGTCTCTGATGTCACTGATGCTCCCCACACATCACAGCACACCTCTAAAAGAAAAGCCTAGATCAAGCCAAATACAATTATTTTGGGGGATGATACTGGATTACAGAAATTTTTTCCTCCTCTAAATGGAGGCAAATAGGATGCATTTTTCCTGTGATGCATTTTTAATTTGTGCTTATCCCCAGATGGAAGGGAGAGATATATTGCCTGCAGCTGGACTGGCTCACAAGTAGGAGACACTCAATCTCCCAGAAGACTTATCTGAGAGTGCAAGGAATATTGGACACTTTACTGAAAGAACTGAGTGGCTGAAGGTTTTAAGCCTGGCATATAACCTGCTCAGAGTTGCAAGTTTATTCATACTTCCATGGCGTCCTGAATGAATATTCTGTATATTGCGATTTTGTGTTGATGTTTATATTGAAAAAGGAGATCAAGGTTTTAACCAGGTAACCACTAAAAGTCAGGAGGAAAAAATTTTTTAGGAATGAGGGAATTATTTTGACTATCTTCTTTCAAGGATCAGTGAGGCAAGAATATTTGTAATAGCTTTTTCCTTTCCAGACAATTGACAACAAATTAAGCATTAGGGAAGACAGCTGGAGAGACAGGGACAAAGCTGTAGGCTTCATGTAACAGTTTGCTACAGCTGTTTCTGCAGGGCTCTGCCTTTGCTGTGAGTGTGATCACAAAACATTTCCCTTGTTTCCAGCATCACTCAGCAGCCAGGACTGATTGCTGAACCAATATCCTGGTTCTGTCTTGCTATTCCTCACTCACACTGATTTTGTGTGGCTAATGAAGAAGAGTGGAACAAACTTCTTGTGTCAAAGGAAACATCAGCATCTTTCCACACTACCTCATATTCAGGCAGTCTCTGTCAGAGAAACCCAAGAACATGAGGGGAAGTCAGTACCACAACATGTGTTTCCAGTTACTAAGAAAACCAAAGGGCAGATGATGGGTTTGGATCTAATGGCAATTGATAGTCAATACATATGGAAAGCAAACTGCAGTCTTCTCACATTTCCTCGAAAAAACAGAATTTAAAAACTTATCACTTAATGCTGACAACACAGGAAATACAGTCATGGGTTTCACTATGGGTTCAGAAAAGTACCTGCATCCTTCTCGCAGCACCTAAATGTGTGATTTCTTCAATTCTTTCAACTATTCAATAGAGAGAGGAAAATGGATTTGTGAATTTCTGTTATCAGTGGAAAACAACCAAGTTACAGTCTGATGTGACTAGTTAGAGGTATTGGTGTGATTGATTCACTGCTGATCTTAAGAAAGGACCTCTCACTCATCCAATTTAGCCCAGTTGAGTACACATTTACATATATATATATATAAATACACACATACAAACATTTCTATGTGGGATCATAAGGAGGATTAACAGAGCCCTGGTTATAGCACTGCTTTTATATCACTATAGCCACTTTATTTCCCAGCCAAAAACTTTAATTCAGATGAGGTTAGGCCATGCATGTGAGCAAGGCAATAGATTACACTGAGATAATCAAAGGTGGATGTGAAGAAAAAAAAAAAGTAGAAGAAAAAAGTTTTGAATCAGAATCACAGAACCATTCAGCTTGGAAGGAGCCCCTGAGATCACCGGAATGGTCTGGTACAGCTCAAACAGGAGTTAAAGCTTCAAGCAGAAATTTGTGGTTAAAGCTCTGCTGGCTGTTGGCAACACAAGTGTATTATTTTTAGGTCTCTTAGATATTATAACTTTCTTATCTATGAATTTTCTCCTAAAACAATAAAAGTTACAGGATTCAACCTTGGTGGGACCAACTTCATTGACCTTTGACCTCAATACTCTCACTGCTAGTTCCAAAACCTGCCTCATGGGAAACCTGAACAAATTCTTTAATTAGAGACAATTCTGCTCAGATATTTTTATTTACTGTTCCTCTATTGCTTCATTTCTTTTCATAAGTTAGAATGAAATTAATATCTGAAATATTAATCTGGTGTTAGTTTGTTTTTCCCCTAAACCCACCAGATTCTAGATCTCCCGTTAAACCTGCATACTGTGAAAGTTGTCATTGTGGTCTTAAAGATCAGTTTGATGTCACAGTAGATTTTATATTTAATAGAGCAACAAATAAATAGTGCTTTATGTAAAAAATACTATTTTCACTAATAGTACACACTTCCACTAATAAAGCATTACTCTTGTCAGTAAGATTGCCTGAAAAGACAAGTTGTGACAAAGATTCTATGAAATACCAGTGGAATTCCCTAACCCAAGATGTGCCTGGATTTATCGCATGGAAATTCCAAGTCCCTTTTAGGTTCAGCGCAGAGGGAATTTCCATGTGCCCGTGCCGCCATCTGGTGGCAGTGAAGGCTCCTGCACCAGTCCTGTGTCAGCGCAGGGTCACCTGCGGCCAGCGCCGCGTCTGTCACCGGCTGTGTGAGCGCTCTGTGTGCGACACCGCCACCAGCTCAGAAAGGCCAGAACAGCTCCACTCTCACTGATGTCTCCTACAAGCCATAACTCAACATCCTTCTGATCTCGTCCTGGTGAGAACTTCTCAGGATGAAGAGCATTTCATGAGTTTTACATAAAATCCTTCACTTAAATGTGGGCAGACAGACCAAAGCTAAGATTTTTTTTCCCCTCTATATTTACATAATATGAAGAAGAAATTCATAATTTATAGGCACATTAATTCCAAATACATCAGAAAATAAAAATGTGGTGGCAGGCCTTGTGAGCCACTGATACCACAGGTCTCCCATGCAGCAAGTCCTGCTGTAGCTGTCACTATGCATGATTGAAATTGGAGTGAGACATTGAAAATCTAGTGTAGATAATTTTGAAGCCTCTTTTACAATTACACCTCAGTTATAGGACCCAGAATATATCAGTCTTTATCTCCTCATTATATCTGTACCTATCCAACTGAAATGTTCTCTATTAAACTTCTGCTTCCTCCAATCATATTTTAGTATGATCAGGACATCCCTTAAGCCTGACTTTGACAAAGTATCTGTTTTCTATAAGTTGCTTTCTTAGCTACATATTCATTGCTATTCACCTGCTCCTTTTCTGTTGGCTCTGTGTAGATTGAAGGATAGGTGGATAAACAAAAATCTGTTATTTTACTTTCTGTTAGCCAAGTTGTAGCTTTATTCCCTAATTCTATACTTACAGAGACTTGGAGAACGACCAAAATAATCTCAAACAATGATGGCTGGCATTCTTGGCCTACTTGTCTTATAAAAAGTTCCTTATTTTGTGAAATGCTCCCTTGTTAAGACCACACAACTTTTTTGAAAGCTCAGAGAAAAGTTTAACATTAATTTGTGCTGGAGCTCAATCATGCTTAGGTTAGTATTTAATTACATTTTTAGAACTTGTTAGTAGTGGTAGCAAGATACTTTCAGACTTACACTGAGTGTGACCTTGCCTTGGTTTTCCTAAGCAGGTGCTGGAAAAGACCCATTTTCTGATGAAACTTGATTGACTGATTGATAGATTGATGAGTTTCTTCTCTCACATTTATTAGCTTCATTTTCTTCACTTTCTCTCCTTCCTGAAACAAAGAAGCATTGATTTTCTTTATTTGAGAATTGCTCCCTCAAAGATCTCTGCTCCTCACAAGCCTATGTTCTGTGTGTATTTGTTCATCATTATTAAGCACATCAGTCTTGTACAGAGTTTTCTGTAAGACCTTGGTGTTTCAACTCACTCTGTAAATAATTTAGGGTAAGAACAAGCTTTTTGTTATTTTCAGTGATGCTTCATGCAATATGGACAGCACCTCAAGCATTAAGATTGCAAATACAACCGCATGTATGTTTTAATTATTCATAATTCAGGCAGCTCTTCCTTGGCTAATGATTTGAGTCTTTTCTTCCACATATATTAAGCTTTTATTTATCTCACATTTGCCAGCTTTTTTTTTCTTCTTTTATGATTGACATTAGCATTATTTCTACACCAAATAAGGGTGAAATCTGTAAGATTGTCAGCTTTTTCACAAAGGCCTCAGCCATATCCAGAACCATGTCCTGGAACTGTTTGAGGAATGTTAGTTATCTGTCAAACAGGAGGAAAAGATAAAAATGGTTTCACTAAATGGAATTAACTTTTCTCTCTGAAAGATATCATGTATTATTATGTATGAATGCAGCTCATGGCTTTGAAGCATTTCAGTATGTTAGACAAAGAATAATCTCTTTTTTTAAAAATTCAATTTTACCATAACAAGCAGACAGGTCCAGAGATATTCAGTGGTTCCCCACAGTTTCAATAAAGAAATCCATTGTCAGTCAGAAAATGTATCCATCTTCTGCTGGGTGAGCATACTCTTCTGCAAACCCTTGCAGTTCTACCCTGACTCTCATAACAGCTTGTTGTTGTCTTTAAAGAGTGACAACCTGGAGCTCTGTGACCGTGAGAATTTTAATTATTTATGCGATTTTTAATCCTTGCGGTTGCAGTTTTAAAAATTATTTATAAGGCAATCTTGCCTGTAGTTTCACAATGCTTCAGTTGGCAAGAATGGGCCCTGATAGCTTTCTGTATTCAATTTCCTTTTCATGAAAAAAATGGCTGATCTGTGTATCTTCAAACCAAAGGATGGGATTGAGGGGGGATTGGGATTTTTACATTACTAAGGTGTTGCTAAACACCTTGCAATAATTCTTCCTTATTTAAATACTACACCCACATTTATCAGTTGAGTAAGAATTAATCCATAAAACCTCCAGAAACTACCTTAAAAAGAAAGTATGCCAATGGCTCTGGCTCTAATTTGGTAGTTGCCACACATCTTTTTAAGTTTTCATCTTTCTCTTTTATCTTTCTAGTTTATATTCCTTCCTTCAGCTGTTCTATTACAGTGATCTTATAATTTTTAATTTTCAATGAGAAGAATTGAAGTCTTCAAATTCCTACCAGAAAACCCTTCTCTTTTACTGTTTTGTTTGGGGTTTTTCTTGACAGGATGATAAATATATTCACAATATATTTTTAATTCAAGTTTGTCATCGTTTCAGCGTAAATGTTAACATGGTAATAACAATACAATTTACACATTGGGAGAGCAGAGATGTTGAATATTTATACACACTTCTGCTATAGTAGCCTTAGTAGCATAGTAATGCAGCCACATTTTCAGCCTGAGTAAATGTAATTGCTTCCAATTCCATGTGTTCACAAGGTCTATTTGTTCAGCTAATAAAAGTGAGGACATGCAGAATACTGATATGCCAGTGATAAATACTGTGTGTGTTTGTGAGTGTGGAGCTGCAGGCCCAGAAGGGCCAGGCAGGACAAGAGGACTGTTACAGATACATATTATAGTATTGGCTTTTCACAAATATTAAAATGGATTCTACATGTGTGGTGTTAAAGTAACTTTATTATGAAGATATAGTTTTAGGAGGAGGACACCTGCTACAAATATGCAAACCATCAGCACTCACTGTCTGAAGATGGTGTTGCCTGGGGCCAAAACTGAAGGTGATGTTTAAAAAGGACTAAAACAATAACCAAGGAATACACGTGCTCCAAAAAGGTGGATCCAAGGAGGAGATATGCTAAACAATTCTTGGAACATGTAAACTAGTTCGGGGGAAAGTTTACTTTGTATAAGGACCTATGAATATGCAACAGGTTGATGTAAAGGAAAAATATTTAAGGGGTATCTCCGAAGATAACAGTGTGCTCTTGTTGAGTGCCAAGATGCACCTGGCCTGGCCGTAATAACCTTTGCTTTATCTTTGTCCTTTATTACGCTTTTTTAATATCACAGGAGACTGAACATGTTTTTCACAGGACATAGAGCAGAGCTGCGCCAGTGGTGATTCAGGTTGGACATGAGGAGGCATTTCTTCACTGAAAGTGTGATTAGACACCGGAACGGGCTACCCAGGGATGCGGTGGAGCAGCGGCCCCTGGAGGTGTTTAAGCAAAGCCTGGAGGTGGCACTGATTGCCAGGGCCTGGCTGACACGGTGGTGCTCGCTCACAGGGAGGTATCGATGAGCAGGGAGGTATCTTCCAACCCGATTCTGTGGCTCTGTGACCACTCACCTGCAGGGCTCGGTTTTCCGCTTATTTCATATATATTATACGGATCCCCTGAGCCCGGGGAGCATTGCCCTGAGAAGAGCTGCTGGTCCCGCAGGGGCGTTCCCTCAGGGAGCGGCGGGGCGGGGCCGGGCACGCACCGCCCCTCACGGCCCGCTTAGCCCCGCCCTTTCCCCTCTCACCTCCTATTGGTCCGCTCCGCGCCCGTTCTCCGCCAATCCCCGGCCGCGCTGCCTAGCTCGCCTCCTTCACCTTCCCGCGCCCGCGCCCGCCGGCGCGCTGCGAGGTGGGGTCGTTAGCTCCACCTCCTTTATTAGTCCCGCCCCCTCGCGGACGGACCGGGTGGTGATTGGCCGGCGCGGGCGGGGGCGGGGCAGGAGTGGGCGGGGCCGGGCCGGGCCATGGCCGCGCCGGGGGCTGCGCGGCCCCGCAAGGTGCGTGAGGGCCGGGGGGGGGAGCGGGCGGGGCGCGGGTCTCGTTCGGGGCCTCCTCGCCAGAGCCCGGGGTGCTCGGGGGGATGGGCGGGCGTCGGGGGATCCCCATAACGACTCCTGAGCGAGGTGGGGCCTTCCGAGGGCGAGCCCGGCTCGCACCGCAGCCAGCTGACGGCGGTCCTGAGGTGCTGCGGGCCGTGCTGGGGCTGTCTCTGCCCGAGAGCGGCTCCAGCGGAAGGCAGGGTGGATCAGTGGGGTCTGAAGAGGAAAGGCTGGAGGGGCTGTGTGTTCGGCCTCGAGAGGCGATGGCGGGGAGCGGACCGTACCACTGTGTATGAATGGCTGCAGGGCTGTGGGAGCATGGAGCCCGGCCCTGCTCGGTGGGGCCGGGCAGCAGGACACGAGGCAGCGGGCACAGACCGAACACCAGGAAGAACAGGTTGTGCAGAGAGGATGTGGAGTCTCCCTCACTGGAGATGCTCAGGAACAGGTCAGGCTGCAGAGCTGTGCCATGTGCTCTGGAATGCTCTGCTTGAGCCTCTGTGTCCCTTCCAGCCTTACCCATGCTGTGACTGTGATTGAATTCCTGTGCTGTGTGCTCTGGCCATAGATCATTCCTAAAGCCCCCACAGTTCAGGTCTGCATTTATGAAGCATAGTTTCAATTTGAAACACATTTGTACATCAGCTCTTGGTGAGTCCTTAAATGTGTGAAAATTAACGAAGCATCTTGCTGTCAAGGCATATTTTGTGAATCGAAACCCACAAGTCTCAGGCTCTACTGGCAGCAGTTGCACCCTTGCCTTGAGAGCTGTAATGTCCCTTGGACTGATCCACCTTGGCAAAAGTTCTTGGAATTGGTGGGCAATAGTAGTCTTCAAGTGTTGTGAAAATACTTTAAAAAAATCAAGGTGTATTTCTGTAACCAACAGGCTCTGTCTTCTGGAAGGCTGTCAGGAGCAACTAAACTAACAAATGGAAGAAATCAGTAAGACCTTATTCACTAATACTGTTTTAAACTGAGTGTATATGTGAGCATTTGGGAGCCTTACACTTGTCATACCTCAATTGAACAAAAAATCCTTGTGTGTATATATGAAACATTTTGAACTGAAAGGTTCTAAGCAGCCCTTGAACAGACAGGCCCAAACTGAATAGAAATTTTGCATATAAAATACAGATTTCACTCTTCATATTTTATTTATAAAAAGACTGAATTTATATAAATGCTAGCTGTAGAGAAGACTGTTGAGTAGAGACTGAATTCTTCTTTGACATAAATTGTTAATAAACAAATAATTGTTATTATTTGCTTAACATGTTTGTTGCAGCCATGCAAAGTTTTCAGGAATAGAAAGTTACTTTGTTTCATGATGAAATTAATTTTCTTTTACTTGCTATTGTTGAATGAAAGGAAGTGGTTTTTTACTTTTTTCCCATTAAGGAGGTGGTATAAACAGTGAATTTCACTTTTTCAGGTTTGGCTTAAAGAAAGGATGCCATTCTGGTGTAAAATTCTGTTCTACTGAGTCTGCCAATCAGGTAATTAAATGTCTCTTTAATACAGTCATCCCTGTTATCTAAAGAGAAGAGAAATTGGAATATCTTGAGTAACAGAAGAAAGCCAGATTAATTTAGATCCTAATTAATTTTCATCTGAACCTGAAATTGCTCCTGCAAGGCAAGCAAGAATGTCTGCACTGTATCTTACAGATAGGAGCAAATGGGCTTTGTGTGCAGTGAGTTTGGCTCTGACAGATCTCTTCAAGGCACAGGATACATTTTGCAAACAAATAAGCTGCCTATGGACAAGGTCTGGCCCTCACAGAAGAGCAGCTGCCCTTGTTACTTTTTTGTGCTGGAAGGAAAGAGTAGCACAGTGTGTGCTGCAGTACTGGTTTTGTGTAGTCCTGAGCCAGTTGTCTCCAAAATACAAGTAGGCTGTATTGTTTAAATGTACATGGAAATGAGAATAAAATACATACCTGTAATTAACCTCAAATTGAGCAATGGACAGGGGTGCAACAGCACAATTTAGTTATTTATTTCTTTGTGTTTGCAAACTTCCATGTAATTGCAAAGTAGTGCATGGGAAATCATATATTTTTTTGTTTATGAGTTGTTCTTTGTCAGATGACAGATTGGGGTACACTCACCTCTAAAACAGCATCTGAAAGGAAGCAGTGCTACTCATTGACTGACTGCAGTGCTCTTTGTGCAGGTTGATACTGTTCATCATGGACTTGACCATTGTGCAGCTTTACTGAAGACCATCTTACAAAAGGAAGCTACAGGTTGTACCTATAGAAAACACAAGTTCCATTTCTAAGTTCTGTAATACTCTCTTGATTTGTTTTGTTGACCACTTTTTCATTCAATTAATACCAGGAAGGGAGGCTGTCCATAAACAACCTGGGAAAACAACTACCTTTAAATGTACTTCCAAGCCTTTGCTAACCAAAGGAAATACTTCCAAGAAGAAAGGGTTAAAAAGAATCAATACTCCTTCCCCTGTCCAAAAAGAAATTGGTAAGTGGGCTTTCTTGGGCTTGATTTATTTTTTGTTCAAGCAACCTTGAAAGACTCCTCAACTTAGTGAGATTCAGCAAGGCTTCACATAATTGTTGCCATTTGTTACAGGTTGAACCTGGGCTGGTTCCACAAAAGGATGTATTATTTCCTTTTAGAAACCTTAAATGTTTACTGAACAATTACTGAAATTCACAGGTGTTTGAACTTCAGGTACATGAAAGTTGAATGTGTTTACAAGTATCAACATTATCAGGTTTATCTGGTAGGAAGTGTGGAGAAGAATGGTTATACCCTTTCCCTGTTTCTCTTGGACAGGGAAACAATGCAGTCCTTGATCTCAGTTTAGGATCCACAGCTAGGAATTGGTCTGAAGTTCAGTGTCCAGCCAGGCTTTTCTCAAAGAAGGATTTGTGGAAACAGGGAAGTGTGGCTAGGAATGACAAGACCTCAAATGGTTTAGTGGCCCAAGCACTGAATAGAAAGGCAGATGGAGTGCTGTCAGCTGCTTTGCTCCCAGGGGAAATCTTTCATTTATTATCATTTCTGCCTCTCTGCACTCTGTTTCTTCTGTGCAATTTCTGATCCAGTAGGTGAGTGGGGCCTATGGACAGGTGTGTAGCAGAATCCCCACTGAGAATTGTAGGAAGTGAGCATGTGGCTGATCTCTTCCCAGCTCTGTAAAATTACAGAGTTTAATTATACCTAAGCAGACATTTCAAGAATTATTTTAGAACTGGCCTTCTGTAGGATTTAAGTTTCTGTGCTTCCTTCAAGGACAGCTGCCTGTCCAACTGGTTTAGGTTGCTCTGTCTGGAAGAAAAAATTGATGGATTCATTTGCTGGTGAATCAAAATCTGACTGGTGTCCTGGGCCATAGGATCTTTGTTTCTGTTTTCAAGGGAGCCTTCCAGAATCTGCCAGACAATGCAATGGGTTTGTGGAGATCAAGAAGACAGGAAACTTCAGCTGGAGTATTTTGTTCTTCCTTTTTCTACAGTGCCAATATCAAATAGAAAAGTTGCCTCATCTACCACACCTGCTGAGAAGGAGCTTTCCAGTGCAGCACAGACTCAGATGGTTCAGTCAAATCATGTGCCTTGCAGTGACCACTCTCCTGGGGCATATCAGAAACTGTATGAACATGTGCAAACTCAGATGTCTCTGATAACTGGCCAACCCCCACAGAAGAGTGATGAAATTCCCACTGTAACTCCTTCTCCTACCTCAAACCAGGGTTAGTGGAACTGTTAATGTAGAGTTGACTATTTGACTGCATGAGTTTTGCTCACATTGCCCTGATCTATAAGTGTTGTTTTCTTTTAGGATATCAAAATGTTACAGCTTTGAATTATCATTTACCTACCTCCACATCAACACTCTCCCTGCAGCATTCAGCTCATTCCTTATCTACTCAGTCAGTAAGTAAAAGTTTGATTCTCACTATCAATCAACATTGAATTAGCACTGTCTACTTTTATATATATTTATATATATATATATATATATACACTTATACATTTCCTTGTGTCAGTTTTCCTAATAATTTCCCTTTTTAAAAATTGTGTATTTCACACTGTAGTGATGCACAGACAAAACGCTGCTATTCAAAACACATTTTATGTAGACACCAAAAATTGAAATTGGAGGCATTTCAGCTGGCTGCTTGCTTCTGCCTGGGGAATTCTGTAAAGTACAGCAAACATGGAAAGTGCAGGAAATTATTGATTACTGTTAATTGCATTCTCAGTAATGCACACTAGGATCATTAAGCAACTTCTGCCAGAAGAACTCATAGATCATATGGAGCTTTCCCTGCCAGTGATCAAGGCAATTATTTCTTCAGACATGCTGTGTTATCTTGGAGTCACATGTTAAAATGCTGTGTATTTCAGGGTATAGAATAGAGATGATGGAGAATACCAGCTGCCACCTCAGGAAATGTAGCAAAGGGCTGGAATTTACCTTGAATCTGTAAGACTGTAGATTTACCTTCCATCTGCAGGCAGTCCATGTATAGCTAGTGATGATCTTGACTTTTAAAAAATTCACCTGCTTAAAATACTGAAAGGTAACAGTGTTGTCCTTTATATTTCTTTTCTTCCCTATTCTGCTTGGATTCAAGAAACTGCTGAGGGTTTTCATTACAGAACAGCTGTAAAAGAACTGTGCTTTAATGTTGCCAATAACATTAAAGGTAATCTAAATCAGATTTACATTTTAAGTCCTCCTTATTATACAGGAAAATTATTCCATTATTAATTTGTAGTTCTTATAATTAGCAGAGAATGAACAAGTTTACATTGAGTCAGACAAGGGTAGTGCTGTTTGGGATTCTTCTCCTAAAGATTTAAAAATCATGTTAATTTTTTGTTTAATTAAAATACCTTTTATGCAGGGAGTTCCTGTAGACAGTGCCAATGAATGTGTGCCAGAGATGGGAGGACCTGTGGTTTGCCCAGTGGTTTCTGCTGCTCCTGCTGCTGCTGCACAAACACAGTCTGGAACTGCTGTTGCTGGTGTGATCCCCTGCTCAGCACCAGGAGCATTAACCCCTTCAGTGCCTGCATTGGTGCCAACACCTTGTGCCAGAGAGGTGGCCCCAGGCCAGGAGCAGCAGGTAAAAGAAGCAGATTTGATGAGGTGCATACAGGCCCTGTTACAATCCCATGAGGTGCTGAATGGCAGGACTGAGCAGAGGGGCCATCATCACTGTCCAGCAAAGCATGATGGCTCATGTGACACAGAGGAGGACAGTCCTGAGGAGCACAGTGAGGACCTGGTCAGTGAAGAAGATGAATTGGATGTACTTGACATGTCTCCAGTGAAAGATACCAGCTGCAAGACCAGTTGTGTGAAGAAAGTTCTAAAATCTAGAAAAGAAAGTCCAGAAGAAACAGCCCATAAAGTTAGGACTGTAAAGTATCTTCTGGGTGAGCTCAGAGCACTGGTAACAGATCAAGGTGAGGACATTTTCATTGTGCACTAGAGTTATGACATACAAATAACACAAGAGCTCGATTAAAGGAGCAAGCACTTCAGTTTATGCAAGTTGTATGTGTCAGGTGATATGTGACTTCTTACTGTGGCTTTTCACAGCTGTAAAACCTTCCGGATTCACTCTGGATAAGTATTAAATTACTTTTATAATATTTTAATTGTATCATGACAGTAAGATAAAGATTGTTGCTATTCCATATATAGAGCTTTCCCTTGAGAAGGGTCCGGGTGTGGACAGATTGCAATAGCAGTCCCACCTAGGCTGGTTGGAGAGATGGTGGGTTGTGTTTTATTGAGGATGTAAAGCATAGTTTTCATATTCAGGCTCAACAATTTTAAATATATATAGTTAAAGTTTTCTTGGGGGCAAAACCCTCAGATACTATTAAATCACTTTGTAGGTTGCTTAATCACATGTAAAACATTAGTTATGTTACAGATTTATAGGTTTATGGAGTCTCTTTCTTCCCTCACTTTTTGCAGGTGACTCAGAAGTGCTGAGGTTGATGAGTGAAGTGGAGGACTCTGTCTCCCTGCTCCCAGCTGTGGTGGGAAGCAGGAATCTCCAGGCTGAAATAGCTCTGGCTCTGCAGCCCCTGCGCAGTGAGAACGCGCAGCTGCGCAGGTGGGAGCTGCTCAGGGAGCCTCCCTGCCCTGCACCTAAAGCACCTCCAACTGCTCTGCCTTCAATTGCCTCTCTTAAGGCTCTTCCCTTCTTGTCTGGGCAAAATTTGTGAATTAGAAAGTGTGCTGCTAAGGCCATACACTCCAAAATGCAATAATTAACACAGCATGGCTTTGGTATTTTGGTGGAATCAGTTACCTCATGATGGGGCCTTTGACTGGGTGGGGTGAATGCATCACTCTGAAAACTGCACTAACAAGTTAGTTAGCCTGCTCATGTTCTTTTTGTAGTTTATTCTCAAAAGCAAAAGTGCCTCTCATTTCAGAGGGTTCTCACATAACTGGGTAGCAGAATAGGTTTATCTACTAGATATTTATCAGATACTTGGAAAGGGTCTTTTGTGTTGAAGAAGTACCAGAATGTAAGAAAAATGTGTTATTAAGACCTCTTTATGTTTCTGAAATATTCCCTGACATTTAATTCTCAAAAGCAACTTCTCACCAGATTAATTTAAAGTGCAGTCCTTTTGAGTGTATTTCTAGTATTTCTGAATTTGTGTTTTTTTCACAATTCACATTTAGGAGACTAAGAATATTAAACCAGCAACTTAGAGAACAAGAAAGCAGTGAGAAGACATCTGGACAGAGCTGCAGCTATGAATGTAAAGTACCAATAATTTTGCTTGATAGGGGTATATTTGTTAAAGCTTTATTACCATAGATATATAATTTTTAATTTATATATCTGTAGTTTCATATGTCTGTATGTATTGTGGCCTTTAGTGGTAGCTGACCGAAGGGGGTTTAATGCTGGAACTGCATTTGCATGGGGTGTTGGGCTGTTTTAGACTCCACATACCAGGATTTGGCTCTTCAGCTGCCAAGCAGGTTATTTTTGCTTGTGTGCCTCTGAAAATGGAGATGACTGATAAAATAATTGAGAAGAAAGCTTGAGCTTTATCTTGTTGAAAAAACACTCCACAACCCATCTATCTGTTACCAAAATTCATATTACCAAGATAATTATAAAACTCAGTTTGGTTTAGAAATTCAAGCTACCACACAAAACACTTAAACATTTTATGTTTTACTTTTGGTAGTGGTTTCTTTGCAGTCCTTGAATATGATGCTCCAGAGTCAATTGAAAGAATCACAGAAAGGCCTTGATTCACTGCAGACTAAAAATGAAGAACTACTGAAAATAATAGAAAGTCAGAAAGAAGAAAATAAGCATCTTGCAAAAGGTATTCAAGATAAAGAAGAAGAATTGCTAGAAAACAAACAGCATTATGACATTCATTCCACCAAGCTCAAGATTGGTGCGTGTTTTCAATTTGGTTATTCTTTGTTTAGCATTTTAAAAGTCAAAAGAAGTAATTGTGTAAGTTCTTGTTGGTATTTCAGAAGTGGAAGAGGCATTAGGAACTGTGAAGAGCCTTCAGTTTAAGCTGGAAGCTGCAGAGAAAGAAAATAAGATTTTGGGCATAACATTACGTCAGCGTGATGCTGAAGTTAAGAGACTGAGGGAATTAACCAGGTACTGTTGGCTAAGGGTTTTTTTGGCCTCCTGACATTATTTTTCTTTTGTAAAAATCTTTCTTATTCCTTGGGGTTTTTGGGGTTTTTTCCCCATCCTGTGGATTATTGTGATCTTAGTATCTTGGTGGTGAGAGGTCACATAAGCTAAACCTTCTCTTTAAAGTTCATTTTGTTACAATGCTGCTATAATTTTGTTTTAAAACAGAGGTATCATATTCTGTGACTTGAATTCTGTTGTAAAGTAAAATACTATCTGCCATAACTTACATGAAGTCTTAACTCCTAATAGCAGATCTATTAGGTATGTAAGGATCTATTAGCCAAAAAGAACTGTTGCTGTGAATTTATTTTATCTTGAAAATAGTGGCAAGCTGGGAGATATAAATAGCTTTTTGCAGCTGCATACTGGTGTGTATCTACAATTGCTTTGGATATGTTGTGCTGAGAAGAAAAAACTGTTGTCTGCTATATTTTTAGTTGGGACTGATTGGAACAGCAGAATATTTTGGATAGACATTTCAAATGCTTCTGTAGAGGTTTAGACACTTCTGTGACTGCTGTGCTGACCACCAGGTGGTGGTAGAATGATGTCACATCACATGTGTGTGTGTGTATGCTAGAGCAAATATCTAAATGTTCATCTGTTTTGATGGATAGAGCAGTAAGTTAGAAGAATTATTCATTTTTTTAATGTTTTTTTATTCAGATGCAATGGGAAGAATAATTCAGTAAACCTTTCATAGTGATTTTGGTAACTGCTTCTGTCTGCTTTGTAGCAGTTTCTTGACATCAATTTATTTCATTGTGTGCTGCTCAAAGCAGGTACACCAGGAATAATCTGGAGAACTTCATTGGGTTGTGCTATTTTTGTTACTTTTTAGCCACAGTGAGCTGAAGAAGAATTCAAAAAACTTGCAATTGGTTCACAAATAACAATATCTAGAAAGTACATTGCAACTTTGCCACAGCCTGATAAATCTAATGTTTTTTTCCTATAGAAAAGTTTTTAACTATTTATTTTTGGTGACTGATTTTAATCTGTTTGGTTGATTTTACCCTAACAGAACCTTGCAGGGCAGCATGGCCAAGCTTCTGTCTGACCTCACAGGGGACAGTGTTAGACCCAAACCTGAGAAATTTCTCTCAAAGTCTCGTTTGGAAGACCATGAAAAGCAGATGCAACCTGAGCTCTTTCCTGGGAGTACTTCAGTAATGACTTACCTTAAAACATTAGAAATGGATCATATTTTGATAGATCCGGACCTTCAGTTCCCAAATAAAACTGGAGAAGTAGAAATGAAAAGTCTGTCCTATGACAAGTTTGCTGCTGAAGGAAGTAAAATTAACAGTACATTCACAGAAGAACAAGCAGCAGCTCCCAGAGGACCACCAGCTCCATTGAAGCAAGATGCAGAAACAGGGAGTGATTCTGGAACTTTACTAGATGACCAAACCAAGCTGGATGAAACAATTTATATTCCACTGACCAGCAGTGCCTCTAAAAAACAGCAGCCAGTCTCTGGAAGAAGTGGTGTGCCACCCCACAGCAGAGGGGCTTGTCAGAGGCTGGATTACCACTGTGAGCTCCCAGGCTCTGTGCAGCACTATGGATGTGAGGATCCAACTCTAGGGGATACATTAAATGCTGGGTACAGTGTGAAAAAGACTGTGGAAAGCACTCCTGAAGTTACAGGGGGTAAAGCAAAGCCAGAAGGAGACCAAGTCCAGGTGAGACCAAGAGGCATTCCAGGTGGGGCTGCAAAAGATGTCATGGATAAAGCAGAGCAGCCTCAGCCTGGTCCATACCCTTGTGCATCAGTGCCATTTCCAGCAGGGGTTTCTCAGAAGACAGGCAGTGAAGCAGCTGATTTTAGCTGCATTTCATTTGATGATTTCTCAGGGAGGTCTGACTGGAGTGCATCTTCTTTCTCAACATTTACATCTCGAGATGAAGAGGACTTTAAAAATAGCTTAGCAGCCCTGGATGCCAACATAGCCAGATTACAAAGGACTCTGCAAAGTAACATGAGAAAGCAATGAGTATGAGAAAGCAAAATGGGCTGCAGCTATTTGGATAAATTAAGTTTTTCTGAAGTATATTAAGTATGGTACTGATATGTATATTTGTATGTAACAGCTTGTTCCTAGCTGTCTCAATTATGGATAGAATTTGTTCCTCATTAGGCTGTGGTGCTATTCCCCTTGATGTGTTCAACTTGAAATAACTGGCTTTTTATATAAAATATAAATGGCTTTTTAAATTATTTTATACTCTTGACTTGCAAAATTAAATGCACTCATTTACTTGTGGTTTTTTTCCTTCCCCTAAGAACTGTTGTAAGGTGCTGCACATGAGCAGGAGTTTCCACAGGTAGAGACCAGGGAGGAGCAAGTTACAGAGCAGTGCTGAGAGTTATAGTTGCTAAGTCAGGATTAGTATTCCAAAAATGAAGACAGCCATCACTATGGGATTTTTAGTGTATGGTATGTCCTATGAAATACATGAAGAAATCCCTTTTCACTCATCACTGCTAAAACTGTTTTCTCTTTGCACTGTACTTCAAGGAAGTTGATGAAGTGGAGAGTCCAGACAAGGGCAAGAAAAGGATCATCAAACTTCCATTGCTTTCTACAATCCTGTTATAGGCCATGCTTTTACAAATGTGTGCTTTTATCTAAAGTAAAAGGGGATGTAGTACCAGTGGATAAACACAGAACAGAAAGATGCTGAGGAACAGAAGCAGCAGAGCTGACACAAAGGAGACAAATGAGGCTTTAGCTGAAAGTTGGCAAACCAGTACAGTTAGGAAAGCACCAGAATATCCAGCCTGAGGAAGGCATGAAAATTCTGCAGTTGTTGAGGGGTCAAACATCTCTTGGACATAAATACAGAGTCTGACTGAATCACCTGGATTGGCTCTCACAGGAATGGGAGTGGAGCAGGGAATGATTCCAGTCTGTGGTTCTCCCTGACAGGCTTTACCACATCTCAGTCTCAATATATACATAATGTAATTGTTTAAATTACAGGTGGAGGAGGTACCATTGCTACCATTCTGTGCCTCTTGTACCCTCAGCAATGCTTCAGAGCTGTTTTTCAGGGAAAATACCTTTGGAAAAGGAACAGCAGTATACAGACCTGAATTTAAGACTGCTTTTTCTGCAGAATTGCCTATTATTTTTTTCCTAGAAAACATTGTTGTTCTTCCTGGCACTCTTTTCTTGTATGTTTCCATGTAGGAGAAAAGTCCCTCATGGTCATCTGCTTGTGTGGACATATTTAAAGTGAGGATGCTGTCCATGCATTGTGCTGGGGAGCAGCTCTGGTTATTTTAGTTACTGGTGACTGAGTCATACAAAGGTATGAAGAGAGCACACACTTCAGAAGATGCCAACTGGCACTCCTGCTTTGCACAAGGAAAGTTAGACTAAATAGTGACTTCAGTCATTTAGAATGCTTTTAAGGCTTGGCCTGGATTTCTCAGTATTCTCCACACTCCTCATGCTCAGATTCAAAATAAGGTTGATGGTATGAAAGTGAAAAGGTTTTAATTAAGTATTTACAAGTCATTTCAGTGTAGAAGCTAAGCAAGATTTAAACAATTATTATGGAGTGGGTTAAAGACAAGCTACAATAAATTCTAATCTTTAGAACTCACAAGAAACCTGAGAAAAGATGGGAAGAACATTCACTAGTAGACAACTCACTCAATTTTCTCCTTGCACCAAGACTTGAAGGAGGGTATTCCTCCTGGCCAAAACTAACTGCAGCCTGTCAAAGGCAGCTGTGGTGTCAGGATGCCCAAGCATGTTGCTCTTGTGTTGGGAGCATTTCCATTCACTTTTACCTGTGGGGGAAGATGTTTCACTATCTTACTTGTTTCCCGTTTGTCCTTATGAAGTCAGTTCTCTGAAAGCAGGAGGTGACTACTGGACAGCACTCCTGGGCATAATGACATAGGAGCAGGTTGGAAATGTGTCCCCACTTCCAAGGAGAAACTTGGAAGAAGAGACAGAAGGGAGGAGACTTTTTATTTTTAATGGTCCTTTGTTTTGTACTCCAGTATGTCAATCAGAGCTGTTAATGAAATATAGAATTTCCCATATATAGGCATTATGAATGTGCACTGTTATGTGTTCAGTAATAGCTGCAGTGAAACACCCCTTCTGTCTGTGGATTAACTTGAACTGCTCAAACTGCAACATCAGTGATCATTATTTAATATTATAAAAAAATCTTCACTATGAGGCTGGTGAGGCACTGGAGGAAGTTTCCCACAAAAGTTGTGACTGTCTCATCCCTGGAAGTGTTTGAGGCTGGGCTGAACAGGCTGTTCTAGGCTTTGAACAACCTGCTGTAAGGGACCACATCCCTGCCTAGGGCAGGGGTTGGAACTGGAGGGTGTTTTCCATCCCTCCAGCCCAAACCATTCTATGATGTTATGTAGCATCATCTAGGTTTTCCTTGTAAACACAGAAGTTACAAGAGTTTCATTTTAAAAAATCATGTTCTGTGAAGTTGACATCTGTGCCATCCAGTGATGTGGAAAGAAAAGGAACTCTTCAAATATGTCATCAAGCTCTTTTCCCTTTATGAACCCTTTGTGGAACATAGAAAAGATGAGGCAGAGTACCTGAGTTTAACCCACACATAACCCTGCTCTGCTTTCTTGAGCAATGAGTGCCTATAATCCAGTGTCCCATTCCAAGAACTGGGGAATGGTAATGGCCCCCTGCAACCACAAAGGATTGCTGTCTTACTACTGTGCCCAATTCCACCAAAAACTTCACAAGGAACAAAACCTGCCTTATTTGCTGAAGTAAAGCCAGTATTGCATCTGTGTGTGCTAATAAGTTACCTGGGACACCAGTTGAGGTCAAGTGGCAACATCATTCACTTACCTATGGCAGGGAGGTTTTAGACCTCAATATTTCACAAAATGTGTATTAAAAAAATCCAAACAAACCATGGATTGCTAGTGTTACCTCAAGTACGCTTCTTAAGTCTCTGACTTAATGCAGGCATTCCTAACAAGGGTGATTTTTTTCCTTAGAAGGGAAAGAAACATTTCCTTTGTTAGATCAGAGAAACAGGCTAAGGCAAAAAAAAAAGAAAAAAAAAATAAGAGAAAGTAATAAGTTTAGTCATGTCAGTGATCCCCAAATAGTGTAGATGATTATTCAAGTTTTTTCAGCCAGGACAGGTCTGCACACCTGCCACAGCACCAAAATTTACCAGAAGAGATGAAAATGTAGAGTCAGATTTTGGATGTTAAAGTGGTTATGACAGATAATTCAATCCAAACACAGATTTAGCTCTGAAGCATCCTAGGTAGATCAGACTACCCACACTAATTACCTGTTTCCAATTAAGCTCAGGCAGGCCATCTCAAGTGGTTCTTCAAGATGTTCTCCTTCAGCCAGCTGTAGGGATATTCTGGAGTGTTCAGTTCCATGTGTCAGGGCTTTTCCCTGCAGAGCCTTGGGTACAGAGGAGTCAGGCAGGAGATGAGGTCTTACTGCTGAGCTCACTTTAACCTCTGCTTTAAGGTGAAATCAAGAGTCACTGTCACTCTCATGACTGTTCTTGCAATTTGAGCTGTAACCAGACAGGAGCCTGAAGAGAACAACTGTCCCCCATCCTTTGATTCAGATTGTAGTTGCTCAGGTCTCTCTTCAGCATAAGCATAGGCAGAGTTTGTTTTTACTGACAAGTCTTTTTGGTAGAGAAGAAAATAGTTTCTTTAGTCTCCAGGTTTCTCTTAATCTGTGAAAATTGTTTCTGTGTTCTTTAACAGTCTTAGGAAGTCTATTCACTGTAGCTTTTTGCCGTTTACTGCAGTGAAGTAAGGGAAATGTGCCTCTCTGTAGGCAGCCCACACTGCTTTCCCTCTCAAGGCTTGGTGGAAATGCCACAGTTACATGGGGATCTTTTTCAGGGGTGAAACTGTGTGAGCAAGGTGCCTCAGCTGTGAAATTCAGATTTACACAGATCCTCTGGTCCTACCTAAATACATCATCAGTGAATGGTTTCACTATTTGAAGACCAAACACCAAGGTGAACTGAAAGCCCAATGCTTTCACGACATCTTCTGTTTATCAGGGCACAGAATGGAGAAAATGTTATCCAAAGGTTCTCATTGTACTCCAGGCCCCACACAAGGCCGCAGTCACAGTGCACAGGCATGGAACAATCCCCAGTCATGAGGTGACACCAGTGGTATGGCAAGTTCAGAGGCAGGGGAACATGCTGAAAATCTGCTTTTTGCATTCATGGGAATGTCCATTACTGAAGTTTTACACTGTGTTCCAAGGACAGTGTAAAATCAGTGCTTCATGACTGCAAAAAGAGCAGCTTAAACAGCTCAACATGTAGTGGCCATCTGTGTTCCAGCTAACATTATGTGGTTTATAGGCTCTTTAGGCATTTGAATGTCTAAAGACCACTTAGAAGTATTATTTCTTTAAAGACTCCTGGTTTTGTCCAAGCCCATGATGAATTCTGGCTATTTCTCTGCTGCAATCATAAAGCCAAAACATATATTTTCTTACTGCCTCCTCCCAGATTCTATTCTGTATTTAGAAGCTAGCAGTGCTTTTGGACTTGCAATTATGATATTAAGCTAAGTGTAAAATATTTTTCTTGGCATAATCTAGAATATAAATAGCTTTATCATCATTTTCTGGTTCTCTTTATTCCCTGGGGAATGCCAGTTCTCTTCCATAGTTAGTCTCACTAGGAAGATCATCCCAACATCACCCTTGCTCCAGCACCCCCTTTCCAAGAAACACAAGCAAACCAGGGCCAAGTACTTTCCTCCACTCCCAAGGCTTCAGACAGACAACACTGGGAAGATGTTCCTGTATATTCCCTGAACCTTCATCCCCCTTCCCTCCCAATCTGCAGGGATGAAGCTCGTCACCATGACACTGAGCTCTCTTCAGCACAAATCTTGTCTCCAACCAAAGTTTCATTTCCACTCAAAGAATTTTCAGCATGGCATTTTATGTCCCCTGGGCAACAACATGACATTCAAGGACTACTGATTTTCACCTTCCCTCTGTGACACCCAAACACTTGGGAATGTTGGCACCTTGCCCATCTTTTAAACCATGACCCTCTGTGTGAGAGAGCAGTGGAGCCATCCTGTGAGCACTGAAGCAAGAGTTCAAGCGACTCCTTTAATAGCAGTCATTGACTGAGGAACAACAGGCTCAGATCAGATTTTGAAGTGAGTTTTTTCAAAAGCACTCACTATTTTTATTTTAAAAACACTATCCATCATCAGTCCAATTTGCTCAGGGTAACATATGCTGAGCAAAAATAGGCATCTGCCTGTTCAAGCTTCCTACTTCTTCCCAGGAGCATTCCTGAACAGGGTCCTGCAATCACTGCTGTGCTGTTGGGAAGCCTCTGAGAGTCACTAACAACCTTCCCTTGGCAAGTGGTGACCACCCCTGCAATCACAATGGCATGTGAGATAACAGTGAGCAGGGTGTGTACAGACTGTGGAGTCACAACCCTGCCCTGTGTTGGGTGAGCACACCTCAAACACTCCCTCACATGCCACCACTCTCTTTACTCCACTTTTGCTATCATAATCCAGCCCTAATCCTTACAAAAGGGTTAAGAGCATCCCCTGCTCCAAGAGCTGGGCTCAGAGCACAGTCCCTGCAGCAGAGCTCTCTCCCAGCAGCTGGCCCTGGAAACAAGAGCAGGAACCATCACTCCAAAGCCATGGAGAAGACTCAGGCACTGCTTGTTCCTGAGGCTGCCTCAGTGTGTGCACAGCAGAGCTGCTATTGTTGGTGCTGCTTAGGAAATATTCCAGGGAGTGTGTAATTGTTTATGCTCAGATTCTTTTATCAACGCTTAATTAACTGCAGTTACAACACATGTTCACCATTAATATTTTAAATTACTGAGATGTTTGCTAGATCTATTCTGATGGCCTTCTTGGAAACTTCCACCAAAGGTTCCAAAAGTGACAGTCCTGTGCCTGCAGTACTTGGTCCCTTCTTGCTTAAGGGTCTTTGGGCATGATCTTGGGTGATATCTACATTTCATGCCCATGACACTATAAAAGGGGCCATTTCTAAAAGTTATCTGAAGCTGATTTTCCTCCCTTGTAAACAGCTCTGGGCATTTTTAAACCACTGCTTTACTCGGCTACAACAAAAGCTGTTGTCATCCAGCCGTGCTGCAGAAAGTGGTTGTTTTGGATTTGGCCACATCTTCCAAATACACTGTTTCATCAGTCAGTTCATCCCACAGAAGCCACAATTAGAAACATTTTGCTCCTAAATTCCAGAAACAACTTCTAAAAGCCTAGAAATTTCCCCTCAGTTGGCTCCTTCAGCTGGATCCCCTCTGCTGAAGTAACTGAGCAGCAGCTTTTTCACCTTTTAAACAGGAATGCACAAAATGCACCCAAAGTCTGGTTTCCCTTTTACCAAGACTTGGGAGGACTGCAAAGGAAAATCACTCTAAAGTGCCTGGGTTTTGTTGAAAAATCGTTCAGGGCTCCAAAAATTAGCAAAAGAACCCTTCTCCTTTTGAAGTTTACTTTACAGGCTTGCGACAAGATTCATTACTCGAGTCACAAGGCTTGTAATTGATCATTCTCAGCCTGTGCTCAGACAGCCTGGCGGTGTAGCATGCCAAGTCACCAGGGATTTAATGTTTGTGGGTTTGCAGGGTTTTAAAGAAGTTATTCTGGCAGTTTTAGGGGACGTTAACTGGTCTTGTTGTTCCCATCCACCTCTTGTGAGTATTGACAATTGAGTCAAGGTTACAATTAATGTGTTCCTTCTGTGTGCTATTACACTGAATAACACTGACAGACTGTGCTCTTTTCCTCTGGAGCAGTTTTGCATTTCTTGGTCTAATCTTTGTGGTTTTATGCTTATATATTAAAGCCTTTCCCTTTCCTTCCTGCCATACTTCTCTCCTTGCAAATACCACGTTGTATATGAGTCTGCTTCCATCTTCCTTCCAGTGCAACCCTTACCAGGATAAGATTCTTCCTCAGTTATCCACTGGAGAAAACAACTCTTACCATAATGGAGTCTGAATGTCTGTGGGTAGTTCATTATAAATCATAGCTCCAACTTCCAGGGACCCTCCAAGCCAAGTTCCCCAAAGCATGCTTGTAAAAGTCTGTGTATTTGTAATCAAAGTACCTCAGCTCTGAGCCTGTGAAGGAGCTCTGCATCTCAGTTTTAGGATCAGGACCTGTATTTGTTAGATTATTCAGTCCTATGACTATTTAACAGAGAAGATAATAGCTGACAGGATGTGTTAGCTAAGCTTGCTAATTCTGGTCCTCCTACTCCATCCATACTTGATAATAAATTGCTATATTCTCATATAAATTGCAATATTCTTTGCCCCCATTGTGTTCCCATTTTCCCATTTTCTAATTAGGCTGGGCAAGGAATTGCTGTTGAACTTCTTTCTAAACTGCAGTTTTCAGCAGGATTTTTCATAAGCACTTTTCCCATATGTGATTATATTGTTTGTGTGGTAGTGGAACTCTGTCCGCAATCTCCTACCTGAGCCTTGAATGTACCAAACACATTTGGAGGAAATCATGCTTTTGTCCTATTTATTTTCCTTGCAAATAATTTCTGTGTTTCAGTGAAAGCTTAAAAGAGTCCCTAGATACCTGCAGAAGGTGGAAGCAGTGACTCTGATAGCCCTGATCTCTCAGGAAACATTTCCATGGAAATTCATCTGAAGCTATCCTGGCCTTTCCCCTTCACCACTGAGGCCTTTCTCTGTCACCCCTGAGCCCTAATGCTGGACCTGCTGCTGCCATCATTGCACTGGATGTGCAGTGCTCCTGAAGAAATCAGAGCACCGTGAAGTCTGTAAGTTTTGTGAGACATAAATACAGCAAAAACTTGCTTTGTTATATGACTTTTGGGGCTTTGTAGCTCTCCTGGTTAACTCTGGTTATCTGGAGTCATTTAAGCACAACTGAGTGCTCTAAAGGTGCAAGGTAAAATAGTGCTGCTCATCTTATTAGACAGACACATCTAGGAATGTGTCTGTCACTTGTCTCATTTCTCCCTCATTTCACCCTTATTTCTTCCCTCATCTTCCCTCATTTCTCAAGGAAAGGGCTTGGCCCCAACTTATTACAGTGACAATGAATGGCAGTGAAAGTCAGACTGGGACTAAATCTTTCTCTCAGATGTGAGAAAGAAAGAGAGAAAAGGAGAGAGAGAGAGATTGAGAGAATCAAATGAAATAGGGAGAAAATCTCTTTTGTAGATAAAAGAGGAAAAAACGTTCTGCACAATGGACAGCAGCAGACACCAGGCTGGTGACATTGTCCATCTTTCCACTTCCAGGATGGCTGAGTCACTGGAACACCTGAAGGCCACCTTCACAGTTAGGTGTCTTCACAATTTATATTCTCTCACTTTCAGGCTTTTCCTCCCCACTTTTATTTCCAAAAATCTGTTGCTAGAATGCCTTTGTTTTCAGTTTAAGCATGCCTGGACCTACAAAGGATTCCAGTTAGCTCTAGCAGGCACAAGGTATGTTGTTTCTTTGGAAACATCAACTCTAATTAAAACAGCAGTGCAGATACAATGCCCTTGGGTGTCTTCAATCCAAGGCATATTTGGGATAATGGGAGATGGGATAATTTCTCATCAAAGTGTAAAGGTCATTCTGGGGACTAATGGCATCACCTCCAGTTTGCTCAGCCATAAACAAATTTCCTCGAAGTTTCAGTTGATATTCCATAGTTCAGTACTGGCAGTCAAGGCCTTGACATCCTTTGATACAATGCACAATTTCACAGTCCTACTGTCCCTTCCTCACCACCTCTAGACTGCACACATGCATAGTCACATTAAAAGCAGATGATGTTACAGGCATTGAAATGCTAATATTTGCTAACATTCAGCTGTATTGAAGCCAAATTAATTCTGGACAACGCTGATACCTCGGACAAATATTATGTGTACAGAGGAAAGGGGCTTTCCTACAGCCATTGTCCAGCCAAAAGCCTCAGATAGAAGTGTGTCAGCAGCAGTCAATCTGTTCCTATTTAGGCACTTTTCAAACTATAATGAAACCAAATAATATTTTTTTTGCTAAGGATTTGGTTTTAGATCTCTTTGATTAATTGTTTTCAACCTATCATTACATTTGCCTTAATGAGATTATCTTATAGCCATAGTTCCATGAATAACTAGTTCATTCGTGTGCTCTGTTCTTTAGAAATAGCAAATTATTGGAAATGTTCTCAGAGAAAAAAGTCTTTTGCACTAGAAAAGCTGTTAGAGCTTTAATTACAAGTTTTATTGCAAATCATTTAGCACTTGAATGCCTCTCCTGATGAATAGGAGTCTGATCTGAGTCTCAGACTCTAGCTCATTCTGTTAATTAATTATGGCCATTTTTCTGTGCAATCAACATAATTATTTCTATTGTTATAAGGCTAAAAGACTGCAAACTGGATTCTGTTTTAGAAGATGAGGGATATGTATAGAGAAAAAAGTCCTGAAAGTCTAGTGCAAACAGGCAAAGAATATGTGTAATTAATTATTATTAGAGCCTCTATTTAAAAGCAGGGAGGTTGAGGTACAGAAAGCTGCCCAAATCAGCTTACATTGTAGGACTGTGGTAAAGAAATTGAAATGTTTCTTGGGTGCCATAGCTGTGGTGAAAGCATTTCCTTTTGATGTGACAAGGCTGCCTCTAATTTCCCATCTCCAGCTCACATGAGAGACACGTTTCTGCTCCTAATGAACCCACACTCTGGGATAGAGGCAACGTGTGCAACATGCAAACATGTCAGAGAGCTCCAGTCAAAAATTAAACTCTGGCAGGAAAACACATAGGATGAGGAGTTTTCTGCAGTTTATTTTGGGGGTGGATTTTGGAGTAATTTTTTGGCTGTTTGCAACCCTGGCCTCTTGGATGTTTAGGAAGTAAAGGATGCAGTGCTCCAACTGAAATGACCATGGTTCCCACCTTACATGTATGCAGAGAAAGACAGCTGGTAGGCAGCCTCTCCTTTAAGGGGTAAAATTGCAACTGACTATTTGTAATGTTTATGAAAGCATTGGGAACTGGAATGTCTGGATCCCAACACCTTCTATTCACATGTGGAAACATCTGCTCCTCTTCTATACTTCCCACCCCTATCTGGAAAGTGTAGCTGATCAGCAAGGTTGTTCTTTCTGCTGAAACCCTCATCACTTCTGGGGTGGCCCATGAAGGTGCTAAATCAGCACCACTGGGGAAATAAGTCTGAGAAATAATCTGATTTAAGAATAGACAAAATGTACCAGCAATAATTCTAGACCTTAAAAAACATACACTCCACTTGTAAAGTTATCAAGGGATCTTTTGAGAGACACTTTTGGCATAGGAGGTAATGAGTGTGGAAGGAGCATTGACTCTCATCTCTTGCAGCAAGCATACTGATAAACAGCCAGATATTACCATAATTCATCTGGATCTCACTTTTCAGGGCTTGGTTCTCTTCTTCTTTAATGTAGACATTTTGCAATACTCCAAGAGAAATATCCATTCTGATGAGATGACACCAAAGATGTGGGGGTGTAAGCAAGCTGTGGTTTGTACATGTTTGAAAATGGCAGAAAAGCTTGAAAAGTTTGCTGGAAGAATCTGCTGGCTATACTTCTGTTCTGCTTTGCTCCACGCCTTTATTCTGCAGTTCACCAGAAACATATTTAGCCTTTTGAGATGTCACAGTCGTCAATCTTAAAATATTTCAAGCTCATTCAAAGGAACTGTCTTTGAAAATAATAATCAGAGTTGACATCTGCATTGCAATGACATCTTGGTCTGTTTTGGAGATCAGAGAGGCAAACTAGGCACCTTCTCCCAGATTAAGGATTGGAAAATCTTATTGCTTTGCTTAATGACTAAATATTGCCTTCATGCTAAAGACAGTGGCACACATATACCTGTATATAGTTATACATGTACATATAGAGGCAAAAAAGTCCTACAGCCACAATATCATTTTTAAAAGGCTCTAATATTTTGTTAGTCCTTATGGTGGAATAGCAGAGCATTAGTCACACTTTTCTGTATCCAAAGCACTTCCAGAAACCAAATCCACCAAGTGCACACTTTCAGCAGAGCGGAGTCCTGGCAGGGATCTCTCCACTGGATGTCTTAATGAATGCCAGGTACAAAATTCAGAGCCACAGCTGCCCTCCTTCCCAGCTAACAGCTTGTGCTGGAGCAGCATCAAAGCTGGCTGCAGGCGTAGCAAATGCATGCACCTGCACTGAGTAATTACTGAGCCTAATGCCAGTATGGATTAGCTTCAGTGCTCTTGTGAGAAAAGTATGGATTAACTCACAGCATTCAGCTTGTTACAGCTGTCTTACTGCACATCCAGTTTTTATGGGCGCTTATAAAGCAATATCCATCCACATTCTCTTTTGATTTCTGATGGTGGAGTCCTTCAGCTGTGACATTGGAGTGTACTTCAAAGCTACGCCTTTGTCTGCTTTTCTCCCCTTTTTTTTTCCATTTCAAACTCAGCATTAATTTGTAGGTTACTGCTCATGTCCTGCCACCACACATACACCTAGTGTCTTCTTCCAGCTTTTATACATAATTTACTTTTTAATCTCTTTGTACGAATTTCCTCCTCATCATTTGGAACCAGTGGGAAGAATGGATATCCATAAAAAACAAAATAAGTTTAGAGATTGCTTCTAAAAATGAAAATTGCTTCGACAACCAGTGCTGCCTGCAGTGGGTACCCCTCTAATGAGAGCTCCATTTAGACACTCCTGACTTTTGATCAGTATTTTCCTCTTCTGGAATAAATCTAGAAACATAGAAATGAACAGCTGCTACTTCTGTAGTCATTCTCTTGAGCTGTCCCCGAAACCATGTAAAATTATTCTTATTGTCAACTTGCAATTTCTTTTCTGTGAAAATGTAATAAAGATACAAATAAATTTCAGCTCTAATGCCCTGTCTGTCCTGTGTATGCCTGTTTTGTCTAGACTGTGAGCAATGAGAACCAGACACCATCTGAAATGTTAATTTACTTTATTAAGGAAATGAGACTTATATGATCCTGGTATCTGTCTGTGTCCCTTTAATAGCTTTTGAACTCATTGCCTGATTTTAAGCTAATGTGACAGAAGGGGGAGAATAAGATAATTGACCTGCTACATACAAGTTTCAAGAAAATTAGAGGTTTTATAGAAGAGCGCAAGCTGTAAATGCCCTGAAAGGCTGCTGCAAGAATGCTCATGTAGGCTGAGATTATTCATGCAGTAAAGATCTCTTACAAATTTCCCCTCTGCAGGAAAAAAACGAAAACCCAAACACCTAGAATCTGAAATTGTAGTTGATCAGGAAAAACAAACAAACAGCAACTGAAGCCTGAGTTAGGCTGGTGCCCAGGGAATTAGTCTGCTTATCTGTCTGAAGCAGCACCACACCTTGTGATGCACAGGAGGAGCTGTCCCTGGAGTGAGAAAGGGATCAGATTTTCCTGGTGCTGGGGCTGGCAGCCTGTGGAGCTGGCACTGCTTGGAGCAGACAGTAAGCTGCATCAAAGCTGGGCTAAAACAGAGTTTTCTATAAGTGCACTTGTTTGGATTTGGCTGCCAAAATATTTAGGGACTGCAGGGGCATAAAGCAGCCCATACAAAAGTATGGGTTTTGTATCAAGTATCAAGTTCTTTTGATCAGAAATAACTTGAATACCCAAAGTTTCACTGCAGGGCTGCAGAGAAAAGAGATGCCAGCTGTGATGTCTGCAGATTCTCTGCTGCAAGGAAGACAATCTATTTTTAAATTACTCTTTTCCTAGCACAGGTGAAAGGAAGATCATAACTGGTGTTAAGAAACTGCCCCTGGAACTGTAATTTTTAGTGACACTGGGCTAGAAGAGCTATGTTGTGAGTGTACAAGCAGATACAATGTACTTTACACTGATCCTGTGGGATGAGATCAGGAAGAAGAACAGGGAAAGATCAGAGGGGAAAAAAAGGAGTGCATTTCTTTTCAATATTATGTGTGTCTCTGGGCTGGTACTCATTTTTGTGCTCTGTCATTTTAAGCCTGAAAGTTCAGGGACACTCTGAATTTATCCTGTGCTTAGCCTAAGGGTGAACACGAGGCAGAGTCAGCTGCTTTCCATCCATTTTCCTTCTCCTTGGGGACTCCTGTTCCTCCCTAGCAGAGAGGGCAGCCCTTGCTTTGGAGATGGAGGAGAAGGTCTAACTCTAGCAATGGAAATTTGGCTGTGTATATGCTGATGGTGTTGAGCCTCACCAGCAGCAGTTGCTGCTTTAGAAGTGGTCTGGAGAGGGAACGATTTTATTTAGAGAATATTTAATTCATTTTCTCTCCATAATGGGAACTGCTCACTTGAATGCTGCCCTACATCCTTTCTCCAAAGCTCCCTGTGGAAGCAACACCCCACATGGAGCCAAGCACCTGGTTACAGACCTGGTTTATTCCACCAGGCACAAGAGGGCACTGTTAAATGGGGTCTCCTCTCTTCTACACGAGAGGTTGCCTGAAGGAATATGAGAGAATTTATCATATCCCCATGCCTGGGAGCTATGGCAAACAATTAAACTTTTTAAAGTTGTACTTTAGAGACAGGTCTCCTCTGGTGCTGTAAGATGCCAGCAGCACAGGGATGTATTAATTGTGTGAGTAAACTAATAAAGGACACAACCACTGTGATTTACTCATTACTTTGTAATCACAAAAAAGGAACAAGAACTTGCCTCGTTTAGTTCTCACCCTGCACCCAGATTCTAGGCATCCTTTAGCTTTCCTTGGTGAGGAGATGAAGGAGGGGATAGAGTATTTTCCTAATAAACAAAATTTAACCTTTCACAAATTATTCCTCTGGTTTTTGGGTTGTTTTGTTTTGCCGTTTTTTTTTTTTTTTTGTAAGTGGTACCAGACAGGCAGTAGCCAATACTGATTTAAAATATATTTTCTCAGCACAGAGCTAGATCATGGAATTCCATGCCACAGGACACGTTGGAGTCAGAGTCCTAGCATGAGCTGAAAGAATCTGAATGTGCTCCTGGACACCAGCAAATGCTGAGTCTTCAAAAGGAACAGGCATTAAAGTAGTGCTCCAGGAACAAGCTTTAATAGGGGAATATTTTAGGAAACAGGGTTCAGCCATGAAGAAAGAGCTGGGCAGCCTGACTGACAGAGTAACTTGGCACCGCTGAGGTGATGGCTGTGAGGCTAACAAACACTGATTTGGCATTCCCAGGCTTCTAAGGAATCACAGATTTGTTTCCTACTTGGTAAAATTTCCCCTGTGCTGACAAAACTCCTTGTCTTGCAAAGATCAAACAATTTCTATATTTCAATGAAAGAGAAGCCGCCAAAGAGAAGGGCCAAAATGTCCTCTATTGCTTTTACATCTTATTATTAGTATTCCACATCTGAAGCACTTGAAATGCTGTTTCTACCATGGCCCATGTGCCAAAGTTCTTAAATAGTTGCTCAGTTGTCCTGTGAGCAAATGGAGGCCTTCACACTTTGTTCTCCGAGTGCTTTCTCCTCCCTGGTTCCCAGTAGGTTAAGATGTGTATGAATAAAATACACAAATGTGTAACATAAAAATGCTTTGGAGAAGGTTGTGTTTAGCAAAACAAATGGCCTGACTTGGCAGTTGGTTATTTGTACTGCAGGAGGCCTGTGGAGCCCCACTGGGTGAGGTATTTTCACAGGTCTATAAAAGAAAATACTTTGCTTTGGGGAACACCTTCTGCCTCCCTTGTGTCACAGCCTAGAGGTGGAGCTGGACTGTGAATTGCCCCTTTTATCTGGAGTCGATGAGCTCAGCTAAGTGGCCTTATCTAACTTTCTTTGGTGTCCCAAAGCTCTCCTATAGTTATTTTCTCACTTGATTTTTCCAAGAGCTACATTGTCACAAACAAGATTAATTCCTGGCTTCTGCTGGTTGTTGGTAGAGTTGAGAGCTGCATTTGCTGCCTTCAGGAGTGCTGTGATAGCCTCACTCATCCTGTGGATGATGCACCATGTTTTACCATGTTTGAACAGGTAAATGCCACTCACTGTGTGAGGAAAGCTATGGTAAGAAGGCAGATCCTAGCTTAAAGTAAATAAAGCTTCACCTTCCAGCTAAAGGAAAGCTGGAAATTTTTTCCAAGACTTTTTAAAGAAAACTTGTTCCTGCAACAGAAAGCTGGAGTTAAAAATAGAATATAAATGAGAATATCTCAGGGGGAGGAGTCTGTAAGTTTCCAACCTGCTCTCTGGGTTGGAGAACTCAGTGTGTCTGTGCTAAGTGTTTGCCCTACATGCTTTTAAATGCCATGGTGGCAGAAGTGGATTTGAAGCGTATGAAATGTTCTTGGTCTTCTGTAATTCTTGGTATGTTGACAGAGCAGTTAATGAAAGGCTGTTTCAGCTGACCAGTTGGAATATAGATAGAGAATGTGCATGTGGTGAGGAGATCTGCATTCAATTACCCTCCTACCACAGACTGGCTGCAGACAAGACAATTATTCTGTGCCTCAGTTCCCTAATTCTGAAACAATGAGCTTCCTTTGTCTGACTTGTCTGTGTAGAGGAGATGCTCCTTGGGGCACCGATTGTCTCTTTAAATGTTTTTATGTTTTAGCAGTTAATACAAAGCAGCTCTGACTATCTGAGTACTACTGGAATTTTCCTGCTCCTAATCAGAAGTGGTTAATTAGTCATTTTCTATCTCTGTGTTTAATTTTTGTTTTCTTTATCTAATATTGGCAAAAATGTTTTTTTCTTGAATAACAATGTTACATTTGGTTTTGGAAAACTGTCTCACGTGATGTCTTTATTTCCCTTTTTTCCCCACTCCATCACAATTTAAGAATGTCAGCAATGGTGGTCCAAACTGCCATACTAAGCCACACAGAACAATTTTTCTTAGACCAAAAATTTTTGTTCTAAACAAACACATACAACTACCACTGCAGAGCTGCTTCACTGCCAATTGTCCCCCTGTGCATAAAGTTAAATTGATGTTTTCAGAGCATATTTGAGAGGCAAAAATATTACTGCCCTAGATGAATTTTACTGCAGTTTCTTGTGCATGTGTTTTATTCACATTAAAAATATCACTTTGGCACACAAGCCACTTGGGCTGACTTAAAAAATGTTTGACTAGATAACAAGGAGACGTAACAGTCACTGGAAGCATTTCCAACTTGGGATACTTAATTAGACCCTATGACTGAAAATTCTTATGGTCATCAGAAGATCAACATTCCAACATATTTCTGGTTATATTTATTAAGTATTTCCTTTTTTGGTCCTAAGTGTGAATGTTTGAAAAAATGTTAATACAACCCACTTGACTTCACTGGCACATTTTACAAAAGAAGGAGGAAAAAATGTAGAAGCCACTGAAAACTAAAGGGTTCTTGCTTTGGAGAAAAACAAAGTTCAAGCCAGTGCTACAGACTGGCTGGAACTCTTCCACAGTTTTAAAAGAAAAAGACCCTATTGAAGGCTCTTTTCACAAAACTCCTTTACTTTGAATAAAAGAGGAACCAAGCACACTTAGCAGTGTGTAAAACACATTTCTTTAAGAGAAGCCAGCTTTATCTTCAAGTCCCAGCTAGTTAATCTGCTCAAAGTCATTTTTAACTTAAAGTCTGAGAAATCTGACACCACCACAGGGACTTAAAGCTTTTAGTCTAGATGGAATTTGCTGACAATACTTTCAGCTAGGGTACAAATAAAGACAGATTGGTTTCTCTCATTAAATTTGGTAAAAATGAATGTTTTCCTCTTTCAGGGAAAAAAAAAAAGAAGGGGACAAGTATTCATTTTCTCTCTCCCTAGATCTGCAACTGTACTAGCTACATCTACATGGTATCTTCAGGTAGATGTGTCATAGATGAATGATGTGCAAATACAGCTGTTTTGGTAGTGCCTGGGAAATCCTGCATTCCCCTCCTGGAGGGGAGCATTCCCCTCAATAAGTTGCATTTTTTCACCTGCTCTGCAATAGACATCTGGCTATAAATCTCAAAGCCTGGGTATATCTGGAGTGTAACTGGGGCTGGCTTCCAAAATATAGATAGTGAACTACTTGTGTGAAACTCCTGCTGTGGGAGGTTGGAAATTCCAAATGTGCACTGGAGCATGGTCAGGTATGTGCTGCATTCACAGGTAACTGTATCTTGCATTTTTACTGTTTGTTTATTGGTTGATAACTGAACAGGATTTCCTGGCAAAAGCTTTTAATTACAAATGCTACATTACTCTCCCATAACTGTTGAAGTTACCTAATCTGAGCATTGTCAACTAACAATTTTATTGCCATGAATTAGGAAAACTTCAAATATATCTCCCAATTTATCATGTTTACTTCTTGAATGGTAACAAATATGTGTTATATAACATTTGCCAGACATTGTTTCTATCACACTGTTCTTCACTTTCATTCCCAAGGGTTGGGGTATTTGCACTCTTTAGCTTTGCATTAAAGAGAAAAAAAAAAAACAAAAAAAAAAACAAAGAACAATAAAATAAGAATACTGTGCATCTCTGTAATTATGCTGTAGCCATGTAGCCATGACCAGTGCTTCTTTCTTTAGGCTAGAAATTGAGATTAGAGACTGAAGGTTGTAATAAGAGTAAATTATACTCTGTAGATGGCTTGGCTGGTCTCTGTATGCATAGCAATGGGCACTAACTCCAGATGTAATGGAAGCTCTCCACTGTAGATTATTGAGAAGAATATAACTGTACTTTGGTAGAAACAGTAATAGGCATATTTGCTAAATTTTCCCAGCCTCTGATGCATCTCAAATTCCCCCTGTCAATTTGAACTTAGCTCTGCTGAAGTGACAGCTCTAGGACACAAAGCTCTGTCTTCCCCATTCACTGTTCCCATTTCATGAAAAAGGACACAGCTAACTGCACTGTGCACAGGGGGAAGATTTTTCTTCTGCTGATTGTCTTTACAATAAATCCAAAGAAGATTTGTGTTGGATATTAGGAAAAGGTTCTTCACCCAGAGGGTGGCTGGGCACTGGAACAGGCTCCCCAGGGCAGTGGTCACAGCACCAGCTAAAGAAGTGTTTGGAAAGTGCTCCAGGCTCATGGTGAGATTCCTGAGGTGTCCTGGGCAGGGCCAGGAGCTGGACTTTGAAGCTCTGACTCTTCCAGCTCAGGATGTTCTGTGATTCTGGTTGATTTGCAGGGTCAATCTGTTTCTCTGTGTCCATTTGCACAACTCTGAGGAGCCACTCCCTTTATGTGCGACATGAAAACCAAGAGCACCCTGCTTAGGGATTTCATTCAGCAACAGTCAGAAGTAGTTACTGTTTTGGATGCTGTAATTTATGAAAGCTGAAGTTCTCTGCCACCACCTGTGGCTTTAGAAAAATGAAGATGCAGGATATTTGTAGTTCAACCAAATATTTGGTCTGCTAGTCTGAACAGTCTGTTAGTTTGAAACACAAATTGTGCAATTTAGTTGTGCTATTAAAATCAATCAAATTGCTAGATCTTCATTGTTTATCCACTAGCTTATCTTGTTCCAGTCTCTAAATACAAGATGATAAAACAGCTGCTGAGTTTCCAAATCTGAAATTTCCCCAGCAGCCAAATGCTTACAGCCCGGTCGCCTCTTTCCATCAAACGTAGAAGTACAAAGGCTCAGATACCTGCACAAGTCACCAGATAGGCATGAACTACCTGTGTGGTCTTTTGCTGCCACATCTAACCAAATTTTCTTTCTCCTGAACCAAATAAACTGATGCTGGCCTAAATGTTGTATGTCAGTGTTAGTACTGCTACTATTATGTGTCTCTTGGTTTCCTCCCTCCTTACATACTCAATCTCTATTTGCAGCATGAAACTCACAGGCTTTTAATGCTTTCTATGTTCACAATCAGCAAAGACATAATCAGGATGAGGATGATAATTTGGTCTGCCTGCAGATTTGGGAAGATATTATAGAGGCTCACTTTTTAGAAGATTATCTTCTAATCTCAAGAGGCTAGAAACTGCATTGCTTTTAAAATATGTGCTTTCATTCTGAAAAAAAGCATTACGAGCTCTTGTGTCAGAAATAAAAGAAAGAATGGGCTCTGGGAAATGGACAAATGTGCTCCTTTCCAATAAAGTTAATTCCCAAGTATCTTATTCTAGCAGTTTGCCTGCTTAATTAGGGGTCATATCAGAAACAAGCCCTAAACTTGAGCAATTTCTGGAGCAGAAGTGTAAGTGAGAAGGCAGCACATATCAAAATACAATGGTGTTTAGGTACCTCCTGAACTTTATCCTGAAAGGAGCCTAAAGGATTTTACAGAAAGATTTCCACTGAAAGAATGAATGGGGAAGAAAGCAGAAGGCAAAAGGAGAGGTTATCTTTACTTCCTCTATGCAATGCTGCTCCTTGTTCTCCTAATCACCTGATAATCATCTGAACCCCGTAGCTCAGCTTCAGTAACTCACTTTTCCTAACACTTCAGCTGGGTAACTTCATCCTTCCCTCATTTCCTGTGCCCTGCCCTACAGAAGCTATATAAGCTCTCTGAGGGTTTTGTTGGTTACAGTCCGTGGCTTGTAAGCTACAAAAATCTAAATGTAGGTCAAGATGAGTTGAAATCTTTTAAACACAGCCAGCCTCCGTTTCCTAAACACGTCCCTGGAGCAGCTGCATGGAGGATGTTTACAATTAAAAAACAACCCTCAAGCAGCCAGTTCAGAATGCACAGGATTACTGTAGCCAGCAGCATTCATTAAATGTCATATCTGAACTTTCATTATCTTGAGCTTGATCAGATTTAAGATCAGCATGTAAAGAAGTGGAACTATTGACTTCCAGCATCCTAGAGGGCTCTGAGGACAAAGGCCCAGCTAGAAGACAAATGGTCCCAAAAGGACTATGGGGATGAACTGTGTTTGGACTTTAAGTGTTATGTCATTCTGGTTTGTGCTAGGATGGGAGATCCCTCATTTGTTTTTTTTTTTTTCTTTTTCTTCTTGATCTGACTTGTGCAATTAAAAAACCAACAAAGCAAACCCCAAAAAAAGCCCAGCAAAACAAAACAGGAAAAAAGATGAGCTCTGCTGAAAATGAGTCAATCCCTTGAAACCCAGCAGGGGCACCGTCTGCTCTCCTTATGGAGCTCAGTGGCTTTCATCACGATTCAAGTGTCTCCTACTCCTCCCTCTCAGCTGAAGGCAGATGTGGGCTCACTGGCAACACTGGGCCTTGTTCTTTGTGAGTGTTTAAGGCCTGAGCAATCATTTTAAATTGAAAGCAGAGACGGTGATGCTATTACAAGATTGTCTAGAGCAGCGATTCCCAACTGGTAAGACATGAGAATATTTACAAGAAAAAGATTTCATGAAGTCTAGGCTAGAAATCAGCACAGAAAAGCATAATCATGATGCAGAGCAGCATCTTCTTAACAGTTAAAATATGTTGAGAAGAAAACTCCTTCCAAGAAGGTGTTGGCAGTACAGTCTTCAGTCAGACCACGGAGAAGGTCGAAGCAAGCTTGTCCCTGGCTCTGTGTTACTCTTTGGTTTTTGTGTACTTTCTGTATTCTAATGCCAAATAATCATTTATCTGCAGAAAACAAGCGTTCATACAACAAGCATCTTGCTTTTAACAGCTCATGTGCTGATGGGTGTGTAGCTGTGGAACTGTGTGTGCATGCACGGCCATCTGAAATCCACTACAGACAGACAGTCATGCACGTCAGCAAAGATCAGGGATGGAGAGAAAAACATTTGGCAATCCAGAATTTGCCACAACCATGCAGTGATAAGGGAAAAGCCCAGGAGTATCAGTCTGGCTGGATGTAACCAGCAGGGAGAGATGTTTAATGGAGCAAGTGAGGACTGAGGTACTCAGAACCTCTGACAATAAAATAACTTTTCCTAAAGAAAAGTTTTCCTAAAGAAAAGATTCCCTGCTCAGTGATTCTGGTCAAAATAAAAATAAACAAATAAATAAGTAAGTCTCTATTAACCTATTTTCAAAGTCCCAGAGCCTTTAAAACAGCAAAAGCATCTTGCTCTCCTAAAGGAATCAAGAAAAAGAAAACTAACACTGCCTCCTCCTGAAGAGTTAGCAGCAATTTCCCTCAGTGCACTCCCTTTGTACTGCAAATGAAAAAGTCAAAAGCAATGGCTGTAACTTTTCACGAACTCATGCTGGTAACTGCTGTGTTTGTTCACAGAAGCATCAGGAATGATGCACCAGGAAAAGGCAGCATCCTGCACTGCCTCCATGTACAGCCTACTCGGGTTGCAGGACACATGCTCCATCAATGGCAGAAAAATTCACCTCAGAATCAAAATGGAAAACATTGAGGTCTCTGAAAATATAAAACTCTTGGCATCATTACAGTCAAGAACAGCTTTGCTGTGACTTGCTTATCTTGGCTCCATTTTTCTGAGTTGATGGCTGTTAGGATGAAACAGTAAGGGAAGAGAAAGAATTGTATCCTGGGCTGTGGTTTGCTCCAACATCCTTAAAAGTATCTTAGTGCCTGGTGAGGAGGCAGGTTTTCTACAGCTTGTACTTTGTCTGTAGCAGTTCAGAACCATGTATTAACACACCTAAGCAATCTGCAGCACAGAAGAACATTAGAGGACAGAAAAGGAAAGCTTAATCCATAGAACCTGGGCTTTTTGTATGTCTATCCCCATGTGTGTTTATGATCTGGCTGTAAGTCCATTTCAAATAGGCAGTTGATTGGGTTTTTTAAATGTGCAAATGAAAAAGTTAAAATATCAGAGTAGAAAGGCTTTAAGTTCTCAATGTATGTGATTATACTATCTTTCCTCTTCAAGGTCTCCACATTATAAAACAGGAGTTCTAAGCTCTTATTGTTGAAGAGGATTCAATTTGTCCCTATCTTGCATTTGCTCTTCTTTCTACACTACTTTAGCACTTAACACAATTACCTGTAAACGGTTTATTAAAATAAATCCCTTGCCCCAGATTTGGATGTCCCTAGGCAGATGTGCCAGGGCATGGGCCCTAGGCAGGCCCATGGGGTGGGGGAGGCAGGGACAGCCCTGAGACCCCCGTGTGCCAGAGAGAATGCCCTGTGGCCGGCATTGGGACACTGCATGGCAGGGCTGCAGCTCCACACACACCCCTACACTCCCCAAACACACCCCTCGGGCATCCTATCCCAGCCCCATGCAAACCTTCACATAAATCGTCTGTGCTCTCCCTTACATGCAAGCTGTGCAGTTCCTCCAGAACACACACACACATCTCCCATGTGTATTTCATTCCCATGCCATGTGAGCCCATAAGCACATTCCTCTACACTTCCCATACATGCACCCCATAGACACAAGGTCTATAACTCCCACATCTCCAGAGGCTCTGCAGCGCACAGCTCTTATGGCACCATGTGCATCCCGACACACTCCTCACACACCTCGCACCCAGGTCTGGACATCCCCCATCCGCAGCCGCCCCACCTGGGCGAGCCGCTCTCCACAGGAGCCGAGCTAGGCTGAGCTGGGCTGGGCTGGCCGTGCCCCTCCCTGCGCTGGCCCTGGCGCAGCCGGGGCAACCCCGGGACCCCCGGCCGCTGCCTTGGGAGCCGCCGCCGGGAAGGAGCGAAGGGCAGCCGCTCCCACCGCGGGCGGTATCGCCGCTGGGCACCGCTTCCCCGGCGGGCTCCGCGCTTCCCCCGCTGCCCATCCCGGCCCGGCCCGGCCGAGCAGAGCAGAGCAGCAGGTGGGCTGCGGCCGGAGCAGTAGATCCAGGACTGGGCAGCTCGGGGCGAGGCGGCTCCGGAGCGTGGGGCTCTCCCTGCCCGCTGCGCCCCGGGACGCGGAGGGAAGCCCGGGGGCGGGCACGGGCGGGGGGACCGCGGCATCCTCCGCGGGGGGAGGTGAAGTAGGCGGAGAAGGAGGAGGAGGAGGAGGAGAAGAGGGAAACCTGCTTCTCCGGAGAGGCGAGGTAGCGGCGCTGCAGCGAGCCAGCCCAGCGGCGCGGGCTGCGCGCACATGCCGGGCTTGGAGCACCGGAGCCGCGGGATTCCTGCGGGAGGCTCAGCACAGCTCCCGTCCCTTCCCCGGCGAGAGCGGCAGCTGGGCTCCGGCAGGGAGGAGGGCTCACCTACGGCTCCCCTCCCGGAGTGCGTTAATCCCAGAGCAAGCAAACCTGGTGGTAAGTACTTGTCATCTTTTATGTATGACTTTTTTACAGTTTTATTGTTCTCTACTGGCAGGTAGCAAAGGATTTCTAAGATGAAGCATTTATAGGCTCGGCTGTAAGGATAATCTCCCTGGCTCTCTCTTAGCCTCCTGAGCCTTTCAAATATAGAGATGCATATGTGGAGGCACATGTAGCAACATTCCTTCACTACACATCTACATTTTTAATGTTTCAGACAAAATGCATATACTGGGATTTAATTTTTTTTAAACTTCTGCTGTTCTCAGAGTAATTTGTATCATGTTGCACAACATGCTTAGTCTCAGAGAAGGATAAATCCTGGTGACACCACTTAAACATCCTGCATGAGGATGGGGGATGGAGATGAATGTTTAAAATCATTAACTTGGCAGAGGCAGTGAAATCACTTCTCTGCAGGCTGCCTTCATGCTATGGAGCAATATGTTTTTGGGGATTCTTTGCCTTTTAATCCTCTTTCCTGTATGTGCACATCTGGACTCTGGCCTGGCACTGCTCCCTGCACTCAGGCTGGAAGGGAGTGGCATGGCAGACTAGCAGGGGCTGGAGACCAGGGATGAAAAGACAGGAGATCCTTCCCTCCTCTTACACTTTAAAGACACTTTTTGCCCAAGTCTTGTCTTCTGCTAAGTAAATCCACAGGAATACTCCTAGAGTCGGGAAGTGGAATCAAAAGTGTTTTGAAGGCTGCATTATTCTCCCAACAAAGGGAATGGCTGAGAGGATAAGTGCAAATATCTGATTCCACACCCTTCTTCTAAGGGGTTTCCAAGCATTTGGAGGGGAGGGCGGTGTGAGTGTGGAGTTACATGACATGCAGAAGGTGTGTTCCCCACTAAGACTCTACAAAATTATGCTGCCTCTCTCTGAAGAGTGCTGGAAATGGCATTTCTGTAAGTGGAGCTGTAAGAGAAATAGTAATTTCTCTCTCATTTTAAATGCCTAAGAGGATAACTATCTTTCTCCTTCTACTTCCTGCACACATCTTTATTTCATTTTATTCTGCTAATGACTTGCATTGTTATTTGCAGAATATGATATGTGTCTTCCTGTGCAACAATGTATTTGCTGAGATGTTTCTGGAACTAGGTTCTAGGAGAGCATTTTAGGAGCCTTCTGGTTTTATACCAAAATTATGTTTACTAATAACCAAATATTTAATTTTCATATATCCAGTATTTTCTGTTTCCTTAAGTGATACTGTTCTTCTGTAGCTGGTTGCTGTGTGCTCTGTAGTTTGTAACAAAGTGCTCATGATAACAATTTTCATAGTACACTAATGTTACACCCATCCTTAGCCTTTTACAAATGAATGCTACAGGAGAAATGTTTTAACTCCAGAAGTAACTGGAGTGATTTTGTTGGTTGTAGCAGGAGAATGTTTGCTACCGGAGGACCAGCCACTAGAATGATAGGCAGGATGTCCTGTGCTGGTGTGTGATCTATTACTGGCATTTAACCTTTTTAGATGGACATGAGCAGAAAGGAAATGCCTGGTTTAATAAACATCACAACTAGAATTTTATATAAACGTGGGAGGCTCGCACCAGTTAATGGCACTGACCCCATTTTTATTGGTCTTGTAGGGAAGTCTTAAAAGGTCTGCTGCAAAGAAAGTTATAAATCAGATACTCTTCTGTTGCAAGCATGTGTCCATAGCTTTGGTTGCCTTGCTGCTTGGTGCAAAGGAGAATGAAGGAAATCATCCAGTGAAGTTCTGTTGGTTTGCTTGTATAATGCTGAAAGGGAATTATAAAGTCTGAAATGAGTTGAGATTACGTATTGCCATTGGCTTAGGTTAAATGTAAGAGACGCGTAATTTTTCACCAGTTTTTGGTCTGTTTCGTGTTCTCTGTTCTCCCTGGCTCCTCCTTTAAGTTCATTAGGACTTCCTCTGGGCGATGATCCGACTTTTACAGTCAATCAAAAGCCATACCAATATCCTTACACAGGCCAAATACACTGTACTTAGAAACACCATAAACCAACAGCTACAAATTACTTTCAGAGTCCTCCTAAAACAAAATGCAGATGTAAATAGAGTTCAGAACTGCTCCAAATGCTGTGCCTTAATGCTGTGGATGTCTAAATCCAGAAATGTGCTCAGAAGCTCTATTTGAGAGCCATGTAAGGAGATGACTGAAGTTTCTGGTTAGGCTCTGGAGAATTGGTAGCCACAGTCTGTGGTTGTTGGACTCTTCTGGGTAGTTTGAATTCAGGTCTGAGCATGGGCTGGAAGTGATCCTGGTTTTGCAGACAGACTCATCTCCTTTCATTCATAAACTTGTCAAGTACATAATAAAACACTCTGTGGTTGTTTGCCCTCGCTGTGTTTAGAGCTGTACTCAATAGCTTTTCCAAACTTTATTCCACAGGTATGAGTTAGGAGTAAGGAAGGTAATTTTTTTCTTCCCTTTGCTGATTACACACTCTTCTCTCTTTGATGCTAAATCACTCTGGTTTTTTATGACCTCCCATGGAAGGTTAGGTGATCCTTTCTGTCATGGCTCTGGAAACACCTTGCTGCACCTGTTGCAGTAGACTTTCTCAACTTTTCCTGTGGCATCCACTGCACCAAACAGGATCTTAGCAAGCTTTGTACAGCTGCCTTCATCCCACTGATGGCAATGCTTCCGTGATGTACATTAGGGCTACATATGTTGTTTGGATTTCAGCACTGGATGCAGAGAAGATATGATTAATCTATAGTGCTGAAAAGGATTCATCAGTGACGCCACATGGTTCCAGGTAGGATGGACTTTGGAGTTTTTTTTAAATTTAGCATAGCTTTAAATGCCATCCACGTTGTCTCGGTTTTACTAAAATTTGTGTCTTTTACAGTATGGGTTTTGCTGAAATCTGTGTCTTTTCTGAGTAATTGTACAGGGTCTATGGAGTGTGCTAGAGCAAGGTCTGTCTCTAATAATGTTTTCATTAAGCCTCTCTACAGACAGAAGAGTAAACTAATTGCCAGACTAACATGTCATTTGGCTCTGCGAACAAGCTACTGAACACTAACTTATGAATGGAAACTTAAAAGGCTCATTAGCAACCTGCTACATGAAAGAAATGCCAAAGTGAAATGAAAATACATTTATATTCCTGTTGTTGTTGTTGCTATTAAAGCTGATCTAGAATTCCAGTATAGTTTTCGTGGGAATCTTAACTAATTTAATAAACTTTTTTTGCCTCTGAACTTTCAGCAGCTGCTCTTTCTATAAAAGCTAGGAATAACTGGTTCTTCTTTAGTAGGAATGAAAGGGGAATTGAGCTCTATAGAAATGAGGAGATTAGAGCTCCATGAGGCATATACCCATTTAATGCTGCTGGAAACCAAACCTGCTTGAATAATCTTAACTCTCACTTCTGGTGAGCAGAAATTCTAGGGGAAAAAGAAAAATTCCCTTAGTGACTTATTAACAAAGGCTTTTCAGGTTTGCTGGGATTTATCATGTGAGCCTAATCTACCTTTTGTTCATCCAGTTGGCAGGCTTTAAGATTTAAAAGGGTCTGCAGAAACTCCTCCCCCAAACTCCTTATTTAATTAAAGAGGCTTGGTGCATTATTTACTTTTAAGTCTTCCATTTATGTGGGAACAATGAGTTTGGGTTAATATTGTAAAATATTTGTGAATGCTGCATTATAAGCAGGGAAGAGAAACAAACTTTGGCTACACCTTCAAATTCACACTGACCTAAATGGGTTCAGTGAGAATGACTGAAAGTGAGGCTAGACATATGTGAATGTAAAGTATAAACACAGGTGTGTAGCTCTGCAACTAATTTGTCAGCCTCTGTAGGTGATTTAAAGGGCCTGGAGGAGAGTTAGTTTCATTTGCTTCTCTGAGAGTCATTGGATATGCAGATCAGGCTTTGCACATACCAGTAATTTTTGTATTTTGCTTTGGTAGTTCATCAGAGACAGACTGGTAACTGTAGTTCTCTCACTAGCTTCCCCAGCTCCTTCTCCTCCCCCACTCCATTCATCCCTGTAGCTGTGAGCATCAAGTTGCAGATAAAACGACTTCTGAGAGAGCAATGGGATGCAGCTCTTGCCAAAGGCAATTAAGTGCTTAGGATTACAGTGTGCTTTACAAAGTGTGTTCTTGCTGAATCCCTTTCCTCTCCTGTTTGCTGGCACTAAGCAGTTTCTTGGCACTTACCTTTGTTGTAACAAGTCTGAGCATTGCTAAACTTCACTACAGCATGTCTAGCAAGCTGCAGTGTCTTCTGTTTTGAGGATAGTCTTTCTGGTGATTCTTTACTGGGAGTCAGCTTGACCTCATCACCTTTGCTGTAATTGGATTAAATTCACTCACTTGCCAAAAACACGACCAGCTGACAGCATATTAATTCTTCAGACTGAAGTGCTGTTTTGTATGCATAGGTTCCGTGGTACCAAAGGCAAATTTAGGGCTTGTGATGCAGCCAGTGTGTCACAGGATACAGAATTGTCACAGAGGGATGTTTTCAGTTATTTTCTTCATCAGAAAATGGTTCAAACAGACCACACATTCTGTGTGAAAGTAGAAGATGTAACTTGTGGGAGAAGAAATGACTTGCTCTATTTGCCAGTCCCGTGCAACACTTGCTGCTGCTTCTTGTGAAATGTGATAAACTGCCCACAGACATCCTGGCTGAGGAAAATGAGTGATGGCTTGTGCTGTTTTACACACTCACTGCAGTTTATTTCTAATTATTGCACAGCAGGTTAAAATCATTATTCTGAGTTGTTGTTTTACTGCTTTTTTTCTGTTATTCTTCAGCAATCTTGTGATTGGAAGTATTTGCAGAGTGGCATGATAATATCTGAACAAAAGAAATGTACCCAAAAAGGATACTGGAACTGTGTAGTGAAGGATAATCTGATCACCAAGCCTGTAGTTTCACCCAGAGACCTTTTATATACTGTTTAAACCAGTGTAATCCAGCTTTCAGTGGGAACCACTGCTAAGCAGCAAAAATCACTATCCTGATTGTTAACCTCAGCAAAATGTTAAAGGATGAGTGGGTAATGGGGAGAGCAAGGACTAAGTTGCAAATACTCTTACAAAGAGGATTTGGGAGACACAGTATGGCACAGGCACTCTGAGATATTCCAAATAATGAAAGGATCCCAGTTTTAGCTTTTCTTATCTGCCTGGAAGTATTGCAAATTTCCTGTTTGCTGCAGAGGCCTCTGAGAGCTGTGCTTTGCAGGCAGCATGGGCCAGAGGAACTAGAGCTCCCAGCTCTGTATTCCGAGCAGGGCATTGTTGCACTTGATTTCAAGGTGATGTTGCTTTCTCTAAATTCTATAAACTGATGAACATTTCCGGTGCAAAACAATAGGCAGACAAGGTGAGACAGGGGTGTGAGATTTTCCATGTCTTCTAAATGACAGTCACAATTTAATTTACTATGGGAATTAGCAGTGCAAATAATCACCAAGATGTCTGCTTTAATACCCTATTATAAAATGCATGTAGTTCCCTAATATTTTTGGCAGTGTTGACTATTAGGAAGTTGCTTGTCTCCTAATGGAAGACATATATAATAATTCCATTAATGCTTTATAATAATGCATGCAGTTTGTTAAATACTGAAGTAAAGGGCTTTTTCATTCACACGTTTTATGTCATGCAATTGGAACCAATGGTACTTTAAAAAATTTTTAAAAAAAATACCCTCAGGACCAAAATACTGACCATCTCTCCTGGACAAAGATTAAGTCTGACTGGGGAAAAGAGTAAAGTATGTGGGCATGTTCTGTAAGAATCACTCACAAAGTCCAGGTCAGACATACACTGTATGTTCTTACACTGTTGATTGCATCAAAAGGAAAGTTACAAACCAAAGCAATAAGCAAGCTGTGTTTAAAATACACAGGAAAGAGAAATTTGTCAAATATGGGCCGCTTTATTTAGGCTATTTACCTCAGATATTTTAGGATTAAAAACTTTCCTTTCCTTTGGTGAAGAAGATATTAAGTCAGTACTTCATGTCTGAAAGCGTTACTGACTCATCACTAGTTTAAGTCCAGCCTGGTTTTGGAGGTGAGAAACCTCTTCTGTTGTGTGCAGTGTGAGTTTACAGCAGAGCTGTTGTGGGTTAGGCTGTGTGGCACAGGCTGCTGCTGTTTCAGAGCTGACATTGTGGTCCTGGTGGCCTCGGGGGTGTACCATGGGCAGGGCCTGAGAGAGCCTCGCAGAGGGAGCCCTGGCTTGGAAACAACAGCTGGTGTCTCACCCCCAGCATCACAGCAGTGCAGTTCCTCTGACCTCAACAGAGTTGCAGCATTCATGGCTTTCAGTGACGTGGGAGCAAGACTGGGCCCATATTCTTTTAACTGGTCTATTTAGCAGCTCTTTTCCATATGCAGTCTCCATGCCAGTGACAGGAGCTTCCTGGAACTGACAGCAGACACAAAAGACCCTCTTCTCTAAACCACTGGACCTTAAGAATTTTGAAAGGATGTTACAACAAGCCTCATAATACACCATTGTCAGGCTCTCTCTGAAGAGGCCTGCAGTGGTATCATACCTCTAAGCTTTCCAGAGGGGGTGTGATGACCCCACATGAAAAAAAAATACAAGAGTAATGGTTTGGGTGGCTATGAGGAATTTTATGGTACTACTTCCCCTGGCTGTAACTTGAAACCAGCTGGAGGCATTTAGTGCTAACTGAACTCTATATAAAGAGGCAGGCAAATATCTGAGCATGTATCCTGCAGGTTTTTACAGAAGAGATCTTGGCTTGTGAGTCTGTGCATTCTGGCTGCCTCTTTCTCACAGACAGGGGAGTGGTGAAAGAAGGTTTGTTTTATTTTCTCCTACATTTCCCTTTCTTCTTCCTACTCATTTTCCTGTTCCTTTGCAGCACAGCAGTTTTTCATGTTGCTGTGAAAGTGCCTGTGCTTGTGAGTAGAGTGAGCACATTTGAATGGAAGAGGCCGTGGGTTTGGGAAGTCTCGAGGTGCAGCATTCCCAAGGGAGGGGCAGGATTTGCATTCCCTCCCTCAGCCCTGCTCAGGGATGTGCCTAAAGGTGTGTCTGTGGGATGGCAGAGGGTATCCAGGAGGGAATCCCCTCACGGTGAGGGGGCAGGAGCGCGGCTGTGCAGGCCTCACCTCCCGCCATGCCGCCTTTAAAGCACTTCCCGCCATTTTACCTCGGCCCCGGCCTGTGGGATCAAGGCTTTGCTTGGGGAATTTTGCTCAAGTTTTAGGCTAAAGTCTACCTGAATTTAGGCACTGGGGTACTTATTGATCAAATAATCCCATCTTGTGCAGAGTAAAAGTCAGTTTCATGTGTGTTTTCTTAAAATGCTTCTAAACTCAGTCAGCAGAAACATTGCTCCTTCACTTTACCTGAAATTGTGCCTTTATCGAGTTCACCTCAGATGACAATAAAATGTTGAGTTCCCATTCAATTTATTTAGTTCTTCCTTGATACAGAGCTCAGTTATATTCCTTTTCCAAGGTATTTCCAAGCTATAGCTGTGGGTGTTGATGTGGCCCTGGTTAGCCTGGGCAGAAGTGGGGGCTAACTTCCTGACTGGACCACAGTGACAGCAGAAAATGAGGTTACAAAAATAAGGACTTGCAGACACTTCACCAGCAAGGACAGTCGGACGTGGTCAGATAATTCTCTAGGTAAAATAGTGTGGGCCTTATTACATTCTCCATGTGAGCTATTGACCTTAAAATTAATGTAGGATCCTCTGACTGAAAATGCTGTACCACATTTTGCTTTGTATCAGAGGGTGAAAGCAAACATATATGTGTAAATAAGTTTTAGTAATTGTTATTCCATTGATTTTGTATTATATTGTACTTTGCTGGACAACTGAGGTGACCTTTGAACTTGCTCATCAGTTCATAAGCACTGCAGGATCCTGTGGGTTTATTATATGCACATACACCTATAATACAGGTCCATTGTATTAGTAATGTGTGGCTATTGATATTGGAGTAGGGGACTGTAGTAACAAGCCTACTCACCAAATTGCAGAGAAGAAAAATGCATGATGTTTCATGTCTGTTCATGCCTGTCATGATTTCTGTGGTGAGCTTTCCAGTGCTAGTTCCTTTCTAGCTGGTTTTCTTACTATTGTAATGTTTTGAGACAGATTGTGTCACAGACAGGAACAAGAGAACTTTGTCAAACTTTGTTAGTTTATCTGTGTAGCATAATGTTTTTTCCTATAGGGCCAAACAAAAATATTTTTAAAAACTGTACGAGTAACAAGATAATGAAATAAATTGCACATCAAAACAAAGGATTTATTGTCTTGAAAACAAACTTGCTGTAATTGCATTTCTTATGAGTTTTTTTTTCCTCTTTTCCAAGCTAATATTTCATTTACAAGACAGGAAATTCAGCCTTGCTGATTGCATTTTTAGACCTATAAATAACTTACTGTCTTCAAAGATGGTATTAATTTAAATAATGCTTCTAAAATAAAACTTTGATGAATTAAAAATTAAATTAGGTAGGTAAAATAATTACTTACTGTACTGTGTGTACAGATGTTAAAGGTGTTTTTAGGCAAAGGGTGTTATAAGAGAAGTTCTGGCACTTGTAACTGGTCTAAATTGTTTCATTTCCTTTTCTTTGCTGGTTGTATCTGTCTCTGTCCCATTCTCGCCCCTGTCATGAGGGGGAATGAATATGTTTGCTTTCTATCACCTTGCTCTTTTGTTGGGATCCTTGCTTATCCTCAGGAAGCAGTGTGATGTGTGGGAACACTAAATTGACCTAAAAAATGAGTAACTTTAGAACTGCCTCAGTGCTCCAGTTAGCCCAGTGCTGTGTCTGACAAGTTAACAGGAGAACCTGCAACAGCTGTTTCTTGAGATCCATTTCTCTCCACACATCTCCAGTTTCCACAGCTCTTCTGTTAAGGATATTAGAGGATATGTACCTGTTTAGTCGTTTAGGTGTCTATTTATGGACCTGTTGACTGGAGTTTGTTTAATCCCTTTTTGAACCCATGAACATCCTTTGCCTTCAGAGTCTTGCGTGACAACAAGTTCCAGAAGCTTGTAACCAGCTGGATAAAATGTCCTTTCTATTTAAATGAGTTGGTTGCAGTGAGTACTGCCTTGTTCTGGTTTTGTAGGGTTGGGCAAACAACTGTTGTGCATTTAGTAGCTCATGGGTTTTTTGTTATACCTGGTCATATCCACTACATATGCCTTCTTTCTGAGCTGGGGACTCCCAGCCTTTTTAGTGTCTCCATTTCCATCTGGTTGCCCTTTTTGACAGCTTGGGAATGTCCTCCTTAGTCTGAGGAGAACAGATCACAGTACTAAAGTTGTGGGAGCGCACAGGCTGTGAGGAGAAATGTCCTGCCTTACTCTTTATCTGAGGATTCCAGTGATGTTGCTGGCTTTTTTTGACTCCTGTTGAACACTGAAGCAAGGGCTTCAGAGAACTGTCAAGGATGGCTCTGGCTTCCAAGTAGGAATGTTTAGAATTGATACTGCCTTGAGGAATTACTACACTAAAGCCCATCTGCCAACATTTTCCTCAATCATTTAATTTTGTTATTGATGAACATGCTGAATAACACCAGTTCCAGCACTGATCCCAGGAATTACATTGCTGATTCTTCTCCATTTAAAAAGCCTGTGAAGCATTACTCTTTCTAATGTTCACTCTCCTACTTCAATGAATTCAGACTTGTCAGATTGTGGTTTCCAGGTTCCCTACACAGCCCTTTCTGCAGCTGGAAGTTATGCAGGCAAGATTTGTGATTCTCAGGCACAGATCCTCTCTGTAGCTCTGGCTTGCATACCTTGGCTAGTGGTCTGTAAATTCATATTTGAGTTTCTTCAGAACTTGTGTGAAAATTGTTTTGTCTCAGTGCTTTATTAACATCTAGCTTCCTTGTTCAGTCTGGTATTTCCTGATTTTACTTCAGATTGCTCTGGTTCCTCTACCAGATTTGCAACAGAGAGTGCACTGGATGTGTAAATCTCCCCAAAGATTTCATCAGTAAAGGCTGATGTAAAGAATTCCCTGAGCTCTTCTGCTACAACTGTATCATCCCTATCTGTGCTTTATACACCTTTATCATCCAGCAGCTGGACTGCTTTTCCTAGCTAGTTTCCTGTCCTTGATGTATTTCAAGAGCTGTTTACTAGCACAGTCATCTTTGTTTGCAGGCAGTTTTTGGATTGTCTTTTAGCCCTTTTAATTTCCTGCTTACATTTTACTTGCCATGTTTTATGGGCTCCCCTGTCTTTACTTAAGCAATCCATTTTCTGTGAGCTGACCTATGCCCTGCAATACTCTCCTAACTCTCCCTGAGTCTTCCTGCTTTTTGAACTGCTCCTTTTGAGTGTCCTCTTTTTTTTTTTTCCACATCCTTACATGATTCTATTTCTTAAAATTAAATAACTGTACATAGGTTTTGTTTGATGACCCTTAAATCAGAGCTGTTTTTTGTGTTACTTAACAAGTAGCCTTTATAGCTTTCTCTGGTTTGGATGAAACTTAGAAGTTTTGTTTTCCACTGGAGAGCTGTATATGGATCTAGAAAAATGATATTATATCATCCCTTTCTTTTGCACAGGGGCCAATACTGAGTATTTCTAAACATCCTTATTCTTAGTGTTCTTAGTGTATAGCACCTATTAATACTGTACTACTCTGTGGAAGCCATCTACCAAAACTGAAGGGCACAAGCTTTGTATGAAACTGTCTGGTGCTAATGGAGCTGGATATGTTATTGTCTTTTGCATGCATCCAGGATGTGCAGTGGTAATGAAAACTTTGCATTTCTGAAACCCTGAGCTAAATTATATATAAAATTCAAAACCTATGCACTTGAAACATCCAACAGGAAGAGAGCCCTGCTTTTCCAGTTTTGCAGACATGAAAGAAAACCTGAAGGAGAACACTCAGTGGTTATATGAGAAGTCTCTGTGGACATGTTTACAAGAGCTCAAGTGTGTTTATATTTGTTCCTGTGCAATTACTGGAGGATTGTCCTTATTCCATAAAACATGTGTATGTATTTGAAGGAGGAGTACAGGTGTTTACTCTCTACAGATGCACTTTGAAGAACTTCTTGTACAGATGCAATCCAGCATTGAAACAGAATATGCAAACAAATTATTGCTGAATAATAGTGCTTGGCTAGTTGAAACTAATATTAATCAACAATACCTAGGTGGGTGAATAAATATAGGTACTGTCTTCTTTTTGCCCTGACCACAGGATTAAAGCCTTTGTGGTTTTTTAATTTTATTTTTTTTTACCACTGTGGCACACCCTGTCCCCTGCTAATTGCAGAATGTCTCACATTCTGTAAGTGGATACACCTAAATTTGCAGAGTTCGTCTGTTTGAGCCTTTACTTAACCTGTGAGTTCTGGACCAATCTTGCTTCAGATCTAGCTATGTGTCTGTGCTTTGTTGTTGAAACTCTTCGATTCCAGCCTGCTACTTTTCTTCCAGGACCAGAAAGCTGTTGGAAGTGTATATGCTGTCTCTGGGTGATGACTTTACTGATGAATTGCAGGAGTTCCCCATCCTATGATGAGCTAAATAATGAAGCAGAGTTCTATATTTCTATAGTTACTGCTAAAAAATGAAAGTGAAATTGTCCAGAGCAATTTCTTCATCAAAGCTGACCGAAATAACATCTGTGGTGAGAACCTGTGCCTCATCACTTCACTGTGACACGTGCAAGGGAAATGATGTTATATGAAGCAGTTGCTTGTCATGGAGAGGAGCTGATCTTCATGATACAGACAACTGCTTACAGTCCTGTATCAGGCTAACCCATTCTCTTGAGTGATTTCTTATCAAGTGAAATTTCTGTGGCTGTCAGGATCTTTTGTGGTCCTTGACTTCTGTGGAGGGCTTTAGCTGTGGCATTGTTCTCACTGCCAGGCTTCAGGAGGATTTTCATTGTTATCTAGAGAACATCTTCTACTTTGCAGTTGGATTGGTAGCTTTATATTACTACTGCAGCCAGACTTCACTTGTCTAATATTTAAGTATCAGTAATCTCAACAGCATAATAATTCATTGCTTTCAATTAATTTTTGAACTGTACAATACATTCCTTAATTTGGATTCTTTGCAGGATCTCTACTCGAATGTTTCATGAATGCTATGGTCATAGTCCATAATACTTTCATCACTAGGTTTGAAAACGCTTTACAAAGGAGTATCAGAGAGAAAGGAGTTTGAAAGGACTTCTCTAAAGCCTGAAAAAAGGTAAGAAAGATGAATCTTCTGTTTTTATGTCTGAATGCAAAGTTGTCTTAATTATCTTTAATGCAGGCTTAGCCTCGATTTAGCTTAATGTACCGGAAAAAACCCCAAAACCAAAATAGTCACTTACAAATGCAAATGTACCCATGAGAGTGTTTAGGTATTATCAAATATTTAAACTCTTAGCTTTAAACTGCATGCTTGACATGCAGAATTTCTGGAGCTCACTGGAGAATTTTTTGGGGGTGAATTTTTTAGCCTAATTCACTGTGAGTCTCTAATGTGCAATTATTTTTCCCCTCTACTTGAAATTTAATATTAGTTCTATTAGTTCAACTGGATTAATTAGCTCAAAAATATGTGCTTAATTAAGTGGCAAGCCAAAATAATAATTTCTTCCAAAATGAGAGATTCAACTTCTGAAACTGTTTTTACATTTACTATGACAACTTATTATCCATACATGTTCTAGTCTGTTGATCAAGAAGCCTTTTAGGTGCTTATAAAGTAGACATGAAGCTACTACAAGCTACTTTTGGGAGTTGGTAGCCTGAAAAAAATAACCCTTCAAACTTATTACATGGAAAATCCTGTACCTTGCCCCTTCTAGATGACTGAGTTGAGGTACAGAATCAGAATCTGGTATTAATATTTTGAACAGCTCTGGTTAACTTTAACTCAGAACAAGGATTGACTGCTCCCTTTTGTATGCTGGAGTTACATAGTACAGCAATTAACTGGGAGCTGTGTTATGCCAGCTTGCTGTGCAAACACTGAGCAAGGCCTTGTCACTGCCTCTGAAGAGTTTTGTCCAAGATGATGAACAGCTGCTTAATTCTAGTGCAGTGATATATCTACAGATTGATAGATATGTATATAATTTTTCTAATGGGGAGCTGTACTGAACTGATAAACCTGAGTACTTGTGATATGTTTGTTTGTTTAATCTCAGGATTTACTGTACTTCTGCTTTTACTCTGCTGCTTTTCAAAAGTGTGTGTCATTTCATTCCCCTTGTACCATATTCAATGGTGTTGTTAAAACAGATATCTCAGAAAAACAGATATCTCAGAAAGTCATGTGGAGTTTTTTCTCATTTGAGAAAGATAGGAGACCAGAATCTCATGTAACACCTTTTTTTTTTTTTTTTTTGTATTACTATTTTTTCCTCCTGAGTTGTTTCCTTTCCTCATACTGTAGAAGAAAACCATTTTCAGCTTTAGACTTCTGCAGCTTCAGTTTCCAGCCCCTGGGTTTTGGTATGTGTCTGAGATAACTTTAGCATCTGGTACTGCTGGTTTTCCTCTGAAGGTACTGCTCTGAGTGATAAGAAAGCTTATAACCCTCTCAAACTGAACTTTGTATGGGTTTTGGCTATAATATGCATATATGTATATATTTATATTTTTTAATCTATTTTCCCCAGTCTCCAAATCATTGTCATGCCCCATTTAATTCTCTCCAGACTTTTTCAATGTCCTTTTAAGGACAGGAGTGAGGTGGAAGACATTTTCCATTATGTGCTTGTGCGTCAAACTGAGAGGCCTTGCTCGAGCTTCGAAGTTCTCCAGAGTGGTAAATTTAAACCAAACACTGGGGAACAAAATGCTAAGGCTGTGTGCTTTTTAAAGAAAAAAGGAGGGGAAGATCTAACTAGGCCCTGGGGATCCATCTTCACTGTGCCTTATTACCACAGCTTTATCCTTTCCAGTTCCTAAAGATGCTGTCACTATTGAACTCTAATGACCTGATTAATGCATTGGAGGGATGCCTATAGATTGTGGTATTGATATTATTTCCAGATGGCTTCCTGGCAGGCAGATTGGCAACAAGATGTCATCTTTGTGGTGATGAGGAGGAAGAGTGTGGATATTTTACTTTTTATTTTAATGGAGCTTGTCTCAGCAAATAAATACCAGTCATTGGGTCAGTTGGTCTGAAAACCAGTAGCCTTGTGGTAAGCTGAATTCTGTAGATTTATTGGAGTCTATAGAGTAATACAGGAAAAGGATATGATATCTATATTGCTTGCAGAGACTTAAGAGCCCTGTAATACCTGCTCCTCCTTCAGTCAGCAGGGAGCTGTCTTTTGAAGCTGCATGTATCCTGTGCATGTGAAATCTCTGGGATAATCCCAGCCGTGTTTCTTGGGGCAAATACTGGATTTCACAGGATTTAATTCAGAGAATTGAGTTCAAGCAATAAAGCAGGCAGCAGCTGTTAAAAATTCCTGAAACACCACTGCTTAGAATTTTCTTCCTGTATTTTTGCTTCAACCAGGCAGCACTGATCAGGCTCAATATAGATGAGAAAGAGTTAAATTGAATTACTGACAATATCCAGTGGGTCAGACTGAATGAACTGCCCTTTTGTGACAGCAGTGTAGTGTCCAACCCACTTTTCTGACCCACAAAGAAATTGCTTTTTTTTAGTGACAGTGTTGTGTGTGCATGATGGCCACATGTACAGCTGGTTCCATTTAACCCATGAGACTGAAACGTGAAGTAGCTTCTTATTTTTATTGTTAAAGCAAAGATTAACCTTTAATTCCTTTTTCTTACATGTGGATTTCTTCCATACATCAGTATATAAAGTGCAGACTTGTTGGGCAGAAGAATCAGCTGGGAGACTTGGAGTGTCACAGTAAATCTGCCTTTGGATTTGAGTCCTCTCAGACCTAGAAAAATGTTTCAGTTCCCTGAAGGGAAAAGAGACAGATTCAATAAACTGAAAATTTTCTTATTTTTTTGGTGGGATTTGCAAGCTGTGCTGTTTCACCGCTTCTAACTCATTTTAAAACCAGTTCAACTGTCTGGAAAAGCTGTTGCCTGTGCCAGCAGTATTGTCCATTTGTTTTGTGCATCACAGCTTACATAGAAATTTCCCTGAACTTTTTCCTTCCACCTTCATTACATTCCTGTTTCACACACATAAATGCCTGATACTGCCTGTGAACGTGCCAGGACATAATTTTCTTCTTTCTTACCTGTTGATCTCTTTTAAAGTCAGAAGAGATTAAGGTGGGATGAGATGTGTTTTGATGGCTTTGAGACCACGCTTGCCCCCAGTGGTTTGCACAGAAAGTGCTTTATGGAGGTGGATGCTGTAGCTCTAAACTGTTAATGCACAGACTTTGACATTCAGCTTAGGGAGAATGTTGTGCTGTTGAACTTCCTGGGCTGGAAGAGAGGAAGATAATAAACTGCTGTAAAAGTCTGGGCCAGTTTCAGGCCTTAATAACAGTTTTTGCTGTGAGGAAGCTCTGAAATTGCAGTGATTCTGAGCCAGGCCATGCTATAAATCTGAGATGTTGGAGACAACTTGCTCGTAATGTTCTCTGAGATTTTTTTAGAGACAATGTGGTTCCTATTGCAGTATGCCTCCTCATTCTAGAAGGACTTGCAGCTGATTCTACTACTGCTGACATCAACAATGCTGCAAACTCTGTTCTTTCTCTTAATCAGCAAATATTTTTTTCTCCTAGACTGTGAAGCAGTGGTTTCTTTTTAGAGATGGGCTTCTGCACCCTACCTCTAGGCGGGTAGAGTGCAGAGTAGCAAGGAGAGGCTCATGCTTTTGGCTAATTACATTTTTCTACTTCATTTAAATTCAGTTTGTGACCTGTCCTTCATCAGCTTCACTCCTGAGTTCTACATTGCTTCTTTTTACAGCCAGATCAGCAAAAACACCATAGGAGTTTTAAATGATGCATACAAGACACAACATGAGAAAGCCAACTCCTTCTGCCATAGATCTAAACCAGCTCAATCCCTAATGTATGATTTGTGTCTTGTGTATATCTGGCCAAATGCTTCCATGCCATAATTAATGGCAACTGCCTGGTGATCAGTTTCTAGTGGAAGGATCAGTACAGCTTTCTTTGGGAAAGCTTTTGAGGAAAACCAGTGTTCATTCCACCACTTAAATTGTCTTTCAAAGACCCACAGTAGCCTGAAAAAGACAGAAGCAACACAAGTCTTGCTCTAGTTTGGATTAAAAAATGGAATTAATGTGGACAGAAAAATAGATATCAGTGTCATTGGTAGCTTCTTCCATAGGAAAATAAATTGGGCTCATTGCTATAGATGTTTGAGAGGGGCAGGAAATGGCTTGGCTTGGTCCATCTAAACCAAGGAAATCTGAAATTGAGATTTATGTTCCCAGTGTAATTCTTAGAGTTGTGGGCAGGGAGGGAGAAAAGGAAGTGTATTCAGTGGTGTGAGGCTAAAGGCAAATTGCCCAGATCTGCCCTCAGAAATGTAAGCACAACTTTCAGTAGTTTCAGAGAGAGCTGCACGAAATAATGAGAGGATAATGTGATCCAACTCCGGCACTATCCTTGCAGTGAATGACCCCCAGGTGGGCCTGTCCAGCCTTATTTACAGTGGCTGTGCCTTACAACCTTTTTCACAGTCTGACAGTTAGGTGAAGTTTGGGTTCCTTATTTAGAGGGATTCTGCTCTCTGCTGTATCGGAAGTGTTCTTCTGGTTTCTCACCTGAGAATGTTCACTGTTCATTGTGCACCTATGACTGTTATGCCTCTGGTTATTGTATCCTCTCAGTACTCAGAATTATTTTAGCATTTTTCTGTTTGGTTTTGGTGGTTTGATCTCAGTTAACAGTGGCTAGCAAGAGTGGGGCTCAAACTCAAAAGAGGGATGTTTACCATGAGAAACAGAATGAACCTGGGGATTATATACACATGGAAGTTTACCCAGTTAGGTTGGAAAGATGCAGCTTTTGGTGTGGAACTGTTGCTCTCCAGAAGCACCTCTGACTTCTCACTGTGCTTCTCTGCTGTCTGTGCAGGAGAAGGTGGGAGCACTGATGATGTTATGCCCATGGTCCCTGGAAATGCCCTGATTTTACCCAGTGGACAGAGAGCTGTGCCAAAAAGTTAAATTAGCACAATTCTTCCTAGTTCCTCACTTTATATCTCAACTTTTAAGTTCCTGAAAATCAGCAGTGTGTTTAGTCCTCTCCTTGGCTGTACCTCACACCTTTTTCTCAGTACCACAAAATTAGCTGTACAAAATATTACTGAAAGTTCATTACTGTGATTTGTCATTTTTTACACCTCTCAAAAGCTGTTAGGTGCTATATTATGAAGGAAATAAAGAATATAAATACTCATCTGCAGAAATCAACATATGAAAGCAACTACAGTTTTCTATGAGTTTTCCTAAAAGTTATTTCCATTTGAAATATTAACTGGGGTCCAGTGGATATGGCCTGTGAATTGTTCTGTGCTTCCACCAGAGAGCTTGCTCAATTAAAGCCTAGAAATAATTCAGTTAAATTTATAATGGGGATTGTTTGAGGTGTGTCCTTTCTTCCAGTTTCACCTTCTAGTAAAGCCTTATCACACACACAGGTGCTTTGTCCCAGTGGAAGCCATAAGGAGGCTTTGAAGCTCATTTCCCACAGTTAGAGGCAATTGCCTCTATGTTTGTACCAGTCCCCTTGGGAGCTGTGAGAGCCACAGCGTGTCTTAGGCTACTGTGTTGCTGTATCTTCTGCTTCCTCAGCTAACCCAGAATACCTAGGGTAATAAAAGAATAAAATAAAATTGTTTTATGACTCCCATTCATCTCTGCACTGAAGTTTCGTGCAAACTGATAAAACTCCATCTCTCCTCACACTAGAAAGTATCAGAAAATCCCCTTAAAATGTCTCTTGGAGCCTGACTTTAAATTACACTTATGGGCCATATTAAAAACTCAAAAGGTAAATAATACTTGTCTCCTGTCTATTTAGGTGGAGAGCTATAGCCTGAATTTCATTTACTACTGCAGGGGCACTTGCAGGATTAACATTTGCTGGTTTGCAGAAGAATTGCTCTGGTTCTTGCCTGTGCACCAGATTTGGATGCAGTGAGGTCAAACCCAGATTTGCCTTCTTTCATTTGCATAATGTAACATTGACACTTCCCAGCTCCCCTCCTGTTCTCTGTTCCCCAAAAGTATTCTAATATTTGGAATTTGTAAACACAGGATTTTGGATTCCGTATGCATCTGGAATTGATAAGCTGTTGGTATTACTGAGCTGTAACCCTTTATACCTCTAACCTAGGAATGCTCTAGAGAGAACTCACAGGCGCATCTGATGGAGATGCAGGCAGATTCTAAACAGCTAAAACCAAAATGAGAAAGTTGCTGTTGAATGAGTGGAATTTTCATTGAAAACTATGTACCCTGGGGGGCAGGAGGGGGAAATAAAAACAGTAGAATCCGTTTGGCAATAAATGCAGCCATAATATTTTTGAGCCAGTAACTGAAGAGGTGTGAGTCAAATAAAGCCTGTCAGATGGCATTAGTGGGAGAGAGAACCTTTTGGAAGAGACACGATAGTGAAGGCAAAAAAAACCCCACCAAGCAAAAACCTCACCCCTAACAGAATCTTGGATTAGTTGAGGTTCAGTGAATGGCTTTGTTAAAAACACAAGAGAAGAATTTAAATAGAGAAGGCCTGATAAGGTGCAGGGCATCAGAGATCTGTTTCCATAGTGACAATGTTCAAACACAGGCCTAGAGGGACAGGAATACCATTGCAGATGAACTCCACAGAAGACATCCATCTGCCAGTGGGGATACTCCTGTTGATTGTCTGAGGTTTTTCCCTATTAGTTAGATTTGGGGTAAAGGTGGTAAGGGGAAAACAAGGCTTAGACAAACTATTGACTTGGCAGACCACTGCTTCCTTCCATCTTCTGATTGCTGCATTTCGCGTGTCCTCTACACATATTTTTACTTTTGTAAATTTACTGTCATAATTGTTAAAAATTGCATTCAAGTGTTTAGAGAAAAGGAATAGACACCTCCACCCCTACTTGCCTACTGGAGCAAACACCACTTTACACCAGTGTGGGATTAAAGTTTGCATGTTCCTTTACATCTTTGTTTATTCTCATTTGATAAGTAGGTGCACTAATCTAAGTGAGCTCCTTGTGAGGGTAACATGGTGCATTTCATGTTTTGTCTTGCCCACTGTCCTGATCACCCTGTACCACTGGGAAATTCACCAAGCATCAGCATCAACTTGTTTTCCTAATTGATGCTTTTCCCTTTGAAATGCAAGGTCAAGCTATGGTTAGAAAAATTTGTTTCATGTAACAAATATTGTGGTGTTTGAGTTCTTCCTTCCATTGTTCTTCTCAAAATTGCTATTCTGTGGATTTTTCTTCATTAAGCATGCTCTGCAAATGAGCACAAACACCTTAAGCTATAGCTGTATAGAACAGATTTTAAGATTAAAAGCATACCAGTCATGTCTGTCTAAACCATGATACATTTTCTTGAAAAACCCCACCATCTTTGACTAAAACTACAGCAGTTCATGGACTTGAACTTTTTTAGTATGGGCTGAATAAACAACCTAGTAAAAGAAATGTATGTGGGAAAAGGGTAGAAAAAACTTTTTGTGGGTCTTCAGCAGCTTGACTTCATTGCATAAAAGACTGAGGCAATATGGAAGTGCTGATTTCTATGAGAATGGCCAGGTTGAGACAAATCTCAATCACACATGAGCAGCTTCATACTTGGGATGGATCAGCTCATGCTTATCATTACCATGACAATTCTTAAAGTGTTTGAGACCATATGCAGTCATTGGAGTTGCATCTAGTCTGAATCTGGTCATTAACCTGTTTTCATCCAAGAACACAAATAGATTGAATTGGGAATGTTGTGCACTCTTGACCTTAAGAGTTAGGGAGAATTACCTAGGGAGGAGTTTTGGCTTTAGTGAGGTAAATGTATTAAATTTTCCCCCAAAATCAGTTAGTTGACCCAAAATTTTACCTTTAGTTGACCCAAAATTTTACCTTTTAAGGTAACTTGAATGTATATTGCAAAATACTGACTTTCTGTATGTTGATTCAATAGCTCCTTTATGAAGACACATCCCAAAGGTACTCAGAAGCAGAGGGAAGAAAAGCAAATAACAGTGAAAGTGCAGTGTCTTGGCATGAACACACTAACTTTACACATGCTATTCTAGTTGCCTGTGTGTTTGTTTTGGTTAAGGAAACAGGCTAGTACAAACGTCCTGTAATGGCATAGATTTGAATATATAACTTAGACTGTGATGATGACATTAAACTTGGAAAAGAATTCATTAAAAATGGATATTTTTGCAGGAACTAATTATGTTTTGTAATGAAATCCATTTTTACATATTCCATGGGGTGTTTTTAGTCTCAATCATAGCCCCTCTGAGTGCCAACAGAGCAGATAATACTCATTAAATTCTTCTCCTTTTCCACTCCTATATTAAAGGGGAGAAAAAAGTTTACATTGAAATTTCTTTGTTTATTTCCTGGGAGGAATTGAGAGCTGCGATTCACAGCCACCAGGGCAAAAGTTACTTCTCTTCAAATAGCATGGAAGAAAATATCACTTTTAACTAAACTCTGCTTTTAATGAAAGATATTATTTTACTCTGTGCTATTGTATCTAATTTAAAATTCTGTAAATTAGCAGGAAGCTGAAAATTTAACTCTTCAGTTTCACTGTTTCCTTTTCTAACGGGTTTCATTGCTAAGTGTATCCTACTCTAGTGATGGATTTACAAAGATTTCATATTTAGTTTTGCCACTGAACTGTCAGTCAGTTCACAGCCTGCCAGTACTTGAAGGGGAACTACAACTATGGAACACCCAAGCTTTTCTCAGCAGTGGCACATTGAAAAATGAGGGGCAGTGTCCACAGGTAAGAGCTTGAGTGGTTCCAATTGAAGCTTATGAGTGTAGTGCAGCTGTGAAATTTGTTGCCCGTAAATGGCAAAAATGGAAGTTCTTCTTCAAGCAAGATTTTGGGTTAGGGATGTGTAGGGATCCTTTCCAGCTAACATTTGCTGGGATTCAGCCATTATGTTACCTGTTTTTTGGTTTACTTCTTTTGTCCTCATCCCTGAGTAAGGGAACAACCTTTTACAGCATATCTGGTGAACTTTGTTCACCAGTTCATTGAGTCATAGATTGGTTTGGGTTAGATGGGCCCTTAAAAATCATCTCATTCCAAACCCCCTGCCAGGGCCAGGGACACCTTCTACAGGACCAGGTTGCTCAAAACTCCAGTTACCAGTTTATAAATGTGGACAGCCATTTATTGGAAAGTTTCTGGAGCAGTCTCTACCATTCCAGTTCTTCACTGTTCCGGATCTCAGCAAGTATTGGTACATTTTGATCATATTTTCATATATGGGGTTTTTTTCCTGATGTGACAAACAATCTTTCTGTTCGTGGAAATGATATTGTCTTACCTCTCTTATTCTCAATAAAGAATTTCAGGAATTCAACCTAGAATATATTATTAAGACACCATTTAGAGAGGGACCTTTGAAAAGTTGCATCTTGGAAGACAGGAAGATATTCTAACTCCAGATTCTGTTACTTTTGAATGTAATGTGATTTTATTTTCAGTCATGATCCAGATCCCTCTGTGCTTGGGTGAATGCTGGAGTAATTAAAAAGGGAAAGGTAAGAATATGAGAACAGGAGGTAGGGGAACAGGAAGGAGGAGGTGAATGTTGTCATTGGTAACTGCTGATACTTAAAGTGTGGATCCAAGGTCCTTCAGGACTGAAGATCAGAAATGTGGTTTTGTTGCTTTATAACACTAACAACAGACACAGCTCCAGAACTAAGGAGTTTTCACTTAGAAACAAAAAGGTCCCATCCTTTTATAAGTAAAAAATCAGGAACTCTGTCCTGGAAAGATGAAGTACCTTAACAAAGGTCTCTGTAGTTACCCCTTTTCACAGAAACTGATAGTGGCACAACTCCTGTATTCTGAGTCCAGGGCATTACTGCCAAGTCATGCTTTTCTTTCCCTAATGATTTCCAACAGTCTGGTCAACAAAACAGAGAGCTGGTTACCAGGGAGCCGGCAGAGCCCGTGCCTGTGCGATGGAGCGAGTGCCTGTGTGCATTTGCTGCATGGGATAAAACCACGGTGCTGCCCTCCAAGAGCCTCTAGAAGTATTTTTCTCTCACTTGCCATCCAGGCAAGCAGCATTCCACCTGTGGATTTGGTACCTTAGGAGTTTCCTGAGCCAGCTGCTCTTTTGGAACCTGCTGCTGCATGTGCAGAACCCGGAAGCTCTCAGTGGGTGAGCAAAAAACAATCTTTTCCAAGCACCCTTTGAAGTATATTTTGTTTTTATGAGTAGATTAAAACCAGTCAATTTCTCTGAGTTAACACTGAAGAACTGGGAAATTAGAAGCTTTCTTCTACTTCCAAAGGAATCTATATTAATTTTGCTTGTTCTGGTTATTCAAAATGAAAAAATTATTGGGACTCCTATTGCAAGAGAGAAAAATCATAAAAGGCAGTGAATGATCTTGCAAAGCAAGTGTCCCACTGTAAAACCTGGCAGCAGTAGGGTTTCTTTTCCTTTGTGTAGGATTTTTATTTATGTTCTCCCCTCCTGTCTGTAGTCTCCCCTTTAAGTAATATGGAAAATGTTGGTGCCAAAAAATGCTAGATGAAATATTGATAAATGTGGGAATCACTTAGAACAGAGGCAAATTAGAATGCAGCTGGTTTTCATCTTTTCTGTTGACTTGGGAGGTGTGTGTGTGAAGCATTGAGGCTACTGGTTTATATCCATATATCATGCTCTTGGAAAAGGGGGGAAGCAAGAGTGCTAAGAGTGAGAATCGAATGCACAGCTTTTCTTGAGAAGCCCCAAGAAAAGCTTTTTGTTCCTCTCCATGTCAAATACCTCTGAGTGTATGAAACTAGTTCGTGGTATGTTTTATTCCCAAACCAACTTTCTACTTGAAAAACTTTATGGAATGGGAATGAATGTTCGCCTACATGTCTAGCATTGCTGAGATGTGGTGCTGAGATTTGTGTCTGGGTCAATTCTAGACAGATTATCAGAAAATATTGTAGTAATAAATACAACTAGGGATTTGAGAACCTGCATGCAATATGTTAATGAAACATGTAATTTAAATTCTTATATAGAGCAAGGGGGTTTGGCATTGCTGTGGAGAGCCCTATCAAAGTGTCAGTTCCAGGGATGGCCAAATAACAAAGTTCAGAATAAATCAGAAACAATTATTCTGGTATTTTCATAACTTGTATCTGCAGCTCTGACTATAACTCAGAAAGGCTTGATAGAACTGAGGATTCAGAGATGTGCAGAAACTCCCTAGGTATGGAATGACAGCCATAGGACCAGAGGGTAAACCAGGACTCTCCAGTTTGAGAAAAAAATCTTGGTTGGAGGCCAAGGGTGTCATAAAACTAGAAATTATGTGGAGAGAGTAAACAAGGGATAATCATACATAGCTTCATTTGAATAAAGGGAGAACTCAGTAAAACTCAGGCAACAAGCTTCAAAAAAATCGCCTTATATAAATATTTTTTAATTTTTTTTCTTTAAATACAAGGCATGTGAAATCGATTGTGGAACTCACTACAATAAAATGTCAAGAAGGTCAAAAGCTGGGTTCAGGAAGAGGTTAAATTAATAGAGGTTAAACTCAGGGACTATGAAACGTGATGGTCTGACTTCTTAAGTCCATAAACTGCTGACTGCCAAAAGCCAGGAGGGTGTATTTGGGAAAGAATTGCTGTAAGCTTTGTCTGGCTTTGTGTTCTTTCCCAAGGCAAGTGCTACTGATGGTCACTAGAGATATGATATGCATAAGAATGAGACATTGGGGCATTTTTGTGGCTTGCTGTCCAGCATCTCTGGCTGTCTGACTTCATTTACAGACAATGATAGTTTGGTAACATTGCACTTAACGATCAAACTACATCCTATCATTTATTCTTTCTTCATATATTAACGCTCTCAGTAGCCCTGTCTGCCAGAACTTCATCCAGGAAGTTTTCAGTTATCCATTCGGTGTGGCTTATCAATTTAATCAGAATGATTTCTTTGTGAGATGCTGATCCCAATTCTGTTTTATCTCTTCTGTAGCATCTATACATTCACTTCTGTTTCACTTACTGTTGCTTTAATCATCTTGGAAGCCTTTTCCATTTCTGTTTATTGAAGTTATTTACTGTTGTTATCCAGGTACTTTACCTGTTGCTTCCCTCATTGGGACCCATGCTTCTCTCCAGCTAAAATTTGTGATTGTCCACTTTGGGTTCTAAATCCTCCTCCCCTGGAATAATGGGTGGGGGGAATTTCCTGCTTTTGTCACGGAAGGGATGGAAGTATGGTGCTCTGGTTCATGTTTGTGAATTTGGAGGAAGTGATACTGTAAGCTGTTAGTTCTGTAAAGTTCCCTTGACTAGTGACAGACAATTGTATTTCACATGGGCAAAATGCCTTTGAGATGTGGTTGTTCTGGAGTTTGCTTGTTTAGATCTGTAACTGCCAGGAGGGAATTCCAGATCAATGGCAGTGTCCCATTAGTGGTGTGTGGGGCAGTGTGGTGAAGCTGCAGGGCCATGCAGGTTTGTTAACCTCTGCAGTGCTGTGCTCAGAAAGTTTGGTTGTTTTTTTTTTTTGCTACTGTCCCAGAGACTGGGAGTGGGAACTTGGAAGTTTCCCACTGCAGTCAATAGGAAACCAGCAAGTACTTAGGAATGAGAATTGCTTTGCTTTCTGGGATCTGGCCCACTGCCTGTTTTTGTGGTTTGTGTCATAGTCCAGCTTTCACACTCCTCTGGGGGTGGAGAGGTGACAGCTTTCCTCGCTGGCCATGCACATTAAAATACAGCTCACATATGGTGTAAATGTATGCAACCCTAAGCAAGCCATTAGGGAGCAGAGAAAATGTTTGTGTCCTCCTAAGAAGGCTGTCTTGCTCTAAAATGCTGTCCTGAGGAAAACTGTAGGTAAACACAGGACTTTTAAACTAGTGAGACAGACTTCCCCTCCAAAAGAACTGGGTAAAATTTTGGGAATGGACAGATACCACAGTTATACTCTATTTTCTGTGAGTAAATTTCTAGTTTTGGGAGTTGTGGAGAGATGTTTGAAAGAGAGCAGCCACTGCTGCAGCCACCTGAGTTGGCAGGCAGCCTGAAACAAGAAGCCTTGAGGTGCTGAATTCCTCTCATTCATTCAATGGATGGCTGATTCCAGTGGCACTGATACAGCTTTAAGGTGAGCATTAACTGTTTCATTGTGCATCACAGCAGCTGGACAAACAGAAGAGTGTGTAATGAGGGTGAGTAGTGCTGTGTTGGACACTCTAGTACAGCTCAGGGTGAACTAAACATTGGCTCCTGAGTATCTGTGCAGCCCCAGTCTGCTCAGTCAAACATTAGCTAGTGATGAGCAGCAGCAAACAATGGGAAGTATGAAGTGAGTAAAAAAATAGGAAAAAGAGACCTTTGTCATAACATTTCATTTTTGCCTGCGGGAGGTCTCATGCTCACTAAATTACTTTGCGTCCTTGGCAAGCACAAGGGTTTTGTCTACTTGCTGGATTGGTCTGCTGGAGAGAGGGCATACCTGGTAAAGAGAAGTTTGAGCTAGGTTTGTGCCTGTGTCACTAACAAAAGTAAAGAATAATTTCTATACCTCATTTGGAGTAAAAGTTTAATTTGAGAGGGACAGTGCTGTTGCTGTGTAACCTGACTCAGGAGTAACTGACGTTCACATTAGAAATGGCTTTGTGCTCATCTGAGATAGAAAACATGGAGGATATTTACATTAAGTTTATTAAACCAAACCATTAATGAAGTTAATGAAATAATAAAATTATTTTAAAATTATTGATTAGTTAATAAAATGAAGTTTATTAAAATAAGCTATTCTGAGAGGCTAACATGCATTTAAAAATCTTCTTTCTCTCTCTCTGTATCAAACCTGGCTTAATTCCTCTAATTACAGATTGATATTGATATTTTTTGAATTGCCATTATGTTAAAGGATTTCAGTGTCCTAATTTGAGGAAGAGACTGATAGTTGCAAAGTTCTTAAGTCTGGAATGAGGTCAAGTGATATGAAAGTAGAAGAGGAAAGTAGTAAAGCTTTTCAAGGCATTCAGCATAGTTACTTTATCCATGAAGAAGAGCTCTTGGATTAACATGCATGTCCGATCTGCAGAAGCAAGGATAGACAGACATTGGAAACTGTCAACAATGTGGGAATGTTAATTCAAATATTTATAACTGGTTATAGCAAAATCCTCTTAGGCTGTGTCCTCCCTCCTTTGACAAAAGCTTCTTGAAAGCAGATTCTCCTTGTCCAAATGTGTCTGGACATTAATGGCATGGTAGATTTTTTCCAAGAGTCCTGGAAAATCAAAGAGCAGATCTAGCCCAGAATAAATCTGCTGGACAGCATGAACTCTAGTCAGTGGGCCTTCAACAGGACTCCAGTTACTCCAGGAGGTTTGAATCACTCCTGAGTTCATTATCCTGGGTGCCCACTGCCAGGCACTGGCCTTCTGGACTGTTCTAGAAGTTTTTCCAACCCAAGGGGTCTCTTAACACAAATTCTACCTTTTCGTTACAAACTCAAACCCACAGTGAAACCAGGCAGTGCAGCTTTCTTTGTGCACATGTAAAACTATCTCAAGATCACTTTAAAATCTGCCTAGTTTCACACTCTGCCTTGAGTCATTCTTTTCCCCTGGTGTATCACATATTCTTTCCAAATAAAGGGGCCAAAAGCTGTGAAACTTATTGGAAACATTTAAAATTTTTGACCTGTTCTATGTTCCACTTGTTCTTGTTTTTCTTAGACTTTCTACAATTGATAACTCCCTTCAGTCTGTCCCATGTTCTAATCAGTTCCTGCCTAGATCTTTTTCCATTTGGCTGTTCTTGCAGACTTCTGATCTTGTTGCCACATTTTCATGGCTTGTGTTATAAATTTTTCAAAGGGTGGCCAGTATTTCCAAATTTTCCATATTCCAGTGTCTGAATCTGAGAGCTGCCCAACTCCATAAGCTGATGCAGTGTCTGCTACTGCTCCATCAGATCCTGCTGGTCTTGCAGAGCTAAATCTGTGCATCCCATGTTGGAGATGGCTGCACTCCAGGGCTGGGTGTAACAAGTCATGTGTAAAACTACAATACCTGGAAAGCAGTTTGGGACAGAAGGGACACATGCATGTGTCAGATATTAATGCTAGTGTTCCTGGAGGCCTCACTGTCCCCCAATAAAACAAGTCCAGATATTGGCTTTGTTTCTCTGTGGCTGAATTCAGCCAAGAGCATTCCTATCCAACTTCTTAAGTGGCTTAAAAACATTGAAATGAATTGCTTTAAACACTAATAAGTAATTTCTATTACTGAGAGGGGTGTATTCACTGCCAGCATGGTACTGGTGCTGAAAGTGGATTACATTAGCCTTTTGTTTGAAATCAATTGAGTTTACAACTCCACTTCAAAGCCTTTAGAGTTTTAAAATAGAGCCAGCAGAAACTGTTTAACAAGTCAATGCTGCCCTGTGATTTTCATTGTTCTAGCTTTAGTTGTGAGAGGGAAAGACTTCATTTTCCTCTACTTTCACTTCACCCAGGGAGTGTGGTGCAGTACAATAAGCAGCCCATTCAGCTTTGTCTCACCACTGTGTGCTGGGCTTTACCTAGGCACAGATGCCTCTCTTCACATGGCACTGCAGTTCCTCCTGCACAGTTTGAGCACATTACTTTAAAAATTGATTTATTATTAGATTGCACTGTCAGCTTTAGATTGTTGCACCTTTCAAAACTTCAGTTACAATGAAGAATCCCTTAAAAGGGATTTATGGAAGAGGGGAGCCCTGTAGACTTCACACATTAACTTCTTATTTCTTTTGTATAAAGGGCAGCACATTCTTTCAGTGACCCAGGGGAAACAAGAGCAAGGGTTTAAAGCGTCGATGATACCCTAACATTTCAAATTCATAGATTTTTCTGACATTGTGTGTGTTCTTGTGAATCTGACAAACCAGGAAGCTATATTTAAACATCAACTACTTCTGAGGTGGGGGAGGTGTTTTCCTTAAGGACTCCTCTTTAACCCTACACAATGAAGAGGCTTCAGTCAATATAAAGAGACAGAAGGGGAAGCAGAGACAGAGAGGGTGAGTACCATTGTTTCACCAAATGTTTGTCTTTGCTTTCTAATTTGTGACTTTACCAGTGAGAAAGCTGAAGCAAGGTATATTTTACCCTGGTGAAAGGCTACATCAGTCTTGGTCTGTTTTTTGAACCTGCCTTGATCTGTGTTGTTCCAGCTCAGGAGAAAATCTTCTGTATTTCTCAAGGTCCACTGACTTGGAAGAAGTTGAGATGAAACATAAAGTCTGTGGAAATAGAAATCATAGTTGTTTCCTTTTTAGGACTGAGTATAATTTTTAGTTTGAGGAGAAAGTATAGGGACTGGGTTATGCAGTCTGTCAGAAATGTAACAGGTAATGAAGAGCAACATGGACTTTTGAAATTGAGCCTGAGGTGTGTTGAGCACGAGGATTCTCCTTCTGTTCCACAGAAGGAACCCCAGACAGTTCTGGATTCTCCCCACCTCTTTTCCCTTGAGGAGAGGAGGAAGGGGAGGCACAGACTCTTACTACTAAAAGACCTTTTAAATGCACTGAGATGCTTCCCATGCATGAAGTCATATGAAGGCTGAGGTACACAGGTGGCCTGTGTGTGATTCCAGTAGAGTCTGGAGCAGTCTTCCACAGACACTGAACACCTGTGCACTCCTGGGTCCCCATGCCTTTGGGGTAAGTTAAGGCTGGTTTTTCACTTTTTTTCTTTGATTAAAAATTGCCTCCTTCACACTATCCTGAATGAAATACTTTAGCTCTGAAAAAAGTACTGTTTTCTAAAACAGTTTTACCAGAGAGGTTCTTACTTACTCCACCCCATTAACATCCTGTCTTCAGAGGAAGAAAAAGAGACCTTGGTTGTCATGTTCTTACACGTGGTTTCTGTGGCACCTAACACAGACATGTAACAGCTCTGACTTGCTGCCATGAAGACAGAAGAAAATAGAATCAAAGTTAGAGTGGTCTGACAGCATGAGGTGCTGAAGTTTTGAACAGCCCTGTGGCATTTGCTGCTCAGGGCTTCCTTGTTCATACAGCAAATGCACAAAATACTAGTGATGGAGCCAAACAGGCCTCCATGTGTGAGGAAGTGGTACTTATGGATAAAGCAGTGTCTCCCTTTGTAACTTTTTTTTATAAAGCTTGGAAAAAAATCTGTTTCATCATAATTTCACAGTACTAGTGAAGTCAAGGGGGTTTAAATACCAAGTGAGTAAAAGTGGACTTGGAATTTTTACACTGTTCTAGGATGTGTAGAATTGATGAAAGACTGGAGATTGTGAGCAAAGGATATTTATTTTTGCTTTTTCCTGAAGACTTGTACAAGGGAGCAAGGAGGGATGGGGTATGTAATAAACCCAGGCCTCGTGCTTAGATCTTAGAAAAACATGCTAATATCACAAAATGGCTTTGAATGATGAACAGTAACTGATGTTTGCAGATAGTTTCTTCTGTTGGAGTACAATTTGCATTCTAACACAAGCTCTTCATTATAATCACTGGCTTCCCTGTGCTGGTACAGAAAACACATCAGTGCCTTATGCTGCCAAGGACTGTGGTTTTTCAGAAGGAAGAAAAAGGCTTAATGCTATTTGTTCAACCCAGCCAGAGATCTACTGTTTATAATCTGAAATATCATAAAATGTGTTTTCAATTACCTTGTGCATATTTTTAAAGAATTAAATTTCCATCAAAGGATTTTGTGAGCTGTTTGATCTCACTGTGTCTAAAGAGGCCAATCTGACTGGAGATAGTTTTGTCTGAGCACATACAGCACAATTGTAACAAATGTGCCCTTTGAGTGTCTGTAACTTTAAGAGAAAACACTCAGTTTATTAATGAGAGAAGAGGATGATGAGGGTCTAATTTCCAGTGTTAGCTTAAAATGACTGGGTGTGCAAAGGGACTATGATTCTTTGTGTTATATGAATGACTTAAGCTTTTGTTTTCTTTTGAGTTAATCTGGATATAATATTCCATTTTCCAGACATCTTTAAGTATGAGACACAGCCCTAACCTACTGTGAGAGCCTAGACACAAAAAATGTAGCATTTTTGTTGCACTGAAAAAAGACTGCTTATGATGCCATTGTGCTCAGCTCTGTAAAAGCACACAGATCCTTTGCACTGAATAAACTACAAATAAAAAGGAAAAAAAAGTGAAAAACTAAAGATTTAAAATATATTTATCTAGAAATAGTGTCAGCTATTCCATTTCCTATTAGCTGATTGTTCTGTCTGCTAAACCAAGTTGTTTTTTCAGCATCTGACTTTAAACAGTGTAATGATGAAATTTAGATTTCTGCTGCTCTTGCATGGAAAATGTGTTCCCTAAACTAGAAAAGCAAGTACAATATTGGGAGCCCACAGTTTTGCTTTCTGTGCTGATACATCTTATGCAAAGAAACACCTGGAAAAATTAGCTTAGGTCTCAAGAGTGGTAATTAGTCCAGTGGATTATCGTGTTCTTGTTGCTATTTTAGCTTTGAACTGGCCTGGATATGTCTGTAGAATACTGTACTGCCCTGATGAGGCTTATGTGAGGTGTAAGAACACCTTTCCTGTGCTGGTAAAGTAGCTGGTATGTCTCTTTTATCTGTGCAGCTATTTGGAAATAATTCACCCAGTCAAGTGTGGGTCACAAGTTTTGGTCTCCTTTTCCACCATCCCTTATTTCTGGGGAAGCCTGACATGAAAGCAGAGCTTTTCCTACATATCTTGCTTCTTCCTGCCACTTACTGGTCACCTTAAATCCAGGTCTTGTTTGGGCTTCACTGAAGATTGAGTAGCTCTTAATATTGCTCTTCCTATGCACCAATTTTTAGTTGTCTTAGAACGCTGTTATCTGTCTGCATTTAAGTAATTAAGGAAAATACTTACTACAGCAAGTTAAACTGAAATTAGTTTGAGAACACTTAATTATATATGTGTGGTGGCTTTTTATCCACCTTGCTGGCATTGTAATTGTTCCTTAGGAAATACATGTGATATCACCCATAGATGTCAGGTACAAAATAAGGAGTAGTAGGTAAAGCTTTGAAAAGACAAAGAGCCTTTTTTGCAGGTGTCATCCATACTCAGGAGGAAGGAGAAAGCCAGACAGTCTGTACAGCAGCAGCACAGTTGTATCTAAACACAAAGGGTCCTGTTTTTCCAAGGTTTCCAGCTAGTGATAGCAGAGGCAGTAATGAGATACAGGACTGCTTTCCATCTTACTCTGCCAATTCAGCTCCAACAGAGATGCCAAATAAGTTTCCATTTAGGAGTTTTGCAGTAGAAAACAGCTTTAGCAAAATCCCTTCTTCTTTTTCCCAATGCAATAGTCTTTGCCATTTTGTGATATTTGCTACCTGTCTGACTGTCAGCAGATGAAGCAATGGAAGATTTGTATGAATGATGTGTGGAAAATCCCTAACTCATTTACTTGCCTTTTCTTAGTATTTCTGGAAGAGAAAATAGCGACATCTCTAGGGATGGTTTTTCTATCAACTGTGCCTTCACTAATGGGATTAGGAGGCTAAAGGCTCCAAATAAATCCATCACTGGCATCAGTTGCATCAGAGGTGATGTTCATCTATTAATACATCAGTAAAAAACCCAGTGTTTGTTTCTAAGAGTCACTGGAAATGGATCAAATTCAATACTTTTATCCACACTGTGTTTCAAATCAGTGTTTTGATACAACACATACAGACCCATTACTGCCTCCTGACCTTTGTGTCTCCTGAAACCTTATGGGAAATTCCCTCCTTTCAGAACCCTGACTGCAGCACACCATGTTCTGATTCTAGGTGAGTGCTGAATTCCAAGAACTTGTTGACAGAATATGAGCCTTAGTGGGGCAGAGAATTGGGGATTTTTTTTCTTCTTTCTTTGTTTTTATATTTGATTTTTAACCAGTAATGTAAGGAGTGCATATGTGCAGTTCTGGATCTTATTGCAAGACAGACCCATATTTGGTAACAGTCACTTGTAAGATCATGTATAGGGGAGTGGAACGTGGGTGACATAAAATGGGATGTTACATCTGAGAAAGCACCTTTGGCAATGTTTTGGGGAAATATTTTGGCAAAATGGTTTGAAAAATAAGAAAATATGGTTTGGTTTTGTGATGCTGTAGGTAAGAGATCTGATTAAGCCCTAATGGACATGTGGAGAATTGGAGGAAAGGTGAAGGAGAAGAGAGGTGAGTTTTGTGACACAATGGAGATAGCGGTACACTTAGCATATCCACTTCTGGTAGATACAATTCACAGAGGCTGCAATTGGAAATTGTTCAGGAAAGAGAGAAAAGAATGATGCATTGTCTGGAATAATGCTGTGAAGACAGAGACCAAAGGTCAGTCCTTTTAATGTTTAAAAAAGTTAAGAACATGACTGTGATTATAATTGTACCTACCTGGACAGACAGTTACTGATGGTGGAATTAGACCCAGAGGATGGAATCCAAAAGAGATTTTAATTTTCAGTAGAGCTGAGATGCCAAAATGTTCAACAACCTTAAAAAATAATATGTCTTTAGAGACATTTTAGGATGACTGGAATGTAGGACTGTGTATGTCATGGAAAAATTGGAGTAGCCAGCCAGCCAGAACACAGGACAAGGACAAATCTCTCAAGCTTTAATCTCACTTCTGCAATTTTTGAGAATGTACTTTGGTCAAAAATGTTTTAAGTGAGGACAAGTGTGTGTGTCTGCCCAGGGCATGCCCAAGTGTGAGATTGGCGTAGAAGCAGCAATGAAAGCTTGGGGAAGTGTTAGTTTGCTGTGCAAAACAAAGAAACTTAAGGAAAACTCAAGTTTCAAAGAGTGATTTTGGGTTATTTTGTCCACTGTAATGGTGACCTTTAGAAACAATCATAGTAATTTGAAGAGAGCCACAAAGAGCAGCTGGGTAGTATTACTGTAGGTGTGTCAAGCCACAGGAAGGATGGCTGTCTCCTTCTGTCAGGGCTAGGGGAAAACTGGCAGTCTTTTAAAATGCCTCACTTCTCAGCTCATACTCAAACTGAGACACAAAAGAGGAATAAACTCTTTATCCTCTGTCTGGCTGCGTTGTCAGCTACTGATAATGAAAGCATGAATGGTGCTGCACAAGGAGAATGACTTATTTAGTATTAATTTGAAATCTTTTAAAGATAGTTGACACTGTTCCAGGTTAAGCCTAAATAACATCTAATTATTAATGTGAAAATCTGAGTTTGAGATAAAAAGCTGAAAAGCAATCAGGTTTTAGTAAGTAAAATTACCAAGAGTAACAGCCCAGTATTTCCACCACTGAGTGAAAAATTGTCCTGTGCTAGTGCTTTTCATGTGAACACACTCTTGTTTTCAAGTAATCTCAAAAGATTAATGAGTCTGTTTGTGCCAAAGTCAACAAATCACCCTGGGTGAAAGCTGTAAACATTGTCTTACTTGTTTTGGTTGGGAAAAGCCTTGGTTTCACTGAGGCCCATAGAAATTGAACAGTGTGGTTACTGGCACAGCGGAGAAGCATTCAGGCTTATAGATTGCAGTGGGGAATATATGTGGAAGAAGGATGCATTGGAGTTCTTGGGTAGTCTAGGGAAGAGATCATCTTAAGAGAGGTGGCAAATTCTCTTCTATGGATGCTCTCAGTTTCTTTTCCTCAATCTTCTTGTGGACTTTTCGTATGTCTCTTGGAAATATCCAGAAGCAAGGAGTAGTACTGCCTGTTTTCAGACTAGATTGAGTTTTTTTGCTAGATACCTCTCAGAGTAAAAGTATTTGTAGTTATTCAGAATCTCATGGGGACCAGGAGGGGTTCAAGTTTCTTTCTGTACTAGCAGTGGCACAAATTTTTGCCAGATTAATTAACATCTTTGATTAATTGAAATCCTGATTAAAGGGAAATTCACTGTGTTTTATGTGATTGGACTTTCCTTCCCAGCCTGGTCCCCCTCCAAATACCCCTTCGGTGCAATAAGAAAAGAACACAGGCTCCCTTTAAGAGGCTGCATTGAGGGAACTATAACTCTTCAGAAAACTGATGCAAGTCATTGTAATCCTTCCATTTCCCTCACATGAATGTCTGCTTCTCAAGTGGATTTAGAAATCCCCAAAGAATTTCAGGTAAACAGGATTATATTATGTATATGAGCACATACTCAATGAAAGGAGAAGCAATGAACCATTACAAGCATTAAACATGAAAAACATAGAAATTCTAGATGAAAAGATTTTTGCAAATTAGAGTCATCAGCTTTAAAACTACTGGAATGTCAGATGTTCTTTCCCTTCCTTTTATGATTAAAAATAGAATCTGGTGTAGACTTCTTCTGGTTAAAGATATGTCAGTGATTATATTTTCAGTTATTGTATTTTCCTCTGTTCATGGGTCCATGGACCTCTAAATAACATCTGTATAAAACTCTTGAAGGCAGTAGCTCCATTCCTGTAGACTTGGTAATTCTGTACAATTTGGATCTTGAATCCTTTTAAGGGCTGTTAATTAAGCTTGTGATGAGCTTCCATTTTTGCTATTATTGGGTGATGTCATTGGAGGAATAAAGAAAGAATATGAATTGAGATGGAGCAGCCAAAATTCACAAGAGCAGAAGATGTTAATTGTTTATTCTATTTCAGAGAAGTAAGTAAATTTTTCCAGCACTTAAAGACCTTAGGTTTTTATTTAGTGTTTTTTTTCTCAAGTTTTGACACTAGTGAGAGGTCAGGAGCACAATACAAAACAAAAGGTGGTCATAGGCAGGTATTGCTTAATCCTTTTACTCTTTTTGCTCATGCTGTAATAATTTCATTGCAGAGCCAGTCTCTTGATCCACATATGGTAAAATGCAGATATTGTTATCCTCCATCAGCTAAAAAATCCTGATTCCTTGGTACTTTCACATGTCTGGTTTGCATTGCAGTGATAAATATGCATTTTCAACAAGAAACAAAATAGCAATTGTACTGACTAAAGGCACGTCAAGATAGCTCCTGGAATTCAGAAGGAACTCAGTAGTTCAAGTTACATATCTCCTTTTCTGTCCCTACTGAGTAAAAACATAGGATGTGCCAAGAACTGGCAAAATCTGACCAGCAGAGGAGGTGCTTTGGTGCTGGGCTGTCAACAGTGGCTTAATTGTATCTTTTTTTTGGACGTATGCTTTTTTCCCCTCTTATTTTCATCTTCATTCCTGACATGTGGGGGTTTAGAGGGATACAGAAGTGTTTATCACTTCCCTGTTGTCTGGTGTGCACAGTCCCTCATTAGGAGAGGAAGGTTAAAGGTGCAGTGTGCTGCTGACACCTCCAGCTTAACCACAGCAAGGTGCCAGCACTGCCTGTTGCCAGAAGGCTTTGAGTCTTCAATAAAGAAAATACACCAGTTTCAGACTGTTAATTCAGTACCCTTATTAGAATAAAGTTCACCTGGCTGTTTTTAGGGTGTTTTTAGATACTATTTTTTCTTTTGGTATCCTTTCCCAGTAAATGAGATTTTTCATGTACTTACACTGTAGCAGCTGATATGCAGCCCTAACTAGGGTCTCTAGAGGAATCAGTCCAGTTTAGAAAGCTGGCTTGAGCCTGGAAGTTAAACAGTTTGTTTGGATGGAAAATTAATATTATGAAGCTGATTTTGATTGTTTTCCTTTAAAACAGTGGAAGACATTCTTATGTGCTGCCTTTCCTTATTGATTTGTGCTAGAAAAGTCTGTGAAATAAATTATGGTACATAAATATAAATATATTTTCTTGGCTCTAATACTCATGACTTGAATGCTCTGCACTTGGCTCAGCTCAAGAGAAGCTCCACTGTGCCATGGGTAATTCTCTTCTCAATGGGATCAGAATGAAAAAGCACACTACAGAAAGCAGATGATAGTAGAAGATGCACTAGTGGGAAAACTGCTTGTCGTCAGAAGCACAAATCTAGCCCTTATTTTAAATTTCTTACTCAGATTCCCTTAAAGAAAGGTTTGGGTCTTTTAAACAAATTACTCTCTGATACTACATATGTAGTAGTACAAGCAAGTTGTCTGTTTTCTTTATAGATGAGTAAGTTTGTCTCCAAAGTATTTTGGAAACACTTGAATCTTCTTCTGCTTAAATGATTTTTGATTGTTGAGTCTCTGGTGTAATGGTGAGCATATGGCCAAAATTATGATGTCCTTTGTTGCTTGAAAACGTTTCCTTCTTAAACATAACTCATAAAGTGACCAGTGAGAGTAGAAAATGAAATGGAAAGAGACAAAAGGTAAACCCAAATAAAGGATTCTGTAAACAATTTGAGTTGGAGATTTCAAGTTAACAGATGTCTTTCTGCAAGAGGCATTTTAAAGGGTGTATTTTCCCTAATGATTTAACTAACAACAGATTTGCCTGATTATTTATTATATTTATTTGTAAACAATGCAAACCAGTGTCATCCTGTGGATGAACTGAGTAACTTGAAGCAGATGTCTCACTTAGCCATGTTTATGTGCCTAGATTTCAGTGGATGTCTGATGCTGAGCCCTAAACCTGTCAGCAGTGCCCACTCTGTGTTGCAGTGATGTTTCTCGTGCCCTGTAGGTTTAGTACCAATCACTGCCATTAAAACATTTACTTTCCTCAATATTTGCTAAACTCAAATGAAAAGTAGAGCATTTCTAGTCAGATGCCAATGATATTACATCCAAAGGCTTCACAACACCATCCTTCTTCTGCCTGAAAGTTGTACTCAGATTTTTTTCATCCTTGTTCCATGATTATTGCTTTATTTTCATTTTGACCTAGGTCTGCAAACTTTCTATTATTATGTAAGAAGACCCACTAAATTAATAAAGAGCTTTATGTATATGCAAGGCTACAGATCTTGCAACAAAGTCCTTAAGGAAAGGAGCTGACGTGAACTAGGACTAGGAATTTGAGACATAAGGCTGAAATTTTCAAACTACTATGTTCTATATGGTTTGCATGTATCCTTTGGTGTATTTAGCATTAACAATGCAATTATTTTTTTTTCAAGATGTAAAATTATTTTAAAAAACCCTTCAGCAGTTTATAGCTAAAAGTCAACTTAGTCATTTCCAAAGAATGGGGAAAGAAATAACTTTGTAACAGCACAGATAGCTTGAAAAGGCTAGAAAACTGTAAGTTGACATTTATCTCTTTTTCATCATTCACCTTTTTTTACCTGAAGCTACATGTCTTTGTGAGGAGCTTGTTTTTAGTTTATTCTGAACACTGGAAGTCCTACATTTTTAGAACAGTAACAGACATATATTAGTTAAGCGATGTGTAAGTTTTTTTGTCTGTAACAGATAATTTAAGGCTCTGGTGATTTGGATCTCCCATGCAGAAGTCACAGCAGCTCTGCATAAGAGGGGTTAAAACATAGGCAGCACTTCAGTTTAAAGAAAGTAGGAGTTTAAAATACACATAGCATGGGGAAATCTGGCAAAAAGAAAGCCCACAAAAATCCTTTTCTACTGTCTGGGAGATTTATAAGGTACCATAGGATCTTCCCAAAGTAAATTTAAACTATTTTAAAAATGTAGCAAGACATCAGGAAAGTTATTGCTAACAGTTTTTTAAACTTATAGCAAGAAGATAGAGAAATTAAACATTTAAGAACAACAAAATCCAAATCCTCTGGTCCTTGAAAACAATTGCTATTTTAAAAACAAAACAAGCACACTTGGGGAGGAGCATTTCATCAAATACTCTTCCAACAATATCCAGTTCTTATGAGAATACTTTCCACTTTCCTGGATGGATGTGTTGCACAGAAGAATGAAATACTGTAACTGATGGAGTTTGCCAAAAAGCATGATCCATATTCTGCTAAATCAGGAGAACGTTCCCATTCATTACAACAGAACTTGAATGGGAAATACCAACCTTCCTTTAATTTGAGGCAGGTTGAATAGTAAAGCTAAGTATGAACTCATTCCTTACATGTCAAGTTTTGACCACTTGTTTTAAACTTTAAGCCCTTGCCAATATTGGGTCTGTTCTTCCACACAGCTATGACCTGGCATATAATAAGAAAAATTAATATATTGGCCTTCAGCTGTCTTGCTGCATGAATGTAGAGAACAATTCAGGTCCTCATAATATGAGGACTTGCTTTCATGAGTAGTTTCATTCAAAAGTGCAACCATGTTAATCTTGTTTTTTTCCTTTTTTAACAGCTAATATGTCTAGTTTAGTTCATGATTTCTTCTGGATAATGCAAAATACATGTACTAGAGATGGGAAGACTTTTTAAAGTACCTTAAACCAAGATTTTCTCTCCTGTGGCAAGTGCTGTTGCTAAAATTAAGACGTACTTATTCCATAGGCCTATGTCTGGTCTCCTTAAAGACCTATCTGATAATTTTCAATAACTACAATTGTGTTTTGGTGCTTGTTTCCCAGCTCTTCAAAGCTGTGCTTTGTCACACTTGCAGTGCTTTATATAGAAAGTTTCTGTCATGGTTTGGTGGGATATGGTTTAAGAGAAAATTAACTCTATCCCAGTCAAAACCAGGGCAGTACCTACGCTTACAAAGCAAAAGAGTAGAAGTACAATTGGCACCTTTTCATGGCAGCATCTTGAAGATTGTTAGTGCATGAAAATCCAGTGTGGCTTTAGTTCCTGTCTTTCCTCAGTGTGAGAAAGAACGCCCTGCTCTCCTGGCATCTGTTTGGGTCCTGTGCTGCCCCAAGGCAACAGAATATTGCTGAGTGTTGATACTTCCATTATTCCCTTCTTGCTTCCAAGTCTCTTTGATCATTGGATCCACATGGTTGATTGCAAGTGGAATTAATATCACTTTAAGCCTCCAGGCTCGTTCAATTTAGCATGCCTCGTCCTTCATGTGTATTCAATATTAAAGCCTCCTATTGAACTGAAAACAAACACAGTGCATTTGTCTGCTTAATTCATTTTACAAGCTTCTAAGATTCTCTGCTGCTGTGTCCCAGACAACATACACTAAAAAAAAAAAATCTAGGAGAAGGCTAGCTTCACTTGTATGTGGCTTTGTGTGGCACAGCAGAAAAGCAGCCACTTGCTGAAATGGACCAGTAGGTTTTAAGCTGAAACTGTTATTGTGACTAGAGCAGCAAGAATCTCTGCAGCTTTACCCATTCAGGCTCAGCATGGATCTGCTTCATCCTGTTTCTGCTTGATGTGGTTTTGCATTAAGCTTGGGTTTCAAATTCAGAGAAAAGTCAATACTGGAAGGAAAAACTTGTTGTGATTAGGGATGGCAATGGTAACTGAAACATTTGCCAGCTTCAGGAAACTGGCCTAAGTTTTAGACTTGCAAGAAACTACTTCAAATTAGGCAGTTGTGGCCTTTATTTGAGTTTTGTTCTAAGGATTTCAAACTGTGATATCAAAAACCTGTAAAGGTTGGTTAACTTATTTTCTTCTGGATGTCTCTTCAGGCATAGCACAAATAAATCCAGACAGTGTCTGTCTTTTCTAGCACAGGAGCAACTATCTCCTTGTAACAAGTGGTTAATAATTGCTTTGGGTATCTCACAGACTTAGATAATTGTGCTGGGAAAAATTGCTCTTGTCTGTTAAACCAACAAACCAATTCTTAATTGGAATTCTGCTGCATCCTGTTATTTGTTCTTGCTGGCATTCCCCATCAGAAATTTAAAAATAGAAAATAGGGCAGTAGCAGGTCTTTTTGGTAGCTGTCCTGAGTGGTATTGTCCAATTTTTTTCCCCTCTGACTTCTCAAAAGAGAATTCTTTTTCTTATGTGTTCGTGAATTTGTGTGTGTTAAAAATACTGATGCTTGCTGGACATACTTTGTAACATCATCTTTAGAATCCTAGAAAAGCTGTTCTCTTTTGTCACCTTGTGAGGTCAATCTTTCTGATGTTTGCTGTAAAACCACACATAAGCAACAATGTTGGGAATTAAGTTCAGAAATCTGGAAGCTTGGGTTCCCAATCCTCACTTGAAATATTAGATTTTCTGTAGGATTTGCTGGGGTTACTCTGTTTAAAAGTTATCAATTAAAGCAATACAGAGATGCTTTGAAGTATCTCCACTATTTGAAAGCAGGACCATCTATGTGATCTAAAGTAGAAAATTCTCACTACCTGCCTCTGGTGTGAGATAACTGAGTCATTCCAAATATGAGGCTGCCGCCTCAGAGACAGAAATTGTACATTGTCCTGTGTACCTCACCAGCAGATTCCTGGAGGCTGGTTTTTCCTGTTAGATAAGAAACAGAATAAATATTACAGGGTCATGGTGATTGCAGATTTCACAGAACTGTAGTTCTTTAGTTCAAGATTAATGGGTTTACACTGAGCTGCCAAAGCTTTTACAGAAAGATGTGCTACCAGATCCCTGGGTGGTGTAAGCTGGCTCACTTCTGTGGCCCTGTGAAAATAGGCTGATTTAAACCAACTTAAATCCTAGGTCCATACCTTCAAGCATTCCTTTCCCTTATGAAAACATAATAGTAATCTTAAAAGCATTATATTTGCTCTAAGGTTGAACTACATCATCTCGGAGGTCTTTTCAAACCTTAATGATTCTGTGTTGTTGGAGAAGGGATTCATGGCCACTGGAAAAAGTAGCCAAGTGATTGTGCTTACAGGAAAAGTAGGAACAGTATTTGAGAAATAGGGGAAATCTTCCTGTGATCTGTCATGTTACATAGCAGGAATTCCCCTGTAGACCTCTAACCTGCTATGCAAACATCTCTGTGCTGTTCCTGCCACCTTAGCTTCCTGTGCTGTGGATCTTAGAGGTACTTCCTGAGGGTTTGGAATTTGCTGATGCTTGTCAAAATAGTGCTGTGGTGATTTGGAGTTGTTTAGTGATGCATGTAACTAGTCTATATATTCATGCAGTCTTTTTTTAATTAATTATCTTATATGTATTCCTGTGACCCCACAGCTAGATTCCTCAGAAACTGTACATGATGTTTTTAAAAAACCCCACCTCATTCTGATGCCTTTAAATGTAGTTTGTCTTTTTTTTTTTTTTTTGCCTTGAAACAACTGAGTATTTAAGTATTTTATTTCTCTTAATTAGTGCTTTTACTCAAAAGCTTTTCAACAATAAGTTATTTTGCATGCAGTTTTGGGGGCATCTTTTAAATCTGAAGCCAATAATTTCCATGATCAGCAGACTTGGATATGTATCACGAGGTGCAAATATTCCAGGAATTTCCTCAGCAAGACCAATGAACTTTCTGTTTGTGTACCTTTGCAGTTTTCAGTGAAATGATTCCTGCTCCCTGTTTACAGGCTCTGGATATAAATTGTCTATATAATTGTCTTTTATTGGAAGAACACTTTTTTCATTATCTCCATGAGAGACCAAAATTTCCTTCTGTCACAGGCCAAACCACCTTTTGCTAGAATTGTGACCATGCTTTATCTGAGGGAACACTGGGAAAAGCAATTTTCTGTCTTTCTCTCTTACCTTCTTAGTACACTGAGATATTTTTTGTGTAAAGCAGGATCTTGTGTGGGTTCAGAGCTTTCATTTTATTTTGACAATTTCTGTGACAATTTCATAGGGTAACCTTCTGGTTGTTCCCAGTATAAAATAATACAGATTTTATTGATATTTTCTCAATCCTCCTCTCCAATATTTATAAAATTCTTTGATATTTTTGATCTCATCAATACTAATCAAGGATAATTTTCCCTGTTTCCTTTCTTTCCAAATTAATTAAGGACCTCTTGTTCATGGACACCTGGAACTGAGGCCTTCTACATTTTAAATTGATGAATGAATCCCTCAGGCACATCTGGTTTGGAGCTTCTTTGTGGAGTTTAAAAGTGTACCCAGTCCTAAACTGGTTTTCAGAGCCTGGGGAGCTCTGTACAGAGCTCACAGAATTCTCCTGGCAAGTGCTTGTAAATGAAGAGCTTGCCTTGGACCTGGTTCCCTTTTCAGGTCTCGCTGGAGGCATTGGCAGTCTTTCTACTGACTTCAGCAAAATTGAAGTGAGACAACATTACTCTGCCTGTTGCTCACCTCTGCTGTACTGCTTGTGAAATAAAATGTATGGCCAAGGACAAAACATAGAATCCAGCCAGGTTCTGCCCTTTGTCCTCATGGCTGAAATTGGCTGCCAGAGTAATTTTAACAGAGACAAATTTTTTTTGTCTCTGTTAAAATTAAACAAATTTTAATCTCAAGGCTTTAATATGCTCATCTGCTAAGTATAAATATCTCAGTATTGAAGTGGGACCTATTTTAAGGGGAGTAAAAGGAGGATTTTCTTAATTTATCATTAAAGAAAAAAGTCTCTGAAGGGAACTACATGCAAAATGAACTGGAAAAAAGGATGGAGAGAACACAATCAATTTTTGTATAAGCAAGAAGTATACAACAGAGGTAATGGGATGTGAAGAGTCGGTATCATTTGAAAAACTAGCTTTTTCCATAGGTTCTTTTTTTGAATCTTCTTTAATGCTGTATCTTAAAAAGAAAGAAAAAAAAGAATGCATTTTTCTGTTTCTAATATCAACGTTGCACATTTTTATTCACATCTGTGTAAACACTTGGATAATTGGTGTCTTTCTGACCTGCTCACTTTCAGTATTGGCCTGCAGAGCAGTTTTTGGGATCTCATATAAAGGAGACTTGCCCTAAACTGGCAAGTAGACAGATTGAGTAAGGCACTTGGGTAGGGAGAAATATAAAACACTTTGCAAGCAACAAGCCTGAGAAATGGGGAGGAGGGAGTTGTGGAGAATGACTCCTCAATAACCATCTTTGTGGATGACATTCTGTCTAAAGGGGTTTGTATGAACCTCACTCATTCTTGGATCATCTGTTTGTTCTTATGTGGGGAAGAGGAGGAGAAAAAAAATATCCTAAAGTTTCTTTAGTTAAAACAGCGGTATTAGAAAACTGAGCCATCATGACTCTGAGCCATACTGCCAGTGTATCTGAATATTGGTTGGTCTGTGGCAGCCTCTGTCATAATTTTTTCTTATTTTCTCTCTGCCTGTGTGACCATAATCCTCACCTTCCCTATAAACTTTTTGTGTCCTCCGAGTTCTCTTTCATCTCCTGTTGATTTTTTTTTACTTCTTAGTCTCTTCTTTTCTTTGTTTTTAATCTCAATTATCCCTTTTCTTCTCTGTCCCATCATTGCTAGGGATCATCTGTGCCTGGCAGTGTAATCACCTCCTACCCTTGAGGGGGGCTGAGCCAGTTACTTGTTAGATAAGTTGATGTGACTTATGAGATCAAGTCTCAGTAGATATTCACAAAAGCATCACAGTGCCATGTCTGGGTGAATTGAGGCCTTTCAGAAAGAGTTAGGAAAATGTGGAGGACTTGATGGAAAAATTTCATTATTCCTACCAGGTTTTCCCTGCTGGTGGAGTAAATGTTGATATGCTCATTGAATAGATACAGTGTGTAAAGAGGGGCTAAGGACTGGATGGTGTCCAAGTTTCATGACAAGAGCCATCCTAATGAATCTCCAAGCAGAAGAAGGAAAACAGGCCCTTGTCTCCCAGCTGGAAGCAGGGCAGTCAGGGCAGACCTGGATTTCAGACAGTCCAACCGTTCTTCTGTCCATACAAGCCCCATGGAAACGTGAAGATACTCCAAACCACTCATTCACATTTTAATCTTCTTTTATTATCCACTTTTAAAGTGTTACCTTCAAGAACACCCATTGTGTGCTTTTGTAGAACGTAGCTGAAGAAATGTGATGTGATCTAAGTAACTTACTGTAATTCTCCACTTTACAAATCCAGTAAAAAGTATGTAAAAGGGCTTTTATATGCAGTGTGGTGTTTGAATGTAACAGGGCAGTTTATGTTTGAAAGTGGAACGTCATTAAAGGCATTAATATCTCTGCCTGCATGTCCTGCTCTCTGCAGTCTCAAATGAAAGCTGTTTCCACTTGTTATGAGAAATGGACATTTGGTTGAGATTTGAAAACTGATGCTTAAGTAAGATTAAACCAGATTCCTTCTGTCTCACTGCTTCTCACTAAGCTCTGCAATGTTAATGATTTATATATTGATATTGTTGACATTTTCATGGGCTGATTTTTTTCACCTTATAGCAATTGTTTCTTTTCAGATTTATAGTGTCCTCTACAGAGTAAGAATTGTCTTACTGGCCCATATCCAGCATGTGAAAGTTCTATATTGTAGTTCAAATTTAACATCAACTGTTAGATGAATCACAAAGTCATGGGCTTGGAAGGGACTTGAGAAGGCCATCCAGCTTCTCCCATATCCAAGGCTTAATCAACTGTATGTGTCAGTCCTGACAGGCATTTGTATGACTGCCAGCACTGAAGACTCCACAGACTCCTGGAGCAATCTCTTCCAGGAGTTCTTAAATTCTTAATTATTAAACTTTTTCCCATGTCTGAATGGTACAATTAAATTTTATGACTTCACACGTATTTCCTATGTACATTGAGATTAAATTTGTATTCATTTTCTTTGTAGCAAGCTTTTAATTGTTTGAAAATAATTACCACCTTAACTTCACCTAGTGGGGCCCTTAATGGGGAATTATTCTGTTTAAGAATTTGTAAAAATGCTGCCATTTTTGTTCAGTTTTTTCTGAAGTCTGAGGTGGTTTAGGCTTGAAATGCAGCAGGTAGCACTGGGTGTGAAACCTTACTAGCTGCGAGAAGAGAGAAAGATGGATTCAGTGTTAGGAGTTCCTCTTGTTTGGTTACATCATTGCTAAAATCTGGACAGTAGAGGTGAAGGGGAAAGAAGTCCCCAGCTTGAAGGATACATATAGGGGTTCACATTTCATCATCAGAAGAGTGCTTAATCTTCTTTTCTCTGTTATATCTCTCATGGAAGGACACTCTTAAAGGTTTCACTTCCATCTGCCTATGAATACAAATGGGAAGAAGATCACAGGAAGATGTCCTGTGTCAGATAAGAAATGTGAGTGTTGTGGACCAACTGTTCTCTCTAATGACATTGTATTATCCTGAAGTTTTCCCTGTAGAAAAGTTTAGGAACTATCATTGTATAGCCCCATCTCACACCAGGGTTCTAACTTTCTGTGCAAGGTGGTTTCTCTTTAATTTACAGTGCCAAATACCTTGTTAAGGATTGATGTATACCCAGTGATTATTGGAGTATGCTGGTTTGCATGCATGAAAAAAGCTTCTCCTTCCAGAAAAAAATAAACCTGCAGGAGAGCTTAGGCTCTGGGTTTTCTGCTGACAGTTAATGGGTCTTCATGGAGTAGAAGGCAGCTCAGAATTTGGCCTTGTGCAGAGTTATCTCAGTGTGGAGGACCAGTGGCTCTTTCAAATGAAGAACTAATTCCTTTAGTATTAAGTATTTGCAGTATAATTTGAAACTTAGTGGTGTTTATCCATGGCCCTGTCTATCTCTGGCTGAAGTCAACAGGTTTCTTTCCAATGTTACCCCAGGGTTCACACACCTCAGCCAGTAAAGTACATGTGTTCATTTTCCCAAATGGTTTAGAACTTGGCAGACTTGGGTCTGTCCTTGTTTTTTTGAGTTCTGGACATATTTGAAACTAAAGGATAAAGCAAAATTTAGAGGCTAAATATTCTGTGGTTTATGAACCACTAATCTTCCATGACTCACCTTTCATGCAGTTTTATGGCCCTACTGGCTTGGAAACAGGCAACAGCAGTTGACCACCTGCAGCATCAGGATCAAGGAAAGTTAATGTGGTAACTCTTTGAAATCTGGAACCTGAAAAAACCCAAACCAACAAAAATTTCAGTGTAATATGCTGATTTAGCCTAACTTTCCACCACCTCTAAGACATCCCAACAATAGGACTTTTACAGAAAAACTTTTTATTTAAATCAAAGGGTAGGCAGACCTCAAAACTTGTCCCATGCTAATGTGCAACAGAATTAAACTTGTCAGCTCTGCTAGAAGTCTTGCTGAAACCTGCACTCAGCTAGAAGGAAGTACCATACCAAATAAACAGGAAATAAAACTTTTTTTTTAGAAGTCAAATTCTTTTATCCTGCCCTTGCTTCTTTGAAATCTTGTTTTTACATTTTCTTTTACAGTCTCCCATCTCTATAATCCTAGACTAAATTATTGAAGCACTTAAACATTCTTCTTCCTGAGTACTCAGAGAGTCAATATATAAAAAATTGCATTTTAGGGGCTTGAATGGAAGGTGTTGTTTAAATGCTAGCAAAGCAATATTGTTGGACGTGTGTATACTGAGTATTAAGGTCTGAAGCCAGACATGTAGTTCAAATTTATCTAGTGTACTTGAAACTTCATGCTACTGTCAGCTTAAATTAACAAGCTTCACATCCACTGGCGCTGAAAATTATTCTATAATTGCAAGTTGAAATTCAAGATGATTTAAAGAGCCCCTTTTCCAAATGTATTGTGCAAGTCCTCTTAAATACATTCTCATCTGGGTTTCCCAGATGATGCTCAGGTTCTGTGGTACTCAGTCACTGGTGACACATAGATGTTGTGGAGAAACTGCAAATTCCACCTGCTGTGAGTGGATGACCTGAAACAAATATCTTCCTAGTGATTTCCCTGCTGCTTGCATCACTGTATGTCCTGAAAGGCAGCACAGTACTGGGAAAATTAAAGTTTTCCTTCCTGCAAAAAACCGGTTACTAGTCTACATCCTGCTGTTCAATGATCAAGGTCATACCCCCACCCTGAAGTATCCCTGAATTTTGGATGGTCTTTGTCACATGTGTGTGTCTATCATAAACACCAGCTTGTACCAGTTATTCTGTACTTGTCAAGCACAAGATACATGACACAAATTAAACACAAAGGTTTATCGGTAAGATGAGGCCTGGTGCAATTCCCTTCAGATACTCTAAGTGCATGCTCTGCATATCCTGAAAATCCTTCTTTAAGGACTTTGAATGGTGTTACTAGAAGTTTGATCCTTTTTGAGACCAGCTGTCAATGATGAAATTCAGATTGAGATTTTTGGTACAAACCTCTAGACGAGGTGTTTGGGTTTTGGTATACATTGAGTACTAGAAATAATCCTTTAAAGGAAAACCAGTAGAGTTTTAGTGGCGGTGACCTGCTGCTTAGTACACTGAAAACATTTCTGGAGATCTTGTCTTTTTCTTCCCCCTTTCAAATGTTGCTTATAAACTAGAATTGTAGGAGGTTTTGAAGTGAGATTGAATTACTCTTCCCAGTGTGCTTCTTTAGGAAGCCCCTTTGGAATCAGCAAGAACAAGCCCAACTTGCATCCCATTTGCCATCTGGGTTTCCCTCTGGCTTCAATTTGCTGCTATAAAACAATTCTTAGGTATGGATGCTGTACTGAACCTGCCCAATGCATGTCACATTTAGCTACTCATATTTCTTCCAAGATAATGACTGCAAAGAAGCTGTTTCTTGTGGTCTCCCTTGATTTACTGCTTCTTAATCTGATGTTTCAAATTAAACCTGAGTCTTCAAATGTCATTGCATTCTTTTAAGACATGCTCAGCTGCTTTGTAATGGGTGTGCTCTTTCCTACAGTTTAATGCTCAGTGGTTATGGAATAATTGAATAATGTAGCATATCTGTTTTTAATCAGGATGATTCTATGTTATCAAAGGCACACATTTATTTCTCACTTTTCTTTATATTTCTGCCCCCTTCCTTGTACCTGAAATACCCTTTGCAGCTGCTTTAATTTATCAAGAAATCTTTAAGGTGTAATTGTTCTAGGGCAAACATCAGGGCTTGTGTTACACATTCCATTGCAGCCACATGAACTACTGAGAGTAAGTGAAGTTAGGTATTTGCACAGATCCAGTGGGCCTGCTGTCTTTATTTGGTACCCTAAATAGCACTAATAAATTGAGGAAAATTAAAGGAAATTGAGGAAAATTTACAACTCTTTGTAATTAGAAGAAAGTCATCATTGCTAGTGAATATTTTGTAGGCAGCACAGACTTGTATGGAGGGCATGATTTTCCTTTAAAAGAATATGGGTGATTTTTCATTTGTTTGTTTTCTTATACGGTTTTATAAACAAAGATTTTTACTCCCATCCTTGTCCTCTAATAAACCTGGCTTTAAATAAATATATGTCACTTGGCATCAACTTGAGATATTCCTTTACATAAGATCAGGATGAAATTCCTCACCCTTCTATGTCATTGTACCATGGGAACCATTTCAGTTTGAAGTCCATGCTGCATTAGTTATGCAAATATAATTAAAGCAAAAAGTTTATTGATTAGGCAGATTTGTGATTTGCAAATTCAACAAAAACGAATCAATTGAACATCACTTGGAAAAGTATATAGGAATAGTTGTACTTCTTGGAAGGATGCACAAGACATAGAATAAAGGAAATCTGCCACAGAACACGTCTCATCTCTGACACTGTAGGCCAAACTCCTGGAAGATATCATACATTGCTACATTGAAAAAATGGCCTCACTTCATTTCAGAAAGCTCCTTCTGTGTTTCGTACCTCAAACCCTGTCAGAATCTCACATGCAGCTACAGGGGAGCTTAACAGTATTTCAGTATTTGAAGCATCCTGGAAAATTTTATTGTTTCAGAATGGAACATAGAGGCTGCAATAGTATTTTGTTAAAATGAGACCTGGAAGTGTTTGAACCTGTTCTTTCCTTTTTCTGTGTATGGACAAGGTTTATGCTGATGCAAAGCCTCATGGCTGATGTGCTGAATGTGAAATTCAAGGCACTGAAATGATGGGATTTGAAGAACTTTCTGCTGGGAAAATCTGTGAAGTGATCATCACAAATCAAATTGTGACTTAGTTTAGAATATTTTTGCTGTCACTTTACTGAGTCTAAGCTTTAGCACAAATTGGCACTTGATCTGTAATTCCCATTTCATGTGGGTCAGTTATGCAAAAGCATATTGTGGGAACATACTCAAGGATTTTACACACATTTGCCAAAACTTCAGTTTGCAAAACTTTTGGATCATGGAGTTGTGCATGAAGATTTGGCATTTCATCCTGTTCCTACTGTGATGTCTAATAGTAGTATCAAATTTTACTGGGAAAAGATAAGACATTTAGGAGTCTGGGTTCAAAATTCCTAATTTTTTTTCTTTTTTTTGACAAACTGACTTTTCTATAAACCAGGTTTGTAGAGAACAAAAAACATATTGATGAGGCCACAGAGGAAGAAACCTTAGTCTTGTCAGTACTGATGGGAAATCTCTCTTACTCCTGTAGTGTGAGGACACATTCAGGTTCTGCTTGACCACAACACTTAGAAAGACTTCAGGCCCAAGATCTGAACATCCCAAAAAGAATGATTTATGGGCAGTATCCTATTATCTCCTCAAGAAAGAAAAGTACTTATTTCACTTGTATTAATATTGTTTCCAGTTCAAATTAGTTCTACTTGTAGCATCATAATCCTGTTCCTATGGAGCCCAGTACCTGTTACAGTTCCTGTGTCTGAAGGAGAAGCTGCCCAGAACAGCATGGCCTTGACTGGTGGCATTCCAAGTCCCCTGCTTCTTATTCCAGCTTCCAGCCTCTTCCTCTCTGCTAAAATTTATCACCTTTGCTGATCCTTTATGGTTTATTGTTCTTCCTACATGCTGGTTCTTGACTATCAGTAGCTGACAGAAGGCAGGATACTTCCTTGTGTGGTCTTGGAGGGCAAGACTGAAACGATAGGCACAAGTCATATGGATGCAAAAATTCATGTCTGCAGTTCAGGGGAGAATGTGTTAAGTTACAGATTTGTGCAGAAATATGGCAACCACATGTCAGTCCTTGTGCATGTTAGTCCTTTGGTAAAGAAGAAGCTGTCAGACAGGAAATAAACTGTGTGAGAAGGGGAAAAGCAAGCAGGTTTAGAATAGAAAAAAACCCTTAATTTAAATACTGAAGATTTTGAAGCATAATAGATAGCATTTAGTCCCTGGCAAAAGTCTGAGTTCAGTGATCTGTGTAAGGGAATAAACTGTACCCAGTGTTTTAAAATATGTGCTTTAAAAAAACCCACCCCCAACTGATTAAAAAAAAAAAAAAAAAAGGTATAATGAGATCCAGCTTCCTGTAAGTTTATGGTAATTTTGTGCTTTTTGCTAGTTGTTCTATTTATGTGGTCCTTTACTGTAGCCTGGCTCCCACCCTCTAATATAGTTATCCTCACAGCACTTCTTTGTGGTAAGGAAGTACAATAATCCCCACTTTACAAATGGGGAGCCATGGCAAAAGAGAGGCTTAGTGACTCGCCTGAGGTCATGCAGGCAGCCCATTATGGAGCAGGGAATTCAACCAGGGCTCCCAAACAGCAGACAAATGCTCCAACCCCAGGCTGTCTGTCCTTTAGCTCGTATTTTTAAAGCACTCAAAAGGTTGTATCCAGATTTCAGAGATGGTTCAGGGGTTATTGAATCCAGTCTGACTAACAGAACAGAATAGCTGGACCAAGTGAAAATGTGCTGCTCAGTGTAGAGTTGCAATATCAGTAAGTCAAATAAAGGTTTTTCCGCTGGCAGCTCTGGTTTCCTCTCACTTGCCTGAGCTTGCTCTCTCATACACACACACACACAGGCACTCTCTGCAACTCATTTTTCTCCTGCCTCGGAAGAAGGACTTGGTGAAAGGAAATTGGTATAATTAAATGGTTATGTAGGAAGCTGATGGTAAGTATTTACTTTTATAAAATAAGTGGAGGAGGAAAAAACCTATGAGATGGATTTCTTAGTGTTTGCTTTTTTGGGTTTATTTTTGGGAGCAGAGTATTGAGTGACAGAGATTTGTTCCCAGCAGAAAATGCTTGAAATACATTAGTCTGCTTTGGTATTAGAAAGATTAGAGGGCACACTGTGAGAATTTGTAAGGATTTATGTGCTTTTTAGAGAGGATTAAGAATTTAAAAAAAAAAAAATCCAGATTAGAAATGCTGTCTAACCACATCACTAGTCTACAGACCAACATTTGCATGATGGTTTTCTTCTATGTTTTAATACCACAATGTTTGCATTGCAACTTCAGTTACAGTTGGTTTTGTTTAAAGACTAGAGTCTAGGTGTGCACAGCATGTGAGATGTAACGTTAGGAGTTGATGTAGCATCCTTGAAGTCTTATTCAGGAGCAAGCTTGAGCAAGCAAGAAATACCTAAGAAAAATAGTTTAGGTATATTCTTATTCTGTAGAGTTGCTTAAATAAAAGAAAAAAAAATCAGGCACATTTCATTGCTTTTAAGTGTGTGTTTTCTTCCTGTCTGTCAAATTGTGAGCTTGAACAAGATTTGTTCTCTGGAACATTATTTCTTTAAAATATTTGGACATGGTAGTTCCCTAGTAACACCAGACTGCACAACATGGAATTAGTTATTTGTTTAGGAACAGAATTGTTAAACATCCTCTAAGCTGTAAAAGGATACTTCCTAATTATTTACTAGAAGCATCCACAGTTAATTAAAGTCAGACTGCTAAATGTGGATAATTAGAGGCTTATGTTGCTAGAAAACTGCTTGTGCTGATTTGAGCTAGTATTTAATTTGTAAATTCAGTCCTTTTTAGACACTTTATTTAGAAAAAGCTTAAATCTTTGCAAGATGTTCTTATGAAAAAGACTAGCTATGTCTTTTTTCTTTACAATCTCATTATACTACACAACAATTTGTCCATAGTTTTTCTCCTTACCTACAGGCAATACAAATGTAACTTGACCAGCAATAGTGGCTTAATTGCTCAGGGTTTCTTTTTTTTCTTTCTTTTTCCTTCCTTCTACACTGTTTCTTTCTTTCTTCTTTCTTTTTCCTTTCATTTCATTTTGTGTAGAGGTTGGAGTTGAACTTTTTCCACAATATTGTTTGTGCAGTGCATACCTGAGCCCAGTGATGCTTGGAGGATGAGTTGGATGTTGAGTGTTGTGTATTTTCCAGCCACGTGCCAGCAGCTGTTTCAGGTTCTTGGTGCCATACCCAGGTTTCTGTGGATTTCCATGTCACAAGCACCCTGTGACAGTGACAGCACTGCATTGTACCTAAGTACAGACACTTGAGCATTTTGTCCCTGCAGAGGTCCTGTGAGAGCTGTAGTACCTGTAATTTCCCCTCTTGCTCTTTTCAGCTGTCACAATGGCACTGACCAAAGGGAGTGCTCTTTGTCTGGGTGAACATCCTTTGGATTGGATTCTAGGTGTTGGCTGTCGGGTTTAGCTTTGTTTTCAGTTTTACTTCCCTTACAACATTATTTTTGAAACAACATTCGGGTGACATATACTTTCTCTGATGTTGTTTTGTCATGTAAACACTCTGCAAAGTCAGTGCAGATGTGTGGGGCAGGAGATGTTTTGTTACTGGCCTCGTATGGTTTGTATTGCAGCTTCACTGCAGCTTAGACTGTGTTGCATTATAGTGCCTCCTGACAATAAAATATTTCCATGCCATCTACATTATACCTAGCACATTATTGTCACTACTAGCGATCTGAAAATTTTATTGCAGGTTTTTATTAGTGGAGACATTGCAAATACTGGCATTAGTATGCTGTGGAAAGGTGCATATTAGGAGGGGAGAAGGACATGTGTGAAGATTGATTACTTAAAAAGTTCGGTCTTCATCTGAAAGGAAAAATAAATTTTAGAAATGTGCTGGCAGATATGGACTCAGTATGCAGCAGTTTACAGCTGTGTAGTTGATTGAAAGTCCACTGGGGTAAATTGTGGTTTTAGCTGAGTGGAGAACTAAATTTGGAGCCTTGTCATTAATGAAAGAACAATTAGTTGAACAAATCATTCTTCCTCTTTTTCAAGGAAATTGTTGTTTATTGCAGTGTATAGCTTTTAGAGACTTTCATTGTTTGTCCTTTCAGGTACTAAGTACATTTGTTAGAAGAGAAGCAAGGCTTTGATTTCATCTTGCGTCTTTGGAAATGCAATCAGTTTCTTTCTTATGTAAATGATATTGTGATTTCACATCAATCTTTTAAGCAAAAAGATGATTTTTTTTCCTGTGTGTGTTTTAAAGAGATGCTTATACTGGGAAGGGAGACTTATGCTGGGCTCTCAAGTGACTGTGTCAATACAGACATTTACTGCAAGTTTAACTTGTGGAAATGAAGGCAGAATTTCTCACTTTGAAGCTGTACATCATGGGTAGGAAATCATCTTTATCCCATTTCTGTGTTGACCTCAGCAATTCAAATGCTGGAAACACTGGAGAGTTTTCTGGGGGTTTTGATGTCAATATACAGAAATGCTAACAGAGCGCTATGCCAGAAGAAATCTGAAGTCCACAGCATCTGTGTTCTTATGAATGAGGAGGGAGATTCCAAGCATTATTTGAAAAGCTGTGTGCACAATTTATCCAATATCTGAAAGGATTTGCTTTCTAAACTGCAGTTCCTGACAGGTGCATGCAGTGAAGCACAAAGCTCTGTGGCTCCACACCTTAGACCAAAACACCTTCTGGAGGTGCCTCTTTCTCTCAGTTGGCTATGAGGGAGAAAAAACTCAGATGAAATATCTGACTTTTAGACTAATATTTTCTGTGAAAAGAGCTGCCCTCTTAAACTGTTTTGTATAAACTTGGAGAAGGTGTTTCTGTTTGTTGATCAAACGTGTCAGGTATGTTCTATGAAAAACTAAATTCTCAGGCTGGGTTTCCAGGTGCATACATGTGGCATTGGAGTGGAAGTCCTGTTTGGAAATGAATGGGTTTTCTGTTCCCCTGCTCCCTAGAGAACTGCAGCCTGTTCTAGGAAAATTATGCTTCGTACAGTCAAGAATAACATGGCTTTAGTTTAATTGATCTTTCTCTTGTTCAAATTGAAGTTTTGCTGTTCAGCCAAGTATTGTTAATTGCAACTTTTGTCTGAATCAGATGAATAGATACACAGTCCATCACAGATTGGTGTGTATGAAAGAGGATTAAGATCAGAAGTCCAGTATTTTCATTGGTTTAACATGACTTATTAGTGGGTTGAGTAATTTCTCAGGTTTTTCTTTGTTAAAATTTTCTATTAAATAGGCATTTTACAGTACGTCTTCTAATTTACATAAAAAATTCAAGGAATTAGTACTAGGGTCAGCTACTTTTTTTTCCTGAAAACCATGAAATTTTGCTTTTGAAAAATACAATAATTTTTGCTTTTTCTTGGGAAATATGAACTGTTTAGCAGAAGAATTTCTTCTGAAGCAGATAACTGTAAATAGTTCTCTAAAATGCCATTCTTGTAGCATTACAAAATTTGGTTTCCATGCTATTTTACTAGTTTATGTGCTGTAAGAAGGATTTGCAGTAAAGACTTTGAATTTCTGCAAAAGCGTTTGTTCTGTACTAGCACTACTTTGCAGGGACATATCCAGATATTTCTTAAGATCTTGAAAGCTTGGTATGAAAAATCAGATTTTCCACATTCCCGCTTGCAACTTAAATCCAGTGCAAACAGAGGTCTCTTTATTTCATAAGTACTTGTTTAACACTGGCTCACTTTTGAGACTTACTGATTTTGTTGTATTCCAGGCCAGGAAAATCAAAGTCATGGTTTGAAAATATCCTCCTGAAATAAGTTATTACCTTTTAGTGCAGTTGCAAAGGATGACTTCTTGGTTAAGGCTCTGGCCTGGGACTTGAAAGTTCAAGCTGAGTTCACCTTAAGACTGTGACCCTGACCCCAATGTGGGCAAAGACACCATTCCTGGGTCTCAGTTCCCCTCCCAGAAAATATTACCTGCCACCTTAGGCTGAAGATCCTGCCGTGTACACAAGTACAGCACACACATAGAACCCCTGTCCCTGGTCTGGTTCCTAGCTTAAATGAGCCTTGCTTGGTCTTATCTTATGCAAGCTGTTACCGCTCCAGAGCTCAGTCCCCAAGGGCACTGGGTGCTAGAAGCCAGCTCGCTCTCAGACCAAGGCCGCGGGTTAGCCCCTAGCAAGCAGGGAGATATTCAGCTCTTAGTGATTAGGCAGCTCTTGTGATTTCAGCTTTGCTTGCTAGGTAGCTTTCCCTTGGCCTAAGGCTCCAGCAGACGGTAGAGAGAGGAGAAGCAGAAGACGCTGGCTGTTCCACGAGTATGGCTTTATTGTAGGGTCCGTGGAGGGTCTCAGCTCTTCTTCTTCCGAGTTAGTAGGGGTACAGTGTGCTACTTTTATACCCTTGGCCTGGATCTAATCTTGACTAATGGCAAAGGTGTTAGAGTGACCATAAGTGACCAATAGTAGGGTTTAACACAATATTGCCTTACATGGCTATAGGGATAAGGTACAAGGCGGATGTCCCTGGAGACAGGAAACTTCTTTGCCACTGTGTCAGCATTCTATTCTCTAAGGGGCCCTGGCTAAACCTGAGGGGTTTACTACACTAGCTGGTTCTGTCATAAAGATAGTTAAACATCATAATTTCCACATTATCACTTGTTTCTCTTTTGCAGTCCACATCATGGGGGATGTGAAACTGGTGACATCTACTCGCGTCTCCAAAACCTCCCTGACACTCAGCCCCCCTGTCCCTGCTGAAGCACCAGCGTTTACTCTTCCTCCTCGCAATATCCGCGTGCAGCTGGGAGCCACCGCCAGGTTTGAGGGAAAGGTAAGAAACAGACAATGGACAGCTTCTGCATTGGGTTTTGCCCTTTCCTGAAGCTGACCAGGGGGCTGCAAAGGTAGTGAAGTTGCCTCTGCAGTATGGGAACTTTACTCAAGAAGAATACAGCAGTGTTTATCCTCCTGGGAAGGGAGGAGCATTACAGATCTGTTTCTGTGTAGAGGAGAGATTTGCAGAACCTGACCATTGCAAAGTGTAACCTTCTTGAGCATGCAGAGAACTGAGGTTTTTATCAGAGAGAAACTGCTTCAAGGGCTGTCTCTAGACAGCATCCCCCTACTGCAATTCTACATATTCTCCTACTGCGCACTCACATCCCTGCATCCCAAATATCTGCCCATTCATGAAGCTTCATGTGTGACCCAAATCTAACCCTGCTGCAGCATGTCCTTCCCAGCAGTCAGGGGAGGAATCTGCAATGAGTGTAGTGGTACTTCTGTGTCTGCACTGCCTGCCATACGTGTTCTTAACTGGAAAGAAAAAAGAGCATTTTCAGAGGAAAGACTGATTTAGTTAAATCAAAGGGTTTAAAAGGCTGTTAGTGGGGTGTGTATCCCCCATTCCCCTGAGGTTTGGGATATTGAATTGTGCATCCTGGCACAATTCCATATTTCTTTCATGTGTCAATCCTGGTACATACTCATCCTTGTTCTAGCTATGTTCCTTTCTCATCCCTTAACCCAGTTCTTTTTCCTGGAGCTGTGAGCTTTCCCTCCCCGTCCTTTCAGCTTCCTTTGGTTCGTGCTACACTCTGATTGCACGCTGACAGCTGCACCATCAAACTCACCACACTCTCAGCCTTTGAAGCGGTGGGACTCGTCTGACACAGGCAGGAAACTGCAACCCTACTGTAACAAAAGCAAGGGCTAGAAGGAATTTGGGAAATTCTTAACTTCTGAAACTCTAACTTAAACACAGGGCCGTTAGAGGGCATCTGATATTTATCTGATTTGTTTATGTAAGACCAGGCCAGGAACTGGGATTTTTCAACAGGAACTGTGTAGGAAAACAGGTTTTGGAGTATATTCATTTTGAAGTGCTGAAGCAAAACTCAGAACACATTGTTAGATTTGACTTTTTGAAGAAAAGTTGGCATTTTTAATACAAAGCAAATTTCAATAAAGTGCTTAAAACAAAGAATAGATTTTACCAAACCTTCAATAGTTTTTTTTTTTAAATTTGCGTAGTTTTAGATGATTTTAAGGCACCAGTCAGAAATGCTTTGTGTGTATGACGTTGGCCAGTCCCCATAAGCACTTCTGTTCTTACTCTTTTTGTCTTATTTTTTCCTCCCCTCGTTGTTTCACCTTGTTGCAGATGCAGTAGGAAAATGGCAGTGTGTTCCTACTTTCTCCATGTGACACCTGTGTACAAGGCTGTTCTAACTCCGACTGGTTCTTCCAGGCTATGCTGCAATAATAATTCAGTGAAATCAAAGTTGAAGCATGTGCTAAGATTTGGTTTTATAGTTCTCATGTTTCCTAATTAAAAGCTCAAGTGGGATATTTTCAGGTTTTATTGCACTCTGCAGAATTTTTATTATTTAAGTCAAATGGAAACAACTGTAAAATATAATGACCTACAAGCTAGAGTGCCATCACTGCTTTGCATCTATTTTATATCTGATTTTAAAGTGTTAATTTTCCAGGGATGCATATCCCATTTTTAAAGCCACTTTGAAGACTGGAAGGGTGAAGTCTGAGGGGTTTTTTTTAGTAGCTTGGAAAAAAATACACAAATTCAATACTAATTAAACTGTCAAGTTTAATTTCCTTGAAGGAACAAAAGTTTGATTGAAGTCCTGGCTTGGACTTACTTGATGAAAAATCTAAATATCTCTTCTGGCAGTTCAGTATATGAGCATAGCCAAAACCTTTTAATTTTCCATCCTTAAAGTGGGGGTGACAGCATTAGTCTTTTGTTTGTGCTCTTACTGTAGTAAGAGGGGCAAAGTGAGGGGGAACCAGCAGCCCCTTTTGAAAGGTGCTGTGGCTGAACAGCTGCAGGAGCCTGCACAGCTGTTAACATCTGGCTCCATCTTCAGCTGGGTAATACAATGTTGCTTCTTCTGCCATTTAATATTCCAGAGGTTCAGAAGGACAGTTGACCTGTTCAGAAAAACAGGTTCAGAAGGACAATCTTAACAAAAACAATTTATTAAGATTTAGTAATAGAAACTACTCAACGTACTTAGGTTTTTCTATCCTGGAAAACCTATCTAGGCTACAGATGTTATGATATGTTGTTGCAGTACAAATATTAAACCAGACTCAGGCTAAAGAAAAATAAAAAGTTTTTTAAATGGCTAGACGGGAGCTTTTCTTCAAAGAGTTTCTTTGCAGTGGAATTGATCTTATCAGAAAGAACAAATATTTTTAGAATCCAAGACAGGATATAAATCTGATATTGTGATGATCCTGTATTCTCATTAAGTGAACAGGGAAGAGAGGGCCCCAGAATTAAATTTGTTGGTTTTCTTTCCAGCAGCATTATTAGATAAGTTGTGTGAAATGGCAATTCAAGATCAAAGAGAGTGCAGAAATGGAGAAATAGCCCATAAATGTAGGAAATTTGAGATAGAAAGAAACTGGGGCTTCCTTTAATGGGATTTTTTTTTATTATTTTCCTGTTCCTTCAACTACTACTCTGATTTTCTTACTAAAATTTCAGGAAGTTTATTTATATCTGACTGCAGATCTCAGTTTTCTAGTGACATCTCAACATAGAAATTTAAATCATTATCTTTCAAGAATATGAGCATGACTTTGTCTTGGAGCACAGAGTGGAAACAGTAAGGCAAAGCCAAGGTACTTTCACTAGATATTCCCCAAAGATCTGCTGGATGGACATCTCAGTTGTTCATCAATAAATTGCTGAGGTGATTTTTAGGCAAACCACCCCAGAAAATGGTGAAATTGTGTTGTATGTTCACAACTTTTTAGGACTGGGTTGATAAGCTGTTCTTCAGTGGCACACCATGGGTGAGGTGAGCAGCTCAAGGCAGGAATCTCGTGCCCTGTGTTAAGGCATTTTAGCTCATTGTCAGAACCTTTAAGACACTCCTGCAAAAGAAGACCAAAATGTTACCAGGCTTTGTTTTAAGCTACTTCTTTCTGGATTGTATTGAACACTGGATGTTAACTTGTGCATTTGATTGCAGCAAGCCCTTAACCTGCCTTATTTGCACATGTATAATATTGATGGTCATTAATTTTATGAGCCTAAAAAAATACTTGTGCTATAACTCTGCTTGAGAGGAACAGCCAAATATTCTACAGACCACAAACCCATTGTCTAGTGGTCAGGAAAGAACTTTCCTCCTTGGACAAAGCATTGTACAGTTGGCAACAGTGCAGTATGGGTGGTTTTTCTGCTTCATGTGGGCCATCATACCTGGTCCATTGCCAGAACCAGGATATCAAACTACTAAATCTGTCTAGTATTCTAATCCCAGGGAGCTAGATTTCATGGAGCTCATGGTTTGAGTAGGTGTTGGGGTACTAAATTCAGTTTGCTGCCCATTGATTAGTTATTGTTCTGCCTTTCCCTTTCCATCACCCTCCAGGTAAGGGAGCTGGATGGTAAATTTTAGGACAAGCCAGGTCAATGTAAAATCCTACGCCTTTTAATGTTCTTTCTGGTTGTTCTTCTACCACCCAGATGTTGCATCTGCTTGAATCAGTTAAGTCCAATAACTTACAGATGCTTTTGCTGCTGGTCATTGCACAGGTACTGTTTAGATAAACACACCAGAAGAAATTAATTGGGATCAGGCAGTAAAAACAAGAGGCAGTGGGAAGATCAGCAGTGATTCTGCCATCTATTCTTGCAATGTGTTAAGAGTTAAAAGGGTAGGGAAGCTCTACTAGAATGAAGACTGTTAAACACTCCCACAACATTTATAAATTCAACTACTCACTAACACTAAAACTAATTTTAACCTATTTTTTTTATTGTGGCATGTTTTACATGCATAGCACAAGCTATGCATGGCAAAACCTTTTGTATCTTCCCTTAGATTTGGTCTCAAGGCAGCAGTGTGTGTGCCATTTCCAACCCTCAGTCAGCAGGCTCTCCAGAAAAATGCCTTAATTACACCACATGCCTGGATTTCAGATGGCAGGATCTGAGAGGAGCCCATGTAATGACAGAGGATGATGACATGGCACATCCTTGCTGTTGGCTTGAGATGTTTGCTGTTACAAAATGTGCTGGGCAGCTCAATGCATGAAGCTGCCAGTGGCTTTGGATCTGTGCTTTCTGGAGGGATGCCTGTTCTGAGCCTTATAAAGGAAGAAATTCAGGAGAGACCCATGTTTTCATGGGAGACAGTTGTCTGATGGAAGTGAGTGCTGTGAAAGGACTTATGCTGATACTGTGATACTCCCAGAAACCTGATATGAAACAGTGAGGCATTTTCCGAAGGGGAAAGAATTGAAAAAGTTCTCCACTTGACTGTGGATTTTATTTGGTCTTCCTTTCCACGTACCACTGGAGCATTCTTGGGAAAAAGGTGATGCATTGAGAAGTTACTTAGACGTTTTGTGTTAGGCAGACTGAGGTATAGACAGCTGAACTAAAAGGAAAAAAAGCCCACAAACACAAAAATAAACACAAAAGGTGGCTGTGAACACCTTAAGGCATGCTGGCTTCTGTTTGGATCTTCTACTGCTGTGTCTTCTTCCTTGGTGTAATCGACCTCCCATCATATTCACTCACCACATACATGTTCTCATGAGTAATCCATGCATGGTTTTATTTGGATTTATTTTATTCTATAACCCTATATTGGCATATGGAAACAGTGTCAGCTTAACATGAGGCCAAAGTGAAAATGGCTGCTCTGCTGGGAAGTGGTTAAGGTGGGATTCAGTCAAAAGGAGTTCCCCACACAGTGTCACCTACACCCCGAATTATTTAAACACACTTCCTTTTCATCAACTGACACAAGCATCCATGTGTTGATGCCCATTTTCCTTGCCTTGCCAATGATGCATCCTTTAGAAAAATTGTAAGTGTACAAGTTGGTGCTCAAGAAATTTCTAGGTTTTAGTCAGGAGTGGAGGCCCATGAGCTCCACTTCTGTCTCTCCACATCTGTCTGCCTGTCACCTGTGGCCATCATAGCTATACTCAGGATTTCCCTGGTGGAAGTATTTAAGCATTTCTTGTGTAGTCTGTGTGCAGAGCATCTGATGATGCTCTTCAGTGCTGGACTCTCCTGCAGCTGATCTGTTCATGTGCTCAGGCCACAGCCAATATTTCTGGATATCTGGCAGCAAAGTTTGGTCAGACCTTTTGCAGAGGGTTTTTTTTTTCAATCTGCCAGATGTTCAGAAATCCTAGACAATGCTGAATATCCTCAAATTCCACCCAGACAAAATTTCTACACAGGAAAGAGGCCATGACTGGGGAACAGTGAACATACACATATATCCCTGTTCTGAGTTGTCTTTTCTCAGGGTTGGTTTTATTATTTTGTATAATTGAGCGAGTGTTCAGTAACCCACCACCTCCCAACTGTGGAAGAAATGTGCTGTTTGATCCTATCACATTTATTTTTCTATTTGCTTTCTGTCTCCTTTCCCACTTTAATTGCTTATCTACCACCAGCTGGTGACAGGAGTTCTGCTCCATGCAGTGCCAGAAAGATTGGCTCCCTATTTTTGATTGTTGTGGTAGGAACTGCTGTAATTCAAGGAATATTAAAAAAAAAAAACAAAAAAACAAAAAACTGTGATGGTAATAATAATTGAAGTTTTTTAAAACACTACAACTAATGTACATATGGAATTAAAGAGAATCTTGTATTATTTTCTTTAGTATGTCCCAAACCAGTGTTGTTTTAGCTGAAGTCAGACCACATATTTGTGCTGCTTTTGATCACCACTTTCTTTATTTCTTTACTTTTTCTTTAATGTGTTTCTAAATATTTTGTATTTTTAGGTGGAAGCAATTAAAATCACATGACAAAGCTGTGTGATTTCATTGCATCTACCTGCCCCCAGTTTGCTTTGATGGTTGACTCTGACAAGTTTATTTTAAGTATCTTTGTTTGGATTTTTTTTTTGTGGCCACCCACTACTGTAGTTGTTTGAAAGCATGTCTTTGTGTCAGCTAAAGAGGAAAAGAATGTCCATATAATTTATCCATAGGGATGTCCGTAGGGTTGATTTTGAGAAAATTTACTTCATTAGCAGAGATTTCTGGAATTGCTATTTTTCTATAGTCATTTAGCAGAAATTAAAAAAAAAAAAAAAAAAAAAAAACAAAAACCGACCCAAATTCTAAATTATGTATTGACAAATTTGCTGAGGAAAAGGAGACATAAAATATTCATATGGTGGTGTAAAAGACGTTCAGTCTTTAAGAAAAATAAGGATGGACTAAATGCCATGACTAATCATAAAGTCCACTGTTTAGGGTTGATAATATACATGTCTCTGAAAAAGAACTAGTTCAAATCTAGCTCTTTTCAAAGAGAAAACCAGCTGATCAGCACATCCTAAATAGCTGAACAGAGATGCTCAGAGACTGAATCCATGTAGGTCAGAGTAGAACCAGTCATTATAATTCTTCTTTGGTTTTCTGTCCCATGATGGTTAATCATGAATCTCTCAGATTTCAACAATGTCTCATTAAGTTCTTCAGTTCTGCTTTTAATTTGAAAAATATCATCATCTTTTCCAGACTAGTCTCCCTTGCTCCTCTGGGTCAGTGCAGAAGGCTTTGTTGTGGTTGATTCCACTGGCAATAAAACTCATCATGTAGTATTGTGCTTTCTTACTTTAATAAACGTTCTTGGTAGTACATGAAACATGACTTCAGCTTAGCATTATGATTTTTTAAACTTGATTTTTTAGGGAATTGTGCCCTTTGACTCTTATTAAGTTTGAAAGTTAAAAAAGATCTAGTAACTGTAACAGAACTGAGAGTAGCTGACTTTCTTTTCCTTGTGCTGCAATAGCCTATATTGATGTTAGAGGTATGAAAGGGGGGGAAATATTTTGGTTGATTTTTTTTTCTTCCAGAAATACATCTCTAACTGGAAAGCTTTTAATTTTATTTTTCTAGCTCACCCTAAAGGTAGGACAGAGTGTTTATCATCAGAAGTGCATTGGGCTAACTAGTAATATATTTGCTTTCTGCTGTCATAAACAAGGTTTGAACGTCAAGCTCCTTGCCTGCATCTGGCTGATGAAACCAGAAAGGTCAGGGAAGGGTTCAGTGCCATATGTAGCAATGAGAACCCCACATAAAATAGCAAAGTGTGCTTTTGGCTGTCTATAAATGGGTCCTTGAGAATTTGCACCAAATGACTCCAGGTCACACTTTTTAATATAATTCTGCTTTGCCCCTGTGGGAAAAGAGAGTAGTCATTATTAGACAGCAAACATTATGCATTCAGAATCTGCAGAAGGCAACATGTGGAGAAGGTTTATAATCAAAACACATCATTACTCATTGTGGTTTTGCTCAGTCCATGCTCACTCTAGCACCTCCACTCCAAAACTAAAAATTTCTGCTTTTGACATGTTACTTGGCTCTGTTCACTCATGGATATAGTATGAAGTTTGGAAACCTACTGGGCAAAACCAGACAAAATATTATTTTTCCATGTAAAATTTGGACTCCCCAGTATCTAAATGCATGCTGAACAGAAAATTACATTGCTGTGAATTCAGCCCACTCATGAGGGGGAGAAACCTGTCTGTCTGACAGGGAGCAGCAAGGGCTGGCTGCTCCCCAGAGCAGCGTGAGCCAGGGGCCGAGGGGAGCCGTGCATGGGCTGTGCCATCACCAGCTGCACTGCCACAGCCCTGCACCATCACCAGCTGCACTGCCACAGCCCTGCACCATCACCATCACCAGCTGGCCACAGCCCTGCACTGCCACAGCCCTGCACCATCACCATCACCAGCTGGCCACAGCCCTGCACCATCACCATCACCAGCTGGCCACAGCCCTGCACTGCCACAGCCCTGCACTGGCCTCAGTCCTCCAGGCTCTGCTCCAGCAGGCATTGCCATGTGCTCTAACAGGGCTCTGATGTGCACAGACATGGCAAACTATGAACCAGGGTCCAAATCCCAAAGGAGGATACAGTCAGGAGCAAAAGTAGGCAAGGCAAGATTGTTCCTCTGTAGGTTTCCAGTTCAGTTTTTAACCTTCAGTCTGTAAGATATTATCTTGTCACTAGAGGTTACTGGATCTCCAGCAGAGGCCTGAAACAGCATCCATTTTTCTAGCTAAGCTTTCAGAGTTCATTGTTTAGTGTCTGGGGACAAACCTGCCTTGATCATGATTCTTAAACCAAAAGTCATCCCAGTTCATAATTCAGCATCCCATGTGAATGCACATCTCTTGTGTTCTTCTCTTATGTTGGGGAAATAAGCTTTGGAATGGGAGTGATGTTGAAGTGTTGGGCTAGTGCTGAAGAGCGACTGCTGTTCCTCTTTGGGGTCAGAGGTTACATGTCAAAGCTCTGCTCTGGTTGGAGCCAGAAAATCAAGGCATTCCACTGACTGATTGTCCCTGGGGTGACTAGTCCAGTTAAGGGCTTTGAATTACCTGCCTAAATATGTTGACTTTATTCTTCTAGGGAACCAAGCAGGCAGGCTGTAGGTTAGTGGCTAAATCATGTTTGACTCACAAGTTAGTAACCTGGTCTCTAGGCTAGCCATCCCACATTAAGAATATGTTGCAGTTCTAGAGATCTTACACCTTTTATTTTCAGAGGAGTTTTAGAAATAGACAGAGTGAAAACCTGGAAATTTTTCTTTTAAAAAAATTAAAATTCTAGGCTTTTTGATGGTGAAGATAGTTTTATTCTCTATAAGTAAGTGTATTGTTGTAAACCTGTATCAAACAGAACAAAGCAATCTTTGTCTTCTGAAAATGCTGTGGCCAAAACTGGTACAAATTCAAAGTTAGCTTTGCAATTTTTTTTTATTGCTTAGATGGAAACCTTTGTAATTCATTTGAAGAATGAGACAAAATGGAAAAATAAGCTATTTTATATTTTTCTGGGTTTCCCCTGCTTGTCTGCATATTTAAAAAATACTATGGTAAATGTTACTTTGTGGAGTATACTATTTATTATAAATGCAACAGCTGAGCTTACTAAAACACTAATTAAAAGTCTTACTGCATTCCAACAGCAACTTTTCATTTAAAGATGACAACAAGCTGCACATGGAGCCCAGAGAAAAGGGAGAGGCAAAGATTGACAAATGAAATAATTCTGCTCATGGTTATTTGCCTGTTGGCAATGGCATATTGAACTTGCTTCATCCAGCTCTGTGCTCTCTCAACTCACATTGAATGAGAATGGTAATTTTCCTCCAGCTGCATGGTAGAGTCAAATCATAACTGTGTGGCTTGAGAATATGCCATTCCTTCAGTATGTCCCATAATACACAAGCAAGCCTTTATTTATGGTGCATGTATTATTTAAATTGCTTTTGCAAAGCTTAGAATATTAATGCAATGCACACTATTTTGTAAAAGATTTGTAAAAGCACCTGCACACACATGGCAGTATGAAATCTAACTTGTGTCTCAAATGTAACTCATTTATATCACACTCTCATACTGGCAAACAGTGAATAAAGATTTTTTTCTGTTCTGTGAACTCTCTGGAACAAGAGTTCAATATACTTAAGGTTGATTTTTTTTTTTCGTCTATATAAATTCTGGTGTTCCTTTATAAAAGAATAACTCAGCAGTTTGTCTCTGCAGGGAGGCAAATATAAATATTTCAAAACAAAGTTATTCTAAAAGCCAAAGCACTGGAAGAAAAATTACGATAGAATCTTGGAAGTACAGATTAAAGAAGTATTGCAAATGGTATTGATTTCTGCTCATTCCATGGTACCACTTAAACAGCCTCATTCAACTGGAATCCTAGTGTTTGTCTGTAGTATTTAACACATACAAAGGCCAGAGTAGAATTGGGTCCTTCTCTGATGGTCTTTTTGGCCAAAACAACAGAGGAAATAATCATTGCTACCCCCTTGACATTTATGTGGGGCACCAAGGCATGGTGAGATTTATTGTCTTGTGCAAGATGACACAGAAACACTGAGGTACATACCTGGATTCAGAGCAGAATGTCTGTCTTCCAGGGTTCAATTCTCATCCACTGTCCTAGATGTTTGGGAGATAAAAAACTTCGGATTTTGGAAGAGATGGGTGCAAACATCACAGATACCTAAGTGCCTCCTGTTGGATGCAGAGCATCATGTTCACAGTGCCAGAACTGGGTCTTCAGAGCCTTGACTCGAAGCTGGTTTGTTGGGATATGCAAATGGACAGGTTTGTCTGCTTGGGAGATTATTGCATACCCACAGGTTTAATGGAAAACATGATGTTGGATTTGTTCAGACCTCTCAGTAGGAATGGAGCAACTGCAGTTAAGTGGGGCTCTATTGAAAGCATATGCAGAGTAAGCTCTTTTTCCACAACCTAAACAGCTACTTTTGAATGCATGTGTGTTTCTCTTACCAAAATCACAGCAATTTTAGTTTTGAGAGAAAGCCTTAGAAAGGAGAGGTGAGCCCACAAACTTTCTCTTAAACTCAGCATGTCTATAAATATTTATCTTGAATTGTTGAACTAGAAATTTATGGTCACAGCAATTTATACTTAGTATTTCAGATAGTAGTTTGAGGTTTTTTTCTTTTAAACTGTCGTTGCTCAGCCCTTGGATTTTATTTTCATTCTAAACACAGCCATTTGTGCATTGTGCTATCTGAGTTACCTCCGCTAAGATGTTACTAAAAGGGTATGTGTGAAGTGAGGAAAGCTTATCAATTCCACAGATTATTACAGGGTAAAAGAATCACTGACAGTTGCTAATGAGCAGTTGATGTTTTCCCACAGGATTTTGTACTGAAGTCCTAATTATTTATGGCATAACAGTAAGTTGCACTTGGTGGAATAAATGGTGCAATGGGAAATGCCAGTTGTTTAGGCTGTCTGATGTGTTCACATCTTCATGATCCAACATTGCATTTTGTATCTCTTCATAAGCACATCACTTTATTGTGAAGTTTGTAACAAATGACACTTCATGCCCATTGCTTTCTCAGCCCTACCAAGAAGCACTTACAAAGCAGAACACATAACTGAGGAGAATTTTTATAGCTTCTCCAGAGCACAGCCTTTTCCAGCAGTCTGTCACTATCAGCAGACAGTCGTTAACTGTGCAGGAACCCAGTAACAAAATCCAGTTTCAGCATTTTCTGTGGCCATGGCCAGACTCCTAAATTGCAGGAAATAAAAATCTTGTCTGCTTGGAAACTGATAAAGTACGGGCATGTTCATTTTAAGCACATAGTATTTGTTACCACCTTACACTTCAGAAGTGGATTGCTGCCCTTAATTGCAAATTTCATAGCTCCAAACAGATTTGCCTGTGGCTGTGTGTTTTGGGCACAGAAAGAAAGCAATTTTTTCTCAATAATTTTCAGTATTTCTCAATAATAGGTCATGGATACAGTGTGCACTCATGTAAATTTGTAGAGATTCCTTATCTGTTGATAGCATGCTAAGAACAGCATCCCAAACTATGAAAGTATGAAGCTTGTTTGGTCAGTGGCATAGCTCCTACATAGTATTCAGTGACATATGAGATAAATTCTTGCCCTGTTAAGACAGAAACTTTACACCAGTAAGTAAAAATGCAAACAAGAAAAACCAAACGCAACCTTTCAGTCTTCCAGAGGAGAAATCATTTTTTTGCAAGTTTTATCACAATAAATGATGACCATTCTCTTGTGAAAGAAAATAAACATCTTTAAAAAGTAACTGCCAGTTCCAACCCCAGGTGTTGCAGTTATGAAAATAATTGATGGTGTTTGATTGTGCTGCTCTCCTGAGTTATCAGCAATCTTTTGACCTGATGATATCACAGTGTCAGGCTGTGGCTTAAAGCATCTGGATTCTGTGGTCAGTTCTGTGAGATAAAACAGCTAAATGTTTACAGTGCTTGCAAGTGAGGACACACACATATTTTGCTAATGACAGAGCAAAATGTTGGTATTCATTTCATCCTGTATTTGCTCAGGAAGCTTCCTCCTGCTTCTACTTTATCTAAAGAATCATTGTACACCTTTCTGAATTATTACTGGATAAAGGATGAATGAAGGATTGACAACTGAAAGTAAAACTTTTGAAGTCTTAAAAGTTCAGCTTTTTTTGATGAGAGAGGGGAGAAAATTTCCCAACAATTTATTTTTATTGTGTTCAACTGATTTATGTTTCAGTCTTTCTTCTAGTGCTGCCACATAACATTTATGAACAAAATTAGTGGCCAACACCATAAATCAGGCTGTCCTGCTGAACTGGAAATTAATGAACCACTTCTGTTCTGACAGCTTGTCAAAACTCTGGTCTGATTCCTCAAAATCTTGTTTCCTGTAGCAAAGATTGCTGCTGCTCTGAGATGAAGTTTCCAGTCCTATCAGGAAACTTCTGACGTGCTCCTAAATTCTCTGTTACTGAGATAAAGCAGCTGCTTCATCTAGAAATGTTTGATAGACATCTTGACTCAGAATCACCAAAGAGGGAAACTAGGAGAAGGATAGGGACAGAGAGATCATTTTAGGGACTTACTGTGCTATGTGGAAAAATTAGCAAGAGCCTTATTTCCATTCCACAGCCACAGTTCTTTCCCTTTGAACTCCCTTATATTTGTACTGCATAATCCTAAGTGACCCTTTACCCTGCACAGAGGTCAACTATTTCTTAGCAATTTTTTAGGATTTTAAGATATTCAGCACCTCATAATATCTAACACTTCTTAAAAGCTGGATCATGGGAAGAAAGCTTTGTCTTTGCAGTTCGCCTTTTCTTCCCTAAGGAGAGACTTAGAACCAGGGAAAACTTTCATTAAAATTGATGAGAGTTTCACTCAAGAGAGTGAAGTTTATCTTTGTGTTGTGTTGAGAGCTCTTGTACTTGCCCTTGCCTTTTGAATCTTTTTGGCCCATACTGTGTGGCAGTGCTGAAGTTATTGAGAGCTGACAGAGTCATTTCTTATCATGTTGCTCACATTTTCCTGTGGTGGTGGCTTTACTTCTCATATTTGTAACTCTGTTTTGTGTGGTTTTTATTTCATTGTCAAGGCTCTGGACTTATTCTGTCTGTATCTCTTCACTGCTCACTCAGTGCTGTGCATTTGGTTTCTGAATACAAACACATTCGGTCATTGTTCATCTAAGAAGAGCAGTGGCCTCTCTGTGCTGCATCTTCAGACTTTGCATTGATTCCTCCAATAGCAAATTTGTTGGCAAGGGAGACATATGGTCAGATTATTTCATCTAATGGTACTACCTATTGAAATCTAAGTTCCTTTAAGTGTGAGTTTGGCAAAGTCTGAGTGTCTCCATGTCTCAGATCCTCAACTATGAAGTCAAAGTTACACTTTCCCAAGTGACAGCTACCACTACCTATTTTGGACTGGAATTATCTTCAGTTTCTACAGAACTCAGTTTCCTGTGCACTCCTACTTTGAAAAAATGCCAGAATTTTACCACTTTATGGAGACCTTGTCATCTTTGTGTGCCAGGACAGCATCTGGATGGCATTGGAGGAAATAGCCTAAGCTTTCTCCTAGACTTTATCCAAGGTTTATGGCATCTGCTTTTGAATTGGCAGCCAGAGGAAGGCTTTTTAAAAATGGTAAAAATACAACAATGACTAAATACAAATATTAAACAGATCTAAAGATGGACAGATATTCAGATATAATCCCACATTAAATTCAGAAAGCTTGTACTTACAGAAAAAAAGGTCCAGGTGAACTTTATGGGTGGTTTGCATAAAACTCTCATCACACACTTAATTGCTACAGGTCAGCTGGCTACAATGTGGGAAGAGTAAAAAGGCAGATGTTGCTGCTGGCAGAATGATTTATGAAAGCTGCATCAGAAAAGCTCTGCCAGTCTGAGACAGCAACAGCTGTGTGAAAATGCCCCCATTAGTGTAGCAGAGGTTTCCAGCCCCTGATTCAGTTGCTGATTGACATCCCAGCTCCACAGACGTGTTCCGCTATACAGTGTGCTCCTTTATGTCCTCTGTACAGGAAAGGGTAGAATCCATCATGGCAGAGTTCTGTATTTCCGCTGACTGATGTTTCAGGTTATTTTGTGGTTGTATGAAGACTCCTGTAACAATATTACTTTAAAGCAGTACAGTTAAACTTATTCCTTAAATTAAATAAAATCTGATTTAGGAAAAGCACCTGTACATGTGATTAATTCCAAAAGACATAAATAGGGCTTGAACATGCTCTTGAGAGCTGCGTAAATTGGGACTGGTGTTTGAACTTGGATAAACTCAAGGCAGCTTGACACCTAGTGCTACTCTGAAATTCCACTTGATTCCTTCAGAAAAAATATAACACAAATGGACTTGTTTAGCTTATGGTACCTGGGATAGCAGTGCTTTTTTTCAAACAGTTATACTCTGGTGATTGAGCATAAAGCCAATAGTCCGTGCACCTCTGGGAACTCTCGACACTGAATTTTACAAAAAGGAAAAAAAAAAGATCAAATGTAGAAGATGGAAGAAGAAATTATGTGCAGCTGCTGTCTGCTTTTCAGTTAGCAGACCATGTCTTCCATGGATAGGTCATAAATTCTTCCCTGCTGAGCACCATAAAAACTGATTCCCCTAAAGAGCTGTGGTAGTATGTGGAGTGTTCAGCACCTTTGCAATCTGCAAAAAGGGGCTGAATTGTGTGATACTGAATAAACAGACTATGCAGAACTACTTTTCAAGAGTCAAGACTAAAATTTTTGGGGTGCCATCTGCAGAAGGATCTTGTGTTTGGTGCTTGGATTATAAAGTATCAAATGCCATTTGGCACTGGTGAGTGCAAAGTAGAAAAATAAAACATGTCCTAGGTTTACAGAAAGAAAGGTTTTTCTTCTATGTACAGGAGGTAATGCTTTGAAGTGAGCATGTTTGCTCCTACTCTGTATTCCATTTTTGCTTTAATGACACAACTGTGGATTCTAGACTGTTCTGCAGAAGAGGTAGGTTTTTCACTGTGTTTGCAAAGTCATAGCTAAGTCTCCAAATATTTAACATTTTCATGTTTAACCTTGCCAGGCAAGTTCTCTGTTTTAGAAGCAATCTTTTAAAAGGGATAAACTATTCTTGAGATATGGTTTGCGTGTGTTTAAAGTCTCAGAAGAAGCTTAACAATGTATCATGTCCACTTTCTTTTATCAAGAACATCTGCTGTTCATTTGTTAAAGCAAACTGAGCCTAACAGAAGCTTTGTTACAAGACTTTAAAAGAGCTGCACAGGCCAGAACCATGTTTCCCACCTGTACTAACAGTAAAAATTAAATCTAAATCAAAATACAGCACCTATTAGGTGGGCGATAGTTACAACATTCATGTTGTAGTCTCAACAGTTTTATAGTACTTCTTTCCTAACACTGAAATGAAGAGTTCACAGCAGTATGAAATATTAAAACAAGAAGCAGCTTTTTATTCTAGTTTGAGAGAAACACAGCTCTGTCTACATGGACAGAGTATGTGTTATGGTGTAGCATCCTCTGCTAAGGTCCCTTCACAAGTCTTTTGATCAAAGTCCAGGGTCAAAACCCATTGGCTCTTGATTCAAGTAAATTAGAGGGCTGTGGCCCTCTGATGACTATGGGAAACACCTCTTTATTTGTAGGACTTAGGATGAGCCACATCCACAGAACAGCTGCTGATGTTTGGATTGAATCTCTTGGGGCTGCATGAGAGCCTTCAACCATGTGACCTTCAGATGAGTCCATCTAATATGTAACTTGCAATAAAGGCAATAATATTCTATTTTTGCTGATACCTAGACAATGGAGGAAGACATTATCTAGTCTCTACCACATTTCAAGTGTGTTATTTTTTTCCTGTATCTTTACTTTTTGGATTATAATTACACTTGCAAAATGTGTCATGCTGTTTTAATGGCATTTCTTCTGCTGCTTTCTTGATACAATTTGATGGCTTATTACTCCTAAGTTTTGCAAAAAGTGCAAGCAGTTTACTCCCCTCTAGAAATGAGTATTTGCTCTGCCAGGTTTGCAGGCAGCAGAATAAAGGTCAGACTTTGTCAGACATTCTGAGTAGTTTTCCACATCTCCCTTGACTTCGCCTTATGGTGACTTCTAAGGATCTGCCAAAAGCACAAGTCTGGGAGCTCAGTGCTAACATCTGACAGCTTTGGCTGAGGCTATCCTCATTTTATTCCTTTGCAGTTTCTGGTCTCTATGGCCTTTTCTGAGATGTAGGTCCCAGAAATTACTGGTTTCCTCCTGAAGATGGGCATGGAACAGAGAATAGGCTACAAAACTTTCTCAAGCTTTCCTCAATTTCTGGAATTCCTTAATGTTTAGATAGGCAGGCAACCAAATAAGCAAAGCTGTTCCTTTAAAGGAAGTGACTGGTGGCAATCACCTACCAACCCACTGGCTAATTTCTTTTGAAAGTTTATTGCTTGCCCAGTCCACTGTGGATGTGGGAAATAGTTTATTCTTTTCTGCATTACAGGTACCTATATGTATTAGAAAACATTTAGCATTTCTCATTGCTGCCATTCTTCATTTATGACTTGTTACCCAGGTCATCCACACTTTGGTTTTGTGTTGTTTTACTGCTTCCAGGCATTACAGTCTAACTGTGAATGTCCTAACTACACTGCCTGCATGTGAATAGATAACATTTCTGTCTTTCAAATGTATATTCAAAATCTATTTTCTTTAGATGTATTGAATCTCCCAAATAAAACTGATTCTTTCATTCAATGGTTGAGAACTATACACACATAGGTCTTAATTCTGGACTTGGGGAATTAAGGCAAAGTAGTCTACAGAAATAGCAGCACAACTGAACACTTGTGCTGACAGAACCTGGATGTTTTAAACTTCTGATTTCATGGGTGCAGGATTGTCTCTTGAGAGGAATTTTAGTCATTAGTGAACTAATACTTCAGTATATGAAATCATCTCTATGAAGGGTATTATTTTGAATAACAACTTCTTAAGAGTTGTAACATTGTCAGTCTAAGTATGACTTTTGATGTGCCTGTCTATATATGATGTAATCCAGAGAGATTTTGCAAGCCAGTAAATCCTGTTGATAGCTGTCCTCTTCCAGTGATCTTCCAGTCCTCTTCCTGATCTCAGTGCTTATGTGACCTTAAACTGCAAAATGGGACATTTATCTAGTCCTTAACATCATGCACTGAACACCTCAGCCAGTACAATGGATGTAGTGCTGGAATATGTAATGTAATGTTTGCCATCATTTCAAATAGTCTTTAGATGTTACTGTCAAACTGAAAAATATTCAGTAACAGTACACACCCCATCAATGTTTCTCACTTACACTTTGGTTTTTTGTAACTCATGGCTGCTTCTTTTTGGGTGCTGTGGGTTTGTGTTCATTGTTCACCTCACTGGAGCCAGCAGCAGTTTGAAATTTGAAGTTAAAACCATAAGCCAAAAAGGTGCATCCTATTGCCTTAAACTGCTACTGCAACTATGTTTAAGTAGGCAAACCTGTGTTTTTTTGAAATTGGTACATAAACAGCTCTTTTATGGAGCATAGATAGAGACCAAGTTTGAGAAAATGTTTTCTGTGCTTTTGAACAAGAAAAAGGATTGCTAAATGTGTTTGGTGTTGGTGGTCACTGACTGCCTTTCAGTTTGTGACAGTGGGGAATAGTTTGTAGGGGCACATTTTCTAATAATACTGTCCTTTAATGTACAGCTTCCATGGATTTGTTGTATTTCTTTATTTTCTTTAGGAAGCTAGCACCATCCCTTTTCAATAGCATTCTCTCAGACCCAGATGTGGAACAACCTGAACTCTGGGAGTTTCACACACCACAGGTTCTCTGTCAGCTCTTTCCCCTTGCTGTTGATGCACTGTTTTGCCTTACCAGACTTTTCCAGGAAGGCTCTAAGCACTTGAAGGATCCAAACAAAAACTCAAAACTCATGTTTGTTCTAATACAATGGTTATTTGCTGCTTGCTGTCAATTTTCCACTTGTTATTGTAGAGCAGGTAAAGAGAAGCTGCAGCCTCACTGGGACTGGCAATACTCACACAGGCCAAGTTGTAAATAAGGGTTATAGCATGCTGCTGCTGGGCATTAAATAAGCAGATAAATTTCTCTTTGCTGTGGATTTATTCAAGGCAGATGTTTTTAGTGAGCTCTGGAAAGGTTTGGAGGAATATAAAACCTGCTGCAGTTCTGGAATTGATCCATGAGGATCAAAATCTGGTAACCAGTGATTTGTTTAAGGGTCCCTGACACTTTTATGGCATAACCATGTATTTCAGAGAGGGCTGGCTCAGTTTGAAACACATTCCAAACCCAAACCTGAAATAAATCCTTGCAACAGAGCAATTCTGTAAACTTCTGCTTTCCCATTATTTCATTTTTGACAAAAAATTCAAGAAAAAAGAGTCACAGTTTGGGAAGGGAATGACTCAACCTTTTGAAAGGAAATGGACTGCTGATAGTCTGTGTTTGTAGCTTTTGGTGTGGCATTTCCTCAATGTAGAGATGTGGATGAACACATTATTACAGACAGAGCAAGTATAAAACAAAGAGAAGAAATGGAAAAATACTTAATGTAGCTTCAGCCATGTGATACTGGAATTACATAAATAATGGTCTACCAGAGCTTGAAGGGTCAGCTAAAAATGGCCTTGTGTGGTCCAAGAGGGACTTAAGAATATTGTAAAACAAAATTGAAAAGGAAGACAAGTATTTCCCATTGTTTTGACCCCAATTGTTCTCTGTTACAAGTGATGGAAGGTTAATGCTTGAGGCCTTTGGAGCTGGACTGAAGAATTCCATGAAATCACCAGAAGAAATGATTATGAACTGGAAAAAAACAGTGAATATATTTGGTGATGTGTAACTGATGACTTTGTTTTGCAGACCAGAATCTCAGCAGCTGTAAACAGATGTGGCTAGACTAATGCTAGTAAAGAGGCTGTGATGTGAAGACAGAACCACTGAAAAGGTCTTCACATCAATTGAAGTGCTACTCCTCCATTTTACTGTACTGTAGATATTTGATACATCAGTGTGAAAACAATTTTGCCTCAAATATTTTAAGTAAATCTTAATATCCAGGTGAAACAAAATGAGATCTAGTAACTCTCTTCTAATATACTCTCTGGCTTTGGGTAAATCACCTAATCTCTCTGCTGGTTTCTTAATCCAGAATGGAAATACAGGTATGAGGCCATTGACAAGTTATAGTATGAAACAGTTATTTGGTGCAAGTCACTTTCTGTGGCAGTGAGCACATTATCAACTACTTGGAGTCAGAGTATTGTAACAATCTCATATTGCTGCTAGACAACTCTTTTTTTCTGAAATTGAAACGTGCTGAGAAAGATATTCCTTGGAGCCTGTGCTCTGAGTAAGCACTACATCAATATGCTGGAGTAGGGTGAGGAGTCTGGGACAAGAAGCTGCTGTTTATGAGAAAGCACTGGAAAAAGACATGACCACAAAGAGCTTTAGAAAAATGCTTTGACATTTTTAAACAGAAATCAGCTCCCCATTGAGCAGGATCCCACAATTTATACTTCACGGAAGATGGCTTTTGTTTAGTTAAAGATAGACTCAAAAAGAATTTGAGAAATTGTACCAGAAGTAGAAAGTTTCTCCAGTTTATTCAGCATAGTCAGCTCATGACAAATGTTAATGTCCTTAAATATTGAGTAAGTAATGCCAGGGAGAAGAGGTCACCACATCACTGGGAAAATTAATTTGTCTGAACTGATATCCCAAGATTTAAGGGAAAGAGAAAAATTCTGACAGCTGTAGGTTAAGCTGCAGCAGATGAGAAACCCAGCTGGAGTGAGGTGGTGCTGGATTAAACATGAAAGGTTTTTAAAGAAGAGAGCCTAAGAATGGGTAAGGTTGGTTGGCTAAATATTGTAATTTGCAAAGTAAGTGCTGTGCAGTCAGAGAAAGCAAAGCTGAAATGAGAATTGGAAACTGAGAGGAGAATGCTGGGAGGAATTTGCCCGAACCACAACCAAGCCTTCTTCACTTCAAGACAGATCATCAATATTTTGCCCACCTGGAGGTTGAAGGGACTTCCTGCTCGGTTGCCAATTTTTGATATGTAGTTCAGAAGGCAAAATTGCTTCTTTCCCAGTGAGCAAACAGCCATGACTATTACTCATTCCAGCTCATCTTGATTCACTCAGTTACTTCATGGCTTGTAGGCAAAGGATCAAAGAGTCAGGAGATGGAGAGCTGACATATCAGAGGGGTGACAGGAAAGGAATACTGCAATCAACACTTGTTATGATGACTTGGCAAGCGTGCTAACAATTAACACATTCTAAAGTGACCCTCAAAGAAGATGGCATTTCTCACAAAGCAGAGGAAGAACATTTGTCTGAGTAGTTTTTTTATTTGGTGGAAACTGGTGTATGTCTGCTTTTCCCATTTTTTTTGGCAAAAGAAAGTCAGGTCCTCATCAAGTTTCAAGAGCTCCATTTCAAATCAATAACTCAGTTCTCAGTTACACCAGTCAAGGATCTGCCTGTAAATCTGAAGGAATCATTAATGCCATTGGAGGCAGGGATGTACCAGTACAGTTGTTATTTAATGAGAACAGGACTGGTTCATTTTGCTGAACATTCTTCCTTTGGGTAGATCACTAGTCTTTTTAAGTTGAGCTTAATATTTGTGTGACTATATGTAGGTGCTCATAATCCTTTCCTGCCGTGAGAATGACCCTTAATGATGCTCTTTCAAATTGCAGCACCTTATCTTCTACTTCTAAAGATTAAGACAGAATTTGGTATGTGTCTGCCTTTTTTGCCTGTATATTGTCAGCAGCTACTATGTCTCAGCACACTTGAAAACTAGATGGCTGACTAGAGTACAGATTTACATTATAAGCCCAATCCGTGGCAACCATGCTGGAAGTATTTGGTCCAACAGCCTTGCACTCTTGCATACTCAGAGGTGCAGTAGCATTACTGCCCCTTTTTTTGAGTTTCTGAGCAGTGGGGACCCAGGAGTCAGGATTTTTCACTGGCACTCTCACTGTGCTTTTGTGGAGAAACTGTTCTAGTGGGAAATTTTTCTGCATGAGTATCTATCTGCCTGACTAGTCTTATGATTTTAAGTTTGGCTTATCCAAGAGTTTTTTTTCATTTCATTATCTTCTGCCATTTGGCTTGCAAAGAGTATGTCTTTAACAGATGTATTAAAGAGTATGTGTCAAGAACTTTCCACTGCATTGCTAAATGTCCAGCATTTCTTCCTGATACCATCATCTGTTAAGTTTACCTTCTTTCTCCACTCTCTCTCACATCTTGCCAGGTCAGAGGCTACCCTGAGCCACAGATCACATGGTACAGAAATGGGCATCCTGTCCCAGAGGGAGATCATTATGTCGTGGACCGCAGCATCCGGGGCGTGTTCAGCTTGGTCATCAAAGGAGTGCAGGAGGGTGATGGAGGCAAATACACCTGTGAGGCTGCAAATGATGGTGGGGTTCGTCAAGTGACCGTGGAACTGACAGTGGAAGGTCAGAAGATTCTTATACTGTTGCTTTGGTGATTGTAGTTTAAGTAAAAGAGCAAGGTGTGCTAAACACCTTGTGGTTAAATCACAACACATGCCTTCTCATTGATGCAAGAGTAAGGTTCATTTACTGCACTTCACAGGTTAAGACATTGTGCAGGGAGCTACGTGTCTACAATTACATAAAGTGTGAGTTCTGTTTCAGGTGTGGGTGATGATGTGCAGGTAACAAAAGTCCTAGCTTTAAAGACTTTGTTCTAAACTTTGTAATTTTCATGGAAAATTACCACTCGGGACAAAAACTGCGAAGCTGCATGCCTGGTTGTAATTGCATGCTTAATGTCAGACAGGAAACAGCCAGGATCAAACCCAGGAATTTTTAAGAGCACATCTGCATATTAGATAGTTGCAAACTGCCAAGTTTAAAGAGTGACACAAAGCCAGGGAAGGATTGAAATCAATTGTACTGCTTCTCCTCTTGCAATTTGGTCATATCAGAGACCTGTTGAATATCAGAATCTCTCACAACTTTGTCTTGAAGAAAAGAAAAAATCTGCAACAGTCCTGAAACTATCAGTATTTGGGTTTATTCAGAGTCAAAAAACTCTATTATACTCAGAGTACATACTGAAATATGCATACATCTGACATGATTGCTACTGCTTTCTGTTGTAAAAATTATGTGAAGTATTTATTTTTTCCCTTGTTTTAACAATTTTATGAATGACAATTTACATGGAGGTGGAAGATTTTTTAAAAGTTGTTTTCATATCAGTTTTTCTGACCTGGCTTTTGCTGCAGTTCAAAACAACTTCGGGGCAGTACCCAAAGACTGAATTTCTCATAGTTTAAGAATTATATGGTCTCTCTTCTAAAATCCCTCTATTCATCAAAATAGCAAAGCACAGGGGTATTTTTGGCTTTTTATTTTATTTTTTTTTTTCTCAGCAAAGATAACCACGTGTGGCTGCCTGCTGCTTGAAAAACGAGTGACTGAAACATGATGTATTGTTTCCACCTGCACGTCTGTCCTGTCTGACAGCGCTGTGGGCTCTCGTTAGGCTCTGGACCAGGTGTTTTCTCCCAGCCCGGAGCTGTGTCCTTGCTGCTGCGGCTCCGGGTGTCCCCTGGCCGGGCTCTGTGTGCAGCAGGTGGCGCTGGGCTCCCGCAGCATCTCCCTCCTGCCGCGGCAGCGAGGGACCAGCGCCTGGGGCATCCGCAGCAAAGGTGCCTCGGGCTGGCGCGGGACCGAGAACCCAGCCAAGTAAAGATCTCTCTCACAGTCTGAAAACATCCTGCTATCTTAATTTGAAGTACTGGTGCACTATAGAAATTAGACAGTGTTTCATTCAAAAAAGTATTTTTTCATGAATAATCTTCAGCATTGTTACAACTGAGGCTGGGGGTTAGACAGCAACTCTGCTAAAGCTTGGTTTTGAAGTTGGAGAGCCTGACTTTGAATTACAGATGATATAACCTTATACTGCAGGTGTTGCATTCCTCCTTTATGTTTCTAACCTGGAGAAATGCAAATTTACATAGTCTTTATTATCACTAATCCCCAAATTAAAGATAATTGACAAAACTTTGATAATTAGTGATAAAAATTGATAATTACTGATAAACTAATTGATAATTAGTGGTAAACTAATTTACAAAACTTTCGACTTCCTGTCTTTCTGTCCTATGCTTACAGGAAACTCCTTGATGAAATACAGCCTGCCATCCAGTGCCAAAACCTCTGGGTAAGCAGTCTTCTGGCTTGGATATTGTTTAACAGACACTTAAGTATATTTTGGTAGGAAAACAAGTAAAATTACTCTTTCTAAAAGTCTCCACTTACCCCAAGCAGAGCAGCTACTGTGAGAGCTGCTGGCTAAGCAGAGTGGTTGAGGCAGTCAGGAAGATGCACAGCTACTGCTCCAGCATACTGACTGAGGAATTAATGTGGCTGAAAACAGAACATCCTGCTGATGCCTAAATATTGCACCCTCCTCTGCTGCAATTTTGCACACTCTTCTTTACTCTCTGATATTCAAGAACCCTTCTCCAAAGCTTCCACGAGCCGACAGTCTCTTTTTAAAGCCAGAGCAAATACTGCTTAAGGAGTCACCATAAGAAATAAAAGCAACTGAAATCAGCATTCTCACACACAGAATTTAAATATTTCCAAGCAACACAGTGGGTAAACTGTAGTCCAGAAGAAATAATTGTTCTGGTTTGAGTAACTTTACCAAGAACAGTTGATGGGGTGATGTAAGCTGGCACATAAAAGCCTACTTGTACTTTCTGCACTTCAGTAAGCATTTACAATTATGTGAATGTCACTGTTTTGAAAGCCTCAGGCCTAATTCTTCCAACAGCTGAATTAATTTCTTTATAAATAGTTTGAATTTAAGCAGAATTTTCTCTCACTTTTATCTCTGGCACTGAGTCACTCTGGATGTAGGCAAAATCACATGTTCTGATTATGTTAGTGATTAAAATACAGATGGTTAAAACTGGAGTATTTAATTTCATCATTAATATGAAAATTGTTTAATTTTTTAAATTTTAAAATTAACAGATTACAACACTGAAAATGGTAAGTAAAACTGAGTATTCAGGAAACATGATTTTACAAGATAAATTCTGTATTGCAAATTACCTAGAGATGTACACACAGGATAAATAATCAAAACAAGAAAGGACAGTTAGGTTGCTGTTAGGTTTTGTATACTCAGACTTCACAAAGTACTATCCTAATCCATTGTATTGCATAGAGCTAGAGTGATTGTCCTCACTTTTCATGGTCCTGTGTTTTCCTCCTCTTTAGTATTAATAATTCTATGAGAAGGGAGAAGAATTAAAAAATTACACATTTTCATTTGTTCATCTCTAGGAACCAGCCATAAAGCTGCAGGCCAGCTAGTAGTTGATTTTCCTTTAATTTGTTATGTGTATAAATGCATAAACATTGACTCACCACCTAAAGATGGTTACTAAAAGACTTTAGTACAAATTTATGTTCTTCTTTAGTGATATGAGAGAGAGATGACTTTAAAAGTTATCAGATATTTAATTATACGATAAAGTGATTTTCATTGTAGCACGTTGCAATCACCCTTCTCTCAGTACTTCTGGTCCTCCTGCCCATGTAAATCCTTTCATTATGGTATCATCTCTTGCTTAGAAACCTGGAGCTGCCCATATGGCAACCACCCTGTCTTGGCAGCACCTTGGGCTGAGGCGATGCGATCTCTGTTAGTATCTGACACCTGGTAGGAATGGTGAGGTACTGACACATCTTACTTGCGTGTGGTAAAAGGCCATCTGGAAAAGAAGGCCTTAAAAATGGTTCTGTTTGCTTGAAATTAAATGTTTTAAAAAAGAAATCACCATCTGCCATCTGCTAATGTGTCTTTATTGTACCAAGGCTTCAGAGCAAAGTGGGTGTGTTCCCTTTGACATTATTGGACCTGAAGTTGCACCTTATTGGTTTTTTTCATGCTATAATGCTGTTTGATGTTTTATGGTTGTGTAGCTGTTTACAGTTTTGCACTGCAGTTACTGATGCCATTTTAGTTTCATCCCACATGTCATTTCCCAGCTGTAGCAGCCATGTAAGTAGAGCTGGGAATTTACACTTAACAGTAACTCACCTGGGACAGGTGTACTTTGGTTTTGTGCCCTCCTCACATTTGCTTTGAAAACATTGTAGCAAATGAGGTTACAAATAAAAGTCTTCCCCAGACTAAAAATATTTCCCAGGACATGTCAGAAATGTTGCAAAACCAAGGTGCTGATTCATAAATCAGAAATTACTGTGTCAATTGCACTCAAGAATGAAACAAATTATATTATAAAAACCTGTGAACAGTAAACAAGTATGCACAAATAAACTCTTAGGAGGCAACAAAAAAACAGAAAATGGGGAAAACTAAATGTATCAGTGTTTCCTATCTTTTGGTTTTCCCAGCTCTGCTTATGAACAACTAAAATGGTCCCCAAGATCTGTTCTGTGTATGCCAGATGAGGGTGCATAACATAACACAGTTGCATGAGGAGTCAAGGGCAGTCATGAAAAGCATTTCCATTTCTTCCATGGCCAAGAAAAGTATTGTGCAGCTACAGCCTGTGTTGCCACCAATGATATACTCTTGTTGGCAGACCACAGGTCTAAAAATGCTTCCTGACATGTGCTCTAACCACAGCAGCTTCCAGCTCTTCTGTAAAACCAGAATGCCAATTGCCTTTGCAGGGCAAGACTTGCTGTTCCATCTGTGGAGCAGAGGCCAAGCATCTGGGGAGAAAGTCCACCCAAGTTTGCTACAAAACCCAACCGAGTTGTTGTGCGTGAAGGCCAAACAGGCAAATTCTCATGTAAAATTACAGGACGACCTCAGCCTCAAGTAACTTGGTCTAAGGTATGATTTCCCCAAAAGTTTATGTTTTCCTTCTCTTTTGAAATTTTGTGCCTTGCAAGGATGAAATGCACATTGAAGCGTTAAGTGCCGGTGTCCCCTTTAGGCATACACAAGATTTCCAAGCACATTTTTTTCTTTGTAAGGAAGGAGCTTTCAGATGAAATTAAGTAGTACATTGATTGGGCCATTTTTATTGAAAGTGTCAGTCTTTTAGAGAATTACAGTTACTTTCTTTGGTTTGGAAGGGCAAATATATGACTGCTCTGGTGGCATCCTGCTCCCCTCCACCCTTCAACAGGGTAATGCCTTATATAGAGTGAACAGAAAAAAAATCAACTCTTATAAATTCTTGTATTTTCTCTTGATAGCTCCAGGTTTGTGGGGGAAAAACCAAAAAAACCCTCAGAGAACAGGAAAATGCTTCCAAGTCATTGTCTGCTTTATTCCAGACTTATCCTTGTCTGTAATATAAGAGGGTCAGGGTACATCCCCAAACTCAGGCAACCTCTTGCAGTGGTTTTTATTGTTTTTTAGGGGATTTTGTTTTGGTTTGGGTTTTTTTAATTTGTTTTTGTTTGTTGTAGTACTTTGGTTTTCTGCCCTCTTCAGGTTTGCTTTGAAAACATTGTAGCAAATGAGATTACAAATAGAAGTCTTCCCCAGACCAAAAATATTTACGAGGACACGTCAGAAATGTTGCAAAACCAAAGTGCTGATTCGTAAATCAGAAATTACTGTGTCAATTTCTAGGATTTTGGATATAATTAACAGGGAAAGGCCAAAACCAAACTGAGATGAGTAGGTGGCAAAATAAAGGAAAAAGGAAGCCTCCTGAAGATGTGAATTACAAAATTTTGGGCACAGTTTATTGTTTTGTTCTTCTACGAATTGTTTTCTTCTTGGTGTTGTCTTATTGTTTTCTTCTTCTATGAATATTATTTGTAGAAGGAATTTGGCTAAAGGATAGGAAATAGGCAGTTTGACCTAATGTTTTACTAAAAAATTCTTGCTCCCCTTCTCTTGACAGTAGCTAGTGTCTCATGGTGCCTTGTGGTATTTGCAGGGTGATATTCAGTTACAGCAAAATGAGCGTTTCAACATGTATGAGAGAACAGGCATCCAGTTCTTGGAGGTGCACAACGTTCAGCTGGCTGATTCAGGAATTTACACCTGCACAGTGGTGAACAGCGCTGGGAAGGCATCTGTGTCTGCAGAGCTCACTGTTCAAGGTACAGCAAAGAGTTTGCAGGACAGAGAAAAGGGCCCACAGACATTCTGATAAAATGTCTCTGTTGTGTTCTTGATATTTACAAGAAACATTCACTTCTTCCCATTTTCTTCTTCTCTCTTTCTCCCTCTGTTCATTAAATGATGCTATGATAGCTTGGAACATGCTACAGCTGTAAAAATTGTGATGGTTCAATGAGGAAAAAAGCAATCCAAGTGCTTTGTAACAGATTTCTTTAAAAACACTTTTTCACTTTTACTGTGACTTTGACTTCTATGTTTTGAACATTGATTTGATTTTCAGCAAATGAAACCTGGCACTTGTCATTATAATCAGCTTAATTGATTTTGTATTGAGTACTAGTACCAGATGCACATTTATGCCAACTCCCTTATGGGAGGCAAAATTCTATCTATATTTGTAGAACTAGGAAAGTAAAGTAAAAGACCATATCTCTAAATTATGAGAGAGGAAAAAACCCATCCTAATAAGATTAAAATCCAGTCTTCTCAACTTCCAACCCAGCTTATTTCACTGCTTTTTAAGGAAACAAATATATTTGCATAAGTAGAGTGTACTATTTAATACATGCATTATCATATACAGCTCATTTTGCAGCTTGATGCTTCTTAGGCTGCCTGCTGCATCAGCCTCAGAATCATACAGCCTTCAGCAAGCTCACTAAAGAGGAAGTTCATCAGTCAGTGGGTAAGCAGTCACTGGGCCCAATTAAATAATTAAATCCACAGCTGCTGGCTTCAGCTGCAGTCGTGAGCTCAGTGGGTTACGTGTGCACCCAGCAGTGACTTTTTTGTTGCAAGACTTTCTGTTTCACATCACTGCTGTCACACTGTAAGGTATCAAGAATATAAATAACAAATGGATGTACATTTGGGATGCTCAGGACCACAGCTAACCTTTCTACAAATTTTTATCTGTAAGTTCCAATCTGATGAAGCCATTGTAGAAGAAGCTTCTACAGTTTGCCACTTCAGCACAGGTTGTACAGAAAGGCCTGTTTCTTTCAATAAGCCTTTTATCCAAACATAAAACTTGATTCCTGATTGCTCTCCCTGGAGTGGTGAGCTTTCTGTTCTGTAATGGCTGCATCTGCCTTGAGAGATGATGCAGAACTGGGGTCACAAAGTCACTTGTGGTATATGTTTGCTTCAGACGCTGACCACATCTCTGAACAATCCATTCTTTCTTGGATTAGTGCAGGTCAGTAAAAAGGGCACTCTTTTGCAATGCTCCTGATTAATTGGATGGTTCCACTTACCTAACCTCAATATATAATACCTAATTCTTTCATTATCAATTAGATCAGGTTGCCAGAGTTGCTGCAAGATGTTAGCAGACAATCAAGTGGCTTAGAAGTACTACATGTTCTTTCAAAGACATACAATCTCATATACAGATATTTTCTTCCAACAGCTATACTTTCTCCCTTAGTGGAAGGTGAAGAGGGAAGAGGAAATACTCTTTTAATAGACAAGGTTGCATGGTATTGTCTTGTCTGCAGCCTTTTTCTTTTCTGCATTTTTCCAGTCTTTTCAGTTTTAATTTCTATATTTCTGTTACTGTTTGACAGGTTTATTGAAACGAGGTCAATGGGTTTTCATCCCTCTCTCATCTCTACTTTTGTTTGTGTGTAAATAAATTCTTTTGGTCACTCTGAATGTCATGGCAAGTCCAGGCATTTAGATGTGAATTTTTGCTTACAAAACACTGTGGAAATGAGGATATCATCCATCACATGATTTTGTCTTTTCTCTGAGGCAGAGACACTGAAAGCATTTTTATGAAGTGCTTGTTGATGACTTGAAAAATTTGTTATCTTGCAAATTAATTATTACATATCTTTCTACTGTAGTTTCTAGTCTCACAGCTAACAACAGCATGATCTGACCAGGAGAAAACAAATCTTAATTAGGGGGTAATGTACAGATGTGGTTGGTATTTGACCTAGAATGGCATTTCTCTCCTCTCAGCTATTTATCTCATGCTGCCCCCAAGAGAAACAAACACTGTCAAGGTTTTTGAGAATTCATGGAGGATTACAAATCAGGAGACTGATTGTGGGTCGATATGTGCTCAGTTTTATCAGTGCAGCTGATGAGGCACCTTGGCAAATCACCATGGCTCAGCCATGTTCCCAGATTTCCTGGTGGTATTGCAAAGTGAAGAAATGTTATGCATTAGCTTTTGAGTTATTCATGTTAGTCATGATAATTCTTGCTACACAGCAAATGGGTTGGTAAATGTTTACAGGTGGGTCCAAGTTTCAAGAGGTTTTACTCCTGTTGACTTAGTTCTGTGTTTTAGCCAGAGGATTGCTGCTGTTTCACTGTGAGCGTGCTCAGGTGTAGGACTGATTGATGGCTTGTCTTCCTCTACCTCTAAAAACTCTGTGGAGTTACCATAAGATTTGATAAGCTGCTTCCCAGTTGGAATCTCTTCCATGTATCTCTCCCCCATCACAGAGTTTTGAGGGACCCTGAACCTTTAGTTCTGCAGGGTTGTGAGAATGTGATGCAGCAATGTCTCAAAATGGAGCAAGACCTCTTTGTGTTTCAGCTGAGCAGCTTCCTGTTGTCCATATCAATTCCAGGTGTGGTGATAGTCAATCTTGACTTCAATGAATTAAAAATTTGAAGAGTGAAGGTTCTTAAGTATATTTCTTGCTTAAAATCTTCCAAATTTTTGGAATTGTGCACAGTATTGTGTGTATAATTTACCTGTTTCTTCTTTTATATTTCAGGTCCAGATAAGACCGACACCTACACTCAGCCACCTTGGTATGTTTTTACTGGAGTACTTTCTCTGACTATTTAATTGCAGTGCACTCATTTTGACATTTACTGCATGTGCTTTCTTCACAAAGTGATACATTTTGGGGAGGCCAGTCTATATTTGGAGGTCAGAAAATGTTTGCTTGGAATCAGATTCTCTCTTGCTGCCTGATTCAGCTGTCCTGGTAGACTCATAGGAAATAGCTGGTGGAACTGATGGCAACATTATGAAGTACAGAGTTCTGGTCTGGTTCAGAAAAGCAAAATTTTTTAAAAAAACCAAACTATGTGAGCAGAAATTCTGCCTTGTACCAGAGGGTCAAATGCCATTTTTGGAGTTAACATTGAGTGCACCTTGTCAGTACTGAGCTGGTTGTTCTTTCCTGTCATAGACTAAACATGCTTTGGCCATGGTCTTTGCTGTTGTCTGAAAATACATACAAAAGTAGGGGTGAAGTAACAAGAAAGAAAAAAATGTATTTAGGCCTTTATTTATAGGGATTTTTAAAATTAAATTACTATAACTTTTAAAATTATTTTACAGAAGTATTTTTCTTCATTAATGGGAAATGCAGGAATGAAAAGTTCAAGGCTGTCTGTGCAAGACACTTTGATGAAGGCCAGTTGCTTTATAGTCATTGGGATGTTTAATCTGTTCTCACATGCCCTGGACGAGATTTCTAAATGGCATGCTCACACTGTCCTAACTGCAAAGTGGAATTGAAAATGCTGTGCTATTCTGTTTTTCAGATCTGTGTGATTTTTAGGAACATACTTGAAAGTAAGTTTAGTGTAAATGAAACTGTGCAGCACTAGAAGCAGAACTCCCCATGCATGTGGTTCTCCAGAGTAGTTTTGCATCCTCCATCATTTATTCACAAACACACACACACACACAAAAAAAATGTTTTGTAAAATGAAAAAGTCCTATTTCCTGAAAAGTAACTGCAAATCTCAAACAGTACATCCAACTCCAGCTGAAGAAAGTACCCCAGTAAATATCCCAAGTCTCCCTGAGAGAATAAATTAATGGCACCAAGTGTAGCAAAACAGAGCTGGGCTGGAAATTGCTGCCCTTATTTCAGATGTGTTCCAATTCTGGCTTGGACTAATTCTGTGGATGTGTGAGACACAGACAGTGCTCTACAGCTTGGGGATCAAGGCAGTCACCTTCAGTGAAGGAGACTTAGATTTAAGTCCCCAGTTGGTCAGCTGCTCTTGTTCTCCCAAAGTACTGACCAGCAGATCAGTCATAATTCTGAGAAATTCTTCCTAATGAATACATAGCTGATATTGTTATATCCAGCCAAGTTTTTAAGGTGCCTTCTTAAGTACCCCTTCTTCCTCCCCAGACTTTGGTCTGGTTTCCTATCAGTCCTGTTTTGAAATTACCTGAATTACAAAGTACCATAATTAGAAATAGTAAAATTACTTCACAATTTACATTTTCATTTCCCTTTATGGAAGTATTTTATGTGACATTTTGAGCTACATTATACATGACCTCAATTTATTAAAGCATCAAGTAGTATTACATCATGGTCATTCAGATCTCATGTAATTGCTTCCCATCTAAAGCAGTGCATGCAAGGTTAATGTCTGACTCACAAAACATGTCAGAACTTGAGCAGTGGACTTATATCCAGAAATTTCTGAGTTGACATAGTGTCTGAGCCCTGATTTCATCTTATGAAGCTTTTCACTTCACCTCTTTGACCCATCTTGATCTGTGTGAAAGAATCAAAAGGTTAATCAGTTCACCTTCTTGCTGAGGGCTTATATATTTATGTCATTAGTGATGATAATAATAATGAGTCTTTATACAGTGTCATGTATCTCCAAACTTCTCATTTTCCTTCAGCATGCCACCAAAACCAACCACACTTGCTGTTAAAGCTGTTGAAAATTCAGAATTCAAACAGGCAACCAGCAATGGGATTGCTAAAGAGCTGAAATCCAGCAGCACAGAACTCATGGTTGAAACCAAAGACAGGGTGCCAGCAAAGAAAGAACCCTTTTACATCACCAGAGAAGCCAAAGAAAGTAATCAAGGACAGCATCAAGAAACCAACACAGAACACAAAGAAGGAAAAAAGGGACCCCAGGTCTTGCAGAAAACTTCAAGCACCATCACACTACAATCTGTCAAACTGCAACCAGAACCAAAGGCAGAATCCCAAGCCCCTTCCATCAGACAGGGTGAAAACAGGAAAAGGGGTGTGCAGCTCCTGATGTCAGCTCAACAAACTCCACCTCCTACAGGGCACGTCAGTCCCAGGACTAGAGAAGCAGAAAACAGGTCTGGAGCTCAGGGGCCTGTAATGGAGGAGAAGAGGGAGCCCCTGGGAATTCCGCCTCAGTTTGAGATCCATCCACAGAGCCTGGAAGCATCAGAAGGCCAGGAGATAAAATTCAAGAGCAAAGGTAAAGGGATGAAAATTATTGGAGCCCCTGGGTTTAGTCAGAAAGGGGTTCCCTTTCTATGTGGAGAAGTAGAAAGCAATTCCTAGTTCTTTGAAAGTTGCTCTCCTCCTAAAGCCTTTTGGTAACAGATGCAGAATCCAATGCTGTTTCCACAAAACTTAATGAAGTTTTCAAACCAAACGATGCCATGCTGTCCATCTCCTCACCCCAGATGTAACCAATGCTGCTCCTTCTAGGAGATAGTTTTAGACCCTCTTATATGAGGGTACAAGACTGAAAATGGGTGGTACACTTTCCAGAACTGTAATTAGTGACACTCGCCTTGAGCCAAAAAAAATCAGAGGAGAAAATACAATCAGTCACTTCATGTCCCTAGGGGCATCTATTTTTATGTCTCATATTTGGTCAGCATGATCTCAGAGCTTCCTAACAGCTGAAATGACAAAGTAAGAATTAAAAGAGAGGTTTAGAGTTTGCTCCACAGAATATGAATGGGTTTTAACCTCTGAGAAGAGTAATGAGAGTTGCATTTTGCTGAATCTGGGTAGTAGATTTGGAACACTTCTCTTTTTTATTTAATTGCAATTTTAGAAAATAATCTGGAAGCATTTTCCTTTTTTTCTTTTTTAATAACATTTACACTTCAAAGTGTTCACATAAATGAGAAAGAAATTGGTTTTTTTTTCTCTAGAGGCAAAAAAAAATTCAACATGCAACACCATGGTAATTTATTTCATTTCTTGATGAGTCTTGCCCCATGAGTCCAGATTATAATTTCCTTCACAAGCCTTGAGCATTTGGAGTGGAGAAAAGATTCCAAAGATCCTGGTACATTTTAAACAGTTTATTTTTCAGGTATATTACTAAAAACATGAATTGTTTTCTGTCAGAGTATCTCACACACTTTGCAAACTTTAACTAATCCATGACCCTGTTTGATAGATAAACAGAGACCCTATCACAGATAAACAGGGAGCTCATCCAGTTTTTTATTGCAACCACTGAATGCCTTTTTGTTTGGCTTTGGACGCAAAGCACAAACTCTCACATGCCAGGCAAGGTGTCTGCAGGGAAATCTCAGTGGGATGTCCCTAATCCCTTTAATAGGTAATCTGAGAAACTCTGCTGAGAATCCTCTCTGCAGGGGGTGACCAGGGTTGCTTTCACTGCCCTTCTCCCTGCTCATGCAGCCTCACCTCAGGCAGGTCCTGGATTGTATCAGGGTGACCTTTGAGTATCTCCAGGGCAGGAAAATTCCACAGCCTCTGTGGGCAACCTGTGCCAGTGCTGAGTAAAGAAGAGTTTGTGTTTGGCAAAAAACTTTTCTGTTTCAGTTTCATATCCATTTTGTCTGTGACTTTTAGAAGAACAGTTTTCAGTGAGAAGCTTTTTTCAGATATGGTTTTACATGTTACCAAGTATTTGTTATTTTAAGAGATGGACTAGCCGAGAAGTTTTAGAAGATCAGAAATGTCAAAATTCCTGACAGCAGTTTTGTGTATTGCCCATTAAGGTTTATATAATTATGTATGTGTAAAGTGTACCTAATTTATACTGAAGTAAATAATACTAATTAAATATATACTAAGTAATGCTAATTACAAATACCTATTCATAAAAGTCCAAATGTCTGACTGTCCAGTTTCAGGGAAGCCAAAACCAGATGTGGAGTGGTTCAAAGAAGGCCGACCTATTAAAGCTGGAGAAGATGTCCAAATATATGAGGAAGATGGAATTCATTACCTATGGATAAAGAAAGCCAACTTGAGGGACAGTGGATCTTACAGCTGTACAGCTGCCAACCCCAAAGGCCAGACTTCCAGCAGCTGGTTGTTAACTGTCAGAAGTAAGTAAGTTCTTGTGAACCCATCTGCACTTTGGAAACTGTGGCTGGGCTTTTTTTAAGCTGTCAGAGGGTGGTTACTACATAATTTTTGTTTGACTTCTCAGTGTAGGTTAATTCTGATTCCTATCTCTGTGAGTAAAGTAGTGTGCAATAGCTGGCAAGCCACTTTGTGCATCAGTTTCCCTTCTGACATATTGTGGGTTTTATTGTTTGTATAGCTAAAACCATCTCAATACATGGTTTGTACACAGGGAGGCCTATTTTCTACTCAGGTTTCCTGTTAATACTTGTATTTAATACAGGCTGTCAGTGGGTTTATTATTGTTGTTCTGCATTTAGTTTTTTGAAGTTGCTCAGCATTTCTACACTCCAAATTTGAAATATTTTTTGAGTACAAGCCAATTCTGTGCAGTAGGGTGAATAAGAAGAAAGGGGAAGGAGTGAGAACTATGATTTGCTAAATTTAAGAACATGTCCCAGTGACAAATTATTTTAAGCTTGCAGGCAGTGTCCTACTGGTCTGCCTGAAATTTTTGTTCATTCTAGCAATTCCTGTCCTCAGTTGTAATGTTTTCATCTGACGTTAAGTTTTGTTCTGGATCCATGTTCATGCTAATGCAATTTTTCTCCATTTACTGTGCCTGAAGTTCAACCAGGATACCCAAGATAATTTCTTTCTGTCTCATGAGAGACCTTTAAACTGCATCCTTAAGTCACACTGTTTCTCACTGGGAGAAGACAAACAAGAGCAGAGAATTAGTCATCCTCTTTTTTGTGCTGAGCTCTCTGCTAATAGGCTTCATACACTTCTAGTGATGGGCTGCAAATTACGGATTCTGGCATAGGAAATCACCACCTAAAGCAGAGCTTGAGGCCTGCCTAGGAGATGAGAGAAGAGTCCCTTCTTTATAGCAGTCCGCTGCTCAAAATTATTTCTATTTCCCAATAAAACATTTCACCATGGTTAGCCCAGCCATTTTCATCTAAGCATACTTAGAAAAAGGCTCTAAGTGGTAAAGCTAACTTCATTAATTTCAGTTGAAGGAACTGTTTTCATTTTGTTTTTTAAGGACCTAAAGTGGAAGAGGTTGCTCCATGCTTTTCCAGTGTCCTGAAAGGCTGCACTGTGAGCGAAGGGCAAGACTTTGTGCTGCAGTGCTGCGTGGGAGGGGTCCCTGTGCCCCACATCACATGGCTTCTCAATGGTAAGGAATCCCCTGCTCTGCAACACCTGCATGAACGCACTGACACCCCAAAGCGCGCTCAATCACCCTGACACAGCCCGCTGGGACACCAGAGGAAAGCCCTTTACAGGAGCGCGGAGTGCGCGGAAAGGGGGCTGTGCTGCCGCAGTTCGGCGAAGTGACCAGCAGGGTGCGCTGGTGACACGGCTGTGCCCGCTGAGTTACCTGGGCTGTGTCACACGGACATCCCTGTGCCAGGTGAGTTACCTGGGCTGTGTCACACGGATACCCCTGTGCCCGCTGAGTTACCTGGGCTGTGTCACACAGATATCCCTGTGCCAGGTGAGTTACCTGGGCTGTGTCACACAGATATCCCTGTGCCAGGTGAGTTACCTGGGCTGTGTCACAAGGACATCCCTATGCCAGGTGAGTTACCTGGGCTGTGTCACACAGACACCCCTGTACCAGCTGAGTTACCTGGGCTGTGTCACACAGATATCCCTGTGCCAGCTGAGTTACCTGGGCTGTGTCACACGGACACCCCTGTACCAGCTGAGTTACCTGGGCTGTGTCACACGGACACCCCTGTGCCAGGTGAGTTACCTGGGCTGTGTCACACTGCTGTGCCACTGCTGGTGACATCCCTGTGTCATGTGCGTTACCTGAGCTGTGTCACTCGGCCGTGCTGCTGCCCTGTGCTGAAAACTGTGCTGCCCCTCTGCCTTTGTCAGGAGATTCTGCTCCAAGCGTAACAGATTGGCATCATGATCCCACAGAATCCTGCAGTTCTAAGCACAGTATCACAGAATATTCTGAGGTGGAAGGGACCCACAAGGATCATCAAGTCCAGCTCTTACATGAATGGTGTGTACAGGGATCACACTTGCAACCTTGGCATTATTAGCACACAGACCAGCTGAAAAGAAAATGCATAATTCCAGTTGTACAATGCAAACAACCTTAAGGACAGCAAGTGATCATTTAAACATCACTAATTTTTCAATACATGTGTTTATGCTTTTCAGTCTGAGTATTTCACTCAGAGGTAGGGAGGAGACCAATACCTGATTCCACCCTTCCGTCAGCTGGGTAGGTCCTAATAGGTGTTGGCAGCTCTGTTCCCAAGATCTTGAAATCAAAGCTCTTCTGGTTTCTTCTCAACTAGAATATGTTCCTTGGCATTTTAATGTTTGCCTAAAGCTAAGTATTTTTTACGTTTATCAGACTATATAATCTCCTAGCCTGTACTGATTACACAGCTGAATAGTCGAGTTTCCTTAACTGCCTCCTAATGTCACAGCTAGACCCAAAAATCAGTGTTTTGCTTTGATTCCAAATGATTTCAGTGATCCAGGCACTATGTGCTTTGGCTAAGGACTCTTTCCATTAAAAGCCATATCAGTAAAACACTAGAAAAATTTATTCAGCTTAACTCTTGATCACCTCTTTTACTTCTGAAGTGCAATTGATTTTTTTTTCAGACTCTCCCAGGCTATCTATCTTTGTGTGTGTGTGTAGTTATTTTAAAATTAATTATTTGCACATGATCTCTGTTTTCCTTTAGCTATTCAGAGTAAATGGGCTAACTGAAAAAGGTGGCAGGGCAAATGAACCATGACCTTGAGATTGGTATGTTCCCACAGCCTGGGCTGTTCCCCTTCCCAATAACTCCATGTCCAGAATAGAAAGGCCAGTGCTTTATTTACAGCCCAAAACATGTGAGTAAAGGTTCTGACACTCTCCCATTGGACATCATTTGTTTCTCTGTCTGAAGGCTATGCTGAAGTTCCTCCTTTGCAGATGTGACTAGAATCTCTGGCAGTTCAAGAGTTGTCTTGCAGCTTAGGAGCAACTCTGAGTCAGTCATTTCATGTTCATATTCCAAGGTACCTTTGCTCCTAGTGTTCCCTTAGACATTGACTGATGTATTACATTCAGTTATCTTTACGTACAGAGTGTCTTCCTGTCTCAGATCACTGACTTGGGTTGATTTTCAAATGACTTACAGCTCATCAGGCACAGATATATGGTCTCCATTTGTGTAGCCGTGTTCTAATCAGAACACTGTTGTCTCCTGAGAAACAAAGCCTAGACATAAATAACCCACATGTTCCTGTGATGCATTGTGCCCCCCTGCCTTTTTTAGGTCGTTTATTTTTTACTGACCTTTCTTCTTGCTGAATTCATATGTCTGCCCCTGTTCAGGTATAATCATGTTTACATTGCATCTAAGCTTCTAACTGCAGTTGGCTCAATATCACAATGTAGGTGGGTTTTTTTTTTTTTTAGTTAGCTGGATTTCAAACCCTTAAAGTTCTGTAAGTGAGAGTCAGTGCATAAGTGAGAGTCTGCTCTTAAATCAAAAGTCAGTGATGAGTCTGCGTAACAGAAGCACAAGAAACTCTCATAATAATAAAAATTAGACACATCATGTATTACTCTGAAGACACAAGCACACGACTTTCATTCCAGGCTGCTGAAATATATCACTATAGTTTAATGCTCTTCTGTCTTGCATAGGACTGTGAGACATAACTGTTTATATACCATTTTGATACAAACGTGAAAGGATTATAAACAGTTGTTTAATGTTGATAATTCCATGTACACTCCTAGGGTTATTATTTTACTTAAGGATCAAATTGGCTGTTGTGATATCCACTTGAATGCAAACATTTCCTTCCTGTCTACCACCTAGCTAGATACTACAAACTCCATATTTATGTCCCTGATCAAATAAAGGAGAAAGTTGTAAAATATTACTCCAAGCAGACATAACAGTGCTTTTGGCAAAATGACATGGTGGAGTCTTTCATCAACTGGCCACATGAAGAAAACAGTATATTCACAGTATATAACTGGAGGCAGGCAGACCAATTCTGTTTTAAAAAAAGGTTTGTTAGCATCTGCTCTCCCTGTCTGCAATATAAAGCTTTTTATATTCACAACTGAACTCTATTAGGACAGAGGATAAAGCAACATGCTGTGAGCAACCCCACTACTGTTCAAAATACAGCACTTTTGCAGAACTCCATAGAAATAAAAATCACATGGAACAGGATGTGTAAAGTTCACTAGAAAATATCAAATTCAAGTTGTCTTCCAAGCATGACAATGATAACAAACCAGAATTAATTTGAGCAGAATAGTGGAGAAAGAATATATATCTTGGTGAAATAATGAATGCAAAGACCAAGTTATCAATCATAAGAAGCAGGAACAGAAGGCTGCTTTGAGAAAAAAATAAGGAAAACAAAAACGGGAGGCAGCAGGACCTGCTCCCTTCCAGGCTGGCCATCCCTGGACACTGAGCAGGCTGCATGGTGTCCAGTCTGCCTTCCCCAATGTCCAGGGAATCCACACCACCTGAGAACTGAAAGGAACTTGCAACAACTTGTACGATGTTACATCCAAGTACTACTTTAGATACCAAGACTATTTACCAGCTGTGACTGCGTACCAATTCAAAATATTTTCCAAGCATTAGACAGGTTGACCTCTCCTTCAGGTCAAGTGAGACAAAAAATAGATGATGTATACTCTGCATTGTCTGTAATTACTTCTCACCATCTGTAAGGATGAGTAGTTTTCCATATTCACAGAGAGTCCACAAATAAGAACTACGTGACTGAGCTACGAATTTCATCTGAGCTCTTACTCTTCTCTGCAAATCTACCATTAAACCTTTTTTCCCAACTTTTTCAACGTGGTTCTTTTCTTCTTTTGTTCTCCCTCTACGTTTTATTTAAGTTTCTTTCTGAATTTTCACTGATTTACTGGCAATTTCCCTGAAAGTAAAATTCCTGTGTTTTAGTTCTGCCCTCACCAAAGCCTTATAAATAACTTTTTAGGTGTGCTCTCGGTGACAATACTTCAGTGTGTAACTCCAATATACTTTATCTTTTTAAAATACTTTCTAATTAACCTCTTTTTCAATTGCAGGAATAAGGAGTGACTGTTCCAAGTAAATTTTTATTCATATTGCTTTCTTTGTGGGTTTTCTTTCTCCTTAAGTTTAATTGAACCTCTTTCTGCTGAATTTAAGAACAATATGACCATGACTTTAGCATAACAATTCCCAGTAGTGTTTGGTTTTAGGATAGCTTTGTGATTTGTCCAGAAAGCTTTTAATAAATGGGCCAGGGGAAAGTTTCCTTTCTTCAGGCATAACATGCCAGCAGAAAGGTATTTTTTGTTATTGTTCCTGCTGCCAAGCTGTCCTCGAGATTTGACTGTTCTGCCTCTGGAGAAGGGAACATTTCACTACTGGGAGAGTTGTTTTTATTACATCAAAATATAAGTACTGTGGATGTAACTTGGAGTCTTGCTGCAGGTTATTCCTATGCTTGTGTTCTTTTTCTGGGGTCTAATGAAAAGGCTGTTCTTCTGTAAGTGAATTCACTATTTTTTGAATAATGCTAAAATAAAAACAGTTTTGTTGGGAGCTGAAGTAAAAAAGACTCCTGGCAAAATGTGAGGACATGGTAAAGGAGTCCATATTTTTCTTTTCCATGCAGAACACTTGCCCATTAATCTCCTTACTTACAATAGAAATATAAGGGCATTGTTCTGCTTTTCATGGTGCAGCTTTTATCCCGTGTGTGTTTCTGGTACAGCACCATAGCATCATTTGTCACCACTAACACCTTCAATGTCAGAATGCCAGGCAAGGACCCTGTCAGGTGAGACATTCTATAGGTGGACTAGAAAGGCAGTCCAGTGCCCCTTGTCCTCTAACAGAAAGCTTTGTCTGCTTGGGCTTTAGCTCAGCCTGTACTTATTTGAATGTAGTGCTATTCCCACATGCAGAAACGCTGTGGTTTAATGTAATAGTTCCAACAGTCTGAGTGTGACTGAGTGAAAATGAGCTCAGAGGAGCCAATAATAAGAATAGATGACCTGTGACAAAGGTTTGAGAGATTTTATTCTAAAATTCTTCTGGGTAGTTGATTAAATATTCACCCCAATTTTTTATGCAATAGAAAATGTACTAATTTAACAGATATGCAGGGATGAAGATCATCTACCACATTTTACAATGTATGCAGGTATTGGATGATGCTGATTTTGGCATATGTTTGTATTTCAGAATGAAATTGTGTATGCATATAGATAGTGCACAGATAATAACTGCCTTCTGAGTTGGCTTCCTTTGAACATCAAAGATGAGAGAAAAATCTGTCCCATCATTTAATTTATCCTGCTCATATTGCAGAACTGGTTCATAAAACCCCCAGAGCTGTGTGCTTTAAAATTATTTTGGCAATGAAATAAATTTCAGTCTTTTTTGACCACAAACTCCTGAGCAACAGACACCTTCAGATCAGTCCTGCACAATTTCTCTGCTGTTTCATCCTCTTCTCTTAGATGACCATGATTTCTATTTCCAGCATGATGTTTATGCACAGGTATAAGGCTGGCTTAAGTATTGCATACACTGGGAAAGCAACCAAAGATGAGTCAGTAGTGGAAACTATTTAATATTGGGAAAACAGATTGCAGAAGCATTTCAGAAAGTTAAGGCTGAGACTCATGACAGTTTCTGAAACAATAGCAAGACAACTTTAAGCCATCTATACTAATATTTAAGCATGTCAAACCAATTCAAGGAAGCAGTTTCTTAAAAGGAACTTCTTTAATAATCACATCACCATGGATGAGGCTGCACCCTTCCATTACTGGCCATACTGTAGTGTAGATTGACTGCTTCTGTAAATCAGCTTCTTGGTTCCGTTTCAGCTTTTACTGTCTCTCTTGGAATGTTTTCCACTACAAAATACCCCTTAGAGGACTTCAAGTGCTTCTCCATGCCCAACAGATTTTGCACATCTAGCTTTCTCTGCATTTTATCTAGTTTCAGGCAAATTACAAGATGTCTGAAGCAAACACACAGTTCTGGTCTTATCCACCTGAAAGAGAATCCAAAATGAACTTTTATCCTTTTGCTGCTACTCAAAGTTGCATGCAGTGAATCTGGTGGTGAGCTTTGCCTGACAACCATGTTGTGCTCTGTGCTTGGGATGCTGCTGGTTGTAGTCACTAGAGAGCAGTGGCTGTGCACTGAGTGGGATTTGGCTCTGCACTTCCACATGGCTGGTCTTAGGCATCCAGATTTCACTGAAAAACTGAAGTGCTTTTGAAATTTGTGGCTGATGTATTAAGTCAGTTCTTTTTCTTTCTGTCTGCAGACCAGCCAATTCAATATGCCCATTCCACTTTTGAAGATGGAGTTGCAAAACTGACTGTCCAAGATGCCCTACCAGAAGATGATGGAATTTATACCTGTCTGGCTGAAAACAACATAGGACAGGCATCTTGCAGTGCTCAGGTCACAGTCAAAGGTGAATATCTCAGACTATTGTAATTACTACAATCACACAATCTTTTTTAGCAAAAATAACTTTGGATCTTTAACAGAGGTGGTTGTGAGTGGATTCCATGTTTTTCCAAGCTTTTGTCAGCTGGGTACCTCTTCTCCCCATTGCAGGTGTGTGCAACTTAAGTGCTTAAGTACTGTGTAAAGTGATAACCACGTTTCAGAAAAAGGTATTAGTGCTTTGACCTTCCCAAAGGCTTAGTGTACAGAGCAGTGAGGCTGCTCAGGAAAAGGTTTACCAGTGTAAGAAAGGACTGAGACAGCTGAAAGAAAAGTATAACTGCAGTATCACCAGTATCACCCATCAGAGAATGTTACAGGGAAGAGGCAGATGCTTCTCCTTTCTCCTGAAAGGCAGAGCAGAGACCAATGCCAGGGACTGCAGCTGTGATAGCAAATGCCAATATTCTTGATCCATTACCAGGATTTATCAGATATAATTCTGAACAGACATCTATCAGCTAACTGATAGATAACTTTAAATAAGTGGAATTTTGGTAGTGAAAGTCAGAAGAACATCGCAGTAAGTAATTGAGGTGACTTGTTGTCTCAGAAATCTGACAGAGTGCTGATTTGACAGAATTGATTTGTTCATGAAAGCCATAACTCTGTACTAGAATCTCAACAAACACATTCTAAAACACCACAATTCAAAATGAAGACAAGAGATGACAGAATTCCATGGATAGTGAGGTAGTATCCATCAATATCATGGTCTTTATTCTTTCAATCTCACCTGGCATCAGTCTATTCAGGTGTTTTGTTTAATGGCCTGGAGATTGTCCCCTCCTGCCTCTCCAATTCCCCTCCCTCTACAATCAAGCCTGTATTTAGTATTTTTCACCTTCAAATGATTTTTCCCCAAAGTTATAGCACTTTGTCACTGCCTGTCCAACAGTGCTGAGAGATAGCTGCCAAGGGAACTATTCCTTTTGTTTATGACTAAATAATACCTGCCCTAAATTTGTACATTTGGTTAGGTGGGAAAAGTACCCTGATCCCTGTGATCTCAAGTTTTGTCTTTATTTACCAGTGTTCTGGGGTGTTTGTCTACAGCTCTTTAGTGTTATTCCTGCCCTATTCTGTATGACAAGGTTAAAATAAAAACAAAGTAATTCTGGTGAACCTATGAGTTAATTTCTTGATCACCAAATAGGAAATATAACCATCCCCTCTCTACCCTTCCCTCCTGAAAAATGGCATGAAGTAAGAAAACATCAATGTAAAATAAACCTGAAACTAATCTGTTCTCAAAGTTATCAGTTATGATTTCTCTGAAGCATTTCATCTGCATTAGCTAAAGGCCAGTGAAGAGTGGTCCACCTCAAGGGAGCTGTTGTTGACCTGGGGCTTTCTGATCCTTGACTGGGACTCAGAAAGCAAAGGGACCGTCCCCTCTTACAGAGCATTTCTGAGTTATTTTAGGGCTGACAGGCAATGCTAACGTGGGAGCCTTGCCCTGGGCTTGTGTGCTCTGCTGAGCTATTTCAGGCCATGGAGTCACTCTTGCACTGTGTTGGATTCCTCTTGCACTTTACACAGTCTGGGCTGGAAGGCTGCATTGCCACCCTCATGGGAGTTGGTTTCTCTCATCTGCATCCCATTCTATTTTCTAGGAATCATGAAATAGGGACGGGGAAGAATAAGAGCAGAATTAAGAACATACATGACATGTATGTCAAACTACATGTTCAATATTTTTACAGTTTTAGCTATCCTATCTTCTTGCTCCCTAAAACTCACTATGTCCCGCTGAGGATTACAGTAACTTTCCCAAAACTCAGATCAATGTGGATTTTTCTGCCAAAAATAGTGCCAAATTTAAAATCTAATTTCCAAATCTCTTATCTGTTTGTGTCTATTTTTCCATCAGAATGTCTATCAAAAACTTCTTGGCATTAGAGTTCTCTGAGTCTCTGAATACTGCTACTAAGGCTTCTCTAAATGCTTAGCCTGTGCAGATTACAACAGAAAATGGTTGTATGTGCAGAAAGGGAGAAAACTTCAAAAATCCCCTCGTGACCAAACACTGATTTTTGGAATAAAGTCTGTAAAATCGTTTCTGAATTGTAACCCATCCTTATCCAGGTCCTTTTTGTCTCCAAGATGATTTGAGGATGTCAAGTTTGCTGCAGTGCTCAGTTTATTCATTCATTGTTAGAGAAATATTTTCCTTTTGTAAGTGAGAAGTAAGCCATATTTGATCTAAGAAGGAAGGGATGTTTTTGGCATATCATCAGTATCAGACCAGTCTTAGAATCCAGATTTTCCTTAACTTGCTTCTGTGGTCTTTGGACACATCTCTGTCTAGGTCTACATTTCAATCCATACTGCCATTTTTGGCTTTGCTCTTCCACTGCAGCAAGGATCTCATGAAGGGACATTGCTGCTCTGATCATTGGGGAAATTTTACCTGGAGTGAAGAGCCCCTCTTAACAATAAAACTAAATTTTATTTTTCTAAATGAAATTCAGCTCTTGGGTAACTCAGAAAAGTTAGCAGCAAGGATAGTGAGTGTCAAACAGTTCAATTCACATCTGAATTGTAGTACAAGATGATCCTTAACCCGCTAGTATCTAGCCACACATCATGTGTTCTAATGAACTTCTGTGAATTCTTTGCCTTTTTGATGGTCTATTACTTTGTTTTTGTGAAAGGAAGTTATTGTAGGAAACATTTTAAAGGTCCTTTTCCCAGTAAAGGGTTACTGTTTCAAGTCCAGTTAAATACAAGAGTGGGATTTTTTCCAGTAGTTTCAGCATAATTTGCATTGGGCCCTGGATAATGAGCTAAGCTAATTGTGGCATAACTTTCCTTCTAAGTCATCAGTCTCAGATATATTTATGGTTGTCTTTTTCTTCCTTATTCTGTCTAGCACTGGGCAAACGCAGTATTACTCCTTAGTTTTGTATGGAAAAGGGTGAAGGTACTTAGTTGTTTTTAGGAGGATTTGGCACTGTATCAAAAAAAGTCCCACATTTCATATGGGTGGGATTAATATAGAAATGTAATAGTCTTAAAAAAATTCAAATTCATCAGTCTCTACTTATTAAAAGTGAGAAATTACCATGTTCAGATCACTTCAGATCTCTCTCCTTAAGTAAGTGATCTGGAGGCTGAGCAAGTTGGGGTAGGTCCATCAGGTAGTCTGTGGAGAAACTGAGTTAATCAAGGTGAAGCTGATTTTGGCCTTGTAAAGGACTAAGTAGATGAGGTGAGCCCTGACAGCTGTCCTCCCTCTGTCAGCAGTTTCTCAAAGCTGACACACAGAGAGGAACTACAGAGACTGAGCAGAACTCCCTGGAAAAAACACCTTAACAAATGTCTTTACCATGAGAATTATTTCTAACTGAACCTCCCAGTGAGTGGGGTGCACTGGGTAAATGCTAGATCATTTGGCCTAATGCATGTAAGCCTGAGAGATGAGAAACATGGTTCAGTGTTATTCAAACACTCAATTATAGAAATTCATTAACTGGTACCATTTGCTACTCAATGTAGGATTATTTTTTTTTCTTATGCATTTTTCCTGTTGTCCACACACAGGAAGATCAAAGTTTGGGAGGCTTTGGGGCTGATGCACATTTTATTTTTAAAGTTTTTAAACAACATGTGCATGACTGATTTGTTCCTGCTATTGTGTGTGCAAGCTATTGTATTTGGTGTTCACATTTTCACATTTCATATTACAATTTTCTTATTGTTCTATGATATGAAAATAGGTATACAAGCCATTTTTAAATACACCAGGCATCCTACTTAAAAAAAACAAGCAAACCAACCAGCTCTTAACAGGGATATCCAGAGTACATTCAGGTCACCTGAAATATATGGTGATTATACACTGATGGGGATTGCAGATACTCAGTTTTATTTATGAATTTAATAATCAGGTTATGAATAAATTATGAAATTATTTATTATGAATTTATTAATAATTTTAAATCAGGGTGGTTGAATAGTTTAATCAGTTTTTTATGAATAGGAAACTGAGGTAAGGGAAAGTTAATTGACTCTGGATGCACATGTGTAGTGAGTTGGTGTTACGGTTTTGCTGAGGCTGTGACAATCAGAGTATAAAAGCAATACAGATGGAGGAAATAACTGGTATAGTTGGGAGGTAATGTCAGCTCCCAGGAATGGTGACAGTTCTTCAGGTCTGCTTCATTCCTGAGATAAGCCCTTTGATATGTGGTTGGCAGTTAAGTGATTATTGACAGGGAGTTACAGGTCAGGTCCACCTGTAGAAAAAATGTGTCAAAGGGATATTTAATTACCTGACACTCACACCAGCACCTGGGTGTGCTACACATTATTATGGACTGCAGGGAGAGTGGAAAGAGAGTGGGCTCTGCTGTGCCAAACCACATCAATACTGCATGGGGAAGCTTCTCTTATTCTGCAAACAGACTCTGCGTGTCAGAGGGGTAGGTGATTGCCTGGTCCAGCTTTCTCTAGGTGTGGTATCAAGCTAGAGCACTTGCTGGGAGTGCTATTCCTAGGAGAATGTCCTCTGCCTTGCAGCTCTGCAGTAAATGACAAACAAAATACCTGACCCACTGCACACTCCTTGAGATTTCTGCAGCCCCCCTGCCCCAGGCAGCAGCACCACTGGCTGTTTCCAAGATAGGGAACATGAGGTGTGGGCAGTGAGAGCAGCAGGGCAGGCTGGCAGCCACAGTGCTCCTGTGGGCTCTAATGCTCTGCAGCCACACATTCTGCTGATGCTTGTTGTCTGCACTGCTGGTTTTTTGTTTGTTTCTTTCTTTTTTAATACAGGCCTAATACTCTTTGTAAGTAAACGCTATTCAGCAGATAGAGCTGCTCCTGCTTATTAGCTCTTGACCTCATTTCTCTTTCCCTGCCAGCAGTGCATTTGCCTGGACTCACATCTGTTCCCCTTTCTCCCCCACCACTTTCTGTTCATGTTTTTTTTTTCCCAGTGCAGCCTCCCCAGCATAAGTGTCTATGTTGGGCAGCCTGTAGCCCTTCCAAGCCGATTACTGTAGTCATTCATTGGTCACTGCACGAGCAGATTAGAGCCACCTGAAAGCCTGCCACAGTCCCTGCTGCAGCCAGTTTATCAGAGCAGCAAAGGGAGATGCTGTCTGAAAAACCAGTTTGTTTTGTTCCTGGCACTCTCCCATCTGGTGTGAGTGGGACCATAAAATATAACCAGGTGGAAGAAAACATTTCAGGTAGGAATCTTTTCCTTCTGTCATGAGAAATGCTCTCTTCAGGTCCTGGGTTGTTTTTCTTTCTGTCTCAGAAGGAGCCTTCTTAGACATTAATCGTTTAAAGAAGGTTATCACTGCAATAAGCAGCCTCTCTTTGGGAGGCCACAGCTCTGTTTCTCTGAGATCCATATTTCTGCCAAAGGTAAGCAAAGAACACTCTTACTTGCCAACACTGATGAAATGTTTGTGACAGCTTATCAAAGTCACTGCTTATTCTAAAGTATTTTGCTTTATTTCAAGCATAATATAAGTGATTGGAGATGACTTTACAAAATATGCCAGTCTAGTCCTATTAAATGTCCAAAAGGCATTCCAGAGCAGTAGCTGGGTGGGACCACTTGTCTGTGTGAGAACTGGTTTCAGAGCACTAAGTGAAAGGGAGAGGGGTTTTGTTACTGTATTGAAAAGTCAGAGATAAACTGTCATGAGCATCAAAACAAACCTCTGTTGCAAAGCTCTCAAGAGTGTCCCAAAGATCTCAGTCCAGCATTCTGTATGGTTCATCAATAGCTATAACCCTTCTAAGTTAGTTTGGGGTTATTGTTTCTAAAATTGCCTTCTTGCAGGACCTCAAGACCAAATGTGGAACGGAATGCCAGCTAGAAACCAAAACTGAAAGGCAAAAGCAAAACATGTGAAAGCTCTTAATGATAGAAGATGTGACATCAATATAAAAAATGCACTCTAAAGACAGTTTCTTATTATAAATCATTTCCAGAAAAGGGGGAACCAAATTTGGATAAAAATGAGGGATGAGTGCATGCAGAATAAGAAAAAATTAAATGTCAGAAATTGCATTAACGTTTCTTATAAATGAAATTAAAAGGTGAGATGCTGACAAAAAAAATAATTGAAAAGACAATAAAGAAATGAAAAAAACGTACCCTTAAATCAACTGTGACATATGATCAAATACTGTGAGCATTAAATTATTATGTACTAGAATAACAGAAAACAGATGATTATTATAAGAGTAGGGAACAGCCCCAAATTGGTCAAAACGCAAACTGTCCCACCTTGGATTGCCAAATTCTGTAATGTTCTAAGTTTCAGCTGAAAACTGGAAGTCATCAAAATACATATAAAACCTGTTCAGTGAATATATGCCTGCATAATTTTGAAAGCAGGGGTGTGATGTTATCCCAAAGAATGTTTTCAAGAGCAGCTGATGTGGAGTAGCCAATGGGAACTCCAACAGCCATCAAACTACCTGACAGGATTTGCTCAGTCTTTAAAACTCTCCAGAAGTTGCTTAAGGGAAGCATCTATCATTGCTTTGCAGCAGAGGAACAGAACAGAGGGTAGGAACCTTGTACAGCTGTGTGCTACTGGAAGTGCTTCTCTGCAGTTTCATTTTAAAGAAGGCCTGACTGTTGGGCCACATACACAGATCGATCCTCTTTTTTTTTTTTTTTTTTCAGGGTAGTGTTTTGGTTCAAAATTTTTTTAATATGAATTAATCAAGAAGAGAAAACTAACCACAAGCAATGCCATGCTGGAGCTACCTTATCTTTTATGGACTTAAATGCCAAACAGGTCTTGCTTTAGAATACCTTCCTGACACCAACTATACCCAGAAATACAATGTTTTTGTGGTTTTTTCTCTTTTTTTCCTCTTTATATTAGTCTAACTTAAAATGTGGTTTCTTAGCTCTCAATCTGAGTCTTATTTGTCTTTGAGGGATTCCCTAACAGCATTCTTAGTACAGTATCCTTTTGATGGCTCACCCAAGAGAGGAGCTGAACTGTTTTAATATTACCACAGGATAATTAATTTTGTTTCCCGTGTGGATTTGCCAGAGAAGGGAAAGGCTGAAGGGGCTGTAACTCTTTAGATTGGTGGCATCTTCAGGGACACGTGATTTATGTGACTGCCTGTTCTTACTGTGCCTCCATTGCATTTCAGCTCATGCACAGCCCAGTTTTTTCTCTAATGGAATTGGTATATCTATGCATCACGACTCCCTGCAATTAAAGTAAAATCTACCTGGGCAGTCACACTAAAATTGAGACTGTACAGGTGTGAAGGTGAAATAGAACTGACTCAGTATAATTCCTTTTTTCACTGTGGAGCTAACCTGGCTTGATCTAGTGTCCATGGAGCACCTTTCCTGAAGTTCTGCTTGTCAGACTGGTCTCTGATGCTGGGGAATTTGTTACCAGTGGACAGCTGAGCTGCCTTACAAATGTATTTGGTAGGTATACAAGCTCTCAGGCCTTCCATGGAGTTGCTGTCTTTGACAGTGACAAAAGAGCAATTACTTGATGTAAATAACTTGCAAACAGGGTAAGTCATTAATAAGGCAGACAGTTCTGAAGGCAAAAGCAAACACCACTTTGGCTGCAGGAGCTTCCAGTGAGACTGTCAGGGAGGAATTTGGTCTGCTGACTGCAGAGTGGTCTGCTATGAACCCAGACATCTATTTTGTATCTGACCCCTGCACTCTTCTGGAACTTTCTCTTGAGGAGGGGAAGCAGAGAGGGATGTAGGGAATGCAGTTCTCTTCTCTCTAGAATCCAACAATAGGACTCAAGAGATGGTTGAAAGCTGTGCCAGGAGAAGCTCTGGCTGGACATCAGGAATCACCTTTTGAGAGAGTGGTCAAACACTGGAACAGGCTTCCTAGAGAGGTGATCAATGCCCCAAGCCTGTCAGGGTTTAAGGGGTATTTGGACAATGTCCCTAACAACAGGACCAAACTTTTGGTCTGCTCTGAACTGGTCAGGCAGCTGGACTAGATAATCCTTGTAGACCCCATTTACCTGAGACAGTCGGTTCTATTCTGACTGTTCACCCACACCATGATTCTTACTGGTGCAGCCTTTTGATAGTGGGATTTCTGAGGTGCCATCTCAGTTGCACAGAATCATAGAATGTGCTGAGTTGGAAGGGACCCATCAAGGATCATCAAGCCCAGCTCCTGGCCCTGCACAGGACACCCCAAGAATCCCATCTTGTGCCTGAGAGCCTTGTCCAAATGGCTCTTTAACTCAGGCAGGCTTGGTGCTGTGACCACCTCCCTGGGGAGCCTGTTCCACTGCTCCACTGCAACAACTCAGTTTGCAGAACAAACTGAGCTGGCAAAAGAGGTTAAAATGCTGACCTGCTGGTATCCCATACAAAGGAAGGAGCCTGGGAAGAAGGAGCATACACGGAGCTGCAGGATAGGGCTTGAAGCCTAGCCCAGAGTAAAATAAAGATTTCCAGACAAGATAAAGTGGAACTTGGTCTCCTTTGTATATCCCCAGCCACCCTGACTGGTACAGGCTTAGGGCATTGTCAGTCTTAGGTTAACTGTTTTTCTGTGTTGTGCAAGGACAGCATGCAGACTATAACTTGTTCCGGCTCTTAAATCTTATCTTCCATTTACAAAAAACAGACTATAATTGCAAAAAAATGATGGGAGGTAAATGTGTAAATAACATTGCTAGGTCATTGAACACCTAGTTCTCATGACCTAAGTTTGTAAAATGGCATACTAACCTGAGATCTCTAATAAAGCAGAAATGTTCCTAGATGTCTCAGGAACATAAAGGTCTCATACGTTTTAATGCCATTATAAATCAAGTTTTGAATTTTTGAAAAACTTGTAGAAAATGGTATGCCTCATGCCTGAGGCAAAGACACTTTACAGAAAGACAAATATGTGTCTTCATATTAATTTTTTGCCCTATAAAATCTCTTAACTTTACAGATTGCATTGTTAGCTTAAGATTTAGTAATGGCTGGATTTGTTTACACCAAAAACATTTGAGGATGTGAAACTCTTTTCAAGCTTGAGATGTGTGTGTGAACCCAAGTCTTGTTTTGAGAGGTTTTAGTGGAATCTGGTGCTTCTCTCTCTGAGCCGGCTCACACAGAACTTTGTGAGTTAAGCATTCTCCTCAGCTCAGTTGAGTTATTGGCCTGTGGGCCAGACTGATATTTAAGCACCATAAATGGTAAATGTTGCCGAGGCAGCCCTTCCGCACGGCTCGGAGCAGGCATTGCTTGGCAGCCAGCCCCACAATGCTGGCAAACAGATTCCTCCAGTATAATTAAACCTCTTGTAAGACTAAACACTGCGAGGTTTTGCCGTGTTCTGAACATAAGGCAGCAAACTCTCTATTCTTCGTGTGTCCTTGACTTGTGACCAGTTGTAACCCTGGCCTTGGCCACTGAGTTGGTGCACTGGAGCTGTGTGTAAATGCAGTGCTTTAGCTGACCCAGCTTGAGCTGGGGGCTGGAAAGGCCAATCTCCAGAAGCTCCTTCCAAACTCAGTTATTGTGTGATTCTGTGCAGCGCTCAGCATGCTGAAGTCCTGATATTTCAACAGGAGATGTCAGCATTCTGCAGCTCACATGAAAATGCCTTCAGTACATCAGGGTAGGCAGATGAACAAGAAAATTTCCTAGACTAGATGATCTCCATAAAATGTTAACTGATTTGACTATAACCCAGGTCTAGTCTTTGGAAACTTTCTTAAAGTTTGCATCCTCATATGGATATTCTTCTTCAGTTTCAGCAGCAAAGCTGGGAATAGGAATGGCACTGTGCAATTATTGATTCTTTTTTTCCTTCTCTCAAGGATATAGATTTATCTGTGTCTTTTACCTTAGAATATAAATAGTTGGTTGCATAATTGCCATTAAACCGGTACAGGTGTATTGTACAATTGACTTGTACTAGGTTAGCTGTTCAGTGCGGCATGAATTTTCCCCTTTTCTATTAGATATGCACATTCAGGTCAATAATTCACCATTGCTTATCAATATAAGTATGTTTACAAATATGCTGAAGTCCTAAGTCCTGATCCAGGTCAAGGCTTAACAGAATTCAAATTTATTTCAGTTTAGACCCACATCTAACATTAAGATTCTTCTTGCAATAACTTCCAGTCTGCAGATATGCAGAGGTTAAATTTATGTAAGGACTCTTTAAAACCTGGATTGAGAAAATTCAAATAAAAGGAGAGCATTTTTTATCACTCTAAATTTCTAATAATACAGGTTAATAAATAATCCATATTTGTATATAGTCAGTGTAGATTGATTATCTTACTATTGATTACACAATTCATGGAGCACAGAATAAGAGATTAGTAGAAATAATTTTACATCAAAGATAATATATCTTTTCGCATTGCCATCTGAATATACCAAGAATTTGTATTTTTCCTAAGAAATTGAAAGAATTTAAATTCTCCTTAATCTCTATGGATTTAATGCAGTAAGTGGCTTTTTTCAACATAGATTTGAGTGCTTATTAGAGTGCCTTTCTAATAAAAAATGAACCCTCAGGGGTAAGGGAATGTGGTGGGAAGAGCCTATATTCCTTTTGCTTTGTTGAAAATATATGTGGGTATAAAAAGCACCATTTACATGCTTTGCTTACTATTTCTGGTCTCCCAGGCTGTGTTTCCCACTGAGTTGTGCATCTTATTACTTGCTGTTTCCCAACATTCATGCATATTAAAGCCTAAGGAAAGGCAAAGAACAGGAAACTTTTAAGTGGGATCATTGTGATGGACTTTTGAATCTATCTTTGTAACACCTTATCAAAAACCTGTTGAAATGACAGAGGGATCACTGTCCATTAGAAAGGTTCCAACTGGGCTTACACATTATGCCAGGCTCTGTGCAAAAATTGTTCTCTGTGAGATGCCTCTCAGAAAATCATAGCTCTCTTCTGTATTATCTTACTGTATTTAACCTGTGTAAAACCAACAGCTGTGGCTATAAAATGGTGGCAGCTTTTGTAAGCTACAATAAAGTACATTAGACACAAGGTCTGAAAAGAAGTCATTGAAATGTACCTGTGTTTTATCAAGCCCGTCTGTAGGAGCAGTAGGTAGGGCTCTCTAATGTCCCCCATGAACTGAGGAAATTGAGTGTACCAGCAGAAGCTGATTGAGGAGGTGAAAGGGACAGAGAAAATTAACTGACAGAGGAATTTTTAGTAACTGTGTGTTGACTCTTGTATTCTTATTTTTCATTCTTAGAGATGAACCTACTCCTATGTGAGAGCAAAAAGTATTAAGAGTGATGAGGGAGCTATTAAATGGCTGTAGGTGATTAGAGAGCATTAACATAATAGACAGAGATCAGATCTCCTCTTTTTTCACATCCAGCTGAATAAGCTTGAGGATGCATAGATACATAATGAAGTCATGCCTTTATGCTAATGTCAAACAAAATTTTCCTTGGGTTCCAGATTTCCTTTCTGGTGCCAGATGTGCCGTATTCTTATTGTCCGTAGTTTTGGCAGCAGAAATACCCTGCAGTGTTATGAAAGAGGATGTTGCAGCCAGGAGCACAGTGACTGGCAGTACCTCAGCTGGGAACTTTACCTCTGCCTTCTTCTTTTCCTCCTGTCCTCCCTGAGAGCTATGGATTTTGAACCCCAGCAGAGTTTATGTGGTCAAAGGGACTTTGGAGGAATGAGGGAAAGCAAGCACTAATCCTGGCCAGGACTTTCTGTGCAGTTTGTTATTTGTGTCCTGTTTTCATTTCTGCTTCCCTACTATTTTCCTGGTACAGGTCATGGATTTTGTTCCTGATGTATGAAACTAGCAAGCACCTAGCAGTGACCAGGGAATGTGAACTTCTATGGTTGTTGCACTTGAAGCCACCCTTTTGCAAACAGCTTTTTGTGTATGGTTTTCCTTTCAATATTTTAGTGTCAAAATAAGGCCAGGTGTTTTCAAAAGGAAGTAAAATCACACAGTATCTTTTCAACATAAATAGAAATAAGAGTTATTTGCTTAATCTCAAATGATCAGCATCTCATCTTTTCACTCCAAAATCAATTTTATTGTTGTTTTTCCAAAGACCTGTAAGGCTAAAATTGAAGGAGCCCTTAGGTATATTATATGTAGAGTACTGCTATTACTTTGTAAAATTGTGAAATGTTAAAGCATTCATCAAACATTGAGTCACTGCATAGTGCTATCATAAATAAACAACTAAAAGCATTTACAAGCTTTGGAAGAATGTGAAAATAGTTAACATTCAGGCTTTGTAATTTGGCCTCTGCAAGATTGTACCAGTCCCTTCTGAAAAAATGCAATGATTTTAGACTAAATAACAGAATTAAAATGGACTGCATTTTCTTGTGTAAAACATCTGTGAGAAACTAAAGTTGTCAGTAGGTAACTTTAATTTTTTCTAAGTCTAGAAGTCCACAACATCAAATTTTAAGTAAAGGAAAAAAAAAATTACATTAAATCAGCCCTCATGCTTTCTTAATGAAATAGCATTTTTGTGTTAGAACTAAAGTCTTTTTAATTGTTGCTGCTACATCAATAAATATTTGATTATTTTTGTGATATTGATTATTTTTGTGATATTCTGATTAAGTTGTTGGTATGAAATGCTACTGATTAACATACACTTCTAAACAGCAGCATACGATTAAAGATCTCCTTTAAAACTATATATTTTTAGAGTAGGGGGAAAGCTTGTGTTTTGAAGAAACCCTGTTCAAGTTGCCATGAAATCAGACTTATTAGCTATATATTTGCTGTGTCCTTGATGACACATGTTTGGGTAAGAATTCTGATTGTTTTAGCCATGATTCCTTTGTTTGTCTAGAGCCACACCTCTGCTTTTGATTTTCTTTCCCTGCTTTCCTCTTCTTGTATATCTGCCTTCTAGATTTGCAGTGTTATCAGTTATTTCAGTGAAAAGGATAACAAGAACTTTTATTTAACTATACTTTTCATTCTTTTTTTTCCCTATGCCTTTTTCCTGTCTTACTATTTTATTGGGAATTTTTTTCCTTTTTTTTTCCTTTCTTTTCCCCTTTTTTTCATTATGTGGATTTCTTCTTTCCCCCACATTTTGTGACAGTTTCCCTTTGAGGGACAAAGGGATTTCCTGCAGGGCATTAGAGCAGGGAAGGTGCGTGTGCTGCTATTGCTTAGTACAGCAGTTTCTCTGAGTAACCATTACACAACAGAGGGCTATGGTGAACCACAGAAGTTTATTTCTCTGGATGAGTTTCCCCCAGCTTCTTGCCTGTTTTCTGTGCAGCATTAGTCACTTCCAAGCAGGTGCTGTGGGAAGCCCTAAGGCTGATCAGTGTGGTCTGATGGTGAATCAGGCACTGCAGAGTTGTGCTTCCATAGCACCAATCCAAATGGGTCTCACTCAGGTCCCATATTTCCATTCTCACATGCATCAATGTCTCCCTGCTCAGTGCCAAGAAAAGACCTGCAGCATGAGCCAGTGAGACAAGATTTTGGCTAGAAAAAGCTTTGCTAGAGAAGAGGAAAAACTTCCCCTCCAGGCTGCTTCCAAATTTATGCTGAGCTCAAATTACCCCAGTACAAACTTGACTTTTTACTTCCAGGAGGTTCAGTGGGCTTTCTCAGTGAGTTGCTGTCTTTGTTTTCTAATCACTAATTTTATGAATTGTGGTTTTCCTCCAGCCTATCACTTTCTGTAATACTATTTTGGATGTGATTGATATTCCTTTGTAAATTTTGAAGGTAGGGATAAGCAAAATAAAAATGTTTTCATTTGTGGATAGAACGTAGGGCTGGAATTTTAAAGGCAAGGCGTAAGAGATCTGAAAACAAGCTAAACCAAACAAAAAGTGTATCCAAGGGACTGATAAATATTTATGACTTTTATATTTGGTCATGATCACTGTTTGGGCTTCAGAAGTGTCATTGCTCAGGTTTTTAGAGCAGGAGCAGACTTCCTGGTCTACTGTAACATATAGATAGCTAAATGGTCTTGTCTCATAGCCTCTGAATGGCTGGGGCTAGTGGAAACAGCATATCACAGATAGACTTAAGAGTCAATTATTTAATTCTAAATTCCCTCAGTACTTGATTGTGCAGCCTCAAAAGAAAAAACTAAAAGCCCTAATCCAACAGTTTTCTGATATATATTAATAACCTCAGGTTTCAGTTTTTCCCATCATCAATCAATTGTTGAACTGAAGTACAGGAGAAGAGTGTGGTGACCTCAAACCTACTGGATATTGACCATCTAACAATCTAAATGGTTTGTAATTACTTACAGAGTTACAAATCCTGTGCTGCAATGAGTTCACATTTCTAACTCATCAATCACAGCAATGGCAACTTGTAACATCCCCTAGGGTTTTCAGATTAATTTAGCAGTGATTACAGGCACTGAATTTTTGGTTACAAGTTTTTGGGTTGCTTTGATTTTTTTTTTTTGATTTTTTTTTTTTTTTAACCTGAGAATGTGTACTTGGGGAAAAATGACTGTAATTTCTCAGCGATATTCTATGACATCTGTTAACAATGATTTAAGATGATTCTCGGAAGAAAGTTCCATTCCTATTTCTTGTCTTTCTACTTGGAATACTGGCAAGGCAAAACAGCTATATTAGGTGGTTTCAGTTATTTTTTGCCTTCTGAGAGCTGAAGCAAAACCACTGTCTTGAAATCATGTTGAGCCTAAGGTCAGTTAAAGTTTGTCATGAAAATTCCAGTAAGAGACCCCTTTTGTTTTTTTCCTGACTTCACAGAAAAGAAGAGCAGCAAGAAGGCAGAGAATGCACAGGCTACAAAGTTAAACAAGACTTTTGCACCCATCTTCCTCCAGGGCCTGACTGACCTCAAAGTAATGGATGGAAGTCAAGTGATAATGACTGTGGAGGTATCAGGTGTGTAGCTATAGAACAGTATTACATAAAAAATAAAATCCTGCTGCAAAGTGTGTAGTTTTTTCCATATTTTTAGCCAGTATCTTTACATTTGGAAATATTTCTAGGAACCAGATTTAAAAGCTAGGTCTAATGTGATCTTCAGTGTGGCTGAACATTGTCCATTTTTAACATCAGACCTGTAGAAGAGTTTCTTGACTGGAATGATATAATGATATAAGTTTAATGTGGGTCCTCCTGTTGTAAGTGGACTTGCAATAGCTTTTGTTGTGAACCAAAAAAGATTGAGTTCCTGTCAGCTGGGGTAAGATTAGGGCAACAGAAAGAGCAGTCCTGGTATGAACTTTGGTATCAGAAGCTCTTAATAACCATCTTTGTGGTGTCTAGAACTCATTCTCCCTCTCATGTTGTATGCATGCTTCCCTAATTCATTTGTATTTTAATCATAATAATGCAGACCATTTCACAGCATTGACAGAGTTAATTATAGAAATTCCTGAATGTTTTGAAGATGAAATTGCAGAATCAGGTGGCAAAAAACCCCAAACTTGTTCCTTTTATTAATTGATATATGGTGGGGTTTTTTGTGTGTCTCAGATTTTTGTTGCTTGCTTATTTTTAGCTAACCCATCTCCTGAAATTATCTGGCTGCATAATGGGAAAGAAATCCAGGAGACAGAAGATTTCCACTTTGAGAAGAAGGGCAATGAGTACAGTCTGTACATCCAGGAGGTGTTTCCTGAAGACACAGGCAAATACACCTGTGAAGCCTGGAATGAAGTAGGAGAAAGTCAAACACAAGCTACATTGACAGTTCAAGGTAGAAAATTCCTCTTCACTTTATAAAATGGTGAAAGAAAATTATTATTCTATTGTGCTGGAGGAATGTCTGTTTAAAATACATGAGTGTTTATAAGGTTTCCTGTGAAGGACGCTCAAGTTCTCAGTCTCTGCATCTGAATTAAAAAGGATATTGAGCAGAAGCAGCTTGGAAAAAAAATCTTTTCACTCTGGAACATTATGTTACTATTTCAAAAATGCATTCCTGAGTCCTATTTCTAGGGACAGTGCAAAACTTCTGCTAAATGCAGCTTTAGATTACAACTATCAGGCTTACTTAACTATGGATTAAAGTGAACCTTTTAATATGTTTTTGTTTCTAATTGAAGTCCTTAGTCTTTGAAAAAGCTTTTTAGGAGCTAGGTATCCTGGCTTTAATGTTAGCATTGTAGTGGTAGCAGGTGAGGAAGACATGATTTCTGCAGTCTGAGAAGCAGCTGCAAAAAATTTGGCTTTAAATCTCCTCACATGATGTTAACCCCTCAGCAAACACTCAAGTACCTACCAACTTCCTGTGCCTGGGCACACACTGCCTTTGTGACAGGGACTTCTTCTAGTATTGACATAATGAATATTGACATTTCCTCATAGCCACTACTGAGAATTAGTGGAAATCACTGTGAGACTTTTATTATTTTAATATAGAATATCTTATCTGCAGTGTTTGAGAGAGCTGTTTAGTCTATTGTCACTGTCTGCTCTGAATTCAGACCTTCCTCTCTCCCCCAGCCCCCCTGAGATCTGGCCTTGGGGTCAGTCTTCTATATTAAATGCAATTTTATGCAATTGTTAATGATGATTTATTGCATGAGCTCTCAACTGCACAGCAGTCATAGTACTGTTACTTGGCGTTAAAGTTATTCCTACCCCTGTTCTCTAAGGACAAATCTCCAAGATTCCTTTTAGGGCAGCTTTAAAGTCCCTTTGTTTTGCTCTTAATATAAGCTTGGATCAAGCCAGTAAAGTGCCAAGTAAATGATTAATTTTAGTACGAACGCAAGTTACTTCCAAAATTAAAGTCTGACTTATTTTTCAGATTAAAAACTTATACCATGCATGTTCAAAATAGCTTTCCTTGCCTGTGATTGCCTTCCCTGAAATTAGTTAGCTTAGTGGTGACATTCAAGTTTGGCATTTTCTTCTGACTTGTAAACTGTGTTTGTAAACTGCAGAACCTCAGGATGGTATTCAGCCCTGGTTCATTAGCAAACCAAGATCAGTGACAGCAGCTCCTGGGCAAAATGTCCTGATATCCTGTGCCATTGCTGGAGATCCTTTCCCCACTGTTCACTGGTTTAAAGATGGGAAGGAAATAATGCCGGGAACAGCGTGTGAAATCCTGCAAAATGAAGATATCTTCACACTGGTCTTGAGGAATGTGCAGTCTCGTCATGCAGGGCAATATGAAATTCAGCTCAGGTACGTTGGCTGTGAAAAAGAAGGTTGTTCCCTTTGACCAATTAGTTATATTTACCCTCCAGTTAAAATTCTCGCTCGAAGAAGTGGGAGTCCCATCCTATTCAAGTGGAACATTAGGGTACTAAAGGACAGAATATTTCTGAGGGATAAAAAAGAACTAATAAAACTCCAAGAGAAGAGAGGAAACACAAGAAGAGTCAGAAAAAAAGGACAAAGTAGTATGGCTTATTTTTGTGATCCTATAAAACAAAGCTTTGTGGCAGCAGTGTGGGAAGCATTTTCTAGCAAGGAAAACCACAATCAATGTCCTGAGTTTTGGATCTATTGTTTTATCATGTTTGGTATCTCTCTAGGTATTTGTAAGGATGCCTCTTTCCATGGGAACAAGCTGTCTAGAGAGGGCAGTTACACAAGATCATACCTTTAAGGGGAAAAAGTGTTTCCTGGCCATGTTTGAAATGTCTGAATCTTGTAAGCAAGTTGTCTCCTTTTGCTGACATACTTTTGAAATAAGGCACCTTGATGTTTTGAACATCTTGTCATTCCTACAATATCTGGAAGAGTTGTTTTGAATTTAATTGTATTTTATTCTGGTAGAATAATTGGACTTTAAATGAAGAGTTAGATTTGCTAGGTCCTTACCTTGTAAAAAGTGCCACAGCACTTACCATCTGCAATGGAAATCATTCTGTGGTATTTACTGTGCATAGATGTAGTTGCTTTACTTGCCTAGTGTTTGGGCCTTTCTTTATTAAAATTACTTCATCATCATGGGCATTTGAGTCCATTACACTGGAAGAAAATTATTTGGTTTTCTCCACACACTCACCTTTTAGGCCAGGTGTACAAGTCTGAATTGTCCTTTGCTACTTGGAAATAAATTATCCATATCTTCTTAATGCAAGAAAGGAGGGGATTTCTTAATAAATTCAACCTATTTAGCTTGTAAATAATGAGTTTAATTTTTTATAGATACAGTTTTTTTTCCCAACCAATGTGCCCTAAATGATGATGGATATGTCTCTATGTAGATGTCTCCTAGCTCGAAGGTATGATTTCATGGACTATGACAGGCAGACACAAACTAGCTTCAGTATATTTTAGTATTTAAAGTCAAATGAGGCACTTATTTTTCATCAGAAAAGAGTGGTTTAGAAAATTACAGATGTTGAATATCAAGATTTCCTATAATGTTTTTCTGTACTTAATTTCAAGTCTTATTGATAACATTTATGTAGGTGGAGCCACATGTGCTATGACCTTCTTGCAAATCAGCTCTTCAGTAGATTTAGGCCCTTTGTAGTCTGCAGTAAGCTGTGAACTGGCTCATTTCAGAGCTGGCTTTTTTGCAATTTGCCCAGGTCATCTGGGACATTCATAATGCTCATTTGAGCAGCTCATGTCTACAGAAATCCTTGCATTTATTGTCCTTTGGGGAGCAGGGGTATTTCTACCACTCAGTATCTCTGGCAGGATTAGAAATGCCAGTTCAATTTCATTCAGGTCACCAACCTCAACAGGAGAGAGCAGAAACTCTGAGAATTGCTCCTTGCTGCTGGTACATTTCCACACCTCACTGTGTTTGCCCTGGGCATCTCCTCTTATGATATGCTGGTTTCACTTGGAATGAAAAGACAATGAGATATTTCAGCAAAACTTCAGGGGTGGAACAATGAAAGAGGACAAAGGAGAGCCAAGAGAGTTTTGTTGGGACTGATGTAGGACTGTCTTGATCAGGTGTGGTTGGTGATCACTCAGATCAAATTCATCACTGGAGCTCTTTTTTCAAAGTAAAAGTCTCATATTATCATAACTCTGGAATGTACACTTAGAAAGGAAACTATTCCAGGCAATGAGTAGATGAGAGGAGTTTTTGGGGGGAAGGAGAAAAAGTAAAGTTGTAGCCCTAAAACAAGAATGCAGATTACATGCTAGTTGTAGCTATTCCCTATTCCTTTCACTACAGAAATAGCTGGGGACCCCACAAAGATCAGTGCATACATTCTGGCTTTTTCTAATCCATAATGAGTAATGCTGTGCTGCAATTAGAGCAAAGGGAATGCTCATATCTCATTCTACCCTGCTGTCACTTGTGAAATTCCAGTGAATGTTCAGAGAACAGAAAGGCATATGTTTTTAGGCACTGGATGTGTACTATGAGTAACAGACAGGTAACAGCCTCAGGCATATCCAAGGAGCCAAAAATCAGCTGTGTAACTTTGAGTTTGCAATAGAGTTGCAATAATCTTCAGCACTAAATTTTCTTGACTAAATAGCTGTTGAACTGGCTGCATTTGTCTTGAATACTTGATTAAGAAGTGTTTATATATTCAGAAACTGTTTTAACAGTACCTGAGAGGAAGAGAGTTGTGTTTTGTGTCTTTCTCTCAAAAACTCCTACAAAGTCCATTAACAAATATGGAATAACTGAGAAAACATAAATCAATTCACTAAAGAGTTTACTGAGTTGACAGTAGGCTATTTTTAAACATAGTCATTTTCAAAGAAAATGTGCAGCTTCTTTTCACATATTAATTTTAGAAGCAGGTTGCATAGCTGCTCTTAGGGAGTCACTCCTTCTCCAACTCTCTTAATTTAGTCCAGGCACAGTTTCCTATTAGTGTTAATTATTTTACCATTTTGTTCTCCATTATTCTTAAACTCTAAATTCTGTCCTGATACCTCCACAATTCTTCTGTTGTGTTGGCTGCTCACAAATTAAAACTTTGGTCTTAATCTGTTTGATTAAGATCTGTTTGACTCTTGCTGGTTCTTTCTCCTTTAGTTAGAGTGAGCTGATAAGGATGTGGAGCCCAGTGTGATCCTGGTGTGATCCATCCATGATTGCTCATTGGCTTTCTGTCTTATCATCCCTCAGCATTATTTAGAAAACATCTTTGCTTTGCCTTTTACTATTTAGCAGACTGCTAAGTCTGAATTTTTAGAAGAGTAATCAATGTAGCCCCTCCTGGTCCTTTATTTAAACCTACACAGGCCTGATTCCTCTATATTTGTATTTTTTTAATTTTAATTGTCTTAATAATGTTCCATTAAGCCTGTTATGTCTCAGGCTCTGAGGAATAGTGCTGCATAAATATTAAGAGAACAGATTCATCCACTTCTGCAGTTCATCCATTGAAATTTGGACATTTTACAGCCTTCAAAAAGCTTAAAATGGAAAATAAAAATCCTTTTCCCTACTCATAAAAACAAAGATACCTATTTCCCCTCCTATCTTTTGCATCCTTCCAGTGATGCAGGCACTGGTATCCTGTTATCCCAATATGACTTTTCCATATTCTTTCAGTGCGTACATTATAAATGTGAGAACTGGACAGAGACTGATTTTTGAGCAAAACATTTATCTTTATAGCAACACAATCAATATGAGACACCTCAGAAATCATGCTGCAGTTCCTTAAACAAATCATCTGCTTTTTTATCCTTTGTCTTCTCAGACATTGTTGTTTTCTTCTCCCACACTCCATCTTCCATACAAGTTTGGTTAGTGTTGATTAGTATTGATTTAGATATTTTGATAAATAATGTAAAAGCACTCCTAAGATTACATGTCATTAAGCTAAACAGTAAATATAGCTCTGTCTTTCTGTAAAATTCAGTTTGCAAACCTTGTTTTCTCTTGTTAATACATTGTCTATTTTTAGAGAAGAAAGCCATTACTCTTTCTTGTTCCATCCTCCCACTTAGTGCTGTAAAATGCAAATTAAAATATTGTTCTTTCAGGTACAAAAAGCTTTTGGCAAAACATTCAAGTGAGGTAAATGAGTGCGTCCTCTTTGAAGCCAGTAGAGCTGTTCTGCTTTATACCAGCTAGAGTTGTGATCCAGTAGATCATCTTCTTTCTTTGGGGCTAAAGCTTCATGGAGTCTGGGCTGTCTCTCCATTTTACTCACAGAGAAGCTTCAAAACCTCTTTCTGAGGATTTTTAGTTACCTGAACTGAAGCACCAGCTATAAGAAGGGATCAACTTCTTCACCCCTTTCAGTTCATTCTTGAAAAAATGTCATTTACTCTGCAGTATTTATTTCACACTTGGTAGGCTGGTAGGAAATTTCAGTATGTCCCCTCAGTATAATTACAACTGCTTTTTTTCCTGTTCCTCCAGGGAGTGCTTCCTAGGGACATGCAGACAATAAGTCTCATCTAAGGTTCAGTGAAAATATTTGAGTAGGTTCTGCCAAGAAACTAGTATTTCAAGATATTTTGAACATAAAAGCCATTCCAGAGAAAACTGATCCCACAATAGGACACAGAGCTATTTTTAAAATTGCCTCAGGCTTTGCAGCTGGGGTTTTATTTGTTTTTGGTGGGCTTTTTTATTAATATTCCTTGACATTTTAAAGATAAGACCTGTGCATGAGCATTCTACAGAATAGTCCTGCAAAAGTCAACACTTCCAGGCACTTCTTCACAGCAAAGCTACTAAGCACAGGTTTTATCCATGTCTATCATTATTCCACAATAACAGAGCCACTAAGATCTGTCTGGGTTTTGTTGACAAAATGCCAACACAGAGAACCTCAAGCTGCACAAGTAATGTTTTTATTACCAAGATTCAAAACAGGAGAGATGTGAAAGGCTTGAAGGTGTGCCCATGTACTGCGAGGCTCTCTTTTTTCTAACTGCCCCTATGCATCTTTGCCTTGCCTGGATTCTGAAATTGTATAAATGTAAAAAACATTTACCAAGGTTCTGGGATTATTCTTGATTGAAATCGGTATCTAAATCACCCAATCCTTCTTCATTTTTCTTGGCTCGTTTCTCTTTTTTCCATCCTGTGATCTCCAAGCTGGGTCGGTGTTTTTAATTTCACCTTTTTAGACTCTGTCACTGAATTCAGAAGACAAGAATTTGTTCTCCCTGCTCCTAAAATCATCAGTTTGATTTCACTGGGAGCAGACCTTACCCTAGGAAGGCTTCACTTTTTAACAGACACAGACTCAAGGTTTGTATCCAGTAGTCTGCTTCTCAGCCATTCACTTGAATCAGAAATCATAATTGAGATCAAAAAACTACCTTGTGAATAATTTTTCCATCTAGGTACTTGTATGTCCCACAGTTGCCATAATTTCTAAGTGCTTCCCAAGGTTTTAAAAATAGAAAGAACAAAATGCTCTCCTACTTTCTTACCCCCTCTTTTATTTTCCAAACCCTGTGAAAAATAGCTTACTTTAGAAGGATTTACTTTGCCTGCCTTATTTGCTCCTTCGCATATGCAAAGAATTTGCAGAGGGAAAGATGCCTTGCAGAAATGGGTCCTGCAGAAATGCTGCCATTCTTCACAGTGGTCAGGACCACATGCAGTAACCCTGAATTCCTCTCCTGGGACACTGCTGTCTCTGTTACTTCAGCCTCTCCCACTGGTGACACAATTCTTGTGGACAAATATTTTTACCAAAGAGTCATGGCAGAAGCTGAGCAGGGCTGCCTCAACATTTAATGTACTCTGCAAATTGTCTATACTTCAGCATGCATGGCTTGTCCTTTGTCAGCTCTGGATTGGTTTTAAGTCCTGAACAGGAGGGATCTTCAGGTAAACCAACAGCCTGTTAAAGCCCTGCAGAACTGGTGAATGAGCAGCTCCAGAGCTTAAAAACTTTGGAGAAGCAGAGAAAAAAACCTCAGGAGTTCCAATAGCAGCAAAAGGGGCCGGTTTGAAATGCATTATATGAAAACAAGAGGTTTTCAGCAATGTTGCTACCCTGCCATAATTTTATGCCAATCAGTATGTTGGGAGGAAGTGACTTGCTATTCTTATTATTTATCTTTCCATTTGTCTTAGCTTCTTTCTATTTCTCTTGCTTCCAAATGGAGGCCACACTTATGAGTGAGTAAGAATGGCAGATCTCCAGTGCAGGGCTGAGTTCAACACTCTGTGCCTTGACTTGGATCCTCTCCTGCCCTTTGGACAGTTTCTGTTTGGTACTCAGATATTATCTAGTTTTTTGTATTGAAGGAAATGAGGATTGTGGCTTTCAGTGCTGTCCTCATGGATTGCTTTCAATAGCAGTTTGTAGTGTACATATTCTGGCTTAATGGATGTCAAAGTGTTAAGACATTCCTCTGGTTTCTTGTTGTTAGTGGTCTTAAGATATGTTTCTATCAGCAGGGCCTTTACTTTACAATCAAGATACTTTGATCAAACCTACCAATTTCTTTGTAGTTTTCATGTTAGGCTGATCCACTGTTTCTTTTTCTAAAGCAATAGAAATCAAGGGAAATATATCTGAGAAGGTGATGGCACTATCTGCTCTTATAAAGACAAAGTTTTGTGCTGAATATGTGATTCTGTTATCTGTGTTATCTTGCCTTCACTGCAAGTTAAAAATGGGTGAAATTATAGGGAGTTTTTCACACAAACAGTACCATATCTAGGAAAGTATTTCCATGCTCTATTTAAAAACCAGGCCAGACAATATATTTATGGCAAGCTAGCAGTCCAGAGTCCATGTTTTAAACGTCAGGGCTAAGTGGACTTGAAGGTGCTCTTATCTAGCAAGTTCAAAGCAGAACACAGCTGGGAAAACCTGCCTCTCTTGCCCTCCTCCCCTCCAACACATGTGTTTTGCTCATGTCCAGGAAATGTTTTCAGTAGCAAAAATTGGTTTTGCTCAAAAAAGATAAATAATCCAGGACTTTCTAGTCCATTTACAAGCTTATACCTAAACTGGGAAGGATGGGAGTGTTTTCACTAATAAAAGGTATTTCTAGTCCTTAATCAGTTCAAGTCTGGTTTTTTAATAGCAGTCAGGGGAGTGGTGGCAATAGTTACACAACTGCTGGCCTGGGGGAGTTAAATTTTGCTTTTGGCATCTCCTGTGTTAAGCAGAGAAGAGCTGTTTGGGGCTGGAAGAATGATATATATCTGCGGGAGGGAGGGAGCTGCAGGGGAGCGGGGAGCACTTTAAATGAATTCTTTAATGGGAGCCCTTTCCAGAAGGCATCCGTGGTATTCCTCTGCAAAAGGAAGAATAAGTACTCAGCACCATATATGGTGACACTTTTATGTTTTTTAATATAAACATGTACAGGCTGGAGCAATCCGTGTGGATGGGTTTTGCTGATTGGTTGGGCCAGAGGGGAGGGAAGGAAATGAGACCCTGTTTTTAATATCTTAACATTAGAAAACTTAAGAGCTTGGGTTTGAATAAATAAACAGTAGGCAGAGTTGGAAAGATTTTCAGCTTTGTAAAATAGCCCTTTCCTCTGTCTTGATTTTCCAGCTTTTGTATTTGTTTTCCTTTAGCTTGTTTGTTTGCAGCTGCTTCATTCTGTAAATTGCTTTGATTTTTGTTCAGGGAGTATGTTGTTCCCAGTGCAGATAGCAACAGATCAGTAAAAGCTATTTCAGATAGCTTGGCTCCAAATGTAAGGGGACCAAATTCACTCAGTCAATCCCCACAGTTCTGGGCATAGAAAAGGGGAATGCCACACTGGGTTTGAGCTGCTTTAGTGCAACACACAATCACTTAGCTCAGGCAAGTTACAGAGGAAGAAACCCCTGCTTTTCTGATTTCACTTAAATATTTCAGGAACCAAGTTGGAGAATGCAGCTGCCAGGTGTCTCTGATGCTGCGGGAGAGTTCAGCTTCCACAGCAGAAATGCTCAGAGAGTGAGTATTTTTCCCAGGGACTTGCATGGGTGGGTTCTATTTTTTGCTCCGTTAATTCCCTGCCCTTACAGACCCAGGCTGGCTGCTGTTCAACCTAATCCCCAAATGTGACCTAACAAATTGTTTTCATCATACAAGCTAAGCACATTGTACCAAGCCAGAGTAGAGAAGATCTTTTTTGTTTGTGCCCTTATATGGCTCCTGAAGTCATCATTGATGCAATAAACTAATGGAGTATGCTCCTCTAATCAACCTCCCCTTCTATAAACACATTTTGTTCCTGCTCTGAGATTGTTCCCTGACATTTTTAAACCAGCCCCTTTCCTGGCTCTCTCTTTCTTTTCTTTTTCGGATCATAGTGGGAGGGAATCAGCCAGCTCTGGAGAGCAAAGAGATGGTGGAGATCATGGTAAACTAACATTTGGTAGAACAAGTGGCTTCAAAAAGAACAGCAGCGTAACCAGAGTAGCTGAGGAAGAGCAGGAGGACGTCCGAGGCGTGCTGAAGAGGCGAGTGGAAACTCGGGAGCACACAGAGGAGAGCCTGAGGCAGCAGGAAGCTGAACAACTCGATTTCCGTGATATTTTAGGCAAGAAAGTCAGCACCAAAAGTTTTTCTGAGGAGGAACTGAAAGAAATCCCAGCCGAGCAAATGGACTTCCGAGCAAACCTGCAGCGGCAGGTCAAACCCAAGACCTTGTCAGAGGAGGAGAGGAAAGTCCATGCTCCCCAGCAGGTGGACTTCCGCTCTGTGCTGGCCAAGAAGGGCACCCCAAAAGCCCCATTGCCAGAGAAGGCACCACCTCCTAAACCCGCAGTTACAGATTTCAGGTCTGTGCTGGGCTCCAAGAAGAAGCCACCTGCAGAGAATGGCAGTGCCGGCACCCCTGCCCCGAACGCTCGTGCCAACTCTGAAGCCCAGAATGCGACCCCCAATTCTCAAGCCCCTGTTGCCAAACCAGCAGTGAAGAAAGAGGAGAAGAATGACAGAACCCCAAACTGTGCAGTGGTGGATGGCGGAATAATTGGGAAAAAAGCTGAAAACAAAGCACCAGCAAGCAAACCACCAGCAAGCAAAGGAACAGCACCCTCCTTTACAGAGAAGCTTCAGGATGCTCAAGTAGCTGATGGTGAAAAATTGGTCTTACAATGTCGGATTTCCTCTGATCCCCCTGCAGCTGTCACCTGGACTCTAGACAGCAAAGCCATCAAATCATCCAAGACTATTGTCATCTCCCAAGAAGGTAAATGAATTGCATTACAAGCCAGCTGGATGGCACACTGTTATATCTGGCTCTTGATTAATAATATTTAGTTCATTAAAGGTAATGCAATATTTATTTAAGTCCTGTGCCAGTAACTGTTTCCAGATGCAGCTTTCTTGTTATTTCAGTGGAGTACACAAGGAACAGTATTGTTTGACATTTCTTGCAGATTCCCCTTTAACAGCCTGCAGATGTAAATTTTATAAAGTTGAACTTCTTGCATTTTTAAATGCTGTTTACATTGCTAACGCTGTTTAAGGAGCTGGTACATGATGCTTATTTAAACTAAGCTTTAAGGATTTAGAACATTGAAAGCATAATAATATTATTGCTGGTTTACAAATTCTAATTGAATTCTTCTGTATGTTTAATATTTCATGCTTTTTATTGCAATAAGAAACACAGAAGCAAAGAGGGGTTGTGTCATTGAAAGAAATTACTACAGCTACAAGTTAAGATCAGAGTTGAGAACAGATTTCCAGTATATTTAAAGCCCCACCACATATGCTTCTGTTGCCATTACAAGCACTGAAATATTTGAACTACACTGGCTTGGTGACTTCAAAACTGTATAGAATTTGGTAGAAATCCTTAGAGGGAATACTTATTGTTTTCAAACTGAGTGATTCCCTTATATTTCACATTTTGGATTATCAAACCCACTAGACTGTTTTTTGCATGAAAATTAATGTATCTAGATAAAATATATTTTTCTTGGGACAAAAATAGGAAGCAAGGACAATTAAAAGCACAGAAAAACCCCTTCTTTACTTCATATGTGTTCCATAAAACACTGAGGAAATTATCTGGAGAACTATATCCTCTGGCACATTGGAGCAAAAAAGTTTGTGTTCACAGTGGGAATTATAGCTTGAAACAGGGGTCTGCACTCTTACTTTCCAATCTTCCTTCATATAATCCAGGTTATTTTTAGTGTTACCAAATGATAACCAAATTATTATGCAGAACAATTCAGTACAACCAGTGAATCCCTGTGCAGTGTTCCAAGCAGAGTAACACAGGTGTTCTCCTGACGTGGGTGCAGTCAGAAATTGCATTGTCTTCAGAGAGGCTTGGGGTACTTGAGTAGAGCATTAAGGAGATATCAAAGTAAGCAGATGGAGTGAGGCAAATGGTAGCAGGTGCATTGTGTCTGGCCTGTTTCTGAAGTAGCATGATGCGATTTTTGGGGGTTTTTTTGTGAGTATGTGTTGGTTTTCAGCTAAGGGGACTGCATAGAATAAGGATCAGTATCATGTACCTGAGAAAACATTGACTGGTGGAAATGCCATTCTTACAAAAAGGACTGACAGAATCAGTCAGTTTAGCCAGCCTTATGCTGGAAGCAAGATTTCAAGGCTTTTCCTGGAGTTGCTCAGAGTGGAAAATAAATTATATCCCAAAGTTCCATGGCTCCTGTCAAAGTACATCAGATAGACTGCACCTCTGTACCAAAGCTTCTGAGCTATGGTGGAGCCTCCTAAAGTCCGAAAGCTTTAGTGTTACAGTGCTGCAGAAAGCTGTTTGCTTCACTGAAATAATCAGAGTAATTGACTATTATAATCCCCCAACTCAGATTCACTTTATAAAATGGTATTGTGGAGCTACAAATCGAGGGTAGCTGTTTGCAGTGAAGTGATGCTGATGTCCACAAATGCTCAGTCACCTGTCAGAGCAGGGCAGGAGGTTTCTCCCATCCAGCTTGTCTGGGCTGGGTGACACTCCTGGTCACAACACTCCATAGTGTCAGGCTTTAGCAGTGCTTTCCACTGAGGTCAGGATCAAAGCTCAGCCCTGCAGAAGGAATTCACTGTTCCAGGAGTGCTTCCTGCAGGGGTGAAGACACTGTCCTTGTGTTCCACTTGTACCTGCACTGTTGCACTTGAGCCATGCTTAGGAGTCCGTGTTATCAGTATCTCAAAGTTAGACTTTCTTCTGCACATATTTGCAGAGGCTCTTGGAAAAAAATATTACACAGGGCTCTGAGTTTTGTCCTTTAATGGAAAGACAAGGAATGAGGATTAGAACTATTTTTTTTAAACCTTATTACATACCCTCTGGTACACTGGGTGCATTGCATGATGGTCAGTTTTGGTTTTTTTCCTGACAGTACCTGCTAGCTTTGGCTCTTAGAGCAGAATGTGTTGCTGCTCTCTCATTGTAAGACTCTTTCATGCCAACTGTTAAGTAATTAACTAGGTATGCATGATACTTTAAGTTCCAGATTTCATAGAGATTCAGTTTTCTCTGTTTCCTTAATTAGGAACACATACTTACTTGAGGGAACCAAGAGAGGAGAAGGAATAACTGGAATAACAGACTGGAACTGAGGAATAGCAAATTCAGTCAGCATCAGGAAATACTGTTCAATAGGGAAACTGTATGGATTAGTCTCATAGATAGTGTTTGGAGCAGCTTTAAACATAGAGAGCAGCAAGAACACTGGATGCAGCACACAGCAGGCCACAGGCAAAGTCCCAGTTTCCATCCTTTGCCCCACACACTGAAAATGCAACACCATCACACCCACAGGTGTACCTCAGCAGCAGTGCCTCTGTTAAAGCTTGGAGCAGCATTTAGTGGGCCCTGGAGGTAATGCCCCAGAGTCATCCTCACCTGGAAGAGGGTTGAGTCTGTGGGGAACGAGAGAAATTCAGAGCAAAGAGACATAGCTCAATTTACATCTTGCAAAGCCATTTTTTTATTTCTTTGCTATGACCTTGCCCCTCCTTGTGTTCAGCAACAAAATTCTCTATAGAGGAAGAGGATAGTCTAGATCTGTTCTTAGCCTTTTCACCAACTGCTTTGTGGTATTGTCATGTTTGGTGATGACCATGGGGGTTTTTTCCAGATTCACCAGAGGTATTTCACAATGACTTACATGTTCTTAATGAGCTGGATACTGCAAAATTCCTTATCTAGAGTAAAGCATGTCCATCTGCTTCTTAGCCACATTACTAGCCCATGTTAGTACGGAATATTGTCCCACAAACTGGTCACTGTAAGTAATGCATGAACCCCTGAATGCTATGTAATTGTGTTTTGGAAATTGAATTATTTCTCTCTGTCATTCCCAGAAGAGAGGAGAAAAAAAAAGGCAAAAAGGGACAGAAGTTTACTCATGTCCTGGTGCTAAATATGTTGTGAAGATAAATACATAAAATTCAGTTTCAGGAACATGTGATTAAACAGTGGCATATTTGGCCAGGAAGGTCAAACTTAGTGAGAAATATACTTGTTTGTAACACGTTCACAGGATAGGCAAACTGTGTAAAAACTATGTGTAGTCACTCACTGAAAATAACTTTCCTTGGCATATTTGTCCTGGCTGATACTGAGGCCCTTTACCAGTCAGAAGCAGTGCTGTTCACAGGTCTCCCCTGTGCTTGCGGAGCCTGACTGGCACTAAATTGCCCACCCAATGCAGTTTAGCAACTGGAGTGCAGGAGAAGGGAGAAGCAATCCTTGCTTCTGTGCCATTGGAGAAGCCTGGGTACAAACACCTGCATCAGAATAGTCTCTGACTGGTAAGGCCTTTGCCAAAAGAAGAGCTAAACCCTGCTCAAAAAATGCTTAGGCATATTTATGCAGCAATTGGGTGATTTCTGGTAATCTAGGGCTTGTAGTGTATTCCATTATTCCAGGGTTAAGTTTAGTTAGAAGTCAGAATCTGGGCAGCATTATCCTGAATATCACAATCCCAACAATAGCTGATAGCATGTCATGTTCCCTCCATTTTACATTTCAGCTATTTTCCCTTTGAAATCGTGAACATCAGTACACTTTTTTCTTCCATTCCTTTTTACATTTCCCCAAATAGTACTCTGTTGGTTGATTGGCAGGATTTTTGGCTTAATGTATCATTTTTATGATGAAGTGAGCTCTTGCACTATTTTTCTGATGTGGAGCAATTTTTTTAATGGTTTGATTTTATATTTTTCTTCTTTTTAACCTGTCAAAGTGCAATTATCTACATTCCTGAGAAAGATATTAATGTGCTTTTTGCCCATTAAAGATCAAAATAAGTGGTTGCTAGCAATAAAAAGAGGGTGCTCATAAATTGGACCATTATACATGCATGCAGTATGGGGTAGATGATGCATGGTTAAGAGCCTCTTTAATGAGAGGCTTCTTTGCTCGAAGTCATGGGGGGCTTTTTGTTTGGAAAAAAGTTTTTTAAGAAGGCTCTAGCAGACATTGCAGTGAAGTTAGACATATAAGGACAGAGTAGAACAATTTTCCTCACAGAGTGAACCCTTTAGAGCAGGACCCATTTTGTTTTACATTTGTATAGCACTGGCCCAGCAGTGCCCTGTGCTACTCTCCTGCTGTCCTCTTGGACAGAAAATCCACCGAGAAAGTTCTTGCATGGCTCAAAAACTTGTTCTGTAAGATGGCAGTGAAAGGGTTGTGCACAGCATCCTTAGTAAACTGGCCAGCTGAGATGTATGAGTGAATACAAGTCTAAACTCACACATTTGCCACTTTTAAAGTCAGCTTGCTCTGCTTTGTTTGGATAGATTTAGTACTCTGTGACTATATAGATGGAAGAGGAACTTTCTAATATAGACTCAGGTAGCAGTGATGCTGTAGCTTAGAAAATGCCCTGAGTTTGTGTTGCTTTGTCTAAACCAGCATTTTTTTCTTCCCAAGTTTCTTGGCAGCGTAGAGATTTGGTAATCTTATTAGCAATAATGCCTTAACAACTTTCTTGTGACTTAACTCCTAAATCTTCCTACCAGTCATGCAAGTCTACGTCTGCCAGTCCAGCTAGGAACTGCCATGACTTTTTTGTTTTCTTTTTAATTAAATTTGAGCAAGAATTTGCTGTATAACACAACTCTGTGCACTGCTGCAAGCAGATGCATTTTGCACTCTACAAAAGCTTCTTCACAAAGTTAAGGTTGGGGAGATCATCTGAGCATCAATTCTGACACAATACCATGTTTGGCACAGGCCACATTTCCCTCTGCACTGTCATTTATGTCTGAATCTATTCTCTTCCAGACAATGTGTGAAGTGTGGTATTAAATACAGAAAAAGAGAGACATTTCCTATAACCACTGGCAATTTATTGCGAAGTCTAGCTATTCCAGTAAGAGTTTTGTTATTAAATCAAGAACCAAAGCAATGCCTTATTTCTAATTGACAGAAAAGCTTTAGCTCTGTAACCAAGAGAGCTTTCTTCTTTTTTGAAACTTGACAAGTCAAGCTCTTACTGACTTTCTCTCCATAATGCACTTCATCCAGCCCTTGGAAGCTTGGGGTTGTTTTGTTTGGTTATCTTTCCAATACCTCCTCTCTGGTTGCTGTTAGTTTATTATCCTATTTAGAAAAGAGGAAGCAGAATCATGTGTTGGCATCAGCATCAGTGAGAAGGAGATCACCTTCCTGTGGCTGCCCTTCCTAGAGGTTATTGGTCCTCCTTCTACCTCACAACTTTGGAACTCATGTTTGTAATTTCTCTATTAAGCCTTTAAACCTCCTGCATATACAGCATCCCTTGCTGCCATCAGAGCTTTTCTTTTCACTATCTCAAGCTCCATTTTCTTTGAGTGAATGGGTCTCAGCTTAACAAGTTAATGACATTGTTTAGGAGGACTGCTCTGCTAACTTTTCCCTTTCCAAAATTCTTTCTAGCATCTGTAAATTTATAAAAGTTAATTTATGAGTACTTCCATGTCATCGACTAAAATATTTAATAACTTGGGACCTAGTCTGGTCACAGAGGAAATCCACTAGAAACAGACTGAGTGATGATTTCCTATTGTCAGCTTCTTCAGGAGATCTTTATTTTGGCAGCTCTAACTCCTCTTAAATCAATGTCATTTATATAGTAATTAATTATTAATTATATAGCATTAACTAAAATAAGAATAATGTGATTTTTGACAAAATATTCAGTAAGGGTTAAGAAATTACCTTTGCACAGATATATTTGCTGGTTAAATGTCCAATGTTGTGAATCATGAAAGTAGGTTTCTTACATTGTTTTCCTTAAAACTCTATCAATTATCAATAATTACATTTGACATTTTTTCTTCTCTGAAATTCATGTGGGTTTTTTCAGTGTTTTTTCTGTTGTCATTGTAACTGTAGTCAATATTTTCCTGGTCAGTCCACTTCTCATTTTTAAACATGACTGTGACACTAGCAAACATTTCAACTTGCCCAGAAAATTTAAGATTTATTAGAAAATTAGCTTTATAAGCCAATGAGTTCCTTAAAAAATTATTATGTCTCCTAGGCACAATTTCTCACAGACCAGTGTTTATTAATATTGCCTAAATACTCCACAGTACTTTCTTGTACCATGGGATACAAATGAGAAAGCCATAAACTTGAGTCTGCAGCATGGGCAGGAATCAGGAGGTTGGCCAGCTAGATGCCAATGTAGGGAATGAGACTAAGGAGCTGGTTTTTGTTGGTTTGTGTATTTGTTTTATATCTGAGGTTGACTTTCTGAGGAGTTTCATGGAAAGAATGCAGAAGCCTAGAGATATTTTAAACTGTCTTGCACTATTTTTGAGTAAGTCAGAGAACCCTTTAATAGCTCAAAATTCAAGAGAAAGGCTCTGTGTATCTAAACTAGAGTCTCCAGTAAAGTATCAGCTTCTGTGGCTGTTAAGTTCTTTTCTAGAGCTGCACCAGTCCCAATGTCTAAGTGGTAGATTCCAGTATTCATGTTTATTCCAATCCTGCACTTTGTGACAATGTTTGAGATCATCCATGGCCTGCTTCCTAAAAACAGTAGAGGGCTGGGGTGACAAAATATATAGCAAGCATTTTTAGCTGACTGGGATTTGTGAAGTGCCAGGATTTCAGAATACCCAACTGGAGTAACCAGTCTGGACTTCCTGGCAGTTCTGAGAAAATAAGCTTATTTCAGATCATGATGGGGTTTGCAAAGGAAATACCAAATACTTCATTGAAAGACATTTGGCTTTCTAGCCCCGGGAATTGACTGTAGCTCTAGATCACAGAACATAGGCCTGGTTGGGTAGTTTCCCGTCCTTATGAAATCTCATCAAGTTTTGCCTGGTTTTCAGTGATTTGGGGTTTTTTTCCTGGTTTTCCATGAAAATGAGGTTTTGATAACCATGCTCCCTCAGCCTTGCCTTATACTCCTGATCCAACCTGGCCAAACTTTCTGATCCATTGGCCAACTCCATACCAAGTCCTAGTCCTATCCAGCTCCATGAATACTTGTGGCTATTTAAAGGAAAGTGACCCAAATTATCTCATTTTCCCTTCACTCCTCCATTGAGGGCTGCTACCATTTTATCTGGTGGCAGCAAGATGCCCAGCAATCCCCACATGTTTTGCATGTGCTGTTCCTGGGGAGAAAGAAGAAGTGGAGGAAAATAGGATGCAGATTATTTCTTCTAGGAGGTGGGAGTTATGAGGAAGAAGGACATGGCTGTTGAAAAAAAGCACATTTCCTTCACCCTCTTTCTCACAAAATAACTTCAATAAATGAGTGTTGAGGAGTGACCCTGTGTCACATTAGTCTTCAGTGAGCTGAGGAAGGGCTTTTGGGCAGGTAGAAAACTGCAGAAGCTAAAGTAAATTGTGCATTGTTCCAGTCCCTTAATGATTCAGTTATTCTTAAAGGTTCCTTTCCTGAGTAAAGTGGCCCATGGTCTCCTTCACATGTATGTGTCCTTGTTCCATAGCTTATGGGTTTTTGTAATAGCATCTTTAGATTTCAATGTGCAATCTTTTCTAATCTTGTTACATAGATTTATATAAATTCTTAGACTGGAAGTTATCTTTGGCTTGCTCTCCAAATGTCTCTTTAAACAGCAGAGACATGTGAATTTATATTTGCTAGATGCCTGCAAGAATACTTTTCTAATGTCTCTCCTCCATTTGGAATGGAACTGCGGCTCGTGACATTTTTGGCTTCAGCCTGACTCATGGAAAAGCGTTGCCTCAGGGAGGGCACGTGGATTTTCTTTTCACCCTGTGGTTGGCTGAGCACAACCCATGTGAGTGAGGGGTCAGTGCTCCTCTTCTGAGACAGTTTTCATATCATTTCTCAGGGGAAAATAGTTATTATTTAGAACTGTTTTATTTTGTGGAGGATTATAAAGTGGGGGAAAAATAATTTTCTTCTAACGGATGTGTGTTTTTGGCAAACCAAATTTGTTGGAAACCATTTGAATGTTTTTTATAAGATTTTTCTTGAATAATGACATCCATTTTTAAAATGAGAGAAAAATCTGAATGCCAAGATCATAATTGCCATGTCCAAATGGAGTTCATCTCCAAAGAGAACCAGTAAATTCCCAAAGTTCTTCAGATGGAGGGGAGTTCTTCTGCAGGTCCTTTTAATGGACCAGTATCACCTGTGCCTGTGCTATCTCCCACATCACAGGGGATGCATTTGATGGGGAGCCTGGGGTTGAGCACTCTGGGAATCTTCCAGTTACCACAGAGAGAAAGGTGCTGGGAAAATTCCTTACATCTCAGGAAACAGGGTAAATGTCTGGAAAAAAAGATCCATCAATTCTTTAATTAGGAATGACTGTGAGAAAGTCAAACAGAGGAAGGGGGAAGGTTTTACTGCAGCTGAGGTAAGTGGAGGGTGGAGGAGTTCTGGACAGGCCAACAGCAATGGGCAGAAGTGCTCAATGCCTCAGGCTGTGTTTAGGGGACAGCCCCAGCTTTCCAATGAAGAAGGAGAAAGCAAGCCCACACTTCAACTTCACTTAATTAGGGATATTTGGAAGGGGAAAGTGTGGAGCATTTTAATTGGGGGTCATCCTGGGGAGGAAAGCACTTAATTGTTCCAGGCAAAGCAAGTGAAAGTAAGGGACAAGGTTCTTCTTCCTCATCCCTCATCTACTGGGAACAACTTCTATTTTGGTTCACAGAGTTTTCATTTTTAAGAGGAAATGTATTTCCCTTGGGTCATACCAAGCTTCCCTTGGTAAATAACAAGCTTATGTCGCATCCTGTGTCTGCAAACCCAATTAAGTCAAATTTTATGGTTTTGTTTGGAAAGAAATGGATTTGTTGCAGTGATAAATTTGATTGCCACTAATATGTTGGACTTTCTAATGGATGTTTTATAAGCAGTTATTCATTAGGCAATTCAAGCAAAAAGAAAATGTCTTTCAGTTGAGTTTTTAAACTTAGGCACTGAGCTGAAGTTCTGCCCTTACACACATGAGAGCAGAGTGCTCAAGGGAGTGCTAGAGACAAGGCTGAATCAAAACTTTGATAATGGGCATTGGACAGTAACCCTCTTATTTACAGTCCTACACTATGAGCACTTTGGGAAAAAAGCCACCCCGAATGAGGACTTCTGAGCTCTGCTGTAAGACAAGAAGAGCAGCAGAGGTGCTGCTCTGGGTCTTCTCTGCCTTTAGCAACCAGTTCAGGGCTGCAGGGACTACTTGGAGTATCTTGGGAAAAGCAATAAGATTCAATTTTTTATTTACTTACCATTAATAAGGCTTCAATAAGGTTGATTTTTTTTAAGGAGAGCTTTTTCTAGCAGAAAAGATCACCTGTAGTGAAGGACTGGCTCATTTGACACCTTCTGCTCCTTACTAGCACTAAGGTTTTTGTGAGCTGCAGCCTAATATTTGCTCTCTCCCTCCTCTGTACAGGGACACTCTGCTCACTGACCATCGAGAAGGCCATGCCTGAAGATGGGGGTGAATACAAGTGCATAGCTGAGAACCCAGCAGGGAAAGCTGAATGTGCTTGCAAGGTGGTGGTAGAAGGTGAGTACTGTGCTGGGTACAAGAAAACTTTTTCCTTAGAACTTACTCCTTTCCAGCTTATTTCCCAAGAATGACCTTTAGGGGCTACTTACACACACACAAAAAGAACTCTACCCCCTTCCCTTCTGTACTTTTTGGTCTACAGATAATTCAATGGCTACCATAAAGGAGCATGAGCAGAGAGACAGTACAGAACCAAGGGCTCTGGATGCTTTGTGCCATAATTTGTATTCTCTTCCTGTATTCTCCTCCTCCACTGTATTTCTAGAAGGTCTTTAGAGCAGTTAGCTGAACTTGTAAGATGTGTTTCTGAGCTGTGTGCATCCTTTGAGAGCCAGTGAGAATTGCCTGAGTGTCAGTCTGCCTCAGGACTGTGTGTGGCACATCTACAACTCCCCACTTCTTGCATTCACAGATGTTTGGTTGTTTGATTTTCTCATGTAAGTGAGAAAAAATAAATTAGCAGCTCAACCACCCTTGTGTTCCGTAGTTTTAGAACATGGACTATTTACAGGCTGAGGTACTTGTTTTCAGCCATGGTTGTGCTGATGACACTGCACTCTTGTTCATTAGTCTTGGCCTTGGACAAGGCCTAGGTGAGGCTGTATGACACAGACCTATAAAGCTGCCATGGAGTTTAAATTATTTAAGGGGCTTTAAGTAACCAAATGTCCTTCTTATCAACTCACCTTCTGGTGAATTTATTTCTGAATAGTCTAATACTTTACATTGTGACCTAAAATGAACACAAAACTAGACAACAAGCCTAATAACAGAACTTGGGTACTGAACCTTTACTGCTGTGTTGCAGATGTGGTATTTGTGGCAGGAGATCTCAAAAAGAATACTATTATTTTTTTCCTAATGTTACATGACACAAGGTAAGAAGGTGATTCTGTAACTCCTTACTTAAAGACCAGTCTTCATGTAGCTGGAAAAGAAATTGATTAAATATTGATTACAATTAAATATACCTGTACCTTCTGTGATACTATGGTCACAGTGTAATCTGTCTTGGATATTTGATAAGTTATTTTTTATGATTCTGTAATTTAAAGTAATAAATTTTATCAGTGCTGAAATTCAAAGAATAGGCTTTAAGCAAAATCTAGTCCCTGAAACACCTTAACCACCACAGATCCAGAGTGTTGAAGGATGAGATCATCAAAAGCTTAGCATTCAGTATTTCTCTAGAGCTGCCCTAGCAACTCTTAAGTGCCTCAGTCACTTATGTGTTTTTCCTCTGTCCTCTGATCTCCTTCAAGCAGTTGCTTTTCTTCCTGAATCTTCCCTTAGCCTATTTCCCACTTCAAGTTTCCTGCTGGACAATGTATGCTCTAGGAGGCTGCAGGTAGAGTTTGGCTTGCAAAGTTTGTTCCTGGGAGGCTGTGAGAGGCTGGCCTGGTGATGTGAGTGACATTGCCTCAGCTGCCTGGCTTTCTGTGGTGCTGGTAGGAGCTCACTGCTCACATCATGCTGGGCACCAGGGTGACCACATTCCTTACCTCCATTCTGGCTGCCTCCTCTGCCTTTTTCATCCTCCACTGGCATGCTACTGAGAAGAGATTTTTGACAAATGGCACCATAGCAAACTCCAGCTATTTAGGAAAGACGCCATTCGATATCCCATGTCTGAGACTGGCACAGGGGATGACTGTTATTTTTAAATTAGAATTGTGATCTAAAACAAGAGTTCAGATTTCTCCCTTCTTCAGTCCACTGTCAGGATCCCAGATGCTGATTTTTAGACTAAGTAACCACAGTCATTATATTTCTTTTGACATCAGGGACTCAGGATTGGAGGAATGCTTGACTTCAGTTGGCAGATCTGTAAAATCTGAGTGTCTGAACTCTCACACAGCTTTCTGCTCTGAATTATTTACTAGGAAATCCTTGCTTCCTCTGTTAGGAAGGAAACTTAGATGAATTTTCACATACTAGAAGTCACCTAGAAGAAGGTGACTAAAATAGATGTTTCCATAACATTTATGTAATCTTTTTCTCTGTAGCTAACAGCTCTCTCCCTCACAAATACTCTGAAAGCTGAATATTTGGAAGCTGTAAAGTGATACAGCCATTGCTGAGATCATAATCTATAATCATACTCTTTCTTCCAAAGATAAATGTCAGTATCAAACAATGAGGCAAGCAGAGCTTGTTAGGATTTGCATTTTAGGTCATAGAATCCTGGAATAGTTTGTGTTGGAAGGGACTTTAAAGATCATTTTGCTCCAACCCCTACCATGGCCAGGGACTACTTCCCACAGATCAGGTTGCTCAAAGCCCCACACAGCCTGGTTGTGAACACCCCCAGGGATGGGAAGTCCACAACCTCTTTGGGCAACCTGTGCCAGTGCCTCATGACCCTCACAGAGATTTTCTTCCTAATATCTAATCTAAACTTTGCCTCCTTCAGCTTAAAGCCACTCCTCCTTGATGTGGCACTACAGATCCTTGTAATAGTCCCTCCCAGCTCTCCTGGAGCTGGTTTAGGTTCTGGAAGGGGCTCTAAGGTCTCCCCAAAGTCCTTTTCTCTTGAGGCTGAACTGCCCCAGCTCCCTCAGCCTGTCTTCATAGGAGAGGTGCTCCAGCCCTGTGATCATGCTCAGCTTGGAATAACCTTTAAAAAAAGTTGCACCTTTTGTTTATATCTCATGTGGGGTACACATGGAAGGAAGCTTTATTGACTCTTAGCTGTTGGTGTAGCCTGCAGTGATGAGCAGTTTCTGGATAAGAGCTGTGCAATTGTGAAAATAGTAGAACCCATCAAATCTAAGTCCTGTGGTGTCCCTTTTGCTGTTTCTATTTAGGAATAAACAAATGGCCAAGAATATCTTCTTGGAGAGATTTAAACAGCTGGAGGAAATGTTACTCTTCGAAATGGGTTAGTCTGAATTGATCACATAGACAATGGAACAGAAGAATTACTTTACATCATTTCTTTTGAATGAAATTATGTTTTGATATGGCTTTGTTTCCCTTTTCTCTGCACTGCCTAACACAGCTTTGTGCACATTGTATTTGGTCTATTCATCTGAAATACCTGTCAGCTTAGATGGGGCCTCTTGTCTAGCTGCTTATTTGGGCTTGGATTCTGCTTTTGTGGAGGGTTTTTCCCTCTCTGCTCCCTCTTCCTTTCAGAATGTGACAGCAAATCTCCAGCAAATCCATGCAGAAAATTCTTCCTAAAACCCTAAAGGACAGCAATTTCCTCTAACTTTGCAGAAGGATCCAAAATAAACCTTTTATTAGACAGCTTTTTCATTATTGATTTTCAAATAGGATTTGTATTTTATTATTTGTTTTGATTGCAGATACCTCAAAGACCTCAAAGTCTGCTGAGAAGAAGACCAAGAAGCCTAAGACCACACTTCCCCCAGTGCTGCCAACAGAGGGTAAGTGACTGTGATTTGATTTGCTTTATTTCCAGTGGAAACAAAAGAGTGCTTTGGGATTCTGTGGTCATCTCCTTCTGTTTGCAGACATAGGATCAGAAGCCTGTGCTATTTCTTTAGCCCTTGCACTTAAGTCATGTGAAATGAGTTTTTGCCATGTGGGGATTAGAAGTGAGAGCCCAAACTGCAAGTTCAGGCCTCGCCCCTCTACTCTCTGTTTTTCATAATGGTGCAATAAACTTGTGACAAAGATTTATTTTTGGCTGCCTCTCAAAGAACACAGAAATATTGGAGTAGTTTGCTTCAATTTGTGCTGTGTCCTGTGTAGACAATATGAAGTTTTACTATTGGTAAGCAAAGCATCTTGACTGAAATGCCCTGTAGAATTATCTGTCCTTTTTTGGCACGACCATGGAGAGTGATTTTGCAAATTCTGCATTCTTTGTTTTAAGCCTTAATGCTTAACTTGCTTCTAATACTTTCAGAAATAATAAATTAGCTATAAATTCCCATGTTTGCTACTCAGCATACATGCATTTGGTTAAGAGGAAACTTTAAATGGTAAAGGCAGGACAATAATATCAGTTTAGGAATTCCTAACACCAGTACTACTTATGAAATTAAGGGATACAAATATCTCTTAAATCAAAACTGGACTTTGAAAATTGTTTATATAAAATGTCCGCCATGTGAGTTCCTAAAGAGATGTAAAGACATGGTTTAATGGAAATATGGAATATTTTATCCAGCTCTCTCAAAAAATAAAAAACAAATAAACTCTAATCTGGTCTTCCAGCAAAAACATTTTTAGCTGCTTTCAGCAGAACTCAGAGCAGTTTTATAGTGATTGATGATCACAGATAATAACTGTGCTTCTGGAAATGTGACTTACATAAACTATGCCCTGGGCTACAGCTATTTCTGAGTTGCAGGCTGAGCACTGTAACTCTCTCTCCAGCTTCTCTTTGGGGATGTGGAAGAGTCCCACTGACATGCTCTACCTCTGCACCTGAGCTTCAAGTTCCATAAATAATAACAAGTAACAACAATGATTTTGTTATTGAACATAGAAAAGAAAATTTAAAGCCATTTAAATCTCCATGAAAACTGTGTTTTGAATTTTGCTTTCTATGCACACAACACACATATTTCCTCTGATCCTCCCAGCAGTGTTATCAATTGCAGCTTTCCCAGGAGAAAGTGTGAGTTGGGAACTAAGTCTAAATATGGAGATGTATGACCTGATCCACATCCTGCTTCTTTTGCTTCTGGTTTTAGCTGAAATTAAAATAGATAGCGAAACAACAGTTACCAACTCTGGCTGCAGAAATATTTGGGAAAAGAAAGTTGAAATAATGGGGAATGGTTTTTCTACATGGCATATTATTTCAGTGTTTCAAGTTCTTGAATTTCTCATAAGCTCTTTTTTCCAAAGTACCTTTAACACATCTTTCCTGCTGCACAGTAAACATCAAGGAAACCAGAGAAAATGTTAGGAAGCTGAGCTTTGAAAGAGTTTTTGGAAAAGCTTTGAAAAATACATATTCAATTTTAAAAGGATTTGGCTGCAGAGATTTCACAGGTGTTTTTTTAACATCTGAGAGTCTGAGGAATGTATTTGGTCTGAAATAAGTTTTTATTTGTGTATTTGTCAGGGGTAAAATATACAAAGCAGATCCAGTGGACTACACAGTTCCAATCTACCCTGAAATTCTTATCAGATACAGAGACTTTAAAGTTCCTTACCTGATAGAGAATAGGCTTTACAAGTCAGATGTTTGTCTGTCTTTACTGTATATCTCTTGAAAAGAAGGTTAATATAGAATAACTGAATTAAGGTGTCTCAGTCTAATAAGGAGATATATTTTTACTCTTATCTTTTCTGGTCTTTTTTGCCACATTGAGTTACCAACACTTTTTTGCCACATTGAGTTACCAGTCCTAAGGGCAACTAGAGTGTACAGATTGATACTGAAGAAAGAGAGAGCAAAAATTCCTCATAATGTGACTAGAATTAACAATTAATAGATTCTGAATTTTACGTAGTGAATTCAGTCACAGCAGTATATACTCTATAGGACAGAGAGACTATATATTCTCTGTACTTTTCAGAAATACTTTTTAGGAAAAGATCCCTATTTTCCACATTCTGTAAAGAAGTGCAAGTCAAATTTCATGGTTAGCAGCGATGTAATTCTTTTCTCCCTTCAAATAAATTACAAGTGATCTCTGTTTTTTTGCCCTGGTAAACTTTCAGGAAAGTAATTAACTTGAGGCTCCTGAAAGCAAAGATCAATACATTTCTTTCTGTGGAAAAGAGTGAATGTTGGCAGTATGTTAACCTGTAGAATTTGTCTCACTGTGAGCTGCTGACTCAGGTCATTTGGCTGCTCATTCTGACAGTGTTATTTAATTACTGGAAGCTTGGGGTTTGTAAGCTACAGAAAACCAATAGTAAGCAGAATTTGGGCCATTGCTTCCTTTGATATGCAATACATACTGGGTTCTGGTGTAGGAAAAGAAGAATATCTTGAAGGGAGCTGTGTGTCACTCAGGGATTAACAACATCTCTGAATGGATGCTTGCAGTGTTTACTGCGAAAAGATTGCTCCCATGCTGGCAAATTACAAAACTTACAATGTATTTCCTTTTGCTTAAAATTAATATTGTGTCACCAGAATTTAGTAATCATTATGCAACCCTCTAAGGATAAATAGAATAAATTATTGTTTCTGAGAATAAGAAACAGATTCACCTTTGAATCTGGGTGAAATAAAAGGAAGAAGAGAGGAAGGGCACCTCTGGAACTGGTTCATTCTTTACTGACTGCACTGTCTTGGGCTTTGTCACTTGGGTCTTTGCTCAGTGGATGTCAAATGTTACTGAGTTAAAATAATTGAGTGTTATGTTTCTTCTAAAAGAGGCAGTGGAAAATTGGACCCTTTCATATTTATCATGCTGCACACTGTGTCCCATGCCAGAACAATCAGTGGGTAACGTAAGGGTCCTCCTGGCTTGACACAGCCCTGGAGCAGAAGCACTAAGCCAAAAAATTTCATCACTTGCACATTTCTCTAGAAAGCTTTGAAACTGCCGTGAAGGGATTTAGGCACCCAGTTCCCTTTGAAATTAAAACTTATTTCAAATTAAGCTTAAAGGGAATTGCTTATTTCAATTACCAAAGCCACTTGCAAAATCTTCAGTGCTTATTTTAAATAAATGTTTTTGTCGCAACAGACTGTGGAAAAATCAAAGTTCTGCTTGAGATTTTTAAGAGTAAATAAAGATTTGAATGTTTACAAATAAATATTCCTTTTTTAAAAAAAATATTACTACTCCACACTTGTAAATATTTTGTTGTCCTTAAGCAGAGGACCAAACCAGAAGGAATTAGCCCAAGATAAGGCAGATTTGTTTGCAAGTCTAGAACCCAGATTTCTTGATCCTCAGTCTCAGGATTAATTTGCATGCAGCATTGAAGATACTATAGATTTTTGTAAGTGGCATCACAATAGTTTACATACAACATTAGCTTTCCGAAATTACTTTTTTTCAAGATTTGCTGATGAAAAAAGAGTATTACAGCAATTAGATTCTGTTTTTTAAACTACACTGTGGCTGAGCTGTGCAGCATAACTTTACTATAGTAGGAAGAAACTGTATCCCACTTATGGCTGCTGAGAGAAAAAAAATACTTTAATGCTTTAGAAAATAATGCTCATAAATCTAAGCATTGGATTAAAGTGTTCGGAAAGAAATGCCCAGTGTTTTTGTAGGGCTAACTCACAGGACTACTTCCAGTAAATATTAAGAAATTGCAATTATCACCTGTCACAATTATTGTTATGAAAACCTGACAGAATATCCTGGATTCCCTCCTCTGAGTAATACTTCTTAAACCCACTCTTCTCATATCCAGACCACATACATTGAAGGGCTGACCCAGCATAGAGTTTGATTGCACAAATGTAAGTTCTTCTACTCAGTTAAAAATAAAATTGCATCAAAGAAAACAATTTTTCTACACACCTGCAAGTTATTTGGCAGTATTTGGTAGCTTCTGATAGAAATCTTTTAAATATGCTACCGTACAGAACGTTTGATTTCCTGTCAAATACATTTTTGGCTAGGTAGCTGTATAATAATACAGCTGTTACACAGGTAGTTGTATTCTCTTGCTGATGGTTATTAATAAATGTCATCACTGGCACTGTCCACATCAAATCCTCCAGAAGGTTTCACTGTCATCTTCCCAGATCTGAATTTTTAACATCATTGGTACTTGAATGCAAGGCTGAGCAGTGACATCTCTGGAACAATTCACCATTAAAGTAAATATGCTAAACAGGATCCCTTATTATGTTAATATATTCTTGTCCATAGCAGGGAGAATTCTAAGTGTTAATCACCATGGAAAAATTATGAGTCAGTGGCCAAGTGATTGGCATGCAGTTTGTTATTTACTCTTCAAAGAACAATCTTGTCAAAGAATCCAAGTCTGCAAGCACCATTTTAAGAAAACGTTATTAAAGCATTAAGCTTGATGTGTCCAATTTAGTTAGTATATAATTAAATCAGTAAACACTTAAAGTTTTCTATTGATTTCTGTTCTCTGAAAATAATATGAAACATGGCTTAGATGAATACGAAATGTTTCAAAATCTTCATTTCATGACAGATTGTTTTGCCCTAAGTGTAAAATGTGCCACTTTCTAAGGGAAGAACTCAATTACTAAGGAAGTTACTGTTCTGGTCAGAGATGTTTTTTTAATTGCAGAAGTGTGGGCACTGGGTAGCAGCTGTGCTCTGTGGCTGCTGCTGACCTCTTTGGTGGCTGGGATAGCGTGGGATGCTCTTGAGGGTCAGTGAGGCTGTCCAAGCCAGTTCCCTCAGTCCCATTCATTTCCCTGAAGGCTCATGCTGCTTTTCTCCTGGCTGTTGTGAGATCTGCACGTTTTCTGCACAGTGAGTGCAAGTACTTAGTGTGTTGGAACAATATGAATTACATTGTCAGAGAAACCTCTAACCAAACTTTTCAAGGAAAAATTAATCTTTTTTCCTAAGCTGAAAATTCCATTCTTAGCACATGTAAATCAAACTGCCATTAGCTGTTTTTAAGACTTAAATAGGATTTCTCTGAAACTCTAAATTATGAAAGGTGCTGCCTTCATTCCTGAGGCTTGAGGGTCCAAAGGTGCAGAGCTGTGCCAGAAGGCCCGACAGCCAAGTTGGGCTGAGGTAAACAGGCAATGCAGGATTTAACCTGGTGACTCTGAAGGTTGGTTGCTTCCACAGATGAAAAATAAATCTGTTACTTTAGTATAAAATGAGCAATGGAGAAACACTGATTTGTTATCCAGATCCCTTCTCTTGAGTACCCAGTTCAGCACTGTTGCTCTAATGCTGGGCATGCATTTTGAACATCTGCCAAGTTACTCTACAGTTCTCATTGTACTGACATTTTCTGAGTTAATATTGGCACAGAACAGTATTTTCCACGTGTATTTCATGGAGTCCTTCCTACATATCTGTATGTTGACAGAAGAAGACAGAAATGTTTATTGACTGTCTTACAGAGAGAAAAATGAATAGTTTTTACAATGTGGCTGCAAACTGAAGAGGTGTCATACTTCATTAAATTACAGTTATGTTGTTGGCTAGAAATTGCAGATCTGAGGTATATAATAGAAGCATTAAGTTTCTTCTCTATAAAACAGGGAACTAAATCCATTGGCTTAATTAATGTCCAAAAGCATATAGCACCTAGTTTTTCCCACTGAAACCATTTGGAGCTCCTGAATGTCCAGATGACCTGGCAGTGTTTTCCTATGGAACAGACTGGGTAGCAGGGTAGTAGCCTACCTTAGACTCCTGTCCCTACACACTTGGGCACAGCTTTTTAGTGTCTGATTGTAGATGTTCTCCAGGACATAAAAAAGGTGAAAATTGAACTTATACTTAAGAAACTAACCTTGCTGACTTGTTCCCAGCAGAGCTCTTAGAGCATTTACATGGCCTGGGTTGTTTGTGAGCTCTGTTTGATACTGGATCTCTTCTGCACTGCTCAGATTTGCTTTAATTGTAGAAGTTGCTCAAGAACAGTGCTACTAAGCTGCTATGGAATTGTTTATTCCTTCAGCTGAGCTGTTTTCAAATACTGAGTTATTTTCAGTGTACCAGGTCATATTATTGAAGCTCTGAGTGTGGTGATATATCCTAGCTCTCTCGTGACTGCAAAAGTGAGTATTTCCTGGGTTTTATTTTTGTTTTCAGAAGGCAGATGGTGTATATGTCTCAATTAAAGGACAATCTCTGCATGATTTAGAAACTAAATACGGGATGTTGCAACAAAATGACAGTTGTTTTTAATGAAAAAAAAATAAAAGCTTTAAAAAACCGTTATGAAGCACACAAACTCAAGTAACTGACTTGCATAGGATTAAATTTTCTAATTTCTGCTTGTCATCAAATTTAAGACAGAGTTGCTTTCTGGTTCATTGTATTTAGATACTAAACAGTAATTTGGAAACACTATGAGAAATTTGCTCTCTGACATGCAATGAAATGAAACTGTTTAAACTTCCAAATCTTGATGAAGTTTTCAAGCTACTGAAAACTGTGTGTTCAGTGCATTGTGTTTGTCATTTTCCTCTCTAGCAATTAGCACAGGTTCATGAATGTATGAATAAACTTTCTGCTACACTTGTAGCCATAAGTTTTCTCCTGTTTCATCTTGTCTGTGCTAAAATCTGTAATGAGTTTTTGTACCATCAACTAGGTCTGTGCCAGAAGCAAGGGAAAAACAGAATAATTGACTACTTTGAACACAAGGCCAAGTGTTTCCTTTTTTTCTGTACTTCTAGCTCTCAGTCATTCCACTCTTTCTGGCAAAGCAGGCAGTGGTGAAAGTTGACAGAGAGCAGTCGCTTTTGGTTCAGACCCGGATATCTACCCCCAGGGTTTCATTTACATGGGGGAGAGAGACACCTCATGATCTCACATCCCACAAGCCTGAAGGATCCAAGTGAGATGGGGAAGAAGGAGCAGATACTTGAATCTGGGCTTTCCATAAATATTCTTCCTACCATGGTGTCTGACACATTACAGACATGACTTCTTTTTTCAGTTTCTCTCGAACTCTGAAAATGCTGAAAAAAACCCAATTTAGTTCAAGATGAAATCTTGGCATGTTTTGCATGAGGGTAAAATGTTTTTTTATGTATGAAGGTATGTCATTAACCCTTCTACTCTCCTGAGCTAAAATGAGGCTGTTCCACAAGCAGACAGAAGCAGGGGTAGATCTTGTTCCTTATGCTAATGGAGTTAGGTATTAACTGTACTTGTTTACCAGGTGCTGAAATCCATCACTACAGAAGACATGCACATAAATTTCGGCATGTCCCTCAGGGAAGACAGTAGGAATTATGGATTGGTTGGAAATACTATCTTGAGTACTGATGTTTTTTTCAAATTCTAAGAGTTTTCCTTCATGCTTTATGAAAGCAAGTTGTGCAGAGAGCCATTTCAGGGGAGGGCTATTTCTATTTTTAGTAAAATTCCAAAAAAGGGAAGCAAAAAAGAAAGAGGGAGGCATCTGAGCATATCTGCTCTCACGACTGCACCATCAGGGCAAGGAAGGGCACAACCAAATGTCTGGCAGCTACCAGCCTGGGTGGGGTTTTTCCTCTTTTTGCTTTATGTCCCCTCACTCAAAAACAAGCTCTGTAAGAGGCAAGCTTGCCTTGTAATGTTTATGTTGTTTCTAGAAGGCAGATTCATTTAAGGGAGAAATAGTAGTCCTTTTACTTCCAGGCTGATTTTCAGCATTGGCTCTTTTCAATGTAAATACCAAAACTAAGACAAACCATCTTTAAGAAAAAAAAAAAGGCATCAGAAGCAGACTTGAACTAACATTTCCAAGAGGCTCAAATATTTTAATGAAAACAATCATTTGACCTTGTCAACTTTGAGTAATCTTACTAGATTTTTTTTCACTAACTGTCTCCAGCAGCCTTTGAAGAAAATAAGTTGCATTTCAAAGCAATGCATAAGATGAGCTGGTATTTTTAAGGAAGATCTAAGAACAGTGGGGTGTGCACTATTAGGCAAAGAAGACAGCTGCATAGAGCCAGAGACCTGTCCTTGTACTCATCCCCTTCCACCCTGCCCCAGCCTTTCATTTCTGCTCAGGGATATTTGTGTCTGCAAAACAGGATATTCAGCCAGACCTTCCAGCAACCCTTGGCAATTTGCATGGTTTGATGAAGTCCAGTGACAGTCTGTATATCCTCAGTTTAGTGAATATAATGACCTGGTGGGTAAAAACTAAAATTTAAACCAAAAACAAAAATGTACCTACATATAAAAGGCAGTGCCCTAGCAGAATGAAGTGATGAGTTCATGTTCTCTGCTTTGCTGCTATGGAAATCTTCACTGAGGTGAGAGTCTTTTAAACTGGCTAAAGCATAGTTGTTCCAGTATGCATGCACCTTGCCTATTAACTTAGGTACTGCAGCTAATACACAATGTTGGCCAAGAGGTTATCTTTGAGTGAAAATCATGCTGGATTCAGGAATTTGCTTTTTTTTTTTCCTGAAAAATAGCAACAGTATCTGCAGCCCGAGATGGCACTTGAAAAATGGCGCTTTTTCTTCATCCTTGTTGCTCTTTGTTCATATCAGGCTTAATGGAGTGTGGAAGCAATCAAATTCCTGTCATTGTAGTTTTTATTAAAAGCCATTGCAGCTCTGAAGAGAGACCCAAAAGCTATTTCATTTCAGTTTAGAGAAGAGCAGAGTCTGATGTTGAACACAGCACGTGCACAAACAAAAATGTTTACATGTTTCTAAACCATGTCACTGAGTGAGTTTACATGGGGTTATGCATCTAATGAGTAACTAATGGGTTTTTTCCATTAATAGGGGTGTTTAAGTACAGATGAGAGGCCAGACTCTACAGGCCTTACAGCTGGCACCTGATCATATACATAATTTCATCCTCATAATATAGCTCCAACCTGAAATAAGAGTTTCAGCTCAGGGTATGACCACACCTGGACAAAGGGGAAAGCTGCTCTGAAAACACCACTTGCTGCCTTGGCTTGTACAACTTGGGCAGGAACAAGGCTGTAGAAATACATTTTCTGTCACCACAGCAGCCAGGGTACATGTCACTCTGTTGGTGGCCCAAAAGTAATGTGTCCCTTTCATGAGTAGTTGTGCTCTTTGAAGGCCTCAGTTTAAAGAGGGCTAAGGCCCCATGGAAGATGTGGCAGGACAGATACCTTCCTTACAGTAGTCCAGTAATACTGGGATAGTATTAGTATCCAGTATTAGTCCAGGGATAAACACCTCACAAGTACTCATCTAAACCTTTAACTAGTTCTGCTGGGCTGGCACTTGTCAAAGAAAGGCTTCTTTGGGAAATATCCAACTATTCTTTTTTGTCTCAGCCATAAGTACTGTGAGAATATCCTACCTCTCCATTTTTGTGCCTCTGGTTGCTAAAAAAATCAATAAATTCAGAGCATATAAAAGCCAAGCATACTTTTAGGGAAAATTACTAAAAAATGGAAAGAAGGTGGAAAACTTTTTTCTGTATTCACTGCATAAAGTTTTTCAGAATAAACTGAATAAACACTGCTGTTGACAGCTAAGCCATTAGATATTTTTTTAAGTAGTTTGATCTTTTCACATCCTATACCACATCCCTACTATCTCCAGTTATTCTAAAAATCAATCTGTCTGTTGTTTGAGCCATAGCATTAGACTCCTGCAGTGGTTTTGCAACTCATGGCTCCTGAGTTTCACGGAGCATCACACGATGTGTTTCAGGGTATCATGCACAGCTTGTAGTTTGCTGCAACCAAAAGGCTTAAAATCAAAAAACTGGTTTTATTGGGTTGGGGGATATTTTGCTGCTCAGTGTCTTTCTAATTGGAAATAACTAAATGAGAAGAGAAGAGAAGAGAAGAGAAGAGAAGAGAAGAGAAGAGAAGAGAAGAGAAGAGAAGAGAAGAGAAGAGAAGAGACCAAAATATTCAAAACTTTTGCATCTGTTATGACTGTCACTAGGCACCTCTGTATAGTCTGCCAGATACTCAAAAGCACTTAGCACATGCTGCTTCCGTTGGAGGCAATAACATCTTAAAAGCCAGACTACTTCAATCAGGCTGCCTAGTTGAGCATAAGAAAATAAGAAATGTTTTTTCACAGCAGAGGCCATTCTCTGACCAGGATGCTTAGAATAGCAGGCAAAAAGAGTGTGCTGTAAAAGGAACGAGCTCCTTCACTTCTGGAATTCAGTGGTTTAAAGGCATCCAGACTGTTGTATTTAATGGCCATCACTATACATAACTCCTATGAATTTGTCCTTTTGAACATGTTTGTGTTTCTGTATTGTAAAACATTACTTGTTCGTGAGGGTAGATTATGGATGTTATATTTAACTCAGTGTTTCTCTTATGCCTGCTGTCTGGTAATTTAATTGGGTGGCCTCTAGTTCTTGTTTTGTGAAAAATACTTATTAGCCATTTTCTCTACTGTTCTTCTACTTACCCTGCACAATTTGTAGAACACTGTCTACGAAAAATTTATGGACCCAAATTTCAAGTTCTAAGCCATATTTTTGAAGCTATGACATTTTCTTTTGAGAGTATAGCAAAAAGTTATTCCTGCTTAAGGAAGAGAATGAGGCAGAGGGATGGTGCCTCATTCAAAAGTAAGTTACTTACTTTTGGTATACAGCTGTTTCTTTGTGAGCTCACAAGTGATATGAGAAGCAGCACATGGTGATAACTACTCTACTTTTAAGTGAGATCATTCAGCATTGATTGTGCTGGAAATCTGAGCAGAAATTCAGTATGAGATGGGTCTTGGCCCAGTATTTTCACCTGTTAAACTGCTGTAAGGAATGGATGATGACAGATCATGGAAGAAGTGTAGAAGATTTCTTTGATTCTCTTAAAAGTTTCATCTTCAACTCTGAATATTCTGAGGATCATCCAGAATAATAAGAGTGTTTTTTAAAGGTATTTTTAATTCTTTAGTTTAATATGTTGGAAGAACATATTTTATTTTCAAGTGCCAACAAAGCATTACTACGGATGTTTGTGGTTAGGCTAGTTCCTTGCAGAGGTCACCTTTGAATCACATGGTTTTTTGTTTGTTTGTTTTTAACTAGGTGAAGCAACAGTGAAGAAGAAACCAGCTCCAAAGACTCCTCCAAAAGCAGGTAATTTGTTGCATGTGTCACCCACATTTACCAGTGCAACTGTTTGTCTACTAAGTTTGTTTGCACGTGTGATTAAATGGTAGGTAAGTCCAACTTGTTAACACTGTACTAAGAATTAAATTATGAGCATCCAAAGAAGTTACTCAGATGGACTATACCAAGATCCTACAAAGTGTCAGTAGTGTGTAACTTATGCCCTTTTGCATAGCCACAACAAACCTTGGCTTTCTGTGAAAGAATTTTTTCTGTGTATCACAGAATCCTCTGCCTGAGTAGCTACCCCAGAGAAGGTGATAGATTCTACTTTTCCTCATCACTGGCATTTTGTTAACCTGTTGGTGTGTTTCCAGTCTTTGAGGCAAAGCAATCTATATTTAAAGTTGCAAGGAAATTTCCCCTATAGGAACCTCTTTTCCATGTCTTAAAACTTCACCAGACCTTTAAACTGTTCAAGCTGCTTTCTAAGCCAGATATACACCTCAGCCTAGCTTCCTTCAGATATTTTAAAAAAAACCCCACTTCTAAAAGGTCAAGTCCACAGCAGAGGGAACCCACTTTGTTTTAATTACTTTAAAAAGGAAAAGAAAGCACTTTTTTCATGCCCAGCAGCCCTGTGCTATGTAAAGAATGTTACATTTGGCAGTGAGGTCATTGTAATATTAGGGAATGCCTCTTAACATTTCTGTCAATATATCCTCAAGTCTGCCCCCTTCAATACACACACAAAAGAATAATTTTTTTATCTTGCTGCTTTTATAAGCAACAGTATTGGTTTCACCCTGGAGTTGTCCAGCCTATGATATTTCTGGCCTCTGTGCTTAGCAGCTACCAGGGGTCTGACACTCAGCCACAGCTGAGAGCCAGGCAGGAGCACTGTTAGCAGGAGATGTTCTGCCATCTATTGATACTCAGGCAGTGAGAGGAAACAGAAGGAGGAATGCCTGATTCATTAATAGAGGGGAATGAATGGGACTGTGAGGTTTAAAAGAAACACTGTAATACAGAAAGATCCATCATTGCTCATGGCAAAATTTATTGTGATGGAGAAAGACATCAATTTCCTTCCTTGTCTCTCATGATGTTTCTGTGCCACATAATGTTTATCTGGCTACTGAGATAACTATAGGCAGATCTTGAGTATTAAATTTTCTGAATTTTCTTGGTGACATCAGGGAGCAGCTTTGCAGACCCCCTCAGCACATGCAGATTGTTAAGAAAGAGCCATTCTTCAAATATGCAAGGTTCAAAAGAAAAAGATTTTCTGAAAAACCCACAACAAAATTTCATAAACTGTATATTTGGAATTGGTGGTGGGTGCCAATGTTTTTGTCTTTTGGATGTCTGTACCTTGGTCTTGCATGAGCAAACTTTGGATGGGTAAATTGTTATTGCTTCACTCCCCTAGAATTACCAAATCCACAGAATTTTTTTCATTGTAAGCAGCAGGTAACTGCTAATCTGAAATTCAAATGCTCCTGTGAAACAGCTGAGCAGAGAAATGTATGTGTTTTGAATTTTAAGAAAACTTAGGGTCATTTAAAGGGTTATTTAATTTGTTACTTTTCCCTTCAGCTGCTCCTCCTCAGATTACTCAGTTCCCAGAAGACAGAAAAGTCCGTGCAGGTGAATCAGTGGAATTGTTTGCCAAGGTGGTGGGAACAGCACCCATAACTTGCACCTGGATGAAATTCCGTAAGCAGGTAAATTGTTTTCTGGTTTCTTTTAACAACCATTGAAAAAGCAGAGCTGGAAAGGAACACCATTGACTATCTCCCATTTTTGCATCTCCCTTCCCGAGGAACTGGCAAAGTCCATCTTGTTCCTGCAGATTGTTCTCCTCACCTCTCCTGAAAACATTTCACTGATGAAGATTTCACAAGCTCCATTGGCAAATTATTGCAGTGTTTAAATAGCTATAGTGTTCGAATTTTTTTTCCTAATGCCAAACCTAAACTTTCTTGCAACATTTTAGACCCTTTACTGCCTGTCCCCTCCTGTTAAAAATGATAGTTTCTTTGTGAAAAGTCTTAGACTATGAATTAAAGGATAACTGATGGGAAAGATGCAGGTATCTGAAAAGTGTCTGTCACAGGGGACATTTCTCTCCTTTGAAAATGACTCCTTCCTTGTTGATGCTGGGTCTAAAGTAATGTCAAAGGGGCAAAATACCATTATAAAAAACTTGAGTCTTGCAACACAAATGTCACCATACAGGGCACAACAAAAATCCATGCCATGAGTGCTCTCACTCTCTAGTTTTAAAGTTCCTTCTGCATGAATTAATATCTTTAAACTATATCACATGTCCATAAGGGCAGTGTCTAAAGAGAGTTGCTTTAACAAAGCTGTTTAAAATCACTTTAAATCAAATAATCCAATATGCAAGTTCAGACTGGAAGATGAAGTGTCACGCTAGGACAGAGCAAATATAAATATCAACTGTAGCTGCTGTTCTGTTTATTTCGTTCTGAACTTGTCATGCACTCTATACAACACAAATAAAAACATCTCCTCCTAGAAGGAAGTTTAGACTCTAAATCCAGACATGTCAGCATTTAATTGAAAGAATTCAAAACAGTTTGTTAGTGCAAAGGGTATTCCAGAGTCCATCCTTGCTAACTCCAAATGACCTCTTATTTTAGGGGAAAGGGTAGGTTTTTTCCTGAACTCTTATATTTCCTTAAATTTCTTTATCTTCAAGACTGGAGTTAACCACTGCTTTCCACAAAAAATAGATCTCAGAAACTTCACTGACATTCAGTGTTTGATTTTGCTAAGCTCTGTCTTTACGTTTAGGTAAAATGTGCCCCTCAAAACTGAGTTTCTGGTTTGGGCAGAATTCTGAGTTCAATGTTGAATACACCAATCCTATTTACCTGGATTTTAAGGCCTTTTATATATGCATGATCTATGTGATAACAGCAGCTAATATGTGATGATTAGCATCTCCTAATGCCGATATCAGATCCATAACCTGAGATTCAGAGTATTTTTCTCTTTTGTAAAACGCTATTTTTATCATCTTTATGCTTTCTTCTGTAGTTATCCACTATGAGAAAAAGTGAAGTACTGCAAAATCATAAATTAAAATGACAAAAAAAATTAAATTATTCATTCTGAATGAGGTACAAAAGAAAAAAAAACTTCAGGAAGGATACCAAACACTGTAGGAGGACAAGTGAGGGCAGCAGTCTCTCATTTATTAGTTTAAAAGGGGAGCCACTTACTGTGTCCTGTGCTGCACCATAATTTTGCTTTATTTTTTTTGCTTACACTTCACCACATATTGTTTTACACTTGGATTTCTTCCTTTTCTATAACTATGGTTATTTCAACTCTGTTCCATTCCCAGTCCTAAAAGTGAAAACCAGCCAAGTGTTTTGACAGTTTACTGGGAGTTATTTGTAGTTGTTATTTGAGTTGATCCAGCAATTGGTGAGCTGTGATTCCAGCCCTGCTCCTGTTTGCTGCAACTTCCTCTCTGTGTTTCTTCCTCACATCCCCTCAGGTGCAGGAGAGCCACAGTGGCCTCTCTATCTCTTTTGGGTATTCCAAAAGAGTATTTTTGCTTTTAGAAAGGGAATGTCATGAATCTGTGACCCATACTGTTGTATGCCATGGCAGTGCAGTGGAGGGGTTCTGGAACTGTGCTGAGCTAAAGAAGGGAAAGCCTTGGAAAGCCTTGGAAAGCCTTGGAAAGCCTCTTCATCAGCTGAGTCCATCACTGAACACTGCCAGCTGTTGAAGCTTCTCAACTACAACCAGTGAATTTCTTTCAGGATCCCAACCCATGTTCCCCACAGCCACTGCAAACCGCTGAGCATCCTTTCAGGGCTGTTTCTGCATCCTTTCAGGGCTGTTTCTGCATCCTTTCAAGGATTTCTCTGCATCCCTTCAGGGCTTTCTCTGTATCCTTCTGGGGCTTTCTCTGAATAATGCAGATCTAGTTCTACTATCACCCCTTGACTAATTTTAATGAAGCATAAAGGAGCAGTTTAGAATCTCAGAAGTATGTTGGCAAGGTGGAACAACTTTCACTAGATTTTAACCCTACATAATCCCATTTGCTAACTTTCCATTTGAGTCATTGTAGGAAAATCTTTCAAAAGTTACTTTTGGGCAGATAGCAGTGCATGTGTTTTTCCTCAACTGAGGAAGGAGCAGGGAAAGCCCTGTTCTTAAAGTTTTGATTTCTTCTCTGAATATGTGGGACAAGATAAGACAAGCTGAATAGCCTTCATTTTTAATTAAATTCTGAGAATGGCTTGGAAGAGTCACTTATCTAAGAAGGAAGTGGTGGGAGGAAGAAGGGCATTGACATTGTGTTGTCTGTTTCATAAGAACACAGTGTACAGCTTCTGTAATTGCAGGGTAGCATTATGAGGTTTTTAAAGAACTGTCATGTCTCAAGCTAATGCAGATTAAAATCTAAGTCACCTTGGCAATTTATGCTATGATAGCTCTGTTTCAATTAAAAACTAGTTTATAATATGCCTATGGTATTCAGCAGAGATTTTGATTTTTGCTTCTCCAGAAAATTAAAATGCTGTGGGAAAGCTCAATATGCTCTTTGAATGTCTCTCTGTACAGCTGTAGTGTTGTATCTCTATTTCATATAACATTGTCTTCAGTTGTTCTAACCCAAAAAAACTGCTACCCTGGTTTGTGTGGAAGTACAGAATGAAGCTGGTTAGAACAAGAGGGCAGCAGTGGATGGTCTGCACGTTGGGTGGATGGCAAATGAACTAAGGCTAAACCCTTGTTCCACTGTGCTTTCTTTAAGATATGTGAGACCAAACTTTGTTCTTTTGGCAATTGCACAGTTTGCACTTTCAGCCTGTCAAAGAGAAGTTAAAAAGTGACACACCTGTTCCTTAGTGGGGTTCCAGCAACACCAGTGCTCCCTGTGGCCTTTGCAGGACTGGAGCCCTTATAATGTTCCACTGCATTTCTAGATGATTTGTGTGGATTACACAGTTTATCAGCTGGACATACTTCTGTAATAGAGTTATCTGCAAATAACACTCATACGATAACATTGTATTGTGCTTTGAGCTCTTTCACGTACAAAGAAATCTATCACATAACTTTTCCTTCAATTTGGCAGATTCAAGAAAGTGAATATATTAAAATTGAGAATGATGAAAACAGCAGCAAGCTAACAATATCATCAACAAAGCAGGAACACTGTGGATGCTACACCCTAGTTGTAGAGAACAAACTTGGCAGCAAACAAGCACAAGTCAACCTTACAGTTGTTGGTAAGTCCAAATTAATGTTTTATTTATATACTTACTCTTCAGACATCAGCCTGCATTTGCATTTTATATAATGATATGCCACAGGTTAAATAAAATAATCAGTTAAATTAAGAAGACTGAAATAAGAACTAGTATTTCAAAAAATGTATAGTGACATTGTAATAAGGACTATAAGTTAAGATCTGTAGGGCTATACTGTGTTTATTTGGAAAAAAATCCTAATTCCATGGTGATGAAGGCATAAAATACATAAAATAGCTCATGCTTAAAAAGAAATGCCCCCACAAGATAAAAACAGCTCCATGTCTCCATTTCAAATTCCTACCATGGTCCATTGTTTCACAGGGGGAGAAATCAGCAAATAAAGACAGTCCGTTTTAAATATTTTGGAACCCTTCATCTGTGGGCTTTTACACAGGTATCTTAAAGCTTCAAGCAGCCTTGTCAGGTGACACTCCCAGGCCATCAGGTTTGTTGCAGAGACTCTGGACAACTGCACAGACATGCAGACTGGCAGACAGCTGCAGTTTATTTGCAGATAAAGCTGCAGCCTAGTGAGGATCAGCCAAAATCTAGATCTGTGACATCTGGCTCTGAAAGGGCTAATGGAACCCACCTTGGTGTGGATGCTTCAGGGAAATCCAGGGAACTTCGGCAAGCCAAGATGTGATTTGGCTAAAACATCAGTCTGTGGGATGGGTCTGCTTCTGGGCTCTGTTACCTGCAGAGGGGTTATCACATAAGGTGGTGCCCTGACAGCCACAAGGGTGTGAGCAAGGCAAGAAATGGCCAAAAGATGAATGTCTGAGGCCAAAGATGAATGTCTGACTCCAATGAAACCAATGGCAAAATACCTTTAACCCAAATGGGACTGGAGATTCATTCCAGCAATCCAGTGAATACCATACCAGGTTTAATGAGTACAATCACATTTTCAGGTACAATATCCACTGAAGCAGACTGAATGTGACTCAGTTGCATGTTGCTCTACATATTGTCATTAGAGCCTTCCTGATTATTTAAATTAATTCCTTTAATTCAGTCTGTGGCTTTAATTGCAGTTAAAAGATAACTGGATGAATGAGTGTAAATATCAAGTGGATTCCAGCAACATGCCAGAGAATTCAAGAACAGAAGAAAATAGAATCAGTATTTTTCCCATGATGCATAGATAAATTGCACTACCCCTTCCAACAGTGGTTTGTACATGTCAGAAGTACAGCTAGGTTAAAAATGAACACCATTGGGAACACCATATATCTTGAATAAATATATACATTGCCCTGGGTTTAGGTTTTGGCTGCAAAACCCCAACACAGCTGATTAGCAGCTGGAAGAATTGCAGGAGATTAATTGCTCTTTATATTTCCCTCCTTTTCACTCTTTCCTAGGCAACTGCTGCAGGCAGATAATTGTAGCAGGTTATTGGGCAAGATGGATTTTTTTAGCTGCACAAGGCTGACAATTCCTATTATCTTGTTACTGTGTGAGCCTTGACTCATTATTATATAAGTCACTGGTTTATTTCCTTTGGAGTTAATTGGTTTGAAAGTCTTTGAATTCTATAACCTTATAAAGCTACATCTCAGCCTCCTGCTCTGCTCTTCCCTAAGAAATGTGCCAGAGAACTGTGGGATTCCCAGAGATGCTTTTGGGAGAGTTGGGTGAAGAATCCTTACAATGTGCAGGAGTTTGCCATGTGTTTTGGCTGATGACAAGATCTCTGTTTCCAACTAAAAAGAATAAATTCCATCTTGTACGATTGCCAAGCTCTTCTGTGAGACATCTCGCTGATGTCAGCACTGCTGAAGGCGTGACAAGGCCTCCTAGCTTGCTGCACATGCATTTTAAGGCCAGATTCTTCCATCTGGGCACTCACAAATGTGGGAAAAGGGAGCAAAAATGTCTTCTTTATAGGAAGGGGGTTAGAATCTCACTATGACATAAAATCCTTCACATTGTTTGCACCTTTAAAGGTGTCAAATGTTCACTGAAGTTGGAAGGTACTTTTCTCTAAAGCCTGTCAGTCAAAATAGGGACGCTGTGTTTCTCTGAATATGCAAAACCTGGCACTTCTGAACCTACCAAAGCTCATCCTTAGTCCTAAATTACTGCCTGCCCATTGTCTCTGCACCATCCCAAGTACTGGGAAGAAACTTGCTCTCCCTGCCCTGACCCCACTTTCATAGCAAGCATTGGTGGAGAAAGTCCTGGTGCTAGAGATCAGCTCTGTTTGCCTCAGCCCTTTATAAAAAGCCTCTAAATTCTGTGTGAGCTGCCTCCCTGTGAGTATACTGAGAAAAGGCACATCCATATGTGTGTGTTGTGTGCTCAAAGCACTGCTGCCTGACCACACTGCACAACTGAGCCTTGAATGTGTTGAAACTACAAATACAGAACATTTGCTTTCTGTAGGAGCGTGTCTGAGCAGACCCAGAGCTGCATTTCTCAAAGGGCTAAGAGGCTTGGCTCTTCTGAATTTTAGCAAATCAAAGACATTTTTTTAAATATAAAATGAAATTATTATGGAAATAAAGATGCATTTGTTTTATTATTATTATTACCTCCTTATATTAATAATTATTACATATTTCAATTTATTATTACCTCTTACAACCATGTAGGTTTCAAAGGCTTCATGCTGATGGGGAAGTTTCTTATGTGAAAGACTCCAATAAACATTTCTCAAATTAAATTTGGACTGTAACACATGTAAAGGAGCAGGTTGCCCAACAAAGTTGTACAGTCTCCGTGCCTGGAGGTATTCAAGTTCAGACTGGATAAGCATCTGAACAATCTGCTCTGACCTTATAGCTGATCCTGCTTTGAACAGAAGGTCTAAAGACTTTCCTGAGGATATTTAAGACCATCCTGGATCTTGGTTTTATACTTGCAGTTGTCAAAGACCTTTCTTCACAAAAAAATAACATTATTCATTTAACTTCCAATAAGAGGACAAAGGATTGAGCTTATCTGCAAGGACTGAAATCAGAAATGATCCTACTATGATTTAAACTCTGACTCCTAGATTGCAAACTCTATCTGAGTACAATTTGTAGAAATTATTTTTAATAATGACATTTAGGGAAACAAAGATACTTTGCATTCCTTTGAATTTAGCTCCCAAAGTCTTAAATTTAACTGTCAGACTCGGGCCTCAACTACAGTCTTAATTAAACTGTGCAAGGGTTCTGACACCTAAAGCATTTAAATAATTTATGATTTGATGCTGTTTGGGTCATGGGAAAGGATGCTCTTGAAAGAAGCCCAGCTTCATCCCATGAGTTTTATTTCCTTTAATGAAATAAAAATGAACAAAATGTCCATTACATTCAGCCTTCAGTGTGAGCTGTGTGCAGTCCACACAGCAAATGCACTGATACATAAACAAGTTAGAGGAGACTTTTTAAATAATGGTGTGATGCTGAGCACAGAGCCCTCAGCCACAAGGACTGAGCCTTGTGACTCATTGTGTAACTTTGTACAAGCACTAATAATGTTGGGAGACCTGCAAGTCTGTGGGACATCCAAGTTAAGCAGTGTCTTCTTTGAAAGGATTGACTGGTTCCAAAATGTCCATGTTGAGCTCTTCTCTACTGTTACGATCAGCTCTCTTAAATAAGCAATTTCCTTAGCTGACTGATCTCTCTAGGGAGATTTTGTAACATGTTTCTGCTTCAAAATCAAAACAGCCTGATGTGAGATTGAGCTAATGATTTATAGCAGACAGTGTGTCAGATGGAAGTGGACGTGTGTTGCCAAAGCTGTTAAATGAGCCAATGATGAGCTTAGTGTAAAACATGACTGATTTAGGCAAGGTAGAGCCCTCAGTTTACAGTGACAGCAAGGAATATGCATTCCTTTCATGCCAGTTATTTGATGTATTTAATATATTTATCAAAATTATGATTCTGAACATTTTAGCTGTGTGATAGCCCCAGGTCTCTAACCACCTTTGAGAAAGAAACTTGGTTTTCCTACTGGCTAAAGCTGGGTACTAAGAAGTGTCCAAAGAATAACACAGAATTCAACAAGGGTATCTGGCATTAGAGAAATAATCTGTTCTGCAACTATGCCACAAATTTGCCACATGCTTTTGGGCTTATTGCTTCACGTTTCCATGCCTACTATTCAGGAGCTTTTTGATGATCAGTGTGTAGTGAATACTTTATATATCAGTGCTGTCTTCTAGTTTTTTTTTAAGACAGAACTAGAAACACACAAACTACCTAACTGGGGCCTGATTTTGACCAACCTTGTTTGTCTTTTATAAATCTTTGGGATCTTTTCTATTCCTGATGTGGTATTTTGTGTTTATATACATATATCTATATATGTATATGTATTGTACATAAACACACACAAATATATATAAGTATCATGGTGATTAGTAAGCTCTATGGTGTAGATATATGCAAAAGAGTAAGAGCAATGTCATTAAACCCTGAGAGGCCTAAAGTTAAAAGTTAAGGCGGTTCTGTTACTCTCGACATTGGTGCATATACTGTGATTTGCAGCCTTCTCTGCTGTTGGAAAGTGATAAACCAAGTACTCAGGGACACACACACATATATAAGCATGTTGGACACAGGCATGCAAGTAATATAGCATGAATTCCCTAATATCTGTTCCTCTGCTCCATTCCATACTTGACTTGGGATGGGGAAGTTACTTTCTGTGAGGACGGTGTTACTTCTTTGCCTGTAGCAGAATGTGTGAGCCCAGTCTTTCCAAGCACAAATGAGAAAATACAAGTTTACTTGAGAACAAGGTCTGATCATCACTAACACCAACAGTCATTGAATGTAATGGTAGGATTTTTAATTGCTGCTATGAAGGGCTTGGTTCTGCTTCCAGAGAAGTCATATATACGCAAGCTATATTAGAATTTTTTTTCTCCCTCGATACTCTGTTACAAGGAAACATGGTAGCAAACCCAGCAGTGCACAGTGACCCTTTCAGCACTGTGAATGCATTGTGGGAGAGCCTGAGAAATCTGGCTCAGTGCTCGCCACTCAGACAGAGAGGACCCAGTGGTCAATGTTCTGTGCTCCCTCTCTGGAAAAGTTAAGTGCAGACATCTGGGAAGCAGACAGTGAAACGAGACATCCATAGACATTTTGACACTGAATATTGTAGCTCAGAAGTGCAAATATGAATGATTCTGAAGTTCTTTTTTTGAAAAGAATCAGATAATATCTTGCAGTATCCATGTGATTCCCTGTTTACAGTCAGGTCAAGAATGCAGTGAATTTCTTAAGAATATGTGGGTGGATTCGCTCTGTAACCTTCAACCTTTCAAATTCCTCTGGTTTGCTGGAGTATTTTTGTCACTGGTTTTATGGTTAAAGGGCAACTACACTGGTGGTTAAGGAAGAGATGTCTTATGTTGCTGCTGTTGTAGTTCAAGAGTATAGTAGCCTCCACTGTCAGCTTCCCACTAATGCATAGTGGCTCTCCAGCTGTACCAAAACGAAATTTTCAGAGAAAGACAAAAATGTGTAGAGGAAAACCAGTTTACTCTGCTCTGTGCATCTGTGCTGGCACACTAATCCAGGTTTATCCCTTGAATGGCCATGTAGTTTCAATGTCATTTCTGTTAGGAGAAATTTCAGTAGAAATCCATGCACAGTTACTTTTTCATGATGGTTACCTTCAGCTTGTTTTTGAGGAAGAAAATAAATATCTTGGCAATTGCAACAAAATTCTTATATTTTACCTAGTTACTCAAAAATGATTAATCACAACTCCTCCATGCAAACATGGGGTTCCTGAGACCCAAACTCACTCCAGTGGAGACTAATCCACAGATAATCCTACTGGGGAAACTCCTAAAATTTGTTGTGCCTTTCAGTGGGCAGGTTTGAGCTCTAATTCAGTCAGTTATCAAAGCAGATACCTAACGTGCAGCACATGAGTAATCTGAACAGCTTGTTGATTCAGGCTCAGGAGCAGATGGTTTAGAAAAAGGCTCCTGAGAATGCATTATATATTTGTTTGTTCCATTAGGGCTGTGGCAGAAGGAGATGTTCTTGTGCTGAGGGCATTTACGTGGGAGTGGTGAGCTCTGGTTTCGTTCCCAGCTCCATTCTCCTGTGTGTCCTTGGGCAAGGTCATTTTACACTTCCATGCCTCAGTTACCCCAAGAGCACAAAGTGATGCTCTGGGCCACCAGTATTTGTGAGCTACTTTATCCACAGGTCTCAAAAGGGCAGTTTTTAAATAACTTCATTTTCTGTCAGAGTTGTCAGGAGGAGCAATCTGCTGAGAGTACTCTGCAGTGTATTTTACAGGGGAGGTGTAAATTTCAAAGTCTGGACTAACAAATCTTTACCATGGGGTTCCTGCCTCTGCTGTTTTTTAGGAGAAATCTCATGTTCATTTCAGTTTCTCATGAGCTGTTTTGCAGGAAAATGCAGGCATTTTTAAATTTAACTTCATGCTAAACCTGTGGCACACTAACATATAAGGTGTACATTAGTTACAGGAGTTAAGGAGTAATATCTCTACTTGTAGCACTCCTCTCCCTTGGAAAAAGAGCTGCAGGGCATAGTTTTCCAAGCACAGCAGCGAGGTCTGCCATGACCCCGAGCCCTGTCAGCAATAGTGCCGAGTTCAGTTATGACCTTTTATGGTTTCGCTTTTCTCCTGCTGATGGATTTCAAATGAGAGCTTTGCCAGTGCTGTCGGCATGGACAGTGTTCAACTGGCTGTTGCAGCATATTAAATACCTTCCCTGGCTAAACAGATTGTGGAATGGAATTAAATTGTTTCTTTCTGTCTGTTCTTTATCTGCCAGACAAATATCACAATAGCTAATAATAGTATTATACAGTAATATGATAACTGGATTTAGAAAGAAAACAAACCAATTTTGAGAACAGATAAAGAAAACTACTTCAGAGTCATTGTTTCAGTGCTGTCTCTGTTCATAAAAGAAAGAAAAAAAGAACTTTTCAGAGGCTGTGGTTGTACTGCTCTCAGTTTTCAGGGGCTTTCTGCTGGAGCAATATCTCTGCTTTAGAGCCAGGGCCGTGCGAGCTCTTAATGCACAGCAAACCCCATTGCCTTCCTTGGCTCAGCCTGACCCTCACAGCAAGTAGCAGAACAATTTCCATTTCCCTGCACACACTTAGATAAGGAGATTGCTGCCTTTTTTGGTGTCTTGGAATGGTTCTTGTGTTCTGAGGGCTCTGTAAACTGAGCCATGTAGAGAAGGCAGTGAGGTCTCGATAGCACAGTCTCATGTCACGTGGGTGTCCTGCATGAGCTGTGGGTTTGCCTCCACTGCAGAGAGAGAAAAAGTCCCTTTGCTTATGAAAAGGAATTTTCACAGAAACACGGAATATTCTGAGTTGGAAAGGACCCACAAGGATCATTGAGACCAACCCTTAAGTGAATGGCCTGTACAGGGATTGAGCCCACAGCCGTGGTGTTATTAGCAACATGCTCTAACCAGTGCACCACTGGAAAAAAAGGCAATCACATCAAGTCAAACTTGTCTGATAAACAGCAATGATTTAAAGGCCAAGCCTGCTTATGTTTTATGCTTCTCAGAGTGCACAAATACAAATTAATTAAAGTTCACTTCAGGCTGTATATCAAAACCTGTTTACCAAAATATTTTTGAGAACTTATCTGAGGAAGGAGTGCAGCTGAATTCAGTTTGAGAGTAAATAACAAGTGTGTGTTTCAGTGCTGGTATGGTCTTAAAAGTGGCTTAAACATTTCATATGGGGCCAACTCATCCCATTATCATTTGCCCTAAGGAATACATGTCACAAAGAATAAACTGGAATCTGACCTTATTGCTTTTGGGGTAGTGATAATTTACACCTCCCTTTGTTGAGAAGCAGGGGGTTTTAATCTATACCTTGTTTGCTTGAGCACAAAGGGCTAAAAAGCACCTTCACATCACCTCCAGTCTCCTCTTGCTCCTCTCTGCTTGGCTTATGGCTCACAGCACACAGGAGTCACTCCTGCTGCTTCCTCTGTGCTGCTGGTGTCAGCAACCCAATGCAGCCTCTGTGCTGCTGGGCAAACAGTCCCTGAGCCAGGTTTGAGGCCAAATTTGCTGCTCCTTTGCCTGCCACAGGGTCTTGGAAGCCAGCTTGGGGCAACCTTACTTGTATTCCTAGAGAGATTTATGTGCAAAGGCATTGGAGTTTGTGGGATTCTGACCAGGTTCAACAGAACTGCATGAATACAGCCAGTCTGACCATGATCATCTAGAATATCATAAGGCTTGATTTAGTGGTGCTGTAAGGTAGCCAAGGCTGGAGTACCCCTAGTTTCACATGGTTAAGGTACCTTATGGTGGCTTTCTTTTGTTGCATCTAACAGTGAAATTGAAGTTAGAGCTCAATATTTTAAATTAGTTCCTTCTCCTATAGAAATGTGCATAAGTGCACTTTTGGATGCCTTGCCTTTGTTCTAGTTCACATATTGGATTTAGCTATGGATTGTTCCAGAAGAGGAAGAACAAAATTGTGTCCATTAGAGCCAATGTAAAGCCCTCATAACATAAGCCTAAATATGACACATGATTGTGCATGTCAAAAACTGCACATGACATGCAGCAGAATATTGGAGTCAGGCAGCTCAGGGACATGAATGGTATAGTAAACACTATAACAGAAGGACAAAACAGAGAACTGTTATTGTCTTCCCCACTCCTTCTCAACTCATAGGATGTTTTTATTGGAAGCAGTTAATTGTGCTGATAGAGATTTCATATTCCAGAAGGGAATGTAGTTTGGCAAAATATTCTATCTTTCAATACAGACAGATGATAACAGGGTAACCTTTAAAATCCCCATAGAATAAACTATTGAGAAAGAAAACAGACACATGGAGAGACCATCTGCAGGTTCTCTGAATGTGCAGAGCTGTAGAATACCATCCAGTCTGATATCAAGTCATTTTTAAGCATGTTAAAATGGTACATATACATCTGTCATATTTAAAAAGAGCAAAGATTAGGCTTTCATTCCTGTTTAGGATCTCCCATAGCAGCTACTACAGTATTTATACACTGAGCAGATCTGCAAGCAGCAGCACAAGATAGACTTCAAACAGAAACGTGCATCTTTCTGGCTCAGTAGAGTCCAGCCAAGATTGCAGGTTTTCATCTCTGCCTATTGAGAAAAATGCCTTAGTAATATAGAAATGCTCCCAAGGCTGGCAGATACTAGTCTAAGGCCATGTGGCATTTCCTTTGCCACTGCTATCCCCTTGGCCATGAATACTTTCTCTGCAGTGCTCACATACCTAAGCCTTGCTTCTGTAAACCATGCAGGCCAGAGGGACTCCAGTTGTCTAGGTGAGTCATGGAAAGAGAGCTTACTGAGGGAACTGGGGCCTAGGAAACTGATAAATCATGCCCAGAGTTTCATTTGGAAATAGAAGGGTGTTGAAAGTCAGCAATGAGAGAGTGTATTTTCATGTCCTGCACAGGAAGCAGGCTACTGCTGAAACATACTGCTGAAACTGCTCTGCCAATGCTGAAACATTGAACACAATCTCCAGATCAATTCAGTGCACAGCAGTAAAGCAACCTAACTTTATTTTGAAAGCAACACATACATGCAGGTCTGGCTGTGTACATAGCAGATGTCAGAGAATCTGCACTGCTTTGAAAATCTTCAGCAGATGCCACTGTAAGGTGATGGACTGGCATGGCTTTTTCTTCAAAGTGCTTTCCTCCTGCTATCTGCAACTGCTCTGTTCTGTTGGGATTTAGGATAAATAGGCTGTTGCTTACTCCAGCTCTATCTGCATTTTGAAATGATGCAGTGATGGTTACATGGGAGGAAAACAAGACACAGGGCTGAATATTCCATTCCTGTAAAGATTTTGAGAAGGACAGAGAATCATTCCCAGCAAGGTCTGCATGGCTAACAAGCTGTAGTGAAAAGAAGATGCTGCTACCACTGTCTGACTTAACATCCAATCCATGTGTGCCATGCCAGCAGCTCTCTGATGGCTGCTATGTGTATGGTACAAACAGGCTGATACTGCAAATGGTGTGGGCACTGAATCCTCACTTCTTGCAGCTCCGGGGAGGCTGGGACAGGAGCAGTACAGGGAACAGGGGCCCTGCTGTTTGGGCACCAGGAGATATCAAGACTCAGTTCTCATCTTTACTACAGTCTCTCTTTCTAAGCTTAGACAAATCATGTAAGTCCTCTGTGATTCAGTTCATTATATATCTACTCTATAAATTCATGCTTGTTAATAGCCCCTTCCATTCTGTCAGAAAGTGAGGTGAGTAAAATGTGACCACGAAGCAGGACAATAAGCTGTTCCAGAGGTTAAGGACATCTGGTCTCTGACATGTGCTTAACAAAACATGTGCTGTATAATGATGACTCCTAGTGGAATGGTGTTTTAAGTGTTGCCAAAATGAACAAAGATAATCTTGATTCTGGCAGTCACTTTTTCTTCCACCTGGGGGTTCTCATACTGAATGCAGTGGCATACTCAGTGTCTACCTCCCTTCCTCCCTCTCAGTCTTTTCCCTCATACTCGAAAATTTCTATTTATATATCTTCTAATATGTTTAAGTTGTGGAGGGAGATGGATTTTTCATCACAACAGAACTAATTTTTTTTTTTCAGGGAAGTCATTGGGCAATGAAACTTGCACTCTTCCAAATAGTGAACTGATACTTAACTATCTTGATCAGATTAGACTGTCCTAATTTCCCTCTCTATGAGTTAAACCACAGGAGTCAGAGGAGAGGTTCCTCTGTCCAAGAACCAAAGGCTTGTTTCTGACAAATTGTGGCTATTTCTGTCAGCTCAGTAATTTTCCTAGGAATGATAATTTGAGTATGAAGGGATATGGTCTGTCACAGTGAGGCTTTGATCAAAGTCTACAACAGCTTCCCCCAGCATTTGGATGTTTTTATTGCTGAGAAAGTGGCAGTATTTTTTGGCTGCTTTGTCAGCTCTGCCTTTCCTACAGAGCAAGTGATAATATCCGTTAGCAGCTTGAACAAGCAAACTGGGACAGGATTTTATAAGTCCATATTCAGTGTAACCATTGTTTGTAGCATCTCACGCTTTCTATCTTTTTTGTTTTCCTCTTCTCTCATTTATCCCATCCTTTGGTTCCTCTTTCAACCTTTGGCCACTAGTTCATCCACATCAACATCATCATTATTTTGTAGGTTTTGCTAGATTATTTCTGAGAGGATTATTTCCAGAGAAGCTATTCATTCCCTTAGAAGTCTTTTGAAGTGCTTAAATTCCACAGTTATTTTTTAGCAATTTATTTTAAAAGCCATCATTTTTCTGTCTTAGAAGAACATTAATTTTAATAATTAATCATTCGACTAAATCTTGAAAAAGTCATATAACTGCAAGGCTGTTGTATTTTCTCAGGTGTTTGCATAGTTGGCAGCACATCTGCACACCAGGTTCTGGTGATACGGGTTCTACTCATCTAAATAAGGACTTCAGTAGCAATCCTCTAACTGAGCAAATAGAGAAGTTTCTATCTTCCACCTCCTCAACAATTTCCAAAATGCATATGAGATTTTGAAAATCTCACTATTTAAATTATATATTCTAAACTGAACTCCTTCTTCCCAGAAAGTGCGCTAGACTTCCAAAAACTGCACATAGATGAATTTGTTCACCAAACTGTTGGCAGATAAACCTGTCACCCTTCAAGGCCTTTCTTCCATGCCAGCAAAACAGTTCCTGTATTTCTGCTACCCAGGTGTATTTGGATGAGTGGGACTTTCTGAGGCTGTGAAAGGTGAGCAGGCCCTGAAGTGTGGAAGCAGATGAGGGAGCTGAAGGAAGCACATCACAGCAATGGGACTGTTACAGGGGTGTTCCTCACCAAGGAGTGGTTTGCACCATTGTGGGCGATTGCAGGCATAGCTAGGACTGGTTTTAGTCTCCACAGTTTCTATAATGATATCTGTGAAGCAGAGCAATGGAATGGAAAAAGAAGGGCCAGGAACACCCTGCTGAAGTTCTGTGAGACCCTCACCGTGTGCGTTGTGTGTGTTTTTGCAGACAAACCAGACCCACCTGCCGGCACTCCTTGCGCGTCGGACATCCGGAGCTCCTCCCTCACGCTCTCCTGGTACGGCTCCTCCTACGACGGCGGCAGCGCCGTGCAGTCCTACACTGTGGAGATCTGGAACTCGGTGGACAACAAATGGACAGACCTCACCACCTGCCGCAGCACCTCCTTCAACGTGCAGGACCTGCAGCCCGACCGCGAGTACAAATTCCGTGTGCGAGCCGCCAACGTCTACGGCATCAGCGAGCCCAGCCAAGAGTCCGAGCTGGTAAAGGTTGGAGAGAAACAAGAAGGTAAGTTCTCACAAGAAAAAAACATCTCAATTCAACTGAGCTCTTCCTTAAGAGTTCCTTAGAGAGGCCAGAGAGCTGCACGCCCTCCTTCCCACTTGTCTCTGTAGCTGTAACTGTGCTCAGGTCCTTCACAGACTTCATTTGGGGGTCTGAGCACATCAGTTTTGCATACTTGCACTGTGGAAACTTGGCTTCAGGGATCCCAAATCCCTGCCTTGTGAGAGCAAGCACTAATTCTCATTCTGGCTTGCTGGATAAGTGCTGGCTGAAAGAATTCTGCAGTTCAGTGCACAGGTAATGGGAAATTAAACCTTTCACAGATGTTAGACATTCAGTCCATGCCCAGTTGGAAAATGATTGTTGGTAGCTTACCTGAAATATGCCAATGGATTCATTATAGTTTATACTGGACACACCATGGAAAAACAAACCATAAACGCTGTCCCAGATTTGCTTTTGGAAATAATGAATGTGCTTGCTGCTAGCCAAGCACAGAATATGCAGCAGAAGATAAATTGGCACCTTGCAGCTAGCTGTATTTCCCATGCTTTCAATCCTAGCATGATGGTGTACCTCAGTCCTGTGTCCCCTAGTACATACACCCAGCCTGTGAATTCAAGGCTATCCTACTTAGCATGTTGGTTTTGTAGCATTATGGGGTCCAAAATTTTTTAGGGTTTTTGGTTTGACTTGCATGTACTTTTAAAACTATTTTCCCATATTTTTTGCTTCTTAATTTTTGTTTAAGATCTTCTCAAAGGGGTAATAGGGAGAGTTCAATTGTAGAAATTATTCAGGAACTGGTACAAAATTTAAAACACACAAATATCAGCATTATTTTTCAAAACCAGAAAGTGACTTCATATTTTTGTGCACACCTCCATCCATCTACTGTGCAAGGATGACTTTGACAGTCACCTTACCAAAAAACCCAGACCAGGAATTACAAATTTTACCAATTTTCCTGTCTTTGAGGAGTGCGCTGTGTGTTGTATCTCTCCCTCTTCATTTATGTGTGCAGGACTTTGGAGCTTGAAGTGTTCCATATAACCCTTTTGAAGTTATCTTTTATTGCTAAAGGAAGACAAAATGATAGTAAAGTGATGCAGCATCACACAACTGTGTAAGCCTCTCAAACAAAAGTAAATCATATTTCTCTTCAAGTGCTAAATTGGATGCATGCTGAGGAATCACTTCTCTCTATTTGCAAGATTTAAAACCAATCTAAATCAAGATTCACCTTCTCTTCAAAGAGGGGAAAATAACATTAGGAGTAGCAATAAAATTGAAAGGAAGCTAGATGGTATTGGCTCTTCATAATAAAATTCCCTGTGTTTGAATGCCCTCTTTCTTTAGTTGCAGGACAAACACCTTCTGGGGCTGGAGACCTGACTCTTCTCTATGTTTTTGCTAGAACAACCACTACCTCTACTGGACCAAAGCAAACAAGTTATTTTTCCATTGAAGTCTGAGCATTTTCTTGCATAGATTTAGTACAAAAGGCTAGAAAGTGTATGAGTCATTGCAATACACATTTTTAAAAAGCAACAAAAAAGTTGTTTTGAGCATAAAGAAAATGTGTTCTGCTTGCAGGAGGGAGGAGGTTGTCCTTGTGCTCTCAATTCTAGGCCTTATTGATTTCAATTCTTGCTATTGGAGATAGTATGGAAAAAGAGCAAATCATTTAAAGTGTGATTTTTCAAGTGTGAGACTATAACTGGTGCTTTAATTAAAGGCAGTGGAAAATGCATGTTTTCAGCACCTGTCAAAGTCAGGACTTTAAGCTGCCATCTTTGTGAACACTTAGCTGAGTAACTCAGGGTTTTCTAGGCTGCCAGGAAGTCTGATTACCGATTTTCATACTGAGGTGGCCAGCACATATTAGCAATGTGAGTATGATCTTAGTGAAGAAAGGCATGGCTCAGTTTTCACAGTGCATTTGAGGAAAACTAAAATAAGGTTGTAAGTCTCAACAGATTAAAGCGTGCATTGCCATGTTTGAGGAAAATTTGGTACTGTTGACTCACTTCCGAGAAAGGTTTTAGCACAGCTTTTCAGCACTTACCAAGATCAGATATGTACCACTTAGATAATTTAGGCTTCCACTGGTGGACCAAACTGTTCCTATTCTGTGGCTTCAGTGCAGTGAGGCTGCAGAACCGGGCACTGACTCCTTGTCTAAGCAGTATTTGGCAGGCATTACCTACTGGCAGCCTGGCTGGGAGCAGCTCCCTTACACAGCCCTTAAAAGGGGAGGAAAATGTTATGTGCTCTGTGCAGGAGTGGTTTGCAGCTGAGGAAGGTCTGAGAACAGCTACCCCGGGTGGGGAAGGCTCCCTTCCCTCCCTGCTCTTCTGGTAGATCTCTGCAAACCAACTCTTCTGTGCAGGAATATGCAAGGCTTGCAGCTCCAGACAAAACAGAGAGAAAGGCTTTAGCAACAGACTTTATCCACTTGATTGGCTTTGCTACCGGCACAGATGCACACAGATGCAGCATTTTGTGTAGGATGTGAAAGGGTGATGCCTCAGACCAGATAATCCGCTCCCTCTGCACCCTTTAATTCCGTTGTTTTCTACTCATCCTCTGCATCTAACTCTGTGCTCTAAAGCACCTAACAGCACCCAGGGTACAGCATTAATTTAATAACACAGATCTGCTGACACAGGGGGGATAAATCCCTTGGTTAGGCTTGCACCCCATGATGGAAAAGTGCAGCTTCAGCAGCTATAGGAGAATTAACTGGGTAACGACAGCCTTTGCAGTTTTTCAAATCGCTGGTCACAGCCACAGGTCTTAGGAGCAAGCCCAAGTGGTGTAAAACATCCCAGCTGTAGCCCCTTTCCCCTCTTACGCAGGGGCAAAAAGCAGTGCTGCAGGCAGTTCGTGTACATGGAAATTAGAAATGAAAATCAGGACACTCAGGCCAACTTTTACTCTGACTTAGGTCACTGGGTTCACCTGTCTTTGAGTCTGCCTGCAGAACTGAGGCTCCTTTTGAACCTCAGTGATTGCAGAATTCAGCCACACTCAGGAGGATGCTTGCTGTTCAGATTTTCTCAATATTTTGAGTCTGAAAACTTTTTCTGGATGCTTTGCAGGGAATTTTTTCGCGTACTTACTTGCCTAACTTTTGGCTTCACGATTCAAAAAAGGCACATCAAAGCTAAGCAAAAATTGTCATGAAACGAGAAGTGTTATTGATTTTAATATTTTTAATTTGTTTTCTACTCCACCAAGGCATTCTAAAGGTATTAGATTACTTTGAACTGATGTAGTATGCTGATGTTTCTAGTAGACAGGTATAATTGACAAGTACTGCAAATCACAGGAATGTGATTCATTCAGAAATGGTGACTAGACTGTGACTGGATAGTCAATAGTGATGAAGAAGTGGTGAAGAGATTTTAATTATGAAGTTAATGCAAAAACTCCCTGACTGCTTTTTGCTGTTTTGCCATAGGGTCTATCAGTTGTCCCTGTCACTTTGAATATTCCATGTCACTTTGAATATCTTATATGAGTGAATATACTTACATAAGTATATATCCCATGTAAAAAGCTATTCATGTCTTTTTATTTTCATCACAGAACCTAAAGAGGATGAAGCAGAGCTATCTGACGATGGTAAGAAGTGCATGTTTTAACACAAATCTGTGTCCTTCATTCACGTTTTCTGGAGGTTTGTAATCATGGTCCTTAATGTTATTTGTAGAGGAGAAAGAAACAGAGGTGGAATATCGGACAGTTACAATCAACACTGAACAGAAGGTGTCAGATGTCTACAACATTGAAGAAAGGCTGGGATCGTAAGTACTGGGCTGTGCTGTTGAAGACACACAGTTTTCAAGGCTACCAGCCAGTTATGAAGATCATGTGCATGTATTGTTTGACTGTCTTGCACTTTCAGCATCCCAGTTGGGCTCCTTTCTTGCAGTAAAAATAGTTTTCAATGTATTTTGGCTTCCACTCCATAAAGATTCTTTGCTTCTATTAGCTGATAATTTTAAATAGGCACTACATGTATTTCTGGCAAATAGAGCCCACATATGAAGAAAGCTAGAGCATGCATTCGTTTTTCAGTGTCCTAAAAGCTATCTGAAAAGAAAAAGGTACACACTGTGTACTTGCATTTCCATTATACCCATTAGTGGTAATAAGATTATCCTGCCCACGGGCTGGAATCTCTGTTGACAGCAGCCATAATCCCAAGAGCATTAATGCTATTGCTGAGAGAAGGTCAGTGATTAGCCTGGCTGTGTTTCTCAGGGCCCCAGCTCGTGCTGGTGTGAACTGCAGGCCATGATAATCCTTCAGTGATCAGTGCTGAAGGCCAGGGGATCCTCTGTGCTGCCATGAACAAATCCTGAGAAGTGTAACACAGAGCTAAGAATTGTACATTACAGCAAAGGGAAACAATAGTGCTGAAGCCTTGAGCATTCAGATTCTGATTTCACCTAAATCCTGTACCTGAGATGTGCCATCTTCAGAGGTGTATGACCTATAGAAAACTGTGTGCAAAAAGACCTGAATTAAAGCCTGGTAGGAGTCCCAGTTTTTGAACTCTCCTATGTAAGACTTGTTAACTGGAATGGCAGAGTATCTCTAAACATGGTATTCATTCAAAAGTTCTTGCAGATCAGTATAGAATATTACTTGATACTAAGACATTTTAATTTCAGAATGGAATGGTTGTGCCGGAATATTTAGTAGATTGTTGTGCTGGAATATTTAGTAAATTGTTGCTATTTGTTGTGGCTCATATATTGCGAAAACATTTTATGGAAATAGTTCTATATTTTCAGGGGAAAATTTGGACAAGTCTTCAGGCTTGTTGAAAAGAAGAATGGAAAAGTTTGGGCAGGAAAATTTTTCAAAGCATATTCTGCTAAGGAAAAAGAAAACATAAGGGAAGAAATCAGCATCATGAACTGCCTACATCATCCAAAACTTGTCCAATGTGTAGATGCCTTTGAAGAAAAAGCCAACATCGTTATGGTTTTGGAAATGTAAGTATAAAGCAGAGCACACTGACAAAATTAATAATGTTGAAAATAGTTGTGTGTACAAAAGTAGCAACTTAAAGACACAAGACTGTCAAATCCTTCAGGATTTGCAGAGCCTGGATGTCCATTTGGGAGAGGTGGCAACAAAATTAGCTGCATTTTGGACTTTCACTTAGAATCTAAAATGTGTTTGAGGTGAACTTCTTTTACTTTAGGAAGTTCTAAACTTGTGTTGAGCAGTCTTCACAAACAATAATGGCCAGCATGAGCAATATTTATATCATCTATAGTGCACCTGCTTAGTATGAATCCCATACTTGTGGCAGTGCCAACTGGAAAGAAAATTAAATCCTCATGTTTTTCCCAAGAAGTTACTTTAGTTACACTTCTGCTGCCATATTTACTTCATGTGCTCTCTGATGCAAGGAGAAGCAGGGTTTTTTTTCTGGCTGGAAGTTCTAAGTAAGATATAAATTGTTTGAGGCAAAAGAGACTATATGTCTATTTTGCTTCCTTGGCACTTGCTTAGATTATGTGCAAACTACTCCTGCACTGGCATATTTCAGAGATGGGATTTTACAGCCCTGGAACTTATGTGCAGGAAGGTGTTTTTATTTTTAAATTGAGCAGTTGAGCAAACTGCCGATGGTAAGGGAAGGGAACCCTACTTAGCTTGGAACTGAGAGCTGGCAGACCTAATGGAAAACAGGGAGATGTAGAAAGTCTGGAATAGCATATGGCTTTATATTCCATTAGTTCCCCCCTGACAGCAAAGGGGGTTTACTCTTTAAAAATGTAGAAAACTGCAGTCAAATTTGAAGTAGTTTTGTCACCCAGCCTCAGAAGGATGTGGTTTTAGTTTGGGGTGAACGCCTTCTCTGGTTTTTGAGCCCCCCCAACATTTCCACTGTGTGGAGCAGCAGCAGAGCAGTGAGGAGCTGTGTGGCACCTCATGTCAGGTGACCTGGCAGCCTCTCTACTGCCCTGTTACCCAGCTGACACAATCCCAGCCCAGCAGCTGCACCTGTAGTGATAAAGAGCCTCCAAGGGATCAATTCTGCTGTAGCTGCCAATATAATATTTCTTTGCATATCAAAGAAGTTGTGGGAAATAGCTTTAAAAGTTCTTACAATGGAAGCTGTTTGTTTCATTTCCACCAGAGTTTAAATGCATGGATTTCAAATAAATCAAGCTCACTTGCTATCAGTCTGTTTTAAATCAGATTTTAGCAGTGACTGGCATTTAGGAACTCCCCTTCTACTCAAATTGATGAGAAGCACCCTTTGATTTTTATTCCTGTTATTTATTGTAAATTGTTCATTTTAATTTTATTCCCATATCTTTCCTGGAACCTTTTAAACTTCATAGTCTCTCCTTTTAATATTTCTCATTACACTATTTTTTATGGTTTGATTTCATATTCAAAATAAAATCAGATTTTTTATTATTACTTTTAAATTAAACACTATAATGATATGCTCTTGCCTGGAAACCATTCCATCTAACATTTACTGGAAGTCAGAGGCAAATCTCAGGCATTTCCTTTTCAAATATAGGAACATATTGGTTCCACTGTAAAAATCTCAGTGGAAAAAGTAAATCTGAAAATAGTAGCATGTTGACACTTTAATTCAGCACTGAGGGCTAAGTGCCTCAAAGTTTTATATACTTCAGATAGTCAGTTTATTTTGACATAGAACAGAAGGAGATTATTGTATTGCAAATTAAGATTATTGGAGCAAAATGTTAGCACTAGGTTCTATCATTTGATGTGATTTAGGCTAGTACAAATTAATTGAAATTTTTTTTTTCTAAGGTAGATTTTTAAAAATGCACTTCAGTATTTGCCTGGGCAACTCCAGGGTGGATTCTTCTCACTGTTCCTACTGGACCAAAACCTTCGATGAGTATTCTGTGATTCCATAGATAAGAATATTTTCCTGTATGACTCATGTAGAAAAGACTGAAAAGAGGAGAATCCAGAAAAAAATAGATATTTGGATTCTGAACTAGTTGTGACTGAACAAAGCCAACTTCTCCTCCTGTGTATGTGTAGAACCTCATTCACACTAATTTTATTCAGCTTCTTAACCTGGCAAAAATCAAATTGGATTTGGCTCCTGATATAAATGCAAGAGTATTCGTCCCATAAATGCATTGCAGTTTAATCTACCATTGCTACCAGGGTGTTGAGAGCTCCCATGGTAAAAACAGCAGGCAGGTGTATTAACAGTGGTTTATTTACAAAAATATACTAAAAAGTGGGGCTTGAGAAATGTTAGAATTTCTGAAAAGTGTTCCGTTTAGGGATCTGGGAAGGGTGGCACTTTTATAGTACAAATAAGTCGTCACTATCTGCATTAAACAGTCAGAAACAACTGGTGCATTTTAGGATGAGGATGATTATCATTTGGAGTTGCAGAGTACTCCTCATACAAACTTTTTTCCTGCAGATGTTTTCATAAACACCCATACTGGTTAATGCCTTAGCAAAGCAACAACACACTAGATCCCCTGCATGTTTATTCAACAGGTCTGGCAATACTATTGCTTTATGTTACAAATGTGCTCTAATCCAACATAACCTCGCTGTTTGTCAAGCACATGCTCTTCTTACTATTTTCATATTCATAGGAAACCACAAATGCATTTCTAATTACATATTTTCTGAAATTTTATAGCCAAAGCAAGAAATGCATCCAGAACTTCAGATGTTTCAAATTCAGTTTGGTTCATGAGGGATATAATCATGTATCTGGCAACCTGCAAGCATGGCAAGGCCGCCTTTCAGCTGCGGGTTTTCCTTCTGTAACTGCAATGTGCAATTGCATTTGGCAATAACCATGAACCCTGCAAAATATTAAACCATATAAAGACCATAGTGTGTTTAATTTCTAAAAGCAAAGCTGCTCTTCACTGTGTGCTTCTTTCTTTAGGGGTCGTTCACCCGCAGAAAGAAAAAAGTATTTCCCATCTTTGGATGCAAGCAGATAAACCAGTTGAGTGATTAATCAAAATTTAAAAAACAAAATAAAATCAACAAAAAAATCCCAAAGAAACAAAACAAAACACAACACAAACTCAAACAAAAACAGAATGAAAAAGCCTACCAAACCCAGTAAGCCACAATTTAAATTATGCTTTATTAAATCTAGGTTAAAAATGTCCCACTTCAGTTGCACGAACAGTTCAATCCAGGAGATGCTACCCAGGAAAGGACAATTATTTCACATCCTAAATTAGCATTAAAATGGAATTGACCTACAAGGAGTGTGATCAGGGCTCAGCTAAAAATACCAACACTTTAGAAAGTGTTGTGGGTTATATCCTTCTCCTGTCATGGCTGAGGAGGAAATTCCCTCTGAGCTCACTTGGGTCAGTAATTTACCCTTTGAGCTTTGCATTCCAGTTAACCATAACATCGGAATTCTTCTTCCTTCAGCCTTAGTCACTCTCAATCTCTCTTCCTGAATTTTTGCTCATCTCTTTGCAGTTTTGTCCTCTTTCCCTGGGACCCATTTCATCTATTTTAGTTTTATTTCTACACTATGTTATCAGCACTTGTGCACTGCTGGCTCACAGGAGGGAAAGGAGAAATGGGAAGTGCGTGCTCGGAGTCGGGAGCAGTGCTATGAGCACGTGTCTGCAGGGTGGCAGTCACAGAGCACACACTCCCTGTCACCTGCAGGTGACACAGTCCCCGAGGCAGGATGCAAACCCCTCCTGCCTGGAATAACAACAGTGGTGTCTCGCAGTCCTCACCTGCAACACGGTTTCAGAACAGAAAACATCTATTGATTTATACCACACAAAGAGGGGATTCTTCCCACGTGACCCCTTTATCTATGGAAAATGCCATTATAAAACACACATTGCATCCTAAAGTGACTGCTGTGCTGCAAGCTGGAGCTCTCTGTATTGCTGTAAAAAGAAAGCCTGATTATTCCCCAAATGAACATGTTACAGAAGTCTCTTTTTATTCTGTCTTTCATAGGGTTTCTGGAGGAGAGCTCTTTGAACGGATCATTGATGAAGACTTTGAACTGACAGAGAGAGAGTGCATTAAATACATGAAGCAGATTTCAGAAGGAGTTCAATACATTCATAAGCAGGGTATTGTCCACTTGGATCTGAAGCCAGAAAATATTATGTGTGTCAACAAGACTGGTACCAGCATCAAACTCATTGACTTTGGTCTCGCAAGGAGATTAGGTAATGAATCTCTGCCTATTTCAGTATCACAAGGGAGAGGGCAGGACAAGCAGTAATTCATTCACTCTTTATTATACAGAGAGTAAATACATGTTTCCTATAAATATTTCTGGGTTTAGGAAAAATAGAAAAGGGAAAAGAAGACATTCAAGAATGAGAGTAGGGCACCTCAGCTTTTAGAGAAGTTTGCAGTGGGGTTTACAGAATGTATGTGTTTCCACAGCAGGATATCCCTGTAGATTCCACCTAAAATACACAGTAATACTAATATTAAAAAATATTTACATTTGGTGCCATAAAGCACTAACTCTCTAACTAAATACTTCATGAATACTACAAATCCTTGAAACTTTTTTTAACAGCAGAAATTAAGGGGATGCTCAAGAAGCCTTTCAGATAATTACAGTAATTTTACATTTTCCTGTCATTTTTATTATTTCTTATCTTAAACAGCAGGATATTGTCATACATGTTAAACATAAGAGGAATTTTATAAAGAGCTGTGTAATAGCAGTACTTAAAAATAATGCAACAAGGGGAAATTCCATTTGACAAGCCCTTCCTCTTCCTACGCTGCTTTTTAGCTGCTTTCCATCATTCGTTTTGGTCTAAGCTTCCAACATGATCTGCAACTTGATAGCCAAAGACCTCCAGAGGTTCTTGTCTTCCTATTGTTCAGCTCTAAAAAGAATCTCTTCAGTTGTATTTTCAGTGTTAAACAATACCAACATCCTACACAGATCTTTTTTCATCTTGTATTTTCTCAAAAGAAATAAAAATCATTGCAGGAATTAGAAGGAAGAAAAATAGTTTATGAACCTGTTACACTGGGAGAGCTGAGATTTGTGGCTGTCCTGACATTAATTGATTGGGACAACTTATCTGAATTCATGCTCTCTATGTAACAGGGTCCACTGCTGGATTCTTACTTGAAATCTTTTGCCTTCTTTTGCCTATTTTGAAAAAGTATTAGTTTTAAAATTTTTAAAACTTATTTAAAAGTAATAATGATTTTTGAGAGAGTAGAGATGAAATACTACCATCTACCTTTAGTTATCTGCCTAAATGCAGCTCATCCTACTTCTTTTAACACTTAAGTAACAGACTACTGCATTCCCAAGAACATAATTTTACTAAAACAAACTAGGAATGGTTTGTTGAATGAATAAGGGAAAAGAAGTCTGCTTTGAAGAATTTTAGATTATGTTCTGCTCCAATAGTGTATTAAATGAATCTTGGTCACATGGACACTAAGATGTTTATTTTATTTATTAAAAAAAGAGGTCACTGCCACTTTCTGTTCCTTCACCAATATAGAGCCAGTAGTGTTCTGGGAACATGAACTGATTTAGTTCTTGTTCAGGAAACAGATGAACAGTTAACTAAGTTCCAGTGCTGGTATTTTTGTGTGAGAGGTGTGGGAAAGATTTCAGCCCATGATGTTCCAGCTGTCAGCCTGAAAACTGTACATTTACTGCTGCACTGAGTGGATTTCATCAACAAGAGATATAAAGTAAACATGGAATGGCCTTTTTATAGAAACTTCTTCAGCTACCTTTTTAACTTCAGAGCACAGTGGAACCCACATTTAGCAAACAGAAGATCCTGTTTTCTGCAGCCTGTTCACATCCACCAGCTTTCCCACTTTTCTGGTAATCTTGTGGCATCACAGTGCAGCCATGGCTGACAGCAGCTTGTGAGCTGTACTGCCATAGGTAGGAAATCTCTAAACTCCAGATAATTTCTCTCAATGTAGAAGGATGACAGCTGTGGGCATTAATGCTGATTCTGATTTTACAGTACTGTGCATTCATTTGGCTTAATATGCTGCTAATTCTTGCCAGGTTCCATTGTAGGTATTTGCTATTCATCAGCCTGCCATTCTGGGTAACTCCATCGTGGGTGGCATGCCCTAGGAAGGGAAAAGTCCTTTCCATTCAATGCCCAGCAAGCAGAAGCACTGTTTTAATTGCAAAAAACAATTGTAACATTTCAGTTCCAAGAGCAGAAAGCAACTTTTACTGTTTCATTTACTTACAAAAATAGCTAAAAACACTTCACTAATGCCTGCTTCTTGCCAGTTGTCTTATGTGGTGCACTGAGGGCACATTCCTCCTCCTTGTGTTCGTTCAAGCTTTGTGACTTTGAAATTGGCTGTCAAATTCACTTTGACATTGATAGATGTGGGATTGGAGCCCTCATCCTACAGACCTGACCCTGACTGAGCAGAAACTGCTCAGCCAAGGGATTGCTGAAGGGAGCAGTGGCTGATTCTGCACTTCAACTTCTGAGATTTGACTTTCTGTAACTAATGCAAACTAGTGCCTCTAAATATTCAGTGTTTTGATCAGCTTTAAAGATATTAGGATCAGCTCCTTCTGCAGTCATCTCCTGCAGCTAATTAGTTCCCTTGCACTGTCAGGAAATACCAAAGCTGCAGTGGGATATTTTCCTGACCTTTTTTGGTGTGCTGAGGAACACATGTAGAAAATTGTTTAAGATAAACTTCTTAAGGAGAAAGAGAATGGTTTTTGAGTACTGTAAAGATATATTTTTTAACCAGTTGATTATATACAGTGTCAGCAACAGTTTCCAGCTAGCTTGTCAGCTTTCTATCTGAACTAAGGGATATCCAAACACAGATCTTACTTGTGTACTAAGCTTGTAAACAACTGGGTAAAGACTTGACATATTGCTGCATATAAAGGGTCTTACTCTTTTCCCTTCTTTTTTCTTTTATACACAGAAAATGCTGTGTCAGTTGTTTCACACTGTATGCTCGCACTCAAATGCCATGTTTTCAAAAAAACCCCACATTTCTCTGACCTGTGGGCAGCACATTTTATACACCAGCCTTTTGCATACATAGTTGCTCATGGTAGTTTACACAGCGCACAGAAAAGCCTCCAAACTTGGATGTGAAAATCTGAGCCTGAATTTAGATTATCATGATGAAGCTTTTAGAAAATAGATTCATTGTGATAAATTTCAGTCATTTCTTTTAAGGACAATTTGAAAAAAAAATGTAAGTGTTGACTTTAAAATGAAGGCAGATGGGAAAATGGGATCTTGGGCTTTCTGCTGGCACTTCAAAAGAGAAGGTGATCTCTGACTCCTCATTGCCACTGTGGAGAGCACATTGCCCTTCTTTCAGGCTAAGTTATTTTAGATGCCATGTTAGAAAAACTATCATACCTTTTGGAGTAAGAGAACTCTGCTTATCTGACTGTAGGGATATTGTGCAATACTTTTTGAATTTGCTTTTTAAAGGATAGTCAGAGAGCAGGAGGATCTTGATGTTGGTGAATTTGCATGGAAGGTTCTGAGTAATTTCCTGCAGCTGCTCCCAGGCATCCTTCTCTCTGTCTCTAAAAATGGTGGGAGCAGGGAAAATTTGTAAAAATGAGGTTTCTGGAAATAATTTACTATAACCATACCTGACCAGAGCAAAAAAGGGTGTCACAACATTTAAAATGGGAAACTGGCACAACTGCAAGTGAATTGTTGTGGTTGTGCTCCAAAGTTGCCTCAAGCATGGTGCTCAATCATTAGGCAAGTTATTAACCCCATAGATGTTTCAGATTCCATTTGGTAAACTGGGGATTTGGGTGCCTCAAAAGAGCACTAGCTCAGGTGTTTGATTGCATTTCATGAAATGCCTTAAGAGCTTTCAATGGAGTTAAGTTTGGGAGTGGAGTCTGTACTGGGATCAGTATTTATGTTGCAAAACTTCCTAAATTAAGTTCTGGTAAATAAAAATATTCTGTTCAGATTCAGTGTTGTGGACAGGTTGTTTCTTTTGTAGACTCTTCAAAACTTTGACTTGCTGTTGTTTGAGGATTTTTTAGCTTTTCTCTTGATTGCAGAGCTGCAGATCCCTGTACTCCTGGTAACCTTAACAGGAGCAGGACTGGAATGTGTTACATCTGTTTGCCTTCCCATCCATATCTGTTTTGTTTAGATGGTAATCTCTTTGGGAGAGCAGTGGTTCCTCACTAGGACATTCTACTGTGCCTAATCTGGCTTCTGCTCTTGCACAAAAGATAAACCTAATGAATTCTCACTTAAGGCATACACTGAAGGCAGACATGCAGACTGGACACGAGTTTCTCAACCTAAATCCAAGCCTGTTTCAAGTCAGACACAACTTATATTCTGACATTTTTATATTTTTACAATGCAATTCTATTACTGGAATGTGGGGGTTTTTTCCTCCCCAGTCCCTAAACTATTACTTAGTTTTCTTTTTTCCTGACCTTGCTTATTCTTTTCTTCTTCCCATCAGATTTAGAACAAGCACTGATAAAAATGAGCCCACTGAGATTTGCCTGAGAATTTTTAGCTTAATGACTCTGTGTTTCACACTATGTTGGAGGGTAGACACATCACTCACTTGCACACTGTCAGCATAATCTGGCAGCACTTGGTTATGAACAGGTTTTTCTCTTACCTCCATCACTGTATTTTCCAGCAGGGCAATGCTGGTGGGTCAACACAAGAAGAATGTCAAGCCAGTTCATGTCTCATGACCTTATTCTTTCAGTTCATATTGGAAGCAGTGGCTTCACTGTAGATCATGTAAAAAGCATCCACAGAGTGTTTAAGCAGAGCAGATCTAGAATACCTGTGCTACAGGCCAGTTGAACAGGAGTTTGGAGCAGCTGGTGACTGGCAGCTGGTGATTTGTGCTTCCCCTTGACCACAGGTGTGCTTGTAGGCAGCCTGGTTTTGACAGCATGCCCAAACTATTGAAATAGTTATTTCCTATGTTACAATTCTATCATGACTGGTTCTTTTTACTACAACATGCAGAGCCCCAAGCCTTGAAAAATGTTCAATAATTTGTGAAAACTATAGTTTCTTTCTGACACTGGAGTGCTGCAGTTCTCTTGTGCAACTGCTAAAGGGATGGAGGCTCAAACACTTTTTTACCTCAGGATACACAAATCTGAATTAAGTACTGATGTCTCTCCTTTTTCATGGATTTAATCTTGTGGAAGCTCCTTGCAATAGGAACCTTCTTACGTGCCTTATACAGTGCTGTGTGTGCTTGAGGATGCTTAATAAATAATTCTTCATTGCTAGACATATATCAGCTAAGAAAACAGCAATCCAGGCATCATTTATTTTTTCTGATATGGTTCTTTAATGAAACCACAAATATTAGGGCAAATGTGGTTTTCCAGTTACTGGGCAATTATCATGATTTTTGAAAGTCTCCATGCAGCAGTTAATGGTTTTCTCTTTCATTCTTCACAGAAAATGCAGGCTCTCTGAAAGTTCTCTTTGGGACACCTGAGTTTGTGGCTCCAGAAGTTATAAACTATGAACCTATTGGATATGAAACAGATATGTGGAGTATAGGAGTTATCTGCTACATTTTGTGAGTACTTTTCTATTCTTCTTCCTTTAAATTCACAAATCCTGACAGTTGCTGAACATACAAAATTTTCATCAACTTCTGAAGTTTTCAGGCCTTTTTTATTCTAATTAGCAGCTCCATCATGTTTAATAAAACTTTGCTGCTCTCTGAAGGGTGCAGTTGGTAAACTGCAGAACTGGCAGTTCTGGAAATTCAACTATTTGATGTTGCATCTCTTACATCATAAATCAGCAGTGCTCCATCTCATTTAAAAAGACAATGTGACTGTTTTATTATTAACTTTGAATAATTTTTCCTTTCCAGATGTTAAAAGAATTATTTGAGGATGCACTAATAACCAATAATTTCCATTATTTATTCCATGAGAGAAAACTTTTGCAAAATTTTGGGGTCTCGTGGGACACACTGAAGTACCCCAGCATTGCCATATCTGTTCACAGTGCATTTTAATTTATTACCAAGCACAAGCCACTGTATAAGTACATTTTATAAGCAACATGGATTAAGCTCATTGCAACACTTTAGCAGATGGTTGGCTGCAGCTCTTGGTTACATATTTGAGTATTAGATTTGATTTTTATATATCATTTGATACAGCATGTTTATAAACATCAGTGAATCTAGAGAAATGTATATGGAAATAGTATCTCCATGCCTAGGCCAGCAAGTGGTTTTCTTCCAGCAGTGATTTTACACATTCAATGCCATATAAACAAGTGAAAAGAGAAGGTTTGTTTGGAGCATGGTTCCTTCTCCCTTGTTCCATCTTCAGTAGTAAGTCAGTGGCAAATCTGCTTTGCATTGGTTCTTTTAAAAGACTCCTCTCGATGCCTTTCCTCCTTTATTAAAGAGTGGTATCCTGCTCCTTGACCTGGCAATGCACAGTTGTTTGCCTCGCTTTTACTCAGTTGTCTCTACTCCTGCTTTTCTCATGAGCCTGCACTTGTTCAGGCTCTTCTCATTCCCAAACCAAGCAACACAATTTCCTTACTTGGCCTATGCAAAAGCGGCCACATCAACTCCCTCTTGCTCCCAGCAAAGCCTCGGGATATTTCTGTTATCTTCCATTTCAGATGCGAAGTGTACTCCACGCCTCAAGGTCGCTTCGCTCTGCCAGTTTATTTACAGGACCTCTATTTTCCATTCACTCCCAAGCACTTCTCTCTAGATCTGGAAAGCTGCTTTGGACGGTTCGGTGGCTGCAGTCAGGCAGCCCACCCAGGCAGCAGCGCGGGGACAGACGCCCGTGCCCCGGGACGGGAGCGGGCTGGGCGGGCGGCACCGGGAATCGCTCGGTGCTGGCGGCACCGGGAATCGCTCGGTGCGGACACCGGGAATCGCCCGGTGCTGCAGCGCCGCCTGCAGCCCGCCCGGCCCCGCCCGCATTTCGGGGAGCCGCTCGTCCTTCGGGGCCGCTCGGTGTTATTGATCAGCGCCCCTGGCGGGTTCCCGTGCGCTCCCGGTGTGAGCAGCGAGGCGCCCGCCGGGGCTGGCACCGAGCGCTCGGGGAATGCAGCCCGGGCTGCCGCTGCAGGGCGGCGCTGCTGGGGAGCAGCGGCATCCCCTGAGACAAAGCGAAGGGAACGGGGGAAAGGGGACCTGTCCTGCCAAAGACCTGTCTGCTTCTTCCCAGTGCCAAGCAGGGTGTTTGGATGCTGCACCGTTCAGCTGGTGAGGTTGGGTGGTGTTACACTCATTCGCCTGATTGGATATGCCCTGAGAAATATGTTATGAAATTACTTGTTTGGTGAGGTATATTTAAGATCATTCACCCGTCATGAGGGAAAAACTACATTACCCAAAAACAGTGAAGAATATTTCTTTTGATGCATCGCTATTGCCACCGTAATGATTAGCAGTGATAATCAGCTTTTGTCTTTCTTGCCATAAGAATAAAGTAATAGAAGTTAGGGAAGACCCATGAGTCATCACTTGGACTTTACCTCTCCACCCCAGACTATTCCCAATCTCTTAACTTTCTTACAGCCCAGCTATTTTCACAGACTGACAACTATGAGCCATTATCCAAAATGACCTATCACATCATCATTACAGAATGTAAATGAAAGTCAACGAGAACTGCATCTCTCTTTAGTTGCAGCTCTGCTTTCCCATTTTGATTTTAAGCTCAGAGCTACCAAATCTCGTGCCTGAAGTGCAAGACACACTCACTTGGTATCTGTCTCACACACCATCTCTGTGCCCATCACCTGGGCATGTGCATCCCCTCTCCCCTGCCGTGGGAGTGGGGCCATGCAGGCAGAGGAGAGCACTGGATGTAAGGGCAGCTCTGCTAGAGGCAGCTGATGGCCCAGAGCTGCTGTGCCCACCCTCTGTCCCAAGGGAACAGCAGGGAGCACACACAGCATCACTTGACAAAACACCTGCCTGGAAAGTGACTGTGTTTCCATGATGTGCTGCACAACAATGAACACAAACTGGCTTTAGCAGAGAGCTGCTAAAGTGATCTCTGTGAGTGAAGGGTCTTCCCTGCAGAGGAATAAATGGTTGGGTTGTAATCTAAAGTAGGAAGCAGGGTGACAGCAGTCCTCCAAAACCCTGCAGCAAAACCTCCCCCCAGCCCTCTGCTATGCAGATGTAAGTACAGACACTGCACTCCCTGCTGGGATACTGCATCTGTCTTCCTTATGGCAAGACTGATTTAATTCCATCCTACAGTTCATAGGTTCCCTTTCCACATTTCTAAAGTACATATTAAATCCTTTTTATCTTCCTGGATAACTTATTCAGTCCTGTCTCTTCATCTGTCTTTATTCTTCCTTAAATTTCCGTTTGTATTCTCTACCTCATGTTTTTTATCTTCCACTTTTATCTTGTACTCTGTCCTGTTCTGCATCACAGTGCTGTTCCACATACTTATGTTGATCTATTGCCTTTGAAATAACAGGCCACAAATATTATAGCTCATGTATATCATCTCCATTTATGTCTATTTCAATGTTTCTTTCTGCATTTACAATAATCTGTATCTAATGAAGGTTAAACCTCCTGAATTCTTTCCAGCTCTTTCTGTTCCATTTTTTTCTTCTGGGCATTGCTGAATTTACATGTTTTTTCTATTTCTAGTTTTTTTTTTCTGATGATCAATTTGGATAATCATTGTTCTGAATATTTAGTAATCTGAAACAATTTCTAGTTTTTGTTTCAAACCAATTTTCAGTCTAAGGTTTCAGCACTGCATGGGTGTACATTGAATGTGGGGGTTGCCCTTTTCCTTCTGGCACCAAAGGATCCAAGTAGTTTCAGGGAGGAATTGTCTGTGGCTGATTCAAACCCCTGCTTGTGTTCCAATGAGTCTCCTTGCTTTATCAGTGCCAGGCTGTGTTTATCTTTTCAGCATAGTGGATTTCTGTCAATTAATATTTTTTAATATACTTTATCTTAGGCTGTGTTTTAATATCACATTTGATCTTGCTGCATACTCTTTCCCTTCAGCCCCTTCCTAACAGCACACACCCTGATTCTTCAAACATTCTCTTTCCCTTTTATCCATTGTGTCGTTCATCACTGCTCTTCCCCCTCCCTTGTTTGGCAGTTTGGGTTGGTTGAAAGATCTTTCAGCATCGTTTGTCTTTTGGGTGTGTGGCTTGGAACCTGGATAAAGCAAGGCTGACACTCAGCTCTATGTAATGTTAAAAATTTACACCTCTTTATATTAAAGATGGGAGAGCACTCCTTGTTCTTTCCTTAAACCAAGTTAGGAAGGCTTTAATGTCAGACTGTACCGCTCAAAAGAAAATGTTTTATTTTGTTCAGTGGCACTGGCAAACTGTGGCTCCTCATTAATCCACTGGGCATGTAAAACAAGGAGGAGAACAGCAATAACACCCTGGCTTCAGCAATGAGCTGTCTTCCTTTACATGGGCTCAGTGGTCTGCTTCTTCCAGGGAGGACCAGAGTGGGCTAAGTGTCCCATGGATCAGTCCCTGACAAAATATCTTCAGACTATTTTTTTGCTGTAGTTCACTTGAAAAAGAATTAATTCTCTACATGATCTCCAGGGTGCAGGTGTCATCCTCCCATGCTTATCTGACATGCCCTGCACAGGTTTATCAGAAGTGCCAGCAGTCCCAGTTGGAGCTGAAAGCGATGCTTGCAGAGGAATGCTCACAGTCTGACCCTTTAGACAAGCAGCAAAGCCATCTTCCCTGGATTAATGGGAGTCTTAATGCAAAGATTTCCAGTTGAAATGCCATGGTGTTACATAGGCAATGGAATCTGCATCCACATTGGACCCTTTTCATCGTAATGTTTCTAAGTCTGCACTCACAGCTTTGTTAGGATAGACCAATAAATGTTAAGGAACTCCTAGAGGATAAAATATATTTCTTCTTTATTTAGAAGTGGAAACTGTGAAAGACTTTCTAAACAAAAGGTTCTTAACATGCCAGGAAGATGCCTGGTAAAGTAACTGGAAAAATGTTTTCAGTAAACAGCCTGCTGCTTGTCTAAGAGTAACTTCGCAGTGTAAGCTCAGAGTTAATTTTCTGGAGCAGTAGCTCATCTTTATCACTTCAGCATTCCAAAAAGAAATTGTTTCCATTATCTGTCAAAAGAGTTGCTGGACCATTATTACTTTAAATGGCTATTAAGAAATGAACAGCCGAGACTTCGGTCAGTGAAATCTGTGCTAGAGATAAAAATTGCTGGCTATAATCTACAGTAGTTCCTGGATTTTGTTTTCTGACTAGACAAGGATCTAGTTTTCCTTAGAAGTACTTCCACAACAAGCAACTGATTCACAGTGCAAAACTGTAGTAGAGAGAGAAAATTATTTTAGCTTTGTAAATCTGCAACAGCACATTCAGAAATATGAAAATAGGTTCATTGAAATGTTTGAATGGGGACTGTTACACTGGTGTTCAGAAATGACAAAGTGAGTGGAGGCTTAACTGAGATCCACCTAGTAATTTAACAAATGCAAGGGATAAAGCAATCCTACCAAAGCATTTAAAATTTTATCAGATAATTCTGTAGTACAGTTCTAAAATATTTTTTTAAAGTACACAAAAACAAAAACAACAACCAAAGAATTTTTTTCCTTCTCAAATCTTCTCACCCTTAATTCATCCTCACCCTTCAAAAGCTGCGTGGGACATGCAGCACAAGTGCTGCCTCTTACAGCCCCACAGAGCAGTGGTGTTTCTACATGAAGCAATGCCCCTGTACCTAAAGCAGATTTTTTAGTATGCATAAGATCTCTCACTGCTGCAGCTTTAACCTCTGGAAATAGGCCAAAATCTTGTCCAATGTGGTGCAAGAGCTGCACAGCACTATTTGTGGTAATACTGTGCAGAGGTCACCTCTGGCATTCTTCGATCAAGTATTGAAGGGAAATGCAATTTTTATTGCTTCAGCTGCCCAAGCATGGGCACGGAGCTTAACTGGATGAAGAGAAAATGTACATCCCCTCTTTTGACAATGAGCTAAAGGAATACTTCACAGACCTGTCATTGTATGAGCTGCTGGCTTGGCTGAGACTGTTGTTCTTACCACAAGGTAAAAACGAGACAAACCAGCAGTTGGTGTGTGGAACCCAAAATCAGAACTGTGGTCTGTAGAGATTTATCTCTAGTTAAAACACGATGGAGAAGACTGACATTGTCATAACTGACAAATGTTCAGATGTTGGAGAGGAGGTGGGTTTAAGGCCCTGCAGCAATGCTCTGTGACTCCAGGACAGAGATTCCCGTGGGGGCTGCAGGGGGTGCGGGCAGAGCAGAGCCCGCGCTGCCCACAGCTGTGCCAGCTCTGCAGTGCTCTCCTGCCCGGCACAAACCTTCTCTCCTCCTGTAAAGCAAGCATCAAACACAGGAACAGTCGTGCAAAAAGGCTTTGTGGAGGCATTTCTAGTACGTTCAACTTTCAGCTTTTGGTAACCTGTGCCTGTTATATCTTCATAAATGGGTTTATGCCACCTTACCCATTTACAAAGTCAGGATTCACTGCTGCATTCGAGTGCACCACATATAATGGAAAGTAAGACAGCAAATACATTCTGTTCTGATTTACCTTGTTCTGCCTGAGAATAAACAAACCTTTTATCTTCAGCTCATGTATTATTACTAAGAAGCTTCTGAAGTACACACATAAGATTCTAGAGTCTGCTGTACTGCACACAACTTCCAGAAATGGTAAAAGATTTAGTGTCTGCTCTGTGTGAGACTTCAAAGACTGTGTGTTTCTGCTCTGCTTATAAAATAAAATACTTAGAAACAAATCAGATTTTGAATGTAAGAAGAGCCTAAAAAGAAGCAAAATAACTTTGAAGGAGATCATTCTGTTATTAATCTCATTTTATTTGACCCCAATCTTTTTTAAGCAGTCTGTTCTGTGATATTCTCTGGCACCATGATATTTATATAGTATTATTTCCATGTAGTGTTTTCAAAACCCTAATAAGTTACAGTTATTTTTCTATATTTAAAAGAACGGAGTAGTACTGGTTAACACAATTGTGCAGAGAAATCAAATAAAGTCTGCAAAAATTCATGAAGAATAGGTTATTCTGTAAATTGCATGCCAGGAGGACCTGGAAAAGTGAATAACTTGTAGCTCTAGGGAATAAGCAACCTTTCACCTTTAAGTTTTTACTGAAAGCGTGATATATACAGGCATCAAAAATATCCAGATGCACAGTGTAATAAAGGATAATGCTTGACTGGAAAAAGAGACTGCAAAAATGACACCATGATGTTCTGTAATTGCCTTTCACTGGCAATTTATCAGTTATATTGTATAAAAAGCCTTGGAAGCTCAACTTAGGTTATAGGAGAGCATTATTTCTATTTCACGCATCATCGTGACTGATGGAGAACATAAAGACCAAATTGCTTGTGCATGCATCTGCATAACTCCGCAGCCTGCAGTGATGCAGCATTGCTTTATCTGTCTGTATAAGTCAGGGTGGGTTTGTTTACAAAATAGCCTTGTGGATTTCATTATTTCATTATGCATCTTTCTTCTTGGGTCTTTTTGCAGGAGTAAATGAAATAAAATGTACAAAAACCCCCTTGGTTTGACAGTAAATGCAGCAAAATCACCCTGAAATTAGATGATCTCCAGAATCCCTTCCAACCCTAACAATTCTGTGATTCTGAGGAAATGTCAGGGGGGAAAAAAATATATTCCACCGAATTTGGTGTGAAAAATCCAGTATTAGTTATGCAGAACTAGACAAGCCATTTACCAAACTACTTTGCTCCAATTTTACCTATTTCTAATTCTCTTCAAAAATGTCTTGGGAAAAGAGAAGGAAACAAGAAAAATGTACCTTTCTGTCCTTCCCATAGGACTATCTGTAGTTAGTTTTGAGTCCTTTTAAATTTAACTTAGTTTTTAAAGCAAGCTTTTATTTGTAAAGAAGTGCAGAGCATGGGAGATGTCACACACGATTTAAACTCGCTCGCTCCTCCGGTAATTTGCAAATTGACGCGGTTTGTTCTGTGTCTGTGTCTGCTCCGTCCCCAGGGTCAGCGGACTCTCTCCTTTCATGGGAGACAACGACAACGAAACCCTTGCCAATGTCACCTCAGCAACGTGGGACTTCGATGATGAGGCTTTCGATGAAATCTCTGACGATGCCAAGGACTTTATCAGCAACCTACTGAAGAAAGACATGAAGTAAAGGCTGGATTTACGTGCTGCACTTTGTGTGTTTGCATTGAGCCGGAGTTGCCTCTCGTGTTTCCCCGCTGTGCATCTCCCCAGGGCCGCAGCACCTCTGGCCATACTTTATAAGGAGCTGTGCGTGCCCGTGTGCAGCTCTGGATTTCACTCGCAGGGTGCAGGGGCTGAATGGAGCTTTGGAGCTCTTTGTGCTCTTCCCTCCCCTCGGGCGAGGTGCACCCGGGGCTTTTGTGTGGCCACTCTGATCCCCTCTCTTTCGTGACAAACATTCCTGCGTGACACGTTCTGTCTTGTCTGAATGGGTTGCAGTTCTGCCTTGTGTCGCTTTTAAGTGTGGTACCTCTGAGTAGGCAGCTTCCCTATAAATGTAGTAATTGGGCAAGGGAAAAAAAATCAGAGTTGGAAACTCTGTTTGCAGAATGATCTAATGAAAGGAAACATACTTCTTCCAATGAATTTGCAAGTGGATCGATGGAGAACAGAGGGTTATTTACATGTGCACCCTGAGCAAAGTGAAGAATAGGTGGTGAGAGATTTGGACATTTCTGTTCTGAGATGTTCAGGAGGCTGTTAAGTGCTGGGATGGGGGAATCTCTGTAAGTGAAGGAAAAGGAGGTCTGGGACAGGGTTCTGGCAGCAAGAAGCAGCTGAATCACTGCCATTGTGGCTCTGCTGTATGTGTTCCTTGCCTAAAACAAATGGCTTTTCCTGCTTTGTTTTATAATGTTTTATTAACACTTAAAAATGCACAGTTTTCTCTCAAAAAGATCTACAGAAATTGTGAAAGTGAGTTTAAGAAGTTAGAATGGCTGGGAAAGCAAAACCATGTGATCTTTGTTGCTAAATTTAGGAAACACAAAAATCAGCTCCCAGAAAAGAGAAAAAAAAAATGTTACCATAGGTAGGTTCCTCTCTCGTTATTGACAACACTGACTGGTCTTTTTATACAAAAACAGGAGTCGCTTAAATTGTACTCAATGTCTTCAGCATCCCTGGCTGCAAAAAGACACCAAAAACATGGAAGCAAAAAAACTTTCCAAAGATAGGATGAAGAAATATATGGCCAGAAGAAAATGGCAGGTAATGAAGAGGACGTGGAATTGGGCTGGATATCCTAACAAGCCTCTTTATTTTTAATGCTTATGATTCTGGGGAACACATCACATCAGGGGGTTCCTGCTGCTGTGGAAGCTGCAGTGTGGCCAGGGTGGGAATGCAGGACAGCAGGTCTGGTTCCTGCAGCTGGGCAGCAGAAGGGTGCACAGCTGCACATGGATTACCCAGGATGATCCCATTTCAGGCTGCTGAAAGGCAGGAGCTCAAGTATAGTTTTTTCTACTCTTCTGGGGTTCTCTCTCTTTTCCCATGCCACTGAGAGCTGGAGGATTGTGTAATTCTTAACAAACCTGAACAGTACAGGTAAAACTTGCCTGCCTGGCCTTCCTAAAGGTTCCTTAATTCATGGCAGTTTAATTCTACTAAGCCAAGAGTTCAGTCTTGTTGGAACCTCCCCAGCTTCCCATGCATTCAATCAGACTGGTTTTCTGCATATTTAGTCTCCCTATCTTCTTTTTTCCTAATGCTGGAACTGGAGTAGCAGGTACATCTGTGCCATGCTACAGGAATTGCTGTGTGAAATCCTGGGTCCTTTTGAGTAGCCTATGAAATACTAACTTGTGTAGGTCTACCTTATACTCCCTCTTACATTCTACTCCTTTCTCGAAGCTCAAGCAATACAAGTGTCTGTACTACAGCCCTCATAGTTTGAGCATATTTTAGTAGCCTGGTGGTTGATCCTGGGTCCTGTCAGAGGTCTGCTCCCATCATGCAGATGGTGCTTTCTCATTCATTTCCTATCAGCTTGTTATCCATGTTGGATGAAATTCAGCCCAGCCCAGCCCAGCAGGCAGTGGAGAGAGGCGTTCCCCACCAGAGTTCAGTCCCAGTTACACAGGACAGGGCTTCTCTGCTGGCCCTCCTCTCGCACAGTGCTTTTTATCCTCAGCTAACAGAGACATTCATTTAGGTATGAGTTCATCAGGGGAAGTTTATATCTGCAACTAAATTTGGTAATTCAGTCCAGCCTGCTCTGTCTCTCCTAGAACAACTGAGCTATATATAAGCAGTTTGTCCACCAATTCCAGTGAGGTTTGCAGAGATCCCAGATAATTTGTCCGAAGCACGATTGTTGCAGAAAATCACATGCCTGTTGGACTGGATTGATCAGAAGCCTTTTCTGTTATGTCTTAGAAAACAGGCCATGCTGTCAGAGCAATAGGAAGACTGTCATCCATGGCAATGATTTCTGGTATGAGTGGGAGGAAGGCCTCTGGGAGCTCACCTACAAGCCCTATAAATGCTGACAAAGCAGAGAATGAAGGTAAGGATTTTTTTCTGTCTCATATTTTCACCTGTCTCTGAATCAATCCTACTAAAACTTTTAGCAAATTGCTAGAGACCAATTGAGTTGGATATTACTGTGCTTTCTCTCTCTCTCTCTCATCTTCCTATTTTTTAAAGAAATCTGTCAAAAATTCACTGTCCTTATATTGTCCTGCTACTCAAAATGTCACAGTATAAGCCCAGGCAGTAAACTCTTTTCTTTTTAAAGCCAAAGAATTAAGGCAGATTTGTCAGCTGCACTTTCTCTGGGTTTGGGAATGCATGTTTATACAAAGATGACAGTGATGTATTGCCTTCTCATGGAAGCAAGCAAGCAATGAAGTATTAACACTTGCTGTAACCATGGCACACACCCTGCACTAACCATGCTCCTCAGACAGGGCATTTAAGGAAATGTCTGTGTTACTCCCATAGGTCCCCACATGAAATGTGAATTAGTGGTGTGTAACAGTCAGATGTTACAGTTCAGCAGTGCAAATGTTTGACACTGATGAAAATCAAGCAATTTTGACAAATCCACATAGACTGTGGGCCTGATACAAGTGGGGCTCGTTTATCCCTCTGCCTAGCAAAAGTCCAGCTTTGGTTAGAAACAAATTCAAGGGAAAAATACTGAGGATTTGTAGCATTGGCCTTGAACATCCTTTTTTTTCTATTTATGGCCTGAATCCTTTTCCAGCTGCAAAAGATTGGCACAAAGCTAAGCAGCCAATGTCCCTGCTGTCCCATTAGTCTGACAGAATTAAGTGAAATAAAAGGTGCTTTCATTACCATCTGGTAATTAAAAACTAAAATACATCTTTTGAAAATATGCCCTGTAATATTGTTCACTACCTCTTTGCTCTCCTCCAGATGCTTTCCTCGAAGAAGCTGAAGACAGGCCCCATGTAAAGCCATATTTTACTAAAAAAATCCTTGACTTGGAAGTTGTGGAAGGAAGTGCTGCTAGATTTGACTGCAAAATTGAAGGTACTTTGAATAAGCATGTCTATTTCTTTCTCTCCTTCCTTGTCAACTTTCTGCACTGGGTAATTGTTTTACTTTTTCAATTTTTAATTCTGTATTATTGTTGAGTTGGTGCCATTTCACTTTACCAGTATCTGCACAAATGTGTTGCAATAACAGAAATTATTTGGAGCTTGTTCTGTACTTGCCTTAGAACAGAAGTCTCCAGGAGTCCACGTGTGAATCACTAATTAAGAATAGCAAGTGAGAACTAGAATTTGATTTTTGAGGGAACAGTAGGAGCAAGATGCAAAGTAGAAGCATAAATTCCAATAGTATACTCAGAGAGTGCCAGTCAGACACCAAGAATTAGTAGGAGGTCAGTTGTCTGAAAGGACAGACTAGATCAGGCCACCTCAAGATAACTTTAAACCATATATACATTTCATTAAAGGCAAAAAAGTCCCTAACTGCATATGCATAAGAAGTAAAGATAGTATTCTTGTGCTGGTCACATAAATCATATCTAGAAAATACTGTTCTGTTGCTTGGGGGTTTCTAACTTATGAGTTCAGGAAAGAAACCTCAGACTGGAATATGCAAAGTATAATGAGAAGACATATAAGGAGTGTGAGCATGATCAGCCCAAGAGTCTGAAGGCCAAGAGCAGTGGCACTTCTGCAATGAGATTGAACCTTGTGTATCTCAGCTGTGAACGGAAACTAGAAATTCAGAAAGAAGAGCTGTGAAAACAAAATGGGTGGGGTCAGTACCATCCTGCATGCGTACAAGTAAATTTATAATCTTAAAATGAGGAAATCAGAAACAGCCTCATCGACTTTCTGCTTGTTCCTCTGCTCTCAATCTTTCCCTTACTGGGTTTCCTATCACACAGTGGAGATGTGAGGATGGATTATTATTGCTGATGGGTGCTCAGTGTGGTGGGTACGTGCACAAGTACTGCATGGAATAAAACAGATGGATGTACCACGGCTCATGTTCCAAACTGTGCAGTGTATTGCTGCAATGTTCACTCTGCTTTAGGGATTCCTGCACTTCATTTCTGCTCAGTGGGGAGTTATTCTCCCCTGGGACTTATCCTCCCCTCCCAGTCCAGAACTTGGCTGAGATCACAAACCTTCAATTTGTTACAGCAGCCAAGAGTACTGTATAAGGGATTGTTCTGCAGCAGGCGTTGTACAGCCTGCTCCGAGGCTTAGCAGAGCCATTTGCTTCACAAAGGGCTCTGAAACTCCTGTTGAGATGCACAATCAAAATGCTTTTCTTAGACTTCCTCACCCTAACAAATACAGAAAAAGGGAGTGCAATGTTCAGGACAGGCTGGATTTTAAGGAGCAGATTAAGAAGAGGAAGATTCAGAATAAGCATAGCAAAGCAACATGAGAAAGGTATTAAATTGTAAACCCAAACCAGTTTACACTTGAAATTCTAAATCTCGGCGTTGGGAGCTGTTGTCTCCGGAGAAACTGCAGTGTAACGTGAGCCTCAGATGCACTGTCAGGAGTTCCCTGCTGGCTGATGGCTACAGCACACAAAACACTGTCTGCAGCCACTGCTCAGGGACTGGAAGGAGGAATCCGGCGAGTACCGCAGTGCTCACGAGAAGTTTTTGCTATTTGTAAAAAAACAGTTTCAGGTAAATGTGAAGTAAAAAAGCCTCACATCATCTACATTTATTTTCCATAGAAGTCAATGAAATATTCGTCTATCAACACATAGGCACGTCCCCACATGGGAATTAGAGCACAAGGCAATTAGTGCTGAGTTAATGCTCGTTCATTGCAGTGCTGTTCTCTCTCTGCTCTCGCAGGCTATCCCGACCCCGAGGTGATGTGGTTCAAGGACGATCAGCCTGTCAAGGAGTCCCGTCACTTCCAGATAGATTACGACGAGGAAGGGAACTGTTCTTTGACTATTTCTGAAGTGTGTGGGGACGATGATGCCAAATACACCTGCAAAGCTGTTAACAGCCTTGGGGAAGCCACGTGCACCGCAGAGCTCCTTGTGGAAACAATGGCAGAAGGAGAGGGAGAAGGAGAAGAAGGTGAAGAGGAGGAAGAATGAAACAAGGCTAAAATAAAATATATTTAAAGACTCTCCTTATAAGGCTCAGAAAACCAAGTTATCAAAAGCACCTTGTGTGAAACGTAGGTCTTTGGGGGGTTGTTTTTTCAGCATGATCAGTTGATACCTGTTAGCTTTATGTATGGGCATTATTTCCAACCAGCAGGCTTTTTAAGTTGCTAGCATGATTGGATTGACTTTAAGCAAGCCATCAACTAAGTTGCCCAAGCTACTTTTAAAATCACATGTATGGAAACTAAGTTATATTCTGAACATCTTAAAGAAAAATACTCTATTTACTGAGCTCATTGCTCTTTGCCATCACTTTTCTCAGCCAAAACCGCAGCTAAGTTGGCTCCTCAAGATCTACTTTAAAGGAATTGTTGGCCAGACATGCAGTGAATCTCTCCAGTCCTGAGGAATAGGCTGAGCTGCATCTTCTCTAAGGGAAGGTTTGACACAGCCAGCATTGCAATTTGTATGTTGGCATGGTTCATTTCTTGTTTCCTTTAAGCAGAGTCTCACAGACCAAACTTCAAACATTTTCACTGCCTCTGACAGTGAGCTGTTAGTGCCCTTGTATTTCTGGCAAGCATTAAACATCCAGGTGGCTTCCTGAGATACTCCTGATCTTGCTTTTAGCCAGCTGATCCCACTTTGTCATCTTTCCCTTATGGAGCCTGTCACTTCAGTGCAGTTGCAGCTGCCTACTTAAGAAACAGACTGAAAACACAAAGACTGAGAATATTTTCTGTGTTTCTGGTCAGTCTGATAAAGACTTACGATTCATATATATGCTGCTGTGAAAAAACAGGTTATTGCACAATCAGTGATTTCTCTGTGCATGTCTGTGAATGGAATCCCAGGTTAGTTAAAGTTTTACTTGCATTTATTTGGCAATTGCAAAACAGATTTCAACTGATGATAAGCTGGAAACTCCCACAGATTTTTTGAGTAGCCAAAAAGATAGTAGCCTGGATTACAAACTCCTCTATTCTTAGCAATTTCCAAAGAATCTTAACCTATATAGGACCTATTTCTACCTTATGAGCTTGACTGTCTTGTTTTTGTCTTGAACCTGCACCAGTAAGGCTGTTGCGTTTTTTAAAAACGCAGAAAAAACAAAAAAAATCCAAACCCCATTTTTTTCTCAGAAATGGTTAACGCACTCAGACTTAGTAACTTTGCTTTCCTTTCACAGTATTGGCACTTTTTAATTTTTTTTTTGCTGTTCAGAGGTAATATCAGAGGCTGCAAGGTGATTATGCATAATCCAAAACCAGTGTGTCTTATATCTATGTATCATTCCAAAAGTGATTTTTTTCTTTTCCACTTTTTGTGTGCAAAGTGCAACCATTTGCATTTCAAAGGTTACCTCTTTAAAAAAAAAAAGACATTACCTTAAATCCTCACCATTAAGTAGTCAGTGTACTTTAATACAGGTGTGTACATTACCAACCTTAGGTTGTTTGATATTACCTAGTTGTGTATGTTTCATATGATTTGCTCTTCTGCATTCAAAGCTCAGCTAATGTGGGTGACACGACGGTTTGTAACTGCTTTACTCTTTGTTGCTAAGTTCAGATTGCCAGCATGTCCTTCTTTTCAATTGATAAAAACCTCTTGTTATACTAAACACAGTATTGCCACAACTCCTTATACAGAAAGGTTTTGAATCTGATTTAGAGCATACAGAGCTTTCCTCACTTTTTTTTTTTTAATGTTTTAGGCAGCGGGGTGTATTTTATACCTTAATAAAAATATGCTAATGTTCTCCCTGTTTGTTAAACCATCAGAATTGCAAAGATGAGACTGCTACGGCTGTAGTTACTCACGGTTCCTAAATAAATACTACCACAAAGCACACTCCTCGTATGCTCTATTGCAGCGTCACCGCGTCCACCTTGGCCAGGCCTCTCCTCAGGTGGCCACAGCGGAGCCTCCCCGATGTCTGTGGTGCTGCTGCCCTTCTCCTGCCCTGGCTGGGGCTGAGTGGAGGCTGCTCTGCCCCAGCGCCATCAGCTGCAGCCTGGGGCTGGCACTCGGGGCCTCGCGCTCTGCAACGTCCCCAGTGTCACCACAGGCCTCCATGGGAATGTGGATGGGGCTCCAGGGTGGCTCTGGGCTTGTTTCACAGTTGGGAACTCCCATATGGTGGGGAAACATAGAGTTCTGGAAGACTGTGGGAGGAAGAGAGAAAAAAAATCAGGGAAGACTCAATGTAGATACTGACTTACACCAATGTTTCTAAAAACTGTAAAACAGATTAGCACAAATCTGCTTGTGCTGCCTTTATTCAGACTTCTGCTGTCATGCAGCCCACATCACCATAGGCCATGCAGGACCACACAGACTCTCCTTAAAGCAAAGATTGTGCGAACACCCTGCTTGTAGCAACATGCTTCTTGAGCCTCAGCCCTTCCAAGAGCCATCTTAGCAGGTGTGCCCCACTGTCTCATGACTGTTCTGGCTTTGTTCAGTGACTGTACCTGGCTCTGTTCAGTGACTGCTGGTGTCCTACTGCAGGGAGGCACCTGCCTGAAGCAGGAAAAGCTCTGGCTCTGCTGGGCTGCCCTGCGGGCACAGCAAGGTCTGTGGGTGCACTGTGTACCAAAGCCCACAGACCCAGAATTGCTGTTCCTGCACAGATCTTCCCTTCCCTCTCCTCCTCCACTACTCCTTTTGTGTTCCACAGGCTATAACCTGCCTATTTTTCTTTTGCCCCAAGGATATTCCGAGGGGTTTACCATCTCCCTCTAGCTTCCTATTAACATCCATTCTATTCTGCAGGAAACAATGACCTCCACTTCCAAAATTATGTGATGTGCATCTGATTCAGCTCTGAGCAATTGACTGCAAGCTGTATTTGACCTTGAATTTTTTGCTTTGTTTGATGAATAGAATTCTATTTCCACTGAAGAAAGATATTTTATGTACTTGAAACCCTGTCTCATTTTGCCAGCCATGTTTAATAAAAGGCATTACCTCTTTCTATAAACTTTCCCTTACTTGTATAATGTTTGCAGAAGTAGAGTCTTGGGGTGTCATAGGGCTGAAACCCCAATAGCAGAGGTTATGCAAGACACAGGAACTGCCAGAGATGGGCCACTTAATTCTCCTTGTATTTCTTTTGTATAACATTCAGTCCTCTCAGGAGACAATGGAGAATTTGGGGCTGGCTGCTGTTTTTCACTACTTGTGTTTCTGGATTTGCAGAAACTTAATTTACTTAAAGACCAAACTGTCCAACCTCCCAAGCATCCTGTGCACATTTCTGCTTGATGAGGAGACCTTTGCTAATTGCATGCGTGGCATGCAGTCACTGGGTCCCCATTTCCCTGTGCTGACAAGGAAAGCAGCACTGGACTGCAAAGCCCTCTCCTCTGCAGTGACTGTCAGACTTAGCAAACAGAGGCCTTTTTTTTCTTTACTTGCATACATGAATAATGAATGATTTGTTTTTCTAAAATTTGTTACATTTATTGAAATATTGCACCAAAGCATAGCTGTTTGAAAATTGAGTTCTCATAAATCATCTTGCCTTTTGAGCCCTATTGTCTGCAAGAGATATGCACATGAATTTATAAGCCACAAAAATACTCAGATGGAAGCAGAATTTTCTGAGATGGGGAGTGAGGCTTATGCTGTTATTCTGCACTGCTCATAAAGGGACTGTACCACGACATGCATGGGAAATAAACTGAGAAATGTTTATGGGAATGGGGAAGTAACTCCATAACGTGTTTACAATTTCTGTAGGGGAGAAAAAAATTAAAATTCTTCTGTTGTGGCTGTTCAGAAAGGCAGATCTGTTTGTTGCTGGGAAAGTAATGCTTTCCATGCTTTTGCTCTTGTAGGGAGCTTTAGCAGGAAATGAGTTACAACTTCTCATTCACACAGCATCACAGCATTGTAGGGTGGGAAGAGGCTCTGGAGATTATCCAGTCCAATCCCCTGCCCAGGCAGGGTCACCAGAGCAGGTGACACAGGGACGTGTCTGGCTGGGTTTGGAATGTCTCCAGAGAGGGAAACTCCAGGACTGCGCTGGGCAGCCTGTTCCAGTGCTCTGCCACCCTCACTGTAAAGCAGCTTTTCCTCAAGTTGAGGCGAAACCTCTTGTGTGAGTTTATGGCCATTGCTCCCTGTTCTGTGGCTGGGCACACTGAAAAGCCTGGCAGCATCCTCTTGGCACCTGCCTTTGAGATGTTTGTATGTATTAATGGAGATCGCCTCTCCTCTGAATTACATTATAAAACCGATGAAAACCTACGATATATTCCAGAAATAAGGCCGTTAACGTCTCTAGGGACACGGCACACCTATTTCTGCCAGCAGAGGGGCGTTTAGAACCAGCCCTGAAAACCGAGCGCTCAGGGCGCTGATCCCCGGCCGGGCCCCGCTGCCTGCACCGCGGTACCGCGGCCGCTCCCGGGCCGGGCCGGCCCCGCGGTGTGAGGGGCGCGGGCGCTGCCGCGGCTGCGCGGAGCCGTCCCCGCCCGGCGCGAGGGAAGTCCCGCCCCGCGCCCGCCGAGCGCCGGCAGCGGGCGGGGCGCGGGAGCCGCGAGATGGCGGCGGCCGGGAGCGGCGGGAGCCGGGCGGACAACGGCTACGGCGGGCAGCAGGCGCGGCGCAGGAAGGGCCCGGGCGCGCTGGCCACGGGCTACCTCGTTATTTACAACGTGGTGATGACGGCGGGGTAAGGACCGGCCGGGGCCGCTTGCGGGGCTCCCCGGCCGGGGCCGCCGCCGGGGCGCGGGGCTGCGCTCGGCCGGGCTGCGGCCGCGGGTGGGTCCGGCGGGGCAGCGAGGGCAGGGCAGGGAGCGGGGCCGGGCCGAGAGCAGCGGCCTCTCCCGCCGCCGCCGTGGCCGCGCTCCCGTCGGTCCCGAGCCCATGCGCTGCACCGCACGGGGCCGGGTCTGTGCCCCCCGCGCTGTCAGCGGCCCTGCCTCGCACTTCGGGTCAGGCTCAGGCGCACGGCCGAGCCCTCGCTCGCCGCTCCTCGTGCTGGAGAGCGGCTCCTGCGCGTCCCGGCTCTCGCCGTGCTCTGTGACCGTAACCCCGGCTGGGTGCCCGGGGTCCCTCAGCCTGTCCCGGCCCAGGTGAGCCCTCAGCGCTGCCCGCCCCGCCCCGCCTGTCCGGCTGCCCGTCGGAGCGGGCTGTGCACAGCACGGTGTGGGTTCCCTGAGAGCTGCCCGGCTCTAGCATTGACACGTTCATTGCTCTGCAGCAGCTCTCACATCCAGCTGGCCGTAGGTTCCTCACATCACCATGTCTGTGGTGTAGAGTCCAGCAGGGTTCACTAGAGGTGACCCTAAATACAGGGAATAAGTCCACAGCAGTAGTTAAAGGCAAAGATCTTGAGCCCTGCAGGATTTCTCCATAGACCCTTCAGCTGCTCTGTAATTTGAGGTTGGAAGTTGCTTTTGGGATGTGTCAGCTCCTGGACCAGCTTGGTGCTCTGCCCTTGCCCTGCATGGTGTACTGCAGACTGGAGCAAGTTGGTGCTTGTTCAGGTGTTCTTAGATACAAAACTAAAAATAGTGACAACTGGGGACTCTCAAGAGAAAGGAGACTTTTTTTTCTTTTTTTTTTTTTTTAATTAATTTGTGGCTGTCGCATCTCATTAGAATCCAGATAAAAATAAAACCATCTTTTGAAAGATTGAGGATATTTGGGTGGGAGAAGAAAAGAGCCTTTAAAATGGATCCCAAATAGTGGTGTTTTCCATAGTGGAATAAACCCTGGCGGGTGAGGAGTTGAGCAGAAAGAGTAGTGTCATGTTTGGGGGGAAGGTTAGTGTAGAATTAATATAAATACAATTCACTTCAATCAGGCAGTTGGACATGAAGATTCTAGGCTTTGCTGGTGGCAGCTGATCCTATTTCAGCTTACAAGATATTTCCACTTGTGTGGGTCAGAGGTAGGGGAGCTGGCAGAGCTCGGTTTTGTGAGGTGCTTGGTACACCCGTTACCCAACAGCTGTGTTACTGTGAGGTGTTACTGAGCTGGTTGATGGCTCCATAGAATATTTGCAGGGTATTTCACTCAGAGGGCAAGGATAATTACCCACCAGTTTGCTTTAAGTAATCTGTTGTTTCAGAAATAATTGCATGAGTAATACAACACGTTGCAGGCAGTCAGGAGAGCTTTTTAGTTTTGTTGTGGTGTCCCTGCACAATGTTAAGAAGTTCGCCTCTGAACTCCTCTAAGAAATAAAAGCATTTCCTTGCTTATTTTGCTGCTCATATGCAATTCACTTGTGTTTATAAAAGATATAAAAAACCTGAGAGAGAAGCTGTTGTATAAGCGGAAAGTTTTCTTTGTGGTCATGAACTTTCTGTCATGGCATGTGAGCTCCTGAGCATGGGAAATTTCTATTTCTTCAAGAAAGAAGAACAAATAAAAAAAATTGAGTGCTGGAAGCTCAGAAATAAATAGCATAAACCTCTATTTAGCTTTCTGTTGGCATATAAATCTTGATCACAGTGTTGCCCATTTTCTTGATTTACATCAAATCTCTTAGAAAGTTCCACTCTTGGGTGGGATGTGATTTATAGTGCTTTAACATGAGCTGCTTTTTTCTGGAGAGGGCTGTGATTAAATGATTTCTGCAATTTGGGGAGTTACCATATGAGTTCTGTGATCATGGTCATATCTCTGTGTTGTCTCTCACTTTTATTTCGTGGTAGGTCACCGAGGGCTCTCATTGATAATTCCTCTTCAAATGGATGAGGAGGCTGCACTTCCCCTGGACACTGCTGAACTTCCACAATATACAGGATTGAGTTTAGGAAAAAAAGCTCAGTTTGTTTCTTATTATTGTGAAGCCTTTTAAAAAGGTAGTTTTTCTGGAGTTGGTTGACAGAAGCTCAGTTGTTCAGATGAAAAGATGGAAAGATTGATACACAACTGGTGGCACTGATTATTTACTGACCCCCTGTCAGTCAGAGTGCTCAGACTTAGTTTCTCCAACTGCACTGCCTTGGAAAGAGACTTGTGAAAAGAAAAAACCAAAACATTCAAGGTACCCAGGTGTTGAACTGATACTCTTACAGCACATGGGATTTTTTGGAAGTGGTTTGTTTGGTTTGATTTACAAAAGGCTTATAAACTAAAGCACACAACAACATTGTTGTGCAGTAAATAGGAACTAAAGTAAATGTTTTAAAAGCATAGTTGCCTTAAGTATTAACTGTTTAAAATAGATCAAGTGACAGTTGAAAAATGTCAGCATAGCTACTGCATTTACTTTGCATTTATCTTGGCTTAGCTAAAGAAAACACAGCTTACTCCAAAAATAATAGATCTTATTTCTAGTTTCATGCTGTAGTGCACGTAGTGTATGGATTCCTACATAAAAAACATACAGTGGTTTTTACAAGAGCAAAAACAGTACAAAAAGCATGGGTACCTGTGGATCTCTGACTGGAGCTGCATGCACTTCCTATCTGGTTCATGTTTTGGGTGGGGTTTTTGTTTTTTTTTAGAAATGGGACAATCATGGTCCAGCAGGGGATAACCAGGACTGCAGTTGGTTCTCAGCTGTATTGCTCAGGTTTTACTGCCCATGGTTCACAGCCTGAAGCTGCAGAAAGCTCTGCATCTTGCTCCTCTTGTGTTCAGGCAGACTTTCCCCATCACAGACTGAAGCTGTGTAGTCATGCCTGGCCTGGCATGGGGAGCTCATTTCTGGAGGCAGAGATGCAGCATGGAAATGATTTTTCCTAAAAACTGTGCTTGACCAAAATCACTGGATAGTGCTGGGTGGGGAGATGGGGCATGCTGTTAGAGCTGAGTGTAAATGTTAGGTAAGCTGCTTTGAAAGGTGATTATGTTTCTTATTTTTAGTCAAGTGCTGTAACTGACCAGTACTTCTGGGTATAAGTAGCTGGTGGTGGTATAAACAATGAATTTAAAAAGGATTTCACTCAACCAGGTCCATGGTAATGTAATAGCTTTTGAATGTGCAAGGGTTTGTATTAATCAGTGTTGCTCAAAGAGTGTTCTGGGTTATGAGTTTCATTGTCCATGTCTTCCCTGAGTGCTTGTTGAGAGTCAAAGTACACTTCTCCCTTTCAGGTGCACTCACTGCATAGCTCTGCTGTATTCTCTTGCATAAACGTTACAGAACCTCAGTAAACTTTGCATAAGAAAATGCCTTTTTATGACCTGTGAGAGAGACAAGGGAGTTCACCTAAGGACCTGAGCACAAAGCTTGTCTATCAAGTCTGACCAAATTAAAGTAGAAAAACTCTGTGTGTTCAGTATCCATTTTTCTTATTCTGGATTAATCAAAGAATGGTAATTGTCCAGTTTGGAGTTTACAGACAGGGTAGCAGTAATTTAATGAAGTGTAACTCCAGGTGCAGTTCAGTGTGTAGGTCAAAGAAATGAGCTTTCATGAGACAGTGGTGCCTTTTGCTGCCCTTCTAAACTTCTTGCCAAGTTCCATTTTCAGCTGATTTTCCTTGGTTTCACCTTCTCCTGTTCCATTTTGTCTAGTCCTAGAGGGTGAAGAACTATTTAAGAATCACAGAAGCAGGACAGGGATACTGAAAGCTTCAGCACAAACCAGGCTCAGCTTTCAATTTCGTATGGATTCATGCTGTGATCTGTATCAAATGCTTTTTGAAGGCTAGGAAATGGAATGGAAAGCACAGTCCTGCTGGAGTCAGTGATCTGGCACGAGGGTGGGGCAGAGCAAAAGGCTGGAGCTCCTCTGGGAGCTGTGGGATTCACCTGTGTGTGCTCAGGTGAGAATGGTTGGCAGGCACAGCCAAGAGCTGGCATCTTGTGCAACTGCAGAAATTGCTCAATTCAGCAGTTTCTCAACAAACGTGGAAGATCAGGAAAAACAGAGAAACTTGACGGATGAGAAGAGCACAGTGTCAGCCTGCTCTGATTCCTGTCCTAAAGAAGCAGCAGTTGGTGTTACAGGGGACAATCACTAATACTGTGGTGCTTACTGGTTTATTCTGCACTGATGTCCAAATACAAAATGAACCTGATTTATTCCTTGTAAACAGCAATCACTTGGCACATGTTTGTCTTTTGGTTTCACAAGATGGCTTTAACTGAAATAACTTGTCACTCTGTAGAAAGGGAGGGCTTGTTTCTCTTTCCCATTTATCTTCCCCACTCCCCGTGCTTTTCTTTGGTGCTTGTCTTCCAGAAGTTAAGGTAGAAAGTAATTAGCTTTCTTCCAATTCTGCTAACAGATTTTGTTACAAACACAAACTTGGATGCCAGAGTTACTTATTGTTGAAAAATCTGAACTTCACTACGTGTTTCAAACAATTGTTACATTTGGGATAATATGTGCACATACTCTGCAATATCCAAGCTAATGTGGTACTTGTAAGATTCTAATCTGCTGCAAATAAAGGGAATTTCTTCATCATCCCTGTTACAAAACCACAGCTACATATTTTTCCAGAGGGTGAAAACCATTGTGTAGTCAGTGGGCTTGCTACATGTCTACACATTGAGGTGAGCTGTTAGCAATGACACTTGGTTATTTACACAAGGAGTTTGGAGGGAGATGGAGGTAAAACTGGGTGGCACTCAGAGTAATTGAGTGTTAGACAGCCAGGATGAGCCTGTCAGTGAAAGGTTTGGGGGCCCCTGTTAAGGATTGTTCTTGACCAAGCAGCCCCTTCTCTCCATATAGCCAAAAGCAATTGGAAACTAAAGCTCACTGTAGATGCTATTTTCAAATGGAAGGTGTTGGACTTTGGCTGGGGTTGACCACTCACCTTGGGTTTGTGGCTTGGCAAAGACTTGACTGAAGAATTTCTCCTGCTGGGTGCAAGCACCAGCTCTGGACAGCTGTGGTAATCAGTGGAAGCTTCATCAGCCAGGATGAAAATTTTTTAGGTTTGTTGAAGTTACCTGAAGGGAAGATGAGCAGGGTTAACAGGTCACATTGTTCACATACAGTTGCAGTTACATGGGCATGGCTTACATAGGCTCAGATATATTTGTTGGTTAAAAAGGAAAACTGCAGTGGGAATGGCCATGCTGTCTTCAAGCCTTTAGCAGGCTCAGTTTCCTTGAAGTTATTCATCTATAACCATTTCTTATATAATATATGCTCCCAGCTAAGCTGGATCACCTCTCATAGAGTCCAGGGGTTTACTTTGAACTGAACTGTTAAAATCCATTCCTTCTGCATCTTGTTTATGTCATACTGCTCTAAGCTGGTAATAGGTCTCTGACTAGCTGTCAGGGGTTTTCTGCCTAAACTGAAACAATGTGATGCCAATCTGCCATGAATACATTCCATAACTAATTAAACAGAGTTCACTGAAAACTAAATTGAGACATTAGAGAAATTGCTTCCATGGTGGTGCTGAAAAATGCTTTTAAAATGTATCATCTTTCACTTGGGTAAATTTGTAGAAAATGCAACTATTTGACATTTCCCGTTTTGCAGAGTTAGTGTATTTCAGGACAGTTCTGCCTGTTGCTTCCTCAAGTATTGAAAGAGGGATTAAAGATTTATTTTTATTTATGCTTTGCTCAGTGTCTCCTTTTTTCTGTCTTTCAGGTGGCTCGTTATTGCAGTCGGTCTAGTTCGGGCATATCTGGCTAAAGGCAGCTACCACAGCCTTTACTATTCAATAGAAAAGCCCCTGAAATTCTTCCAAACTGGAGCTTTGCTTGAGGTAGGTGTAGTCCTATTCCCTGGCCTTACTAATATTTGCATGAATGTGTTGTATTTCTTACATTTACTTTAATTCTACTGAAGAGCTCACACAAAAGCTGAGTTTTCCTTTTAGCAAGAGGGAGTTTTACTGTCTGCTATTTAGCTTGGGCAGCAGAGCTAAATATTAATCATTGAAGTGCAAATACTGAATCTTAAGCACTTGTAACAGAACTAAATATGTGTCTGAATTGCTTAATTTGAAATGTTAGTGATTTGAATTTTTCTTTTTGTTCTAGATTCTGCACTGTGCACTTGGTAAGCTTGCAAATTTTCTGTTTACTATTTTTTTAATAGAAGACTATACTTTTAGCAATATATTAGCAAGAAAAATGTTATAGTCTGTGAATTGCTGAATTTACTTCTTGCATAACTTACTAATTTTTGTTTCAAATACATTCCAGTTTTTAACTCCCTAATTTGAGAAGTCACAAAACAATTAAACAGTGCTTTAGCTCCTATTTGAATGTTCACAAGCCACTACTTAAAGATTGGTGTTGAGGTTCCTGAAGCTGCAACTACAAACTTGCTGGTTTTCATCATTGTCCAGACAGCCACATAATGGAGAAGTTATGGGATTGTAGGTTCATAGTGAGTTCTGGGGGATGCTTCAATAACCAAGTGAGGTGTTGGGAGAGCTGGTGCTAGGAATGTGTCAGCAGAGGGCAGTCTGGTTCTGTAGTTAATGAAGTAGTTCTGACCCTCCTGAATCATCCAGCTGCTCTGAAAATGTCTTAAGAAGGCATTTCATAAACTGTGCACAGATCACCCCAGGAAAGGAATGATCATGTACACCTCAAATTAATGTAAAGGCTTCTCAGAGTAAACTGTGTGTAGCATCTATTTGCCTGTGCTGCCAAGGCACTCCTTCCAATGCTGTTTAATTTTACCAAATCTCAATTACTGTTTTTTACCAGAATAAACCATTCGTTTAAAAAAATTTTGTAAAAAATTAATATTAAAATATGCCATTTTAAAGTTCTTATTTAACAAGTGGCAAGAAGCAGAAGTTAAATCTGGGAACACTAGAGCAGAAAAAATGCTGGTTTTATCATCCTAAATCCATAATGCTTTGCTGTTTTCTCAGTTGATTTGAAGTGTGGATCCATTTAGCCCATGTGATCCTTAGTAACACAATTTAATGTTAGAGAGAGCCATTAGGAGAAAGTGGCAACATTTTCTGCTGTTTTTATTCTTTTTGCTTTCCCTAACAAAACTCTTTTGCAAAAGACTGGTTTTCTTCTAAGTGGCTGTGGATTATATTTTTTTCTGTTAATGGAAGTGTTTGTCAGCTAAATAAAGTGAGAGGGGTTTGCACAGCTGGATGCACTGCTGCTGTCTGCTGCAGTCCCACTGACTGTAGCACAAGTTCCTATGCAAGGAGAAACAGGAAATTTGCAGATTCCTTTGCCCCTGCTGAACTAATTGCTCTAACTAGAGCTGTAATTCTCTGTCAATAGAAAAGCTTATGTGTGACAGATGGCTGTGTGTATCAGCATAACTTTTCTCTCCACATCTTTTCAGTAGAATCTGAAATGTTAGCATCTGTGAGGCAAGTCCTTCAAAATACAAGGATTGATAGGGGAGTGTCTCTGTGAAGCACGGTTGAGAGCAGGACTTTGACATATAGCAAAGATTTAAAAAATGCAGAGCTGGAAAGGAGGTAACATGTAGCCCAGAGACCAAGACAGTGGGATAAAACTGAAGAGAACTATGTCTGTAGGATTTTCCTTTTCCCTCTCAAAGAAGCCAAAACATATAAATGAAAATAATTCAACTTAAACTTGGTTTTGGCTTTTCTTACTCTCTCTTCCTATTTCATTTTCTCTTTGGTCCCTGCATCTCTCTGAGGCTTTTGTGTTGCTTGTGGTTTGCATTAGCTCTACAAGCACTTTTTACTGTCTCTTAGGAGCTACACCTGCTCTTTATCATTTCACTATTAGAAGAAAATAAAACTTTGAGATGCAAAGTTTAGAAATTGTGTAATCTTACAGTCTAAAACTATTCCTGCTCTGACAGACCTGGCTGTGTAGGGTCCTTTTACTGACAGGTCAGTTGGAACTTGCTGGAAGAACCAGTGATATCTGCTTGCTTGAGAAAATCTTCAAATTACCTCTGTACCTGTCAGTGCATCAGCTGTTCCCTGGGGTTTTTCTTGTGGGGTTGGCTTTTTTGGTTGTTTTTTTTTTGGTTTAAGGGTTTTTCTGAGTTACATTTCCAGGAAGGAGCTACAAACTTTTCATCTATCGAAATATGGGCTAGATCAGTGTTTCTGAAAAAGACTTATAATTTTTGATGGCTCTTTTTTTTACAGAGTATACAGTGCAAAGCATATTTATTGTCTTTACTTTTTAAATCACAGTAATGAAGAGTATCTTGGATATTTTAATCAAACAGGATTATTTGAAATTCTGTATCCCAGAAGCTGTTTGATTGGAATTATCTGATTGAGCTGTTCTGTGTATTGAGGAATGTGCTGTGATTGCAATGAGATCAATTACATTTGTTTGCATTTTGATGCAGAAAGCCTTGTGAGGGGATTGCACTGCATTATACTGTATAAACATACTGAAGGACTGACTTCAGATTTTCTAATTAAAAAAAATTATATGCGTTCCTTCCAGAAATTTCAAATAACTGGACTTTGGTTTAGCTGTGTTTTATTTCCCCACCCCTACCCCTGCCTTGTTAATCAGGCATATTTACTAATTGCAAAATATCTTCCAGGCATTGTCCCCTCTTCTGTTGTTCTGACTGCTTTCCAAGTGATGTCAAGGGTTTTCCTGACATGGGCAGTAACACATAGTGTAAAAGAGGTAAGTCAAGATGCAAATTGATAGAAAAGCTATTGATCCATGCTGAAAAGCAAGTGTTGATTGCTGTCTTATTGTCCTTAAAATGTCTTCTGTTTGTATCCCACCATGGGAAATTGTTCATATGAATTTCTGTGGATCAAAAGAAATAAAAATAGGTCTGATGTCATCTTTTGTTGACAGTCAAACAGAGCGAGGTCTGATTGTGTCCCTGTGAGACATCTGGCTCCTGGATAGATTCTGCAGTCCTTACTGACAGTCAAAAGCTTCCAGTGTGTAATACAGAACACAGAATTTGGTACAGCCTTCTAGTGTTCATCTCACTAGTGCCATCATTAAAAGCAAAATCTCATTGCCCTCCTGCATATGCAGTTCCTGTGAAACTCCTGAAACTCCCCCTTAGTTGTTTGTGCACAGCACTGCTCCGTGCTCTCCATTGTCACTCTCCAGGATAATCTTTCCTCTGTCCTTCATTCAATTTTCTTACATTCAAATGTAGGTAAATTTTGGGGGCTGAGTGTTTTTTCTCACTGCTCACCACACCAAACAGTGCTGTACTTTAGGCAGATCTCTTTAGAATCTTTTGGAAGCCCTGTTTTTTGAAGATTATTCCTGACAGCTGTTTGAAAATCTAGACATGCTTTAATTGGTACAGGTTATAGTGACTGACTCATGTCATCTGAATCCTTGTAGCAGCCCAAATATGCTGCATCTCTGCTGTAGTCAACTAATTTTACTGCTTTTCTTCCCATTAAAGAAAGAAATTAGTCTTGATACCAGTGTCAGCATGGGTGCCTGAAATAAGTGACAGTCATTTTATGCATAAGATTATTTGTGACTTGAATGGAGAATGTCATAAGGAACTTGTGTTATTACAGACTTTTGAGAGAAGCTGCTTTCTCTTCCTTCCTCCAAACCTGCTCTCAGAGCATCCATGCACATGTGGAGTACCATAAGTCACTGTAGTTCCCAGCAATTATCAGTCCTTTCTGGTATTGTGATGCTTGTTCACGTGAAGCTTTAGTTTCATGCTACTTAAAGTGGAGGAATGTTATTTTTCTTAATGAACATAAAACCTTGGACTTCCCTATTGGTGCACATTAATGTACTCTGGTCTCTGTTTAACTCACCAGAAATAAATACTAGGTTTTGATTAAAAAAAAAAATCCATAATCTCAAGATGTTAGATGTTATATATATTTTTAAAATGCTTACGATAAATACTTTTGGAGTTTTGCTTGTTATCTATATGATTTTGGGATATCTGATGCTTCATTAAAAACAGTGATAATGTGTTTTTATGAATTGTCTCCTGGTTTTGAAGTAACCCAAACATTAAAGGTTACATTGGAAGGATTAGAATTATTCTATGTGTTGTCTGTTAGACATCAAAGAAAAACCTGTAATGCAATTGTGGGTTAGATTTTTTTGAAGCTTATGCCCACATTCTCACCAGAGAAAATTGACAAAATGGGAGCAATGAGTATTACCAAATATTTGACTTTTAACAAGGATTCTTTCAACAATATTCCATGCAGATTTTTTTCCCCCACACTTGTGTGGTCTTCTGGTTAAAGTCTTGCAAGAGACTGTATTATGTGTTACTTTTTTAATGTCTTAGTAAGTGGGTATGAGAATGGCTTGGATGAGGAGCCCTGTGATGAATTTCTGACCTGTGACTTAGAGCAAATAAATCAAATAAGAGGCTGTGTTCTGCTCCCTCCCTTTGCCCCAACCAGGGAGCTGCAGGCTCACCTGGGGAGATGTTTTGCAAGTGTCACAAGTGTTCTACTTTCTCTAAAGGGCTGGCTGCACAAGTGAGCTCCATGGTGAAGGCCAGGATTAAATTCTCACACAGCTTTGTGGAACTTGTAAGCGATGCAGTTGCATGATGAGGTCCTTGTAAAACAAACTGCAGTTTTCCTCTTTAACTTTTTGAATGAGACTTGTTCAGTATCTTGCTTTTCCAGACTGTTTTCATATATAATACAGCTAAAAGAAGAAATGTGTATTGCATCCCTCCTTCTGTCAGGATACACTTTTGGAAATGTGCTGTGATTTAAAGCATGCTTCTTGCCACTAACATGTTTGTGCTTTTTGTGGACTTCAGTGCTGCTGTGTTGTTAAACTCAATATGAAGTTTTTCACAATAAATGTTAAAGCATGGCAATGTTAAAGCACTGCACCCTGAGATTCTCCTCACCTGCACTGTGGGAGCAGTTGTTGGTGTTGTGGAGGAGGGCCTGGCACATCATCAGTGCTGGCCATTATGTCAGAAAGGAACCAGTCCAGTGAATTTTACTGTTTCCCCTGCAAAGCAGGGCAGAGAACAAACAGCCTGGTGTGAAGGGCAGGGAGAGTGTAGGCATGGGAGAACAGAAAGTGCCCTTCAGCTCAAAAGATGTCTTTTGGAATTTGTGTGAGCAGTGAGATCATCTGGTGACATCATGGCAGGCCTTCGTGGAGTTCCATTCTGATAATTCTGCACCCAGTTCGGATGGGTAATTAAAAAATGGTGTCAGCAAGCATATATTGCTTATCCCATTGGGCTCAGTTACTGATGGGTTGCAAATAAGTAATTTATATTTAGAGGAACTTTTGTAGAACACACAGGCAAGAGATGCTGTGAAAACAACATTTAAAGCATGTAGAATTGGTAATTGGGACTCTGGTACCTGCAGTGGGGAATTGATATCTTCAATCAGTAGTAAAGCATACTTACTTAAAAGAGGGAAGAACATCTTAACTTATGCTATTTAGGACTAAGTTGTTGTAAAAAGTCCATGATGGAAGGGTCAGAAGTCTGAATGGCTGAGTACAGTTGAAAAACCTGACTCATCATTGCTTTACATCTATGTAAAATTAAAGCATACAACACAATAGTCTGTCAGGCCCCTTGTGCCTACTGTGAAGTTTCCTTTTTTTTTCCCCTGAATTTTATGTTTTATTTTTTAATTACTGCACCAGAGAACCAGCTCTTTGGAGAGAGACATGCTGTTCCAATATTTTCCATCATTACACTTGCATAGTGCTGCTGGTTTTGCTCTTCTGCATTGGATTGCTTAATTATGTGTTTAGCTGAAATTTTCTGCAAATTTGTCAAACTGTTTCTCTTAATGTAGAGAAATTTCCCTTTCCAGTCTTAAGGAGAACATTAAAAACCTCTCAGGCTTTATTTTGTCAACTCCCAGTTCTCATCTTTGCATCTTAAAAGACAGTGGTTTCTTTTATATTTTAGCAAACATTGTTGGCTATTCACAGTATTTAAGAAAAGCTGAAATATATCCAGGACCTCCTTGATGATATGTTGGCTTGAAACACATGCCAGAAATTATGCCTGTTGTTTGATTGACCCCTATTAAAAGAGTTGGATAAATAAGGTGTAAATAAAGTTTTGACTTGTGTCTAAGACTGGCATGAAGAAAGTAGTGGAAGAAGAATTGAATTCTCAGGGAGCATTGGCCTTAGTGGTTATTGTGTGTTTGGCCTGTCTTCAGCCTGGAGGAGGAATGATGCAAATGCAGCATTAGCAGTGGCTACAAGAGTAAGACTCCTGAAAAACTGTTTTTCCTTAGGTAGGGACACAAGCTATGAAGGCACAATCAGTGATTCTATAAGTGACCTAACAGGGTTTCACAATGGGATGAACTGTTTTAATAACTTAAATACAAAGGAGAGGGGGAGACCAGACCTTGGAGGCGTGTTAGAGATGCCATGTGCTAGAACTGGACTGTAACTGCTGTAATTTCCACTTCCATGGAAGTGATTCACTGGTAGTGCCCCAGTTTCTTGTCCTTGCTCATATCCTTGGGTGCTACTTCAAGCCCCAAACTCTTGGGTTTTGACTTTTCCCATTTCCTTAGCTAGGGAAAGAAGTGGGATTTAAAGAGCAGGTTGAAGCCTGGACCTCACAGGTTTAGGTGAACTCATCACTAAGCTGCTACTCCTGAGCTGGCCAGAAGATGCAGCTCTGGAGTGCTTGTCAAGCACATTCCTCCTCAGGAGCAGCAGCATCTGCTCACTTTTCCCTGCTGAGAACTAAGAACTTGTAAAGCAGACCTCAAACAGGATTAGGATCCTGCAGCAATGTCTAAAAATAGATTGGGTCTCTTCTCTGCAAATCTTCAAATAATTTTTGGATTTTGCTCTTACATTATGATGTAAGGGAGATTAATATATAAACAAATTGTCAGAACGTGGGAAAAGAATAAGATGCTTTTGCTGCAAAATGCAGTGAAAGTGACCTGAAATATTACACGCTGCAGAACGTAGATTTACAGCACAATACAGATTAGCAGCAGCTCTGCATTCCAGGATAGCTCAAGATTTCTGTATAAATTTTTCTGGGTTTTGCAGTCTGTAACAAAGTTTTTTCTGGGTAATTCCCTTGGAAAAATTTCCCTTTTTTTTACCCAAGAGTGTATGATCAGTCCCCTCCTATTAAGAAGATTCTGATTGTCCACATATACACACACACATATATGTAAATATATATACGTGTGTGTGTATATATCTATATATATTCTTCATCCTTTTTTTTCTGTTGGTTTTTATTTTGTCCAAGATGAATAGAGTGCACCACCCACATCTCCTGACTTCCTTTCCCTTTTTTCAAGAGTTGGAAGAAAAGAGAAAATATGGGCCCATGTGGTTGGACTGTTTATTCCCACTGTCCACTGAATTTGGGCTCAAGGTGCTTTTACAGCTGGGAATTGTGTTGAAGAGTAGAGGGAGAAGGCTGAATTAAAATCATGTCTGGTCCCTCAAGAGTTTGTTCTGTGGGTTTGTGAGCCCACATATACTTGAGATCCATCAGGAACTTGAACTTTATAATGATGCTCCATAATCTAACCTTATAAATATCAGAGATAAAGGCAGTTTATTACAGAATGTTTTGGGCTTAAAGGGACCCACAAGGATCACTGAGTCAGCTCCTAAATGATCCCATGCAGAGATCAAGCCCACAAGCTTGGCATTATTAGCACCATGCTCAGAGCAGCTGATCTCAGGGTTAAAATGTGGAGTTGCAGCGGCTTCACTGATGTGTGAGTGACATAAAAGCTCCAAGAGGTGTAAAGCAGTGAAACGTGATACTGCCTTCAGTGTAACATTAGAGGAACTGTGCTAGTTACAATAAGCAGAAAATGGAGCAAGGAACAGTGAATCAGGTGCCTGTCAAGCTTACCTGAGGTGAGACAATCTGAGCATGGTTCTTCTCTCCTGCCAGCCTGAGATCTGGTGTTAGCTGTTCTGCTACTGCTCAAAAGTAGCACCCAGTTTCTGACCAGAAAAGGAAAACAGTGCTTCTGCTCAGAAGGACCATGAGCTAGTATCAGAATATTAAGTGTATACCAAGTATCAGGTGTTAGACCATTCTTTCTGCACTAGGAGACAGTCATAGGACTGAAATAGGAGCTGATACTTTATAGGAATGGGGAGAGTTAAGAATTATATTCAGCATTTCAGGGCTTTCTTGTACCAGTTTACCTTGCACAGAGTATGAGAGCTGAACTTACCTGATCATGAAGCAGAGCTATTCTTAAGCAACTAGAAAAATACAGAGCATGATAAGAAGGGTTTTTACTGTTGTTACTAATGTTGCTTTTAAGCTCATTCTTGGAGTCTGTTCTCTAAAATGATGCAGGAATTGATTTCTGTGAGGTTTCCTTGGGTCTGGTGAATAACTGGGAATGGTCAAGCTCATACAAATCCTTTTCTCTGTTCTCACAGGTACAAAGTGAAGACAGTGTCCTCTTGTTTGTAGTGGCCTGGACAATCACCGAGATCATCCGTTACTCTTTTTACACCTTTAGCTTGTTAAACCATCTCCCTTATCTCATCAAATGGGCCAGGTCGGTGGCATGGTAAAAGTTACAGCCTTAAAGCACTGATCTGACAGGGATATTTATCTTGTAAAGTACTTGCAGTGCAAAAAATTAGATTCTGCCTTCAGGTAATTGCCCAGTTTGTGAACGTGGCTGCCTAGCTTCTTTCCAGCAGATTTTTGGGTTACAAAGATTTATTACATTGCAAGCTGAAAGAGGCATTTGTCTGAACTCATTTTCAAAAGAATTATTTGTCAGAAACTGATATGTAACAGTAGGGGATGGCAGTAAGTAAACTGACATTTTGCAGTAGTTCTTGAATGCAGTGGTTGTCATTGAAATAATATTTAAGCTCATTGATTAACATCAACTATATTTGACCCCGTTTTAAGTAGTAAAATTACTTCTACCAAAGAGTTCAGAAATCAAATTAACAAAGTGTGTATGTATGGAGAATAGCTTTAAGGATAATTTGTAGATTGTCATATAAAATCTTTAAGTGTTTCCAAATGATTGCTGATCTGAATACTCACCTTGCAATAGTGCTCATACCTTGCCATGCTCTAATCAAATAAGATCTAAGAAAAATAAATACTGAGTGGAGAATTCAAAATTTGAATATCTCTAATATCATATAACAAATATTTTGTCAGAGTTTGTCATAACTTTTAATTCTTTCTGTGTTTCATTCTAGGTACACTTTGTTTATAGTATTGTATCCAATGGGAGTCTCAGGTGAATTACTCACAATATATGCTGCATTACCCTTCGTCAGGCAGTCTGGCTTATATTCCATTAGTTTACCTAACAAGTACAATTTTTCATTTGACTACTACACATTCCTGATCCTGGTCATGATCTCTTACATTCCAAGTAAGTATGAGTTTGTTAGGTTTCTTAGTATTAACAGCTGTACTGGGAAAAACAAACAATTGTGGGATTAGCATACATAGGAGTAACCAATTTAGCCTGCTGATGACCTTGTTTAATTTTTGCATGGTTCCCAAAGGTTTCTCATGGAAATTTCAGCTTTTGCTGTTTGTGTATGTATGTTTTCCACCCCCTCCTTTGTTGGTTTGCAAACATGCTGTTTACCATAGATTTAGAAATAAAAAGAGAAAAAGCTCTGGATAGACAGAGATGAAAGAGGCACTGATGTGTATAAAATGCCTTAGAGCCTGAAAAAGTGACAGTAGAATTACAAAAAATCAAACAAATCTGGAAATTTTTCTGCCCTGCAGTCTGTTTTCTTTGTATTGTGTGCATGCAGTTATGGCAACTTTTGTCATGTGCTTCCACTTTTAGAGTTAAATAAAGCATTTTGCATTTTATTAAAAATGTGATTTCTCTAGCAGAAAAATTAATAGTACCTGAAGCCTAAGAACAATATCAATTCATCTCTTTAGAGTGTAAAGGCAATAGATAATTTAAGCAAAAAGTGGATTAGCACATCCTGTAATAGAGAATTGGTGACCTTGACCATGTACTGTGCATCTTGCAGGCCTCTCCTGACACTTTATTGACTTGGGTGTGTTTTCTCCTCAGTCTTCCCTCAGCTCTATTTCCACATGCTGCATCAGAGGCGGAAGGTTCTCTCCCACACTGAGGAACATAAGAAGCCGGAGTAATTCCAACTCTTTTTCAGAACTTTTCAAACATCAAAATGCTGCAGTTTTTCAATACCCAGCACATTTGTAAAGAGTATACCAAGATAAGTCAGAGGTAAAAGACCAGTAATTTAGCAAGAATAACTAATAAATCTGATTTCAGTGAAATTCCAGGATGTCAAACATTGAAATAATTTCAGCTTGCAGTGCTTCGGAAAACTTAAACTTTATATGGCTTGGCAGTTAACCTTTTCCTTAAATGATGTGCTAAATGGTTTTCATTTATTACTAAATGCCTGAAGGTTGCAGTATGAGTGATGAAATTGTACCCACTAAATGCCTGAATTGGGATTATATTACTGATACCTCCTTTTTTAAGTGCTTGACTGCATGCCAGAAACTGTATGTATTGCTGTGAAAGCAAACAATATGCTCTGGAATATTTCAGGATAATGTCAGAGACTTCAGTGGAGAATGTAATCTGGGCAAAGTATTTGAATTTAGAAAGGTAGGTTGTGTATTTAAAGGTGATGGGAACAAGAACAAGAAACCAATTATGGAAAATGAGGGGAATGTGGTTCTTTAGGAATTTAAACAGTGTATGACCAGAGTGTGCTCTCTGAAGATCTTGTTTAAGCTGATCACTCAAATGCTAATATTAATTCAGAGACTGTAATTCTTACCCAAAACATTAAAACTACCCCAAGTACTGCATCCCTGAATACTTTTTTACATATTAAAAGAATAAATAATACTAACTGTAATACTTTAGTGGTATCAGTAATGAATCTAAACAATATAAGGAGGTAGTTCACCCAGAAACAGGTGCAGTTCTCCCTTTTTTACTATAAATTATCATCTCTAGTCATTATCTGTGATACTCATCTTTCAGTGCTGAGGTCTGCTTGGTCTTCTGTGTTTGGGGGCCTTGTTCCTTAGCCTGACTTTTCTCAAGTGACTGAGATCATCACTCTGGCACATCCAAGCAGGCAGTTCCAGGCACTCAGCTTCTGAAGTGTTGCAAAGTCATAATCTGCTCCTTGCAGAGCAAATTCTCATGTGTTACTTGCTGCCTTTGCATGGAGGACAAGCCACCCTCGTCTGCTCTTTGGAAAGAGTGGGAGACCACAAGAAGTTACATTCTCCTAGGTGGTTTCTCAAGTTCTTAGGCTTTACCTTTCCTTGGAAGGTAAAAGGAAAAGGAAGGAGCTGAGAAAGGCTTGTGGTGAGGCAGAAGGCATTAGTGCTGTGAGAGCTGTGCCCAAGCCTAGAAGAAACTTCTGATTGGGAGCAACAGGGTGGGGAATGAAGGGAGCAAAAGGAGAAGGTAAATGAATGGATATCCAGGCAGAGACAAAAGGAAATGTAGGTTATGGCTTTGCTCTGTTAGGAATTGATGGCCAGACAGTCCTGTCTGCATCCTGTCAGAGTCACTGGACAAGTCCATGTGAGCCTCTCTGGCTTCCCTCTGGCCATGATTCAGTGCACAGATGAGGTGTGACCCTGCAGTGCTGCCTCATGCTGGGCCTGCCAGCACTCCCCTGCACATGGCCTGGTTGTGTTTGACACATCCCAGCTCTTCTAAACACAGCTGGGAGGTACTGAGGACACAGGCTCTCTGTTCTAGCAGTTGGGAAGAGCTGGATTTACAGTTATCATATACAGTTATTATATACAGTTATTCAGGTTTGTGCTTGTCAGAGCGATATTAAAAAACAATCCTTGTTATTTTTCAGTGATTTTCTTTGGCTCCATCAAAAAGACTGAATTTCCCTATCTCTGACTATATAGAGCCTTTCCTGTTCAACACAGACAGGATTATTATAGGCAGAGAAAGGACAAAAGACAATAATAATCTTTGTTCTATTTTCAACATTTTGGAGCCAGTTATTGACTGGATTATAAAACACAGGAGGTTGTAGCAAGTTGGGTGTTGGTCTTTTCTCCCAAGGTACAAGCAATAGGACTAGAGCATGCTGCCTCTTGTTGTGACAAGGAAGGTCTGGAGGGGATATTAGGGAAAATTTCTTCATGGAAAGAAATGTCAAGCATTGGAACAAGCTGCCCAGGGAAGTGATAGAGTCACCATCCTTGAAGGTATTTAAAATACCTGAAGATTGGTGCATAAGGATGTGGTTTACTGGGATTTTGCAGTGTTAGGATGATGGTTGGACTCAATCTTAGAGGTCTTTTCCAACCCAAACAATTCTGTGATTGTATTACTATGGCCATATACAACCTCAAAATGGTTTTGGATTCAAAGATGCAACAATTCCATTAATTTCTGTATTAGGTTATGAGCTTTGTTGTAGTGATCTGAGAAATGTTACATTATTCTGAAGTCATTGTTTGAAAGTGTGAACTTCCACCTCTGAACAAAAATCTCCTTTTGCTTCTACTTGCTATTAAAGAAGTTAATGTCAATATTTCTGAAGGATGTCATCTAAAAGATCTGATTTCCTGATGTACTTAGGTTACTGGATATTGTCAATGTTCAGCTCCTGAACTTTTCTTAATTTGATTTCTGTGCCCAAATAAAAGATTTGGTTTCAAATTTGTTGGTCCAATTTGGAGATAAAAAATGGCTGTGTAATATTCCTGCATGAAACAAGCTTCAGGCTCTGTTGATGAGAAAGATACAGTACAGATCTACAACAGATAGCACTGGCACCATGGAAAAGCAGAGCAAGCTGCCAGTAGGGAGAAAACTTCTACAACCAACACCTTTGCTGAATAGGCTTTAATATGGAATATTTACTTTAATTGAAAGTATCAGTTTATGACAAAAATGCAAATAAACTATGGCCTTTTAAAAGAAAATGGAGTTACTTTTCCTTTCAAAAGAAAAAGTAGTTGCATTATCAGTCAGAATTCTTACTGGCAAAGATGATTTATGGATTATATTCTGAAGTCTGAATGTGCAGTTAGTGTGTACGAAAATTCAGTGCTTTATGTTGCAGTGCTTTTTCAAGTTAAACTTCCATGGAAATCACTGGAAGGTGATCTTGAGAGAGAACTGTAGTGTGATACCCTAAAACTGTTTGGGTTGTTCCCTAATACTGATTTTGCTGACACATGTGGGGCTTCTTCCCCTCATAAGAGAAGAAGTTTCCCCTCATCTGTCACTGAAATTGTGGTTTCTTGAGCTCTGTAACAGAAGCTTTGATTGGTACTGTGTCACAAGTGCAGAGGGGTTTATTTTCCCCACAGACTGTTTACTTGGCTTGCATGTTCTCTCTCAGCCTCTCCAAACCAGCAGGCCCCCCTGCTTTGGTGCTCTCTGTTGTGTGCACTGGTTCAGTTGACAGCACTTTCTGTTCTACCATGCCAGCTCTGAGTTAGTCACTACCCTCCAAAAGACCAAGGTTTTCACCAGAGTGTAGTTTACAACTGGAATTGTAGAAATGTTCATATTTGTAAATTACAGTAAGAATGCAGGTTACAGTGCAGGTAAATTGTAATTTTTCACAATGTGATGTTTTTATCAGAGGGTTTTTTTCTTATCATTATGAAGGTTGGCATTTGTGTGGACCAATCTGCAGTGTCATTTTAAAACTTATCTTTCAGCTTAAAATTTTCATGAGTATACATCAAATCATATATTTTGATGTATATGTCAGTGAAACTTGGGTGAAAACTATATACAGTCATTTTTGTATTTTTTTCTATGTTGTGAAGAATAAAATTGTAATTTTATAAGTCTGATTCACTAAGATTATTATAAGTTAAATGTATTTTTTGTATATTTAGGAATCTGATATTACCTGGAGCTCTGAAAGACTTAAGCATAGATTTTTTTATGCATGGTTGAAAGATATTTCAACTTGATAATGCAGTGAAATGGTTTGTATGCTAAAATTCTAGTCCGTGTTGTTGCCTTGTGCAGTTGATTCTGTGCTCTCTGCCTGGATTTGGCCTACTGAACAGTGATACTAATTGCTATAATCCAAATAAAATAATTCTGAACAAAATATGTTGTATTGTTACTGTTTAAGGAACAAAAGCAGATACTTTGCAAGTGTGAGTTAGGGCTGTATTTTTATTCGTTTGTATACAATGTGTATCTTTTAATTTACAAGTTCTTTTAGCAGAGGTAGCTCTGGAGCTCAGACAAAAGAAATAAGAAACTTCATATTGTTATTAATGCTCTTCTTTCCAAATTGAAAAGAAGTGCTCATAACAACACCTTGAACTGACTGTGTCAACACTCAGAACTCCCTGAAGGATCCTCAATTGAGTGTGAGCTCTTTGTTCTCCTGCTGTTATCTGTACTCTGGATGCTGATGGTTTCCTTCAAAAACAAAATTGAGTATTATAAATATAGTGGAATGCTAAACTAATGCAACAGAATACTTCAGAGTTCATTTACTAAATATAATATGTCTGCTACCACGGCAACGTTTTTAGCATTTTTAACACTTCCTGAGAGAGATTTAAAAACTGTGTCTAGATGACATTAATGCCCATAAATAACAAGTTACAATCCTCTAAAAGGAACTGAGTGGTAGCTGCAGAGTGAGTGCTATTATTCCAGGCATATGCTTGTCATAAGATTGCACAACTACAGTGATTTTTTTGTTGACTGAGAGGGGATGAAATGGTGTTGTCATGCCCAGCATCAGCACATGTCCTACGCATGATGGCTGTGACTTAGCACTGCTGTGTAATTAAAAACTCAGAAGTGCTGTGCTGGAGAGGTGCTGAGCTCTGCTTGTGCCTTGCAGGAACTATCACTGGCTATTTGTGTTTCCTCTCTGCAGTTTGAAAACAGTGTGTGGAAACAATTTTAGTTCCCTAGGGTAACAGTAAAGAATCTGAAAAGCATAAGGATTCTGTGGTTGTCAGCAAGTTAATGTCACAATAATATGTAAGGCTCATCTTAAAGCATTGGCAGTTCTTGATATAAGACTAGAGGAGGGATCTGTGCTGGGCTGCTGAATATAAAATAAAAAGGTGTGAATATCTGTGTGATTCAGTTTCATGTGATGTGAACTGAGCATTTCTGCAGTTGGGAGCCACCCAACTGCCTGGAACTTCATTCAGTATCAAGTGGCTTTTAAATTCTGCTTCCTGTCTCCTAAACAAATGCTCTTCCACACTTGTCAGAAGACTCACAGTGGTAAGATAATTAATAAAGCTCCTTAGGTGGTTTCTGAAGGTTGCCTTTGAACTAGTTGCAATTTCAAATGTGGATTAAAAATTTGTAATGCCTTTAATAATCTTGATCACTAATTTCCAGAATAATATTTTCCTTTACAGATGTGCAAGATCCTAAAGCTCTTTTTATGGCCTCACAAGTTAGCTTGGGCATTAGTGTTGTCAGAGGTTTTTTCTCTTTGATGTGCCACAGCTGCCTCTCTCTAGATTCAATTTATTCTGTGCAGTTTGTACATAAAAATTTTACATTACCTGTTACTACATGAGGATCTTATTATTGGGAAATTCTTTGGTGGAAGTTTTTTGCAGAGGCTTATTCAGCTGAATTGTGAGCAGTGAACTGCATTTTGTCCTGTGCTTTTGACTGTCCTGCTACAGACAGTCTGCACAGTCTTCTGAGAGCTGTAACCACTTGCAGCAAGTTCTTGGCATTTTCTACTTTGAGCACCAGAACTTGCAGGATCTTGGCTCCTGTGTAATTACATTCAGCCTCTTGGGCAGGACAGTGTATGAGATAATCTGAAGAATACCTATAAAGGGATACAGTCATTTCAGGGATCTTCTTTAATATCACTTTTAAGTTGATAGCAATGTAAATATCAGCACTTTGTTCTTTTCTGCACATAGCATGCCCACAAAAACCATCACTTGTGGAGAGTATATAGGAAGTGGAGGACCCTCTAATCAGCCTGGAATAGATGGCTTTTATGAAATCAGTTTGCCATTTAAAGGTTTGTTTGGGTAAAATACATCCTCTTCACTTACTGGATAAGAAAAGATAATGAGTACTGACCTCTATTTAATAATCAATAAAATTATGAGATGAGCTGTACCACTGTGTTTCCCAAAGAATATTTGGGCATTGACAAAACATGAAACTTTCTTCCTGTTCCCTTTGGAATGCAGTAGTTGTTGTTGTTCTTTGGGGCGAGGGTGGTGGTGTTTGGTTTTGGGTTTTGGGAGGGATTTTTTGTTTGTTTATTAAGACAGAACAGCAGCCCTTAATGGAAATGCTGCAATGTTTAGTCTAGTGTGCTGATGACATGAAGTTTGTTTTATTTTCCTCCAGGTGTTTATTACAAGACTATAAGGAACTGGAGGCACTGAGTTAGGTGCTTTGTTTCAGTCCTCCATTCCTGTATAAACCTCTGCTGGGAAAGTTGCTGGTTTGATAGTATCAAATGAGTTTCCTTACCCAGCTTTTTGGTGCAATTTAAATTAAATTTAAAAAAGCACTTTGTTAGCAAACTGGAACAGTGGAAAAAACTGTCTTGCATCAGCAAGAAAATTGATGTGAAATTGAAAGTCAGACATTGCTGGTTAGTTTTGGTAGTAAGACTGGATAGTGTTACTTAATAACTAGTTACTAAGTAAGAGAGTTACTGTTACAGCCCTTTGGCAGAAGCAAACCCTGCAGTCTGAAAATTCTGAGTTATTCTTCAAGGGGTATTGTCAAGTCAGACAATGTATGGAAACCTGCTCCAGGCTTACAGGTGTGTTCAGACAAGGGACAGATGGAAGCATTCATGGGCTCTGTGCTCCAGCTTCCTGCTGATGCAGGACTGCACATGAGGCCTAAGTATTTGGGATTTTGAAGGAATAAACTGCTGACAGAAAGGTGTAAAACTCCTACAGAAAGATGTAAAACTCCTGCTGTTGTGCTCTGAGCTTCGTGCAGCCTCCAGGAGTCCACTCAGTACAGACACTTCAGTCCTTTTCATTGCTTTGCTGCTATCCAAAGGTGATGAGGTAAAGCTGCTACAGTTAACAAATGGGCTGCCATGTTCACATCCTGTGTCAAAAACTGGAATCCTTGGCTGGTTTTTCCCTAATGTCAGGATTATGTGAAATCCCTGGAATGACCACATGAATTACATGCATTATGGGGAATTTCATGATGCAATCCTCTTGTATTGCAAATGTGCACATGGAGATCTGTACCCCAGGTTTGCTTGGACTAAACAGCATGGGCATGCAGGAAATTTTATTTCTACATTTGGGGTAAAATATGAGTCTTGCTGTGCAAACACAGATAAATGTGATTAAATAAGCACCTTGTCTTGCTAAGCTCCTTGTGTATCCCTAAAAAACCCCAAAAGTCAGTAATGAGTCAGATTGTTTTGGGTTGGGCTTTTTGTTTATTTTTTAAGTCACTGTGGTTTTGTTTTTTCACTATTTTCTCACTTCTGGTTCTATTCATTTTGAATCATCAGATTACTGGGAGATGGGTGGTGTGAAGCAAGAGAATTTGTAACAGCAGCTTGTTCAGTTGGAGTATTTATTTCATGGCTCCAAGCTGGACTGTGTGATTATCTCTTGGTTTTCAGAGGCTGCTTTGGATATTCCAACGTCCAACGTTGTGGATTTAATGCTTCCATGAATCTTGGAGTGCATGAAGACCATGAAGAGTGAAATGTGACACAGATGTTCTGAGGTCACTATCTAGTTGGTATTCCCATGTAAAGTAAATAATGGAAAGAAAGAATTCTAATGTTTGTCTGCTGCACCTGTTGTAATAATAATAAAGTAAAAAATGTTTTTATACACATTTTGAGACTACATGTGAAACCAGAAGTTATGTGAACTTGTATGCTGAAGAAGTTTAGATCCAGCACAGTAGATTTCTGTTGACTCCCTCATGGCTTCCTGAAGGTTCTTGAGGAGGCGAAATCATTTTTAGTGATTTTGTGCAAGTGTTCCCTAAGTCTTCCATGTGTTTACTTCCATTTTGGTATTATTTTAACCAGATAAATACTTCTTTGAAAAAGAGGCATGGTTCAATTTTAATCCAGAATTTTGCTAAGATATTACTGAAGATACTGAATTGATTTTTGCCCAAATACCCCACCCACAAAGAATTTTAAAAAAAAAGCTTTTATGGGGCAGGTAGAATTTGTGAAGGGTAGGCTAGACTGGAAGGTGCAACATTAGCTTTTCTGGATAAGGAATAGGAAGTTTCTGTTTTTCTACACAGTATTGTGGTATTTATATTTGTTGATCTCTGAACAAAGTAAATATTTTATATGGACTTCTATGAAAAGCACATTTGTATTGATTAATGTCATAATTTGTACATAGCCATGTTGGGACTGAGATACAGAAGCTCCTCAATTTTACCCTCATCCTTCAGAAAATGGCTGGGCTTATTTGTTAAAGGAAAAGGCAACTCCTCTCTATGCATAATTCATTAACAAACTATGATTGCCTGAATGTTCTTGTAGTAAGTGCTAGGCATTTTTAAATGACTTCACAGCCACCCAGAATATGCAGTGTTTTGCTTTCGTGCATAATTTTTAGGGTGAGACAAACATTGTATCCTACTGCCATTTGTCATGAGGTTCCTGAATTAGAAACAAGAGGCAGGGCTTGAGGAAACTGCATGTTAGAAGGAAAGCTGTAGATAAGCTGTCTGTGTTATGGTCTGTATCCTTAATATTAAAATATCCTGCTTGTTGCCTTTGTTCTGCTACTGTCCTGTGCCATCCAGTATCATCATCAGCTAGAAGTGGGCAATAAAGATTTTTACTGTCCATGTGGAATCATACATTGTCACAACCCTGTATGTCCTCATTGTGTGAGGTGCCCATTTAGTTGGTGCTACTCTTGCTGCTGAGACACTTTCTAGCTTCTTAACATCCTTGTTGTTTTCACAGGCTACAGATTTTCTGCACAATCTCTTCCAAATTCTTCCTTACCTCCCTTTAAACTCAACACCTTATATTTATCTACCTGTTTCTAAAGTTACAAACTTTTGGTTGAAGACTTGTTTTCCCCTGTAGCAAGGACAAAACTTCTTTCCCCTCTGGCTGAATTATTTTTTTTTTTAAAAACCCTAAAATTGATTAAGCATCAATTCTTATGACATTACAGAAAAGCAAAACTGTATGTTTTGCATGTTCTTTTCACTGTATGCATAGTGGAAAGAAACATGGATGGTACTCTGGAATTGAAACTACCATTTTCCTGGTACCTCTGTATATAAACTTCCTGGAGAAGGGGCTGTAGCTTTCTGTGACTGGAGTCCTGCCGAGGATTCAGGCTTCCAGAGGCTTCCATGATACAAAAGATAAGTAAAACCTCATTTAGTCCCAGTGGTGAAACATAAAAAACTTAAAACTGCTTGGTCTGTTACCTGGGCAAGGCTTTGTTGATATCTAAAATGAAATGTATCAAGATGTGGATGTTGAATGTGCTTGGTTCTTACACATGACTTCAAAGTAACTTTCTGTGAAGCAGAATTAATTTTAGGGTCACCAATTTTATGGATCACTTTTCTCCTTTTACTTGGTTTTACTGTGAAAAAGTGAGATCTTTTACTGCTGGCTTTGGGAGAAGAACTCCAAAATGAGACTTTGTGTACAAAACAAAAAGACCTGTCCCAGTTTGCAGCTCACTGAAGAATTGTTTCACTGTCTTTATCCCTTGGGTTCAGGCACTGTTCAGCCAGAGTAACCAACTGCACACAATAATTCTTGAGTGTTGCTCTACTCAACCAGAACAAAAGTAGTGTATGGATAGTGAGAGTGTTGTATAATATCACAAGAAATGATGAATTCCATCTGAAGGCAGTGGTATTTATATATAAAAATGTCTCCTCATGGGAAGCAAACTGTAAGTCCAGTTGTGATCAGCTGCAGTGTGTAGCATCTGTCAGGGAAGTGCCCTGGAAGCGAGCCCCACTGTAACAGTTTTATTGTTTTAGAGAAAATCTTCAACTGTGAATTCCTGTTAAATAAAAAAGATGCTCTGCAGAAGAAGCTGCTGAATATTCAGCATATGGTTTTACAAACCACTGAAATGCACAAAGGCCTAAATTGCTGTAGTTTGTGGAGTTACTTGCACGTGTAAAGGACACGTGAAGGGCTTCTGTTTGGAAGGTTATCCGGTTTGGCTTTTTCTCCCCAACTGTGTCCAGCAATATTTCCTCTGTACAAACGTTGCTTATCTGTGTCCCTTGATAACCACAGCTTCAGCACTGCTACTGCTAAGGACTACTTGTGAGCAGGGATTTCCAATGTTTGATCAAACATCTGGACAATTACCAGTTTCAGCAACTTAAGGCAAGCAGTTATCTGATTTGACAGTTTGTTTTTAATAAAACATGATGCAGAACATCAAGCAATAATATTATTCTTAGTACCTATTATGCTTACCTTCAAAACACTGTAAATCATTAATTGGCTGACTTGCATCTGCAGAAAGAGTGGTTCACCTGAAAGAACATTGTGGAAGAGTCTGGAGATGGAAACTTGCTGGGAACTGCTGTGGTGTGGTCATGCCTCACTCCCAGGTTAGGGAACATCCCATAGAATGGTGTCACAGCGCTGTCGGGTGAAGCTGGGGGCTGTAGAAACAAGGTAAACCTACCTGTGCGTGTATTTTACCCTTAATTTCTGCGTTAAGGTGGGTCCAGTAACAGGTGCTGCTGTTGTGGGAGGGCTTTCTGCGGCTTGATTTTCCTCTGCTCGCCAGTTCGGCCGCGGTGCTTGATGCCCCGGCCGCCTGCCGAACACCGGAGCTGGGATGCAGCGCCCGGAGCGGCCCCGCTCGCCCCGTGCGGCGCTGCCGGGGGCGGGCCCGGAGCTGCCGGCGGCGCCGAAGGGGTTAACGCGCCCCGCCCCGTGCGCGCGCATTGGCGGGGCGCGGCGGGGCCGGGCCAATGGCGGCGCGCGGCGGCGGGGCCGGGCCAATGGGGGCGGGCGGGGGCGGCGCGGCCGGCGCGCGGCTGAATGGGGAGCACAAAGCGCGGCCGGGACGCGGCGCCGCCGTCCCCGGGAGAGCCGCGCGCGGGGCCGCCACAGCCACCGCCACAGCCCCGCTCCGGCACCGGCACCGCCGGCAGCGCGGGGGAGGCAGCGCCGAGCCCCCGCCCCCGCTCGGGTTTTTTGGAATTTTTTTCTTTCCCCTTACCCTTCCGATTTTTCAGATTTGCCGGTTTCTCCCCTCTCCCCCGGTGCCCACGGGAGAGGCGCTGCGGCCGCCCGAAGGCACCGCGGCGTAGCGGGAGCGGCGGCCGGGTGCATGAGCGGCGCGGCTACCGCCGGCCGTGCCTTACCGCCGGGGCTCCGCCGCTGGGAGGCGAGGCGAGCCGGGAGCGCCGCCGCAGCCCGGTCCGCCCCGGGCAGCCCCCCCGCCGCGGCCCTCGGGCAGGGGATGCTCCCGCCGCCGCCGGCTGCCGCATCCCTGCGAGCCTGAGCCTCCGCCCGCTCCCCGCCGACCGGCCCGCGGCGAAGCGCCCGCCCTGCGCCCGGCCCCGAGCGGCGGGGGCCGGGCGGGAGCGGTGCGGGCGCGCTGCGATGCGGCTCCCCCGCGGCGCCCCGAGCCCCTGCGGCCGCCGCGGCGCGGCTGAGGGCGAGCGGCCGTGAGCCGGGGCCGTCGCGGTGCCGAGCGCGCTCGGCGGTGTCCAAGTGCCGGGGCCGGCGATGGCACTGCCCTGAGCGTCCCGCCGGGGACACCCCGGCTCTGGGGACGCCCGGACGTTCCGGAGACTTTGGGGGCGTTTGCGGGTTTTGCCTTTTTTCTTTCTCTTTTTGTTTTTTCTTTTTTTTTTTTTTTCCCTAATTTTTTTCTCCTTCCCCGCTGCCTTTTGGTGTTTTCTCCCGGCGGCTCGTCCCCTGCTCCTGCCCGGCGGTCATCCCCTCGCCCGCGGCCCCGCTCCTCAGGGCATGTCCCGGTCCAACAGCGTCAGCCCCCCGGGCTTTGGCGGTCCCGCGCCCTGGGCAGGCACCGAGCAGCACCGCTCAGCCTGGGGCGAGGCGGAGGCCCGGGCCAATGGCTACTCCTGCCCGCCGCCTCCCAACAGGTCCTCGGGCAAGAAGGCCTCCCGCATGTCGAGCAGGTGGAGGAGCGAGGAAGACTACGAGCCCCGGAACCGCGGGGAGAGCGGCTGCAGGATGATGAGCTTTAGGTCCAAATCCGCCTGGCAGGAGCACGGTGACGACAGCCGACGTCACCGGTCCCGGCACCCGCCCGGCAGTGATTCCCCCGCTGCCCCCAACAATGCCAGCCCCCGGCAGCTGGGGGAGCAGGGGGAGGTACGGCCCCGCTCGGTGGAGTTGGGGCTGGACGAGAAACGCATCAAGGCCAAGATTGAGGAGCTGGAGGAAGAGGACGGGGACGAGGGGGACTCCGAGGCGGCCTTCTCCATGGGCAGTTGTTGCAGTAGCCTGCTGCAAATCTTCAGGTCCAAGAAGTTCCAGTCCGAGAAACTGGAACGTCTCTATCAGCGCTACTTCTTTCGGCTAAACCAGAGCAGCCTCACCATGCTTATGGCCGTGCTGGTGCTGGTCTGTGTGGTCATGCTGATCTTCCATGCCGCGCACGGCCGCTATGAGGTATCCTATGTCGTGGTGCTCTCCCTGGCCATCGTGCTGATGGTGGTGCTGTGCATGGTGTGCAACCGCAACAACTTCCACCAGGACCACATGTGGCTGGCGTGCTACTCTGTCATCCTGGTGATCCTGGCGGTGCAAGTGGTAGGGGTTCTGCTGGTGTGGCCCAGGAGCGCCTCCGAGGGCATCTGGTGGACTGTCTTCTTCATCTACAGCATCTACACGCTGCTGCCGGTGCGCATGAGAGCCGCGGTCATCAGCGGGGTGGTGCTCTCCGCCATCCACCTGGCCGTCTCCCTCAAGATCAACGCGGAGGATAAGTTCCTCCTGAAGCAGGTAGGCAAGCCCTGAGTGGTTTGGATGTGTGCTCAGCAGTGAAGGGCGAGGGAAGTGGGGTGCTCTGACTTCCACAGGCCTGCTTGGTGCTGGAAGGTTGGCAGGACTTTTGGCTGAACTCGTAGGTTACCTGCTGCTGGGTGGGATGGTGTGCAGGGCTAGCCTGTAATCTCTCTTTTTCCATTGCTGTGGTGTTCCCTCCTTTCTGCTCCACGTTGAGGCTCTAAACATACAAGAAGTGTGTGTCTTACTGGGTTCCCATGACGGCTGCTCCAGCACTGTCAGCCCTGCTGGTGCCCTTCAGTTGAATTCAATGTAAACAGCCCAGTGCCAAGCACACCTGTGGAGCAGTATCCAAGCACGCTGCTGTTTTACTGAGAAAGGTGTAGAAAGTCTGGCTGTTTTGGTAAGGTAGAGGTTGTCCTTGTGTGTCACTCCGGGTTCAGTGTTAGCACAGAGCTTAGGCATCTTAGGAGAGCGTGCTCCATGGGAATGTGGGGTAGGCTTTTGGTTTAGCAGGAAAGTGTTTTTCTTGGAGATGTGCTGGAAATCTCTATGGTGAAAAAACCCGGAGTTCCTGTACAGGCAGGCTAAAAAGTACCAAAAAAAGTCTAAATGCAGGTTGTTATTTAGCTGTGATATCATGTTTAACTGAAGCAGTTCAGTTCACGGGAACAATAAGACTATTATCAAATGCATTACAGTGCAATTTTTAATTACCATATCTGTATAAACAACAGCAGTACAAGGCGCCACTCTTCAAGTGAGGCAGGCAGCCTTGGGACTCGTGCTCTAAGCTTGCCACATGTAAAACATTGAAGCTGTGAGGCAGTTGTCATCCTTCTGATGTGCAGGACTCTGAGCAAGGATGAGCCGGTCACAGAGTCAGCGCTGATACCTGTGTGTTACCAAGGATTTGTTTATTAAAATCAGGTGTTTGGTCGTTTTACAGCCCTAACACATAATACAAAATAAAGCCTCGTGCTCAGCGCCTGCTTTGAGTCTTATTTCTGAGTTGTTTTGTGTTCCACCTATTGCAATGGCAAGAAACTTAGATAAAACCTCGTCAGAATGAGGCTGTCACTGTTTTGCTGTACAAAATACTGAAATGAAATTACTCTCTTCTCCCCACAGCCTCGTTAAGCCTACTTGGAGAGTTTCTGGTTTTTTTCTTAGTTTGTTACAAATATTTTTGTAAACTGTACGTGACATATTCTTCATACATTTGATATAAATGGCTTTTTGTGCATTTCCAGCAGAGCATACACTGTGAGTGGGACAGTTGGTGTTTTTCTGCTTGACTTGAAAAAGTTTGCTAATGGCCTCAGCTCTTCTCCACTGGGGCTCTGGTCTCACAAAGCCTCATGTGTGCTTTTTGCTTTATAAACGGAGACTGGTCCTGTTGAAATCAGTGTGTTTGGAGACTGCATCCTTACATGGCAAGGCAAATCCCATCATGATTGCTGCTAGAAGATTTAGCACTCTGTTATGAGCAGGGTTTGGAGCATACTAACAAATGAATAAAATATCATTGCGTTGGAAAATGTTGGTAACTGTATTTTCGTAGGAAGGAGCCTAAGCTACAAAGGCCAAATGATTGATTCCCTCAGTAGAAAATTTGGAACAATTTCAGCTCCCTCCTGTCCCAAATAGCAGGTTGTTTGTAAGAGGTTGGCTCGTGTGTGAATGTGCACTTGTCAAAGGTAGAAGCATGGGCAGTAGGTGATGGTGCAGCATGCACAAATCTGTGCATTGCACAGTTGCTTTTGCCTTCATAGTGATGCTGGGGTTTTCCTATGGTTTGGCAATAGATGTTCAATTAATGAGGAATGTCCTAGGAGCACTTTTACTTTGTCTTCAAAGGCAGAGCATCTCTCCACACTGCCTGTTTATTTTCCTACTAACACAGTCTCTATCTTGCTGTGGTCTGCACTGGCATAGCACGGGCTGGATCAGTGGGGCTGTACAAGGCCAAGCTCAGATTCCTTACACGTTTGTGTACGAACACGAGCTGCTGTCTCTGGCTGTCTGATAGAAAATCTGTTCTGCTGAGCACATTGCCTGACAGCTACAAGCAGGCCTTCTTCACCGGGGCTGCATCTCGTTGCCGTGGAAATCAGTTGTGTTCAGCTCTGCCCCCCTAATGCACACAAACCCTGTTTTCCTCCTTCAAACTACGTGAGGCAAAGGCAGGTGAAGACCAGATAAGTCAAGAAGAGTGAGTTAAAATGTTTTCTGTGACTTCACTCTGACAGTCACATCAGCCTGGGTTTTGTGGAGCAGGAGTGGATGTGAGTGCCTTTGTGACCAGATGGTACTTTACATCCAGCAGTCACAGGAGAAAGGCTGGTTAGGATGTATATCACCTTCCCTCTCTTTTTCATGGCATTTTAAACTGTAATGCTTAAGTAAGTTTTACTTTGTGGGAGGTTTTGCTTTAAATCCTCTCTGAATTGTTTCCAAACCAGGAGAAATCATACACTCTCGTTACGATCCACCGATGTTTAAGGCAGGGTGACTCTTGTGTTGACTCCTGAGCACTTTTATAAGGCTCTGGAGCCTGTTAAAAACTCTTCTTTCTCAAGAGAGTGGAATTCTTGGTAGAAGGTCCCTTTTGGGGGAAAGGCAGCTTGCTGTATTCCCTAGCTGAGGGTGCACGAGTTTATTGTCTGAATTATCTTCTCCTATCATTGCTGGATTTTTCTGTCCCCAAACTCTCTGCTCCAAGGCTATGCTAGTCAGACTTCATGGAAGGGTTAATGCAGTCTGCAGTTTCTGAATCCATAACGTGACAGGAGCAAAAGTAGTTGTCACTGTTCAGTCTTAACTGAGCTGCTTTTAAAAATAATTATTCTGGAGTCACTGGATCTGGAAAATAGGCTCTGACTTCTCTTTGCTACTTGGAGGAGTCTCTCTTTCAAAAGAGAAAGCACCTCTGTCAAAAAGATGAGTATTGTTGGTACCTCCGTGAGTCTGATCAGCTAGAGGCAATGATATTGGCCTCTTGAATTGAACTTTGATTGGAATAAAGAAGTGTGCTAATTATTGCCTTATATTAAAAAGTTATCCAGTGCTGAGGGAGGAAGGAAAAAGAAATCCTGTGTTTGGGAATTTACTTGTTTCCAAAGGCAGCATGCCGCTGGAAGCGAAACACAGTGAATAGGTGATGCTCCACCAACTACAAATTCTGACTGCTTAAAAGGGGGCTTTTCATTTGTTCCTGTGATCAGTTAGCTCTAGAGGAACTGGTTTTGGATTTACTGGGGAGGGGATGACTGTATTAGTCTTTAGGCTTATGTTCTTGTGTTATTCTGAGACAGATTAGAAATATGTTTCACTGCATGGAAGTGTGTGGTCGTCTCTCTGCATGTAAGTGTATCTCTTTTCCGGCCACCTTTCCCATGTGTTGGCTCTGATGCACTTCCAGGCTCTGAAAACACGCTCAAACTCTAGAATTCACGTAAGCATTGCTTTACATGTGAATGGGGCTTTCTAATACCTAACTGGGAAAGAAGTGTACTGTTTATCAGCAATCTGCCTTGCATTCACAGCCCAGATAACAGTGAGATTTATTCCTGGTGCTTGGAGCGAGCTGCCCAGCTGACCCACGGGCCTGTATGGGCACATGGGCAGAGGCTCAGCCCGTGGGCTGCAGATGCTTAACTGCAGTCATGTGAGGAGACAGCTGCCCTCAGCGCACAGTCTTGAGTAAGCACTGGCATTTTTGTAACACTATGGGCTAAGGGACAGGGAATTTCACAAGAGGTTATTGGACTCTGAATCAGACTTGAAAAGGGATGGGAATTGTGTGTGGGAGTGAGTGGGGGACCAGGAGTAGGGGATAAGAATGCCATATACAAACATCAAACAAGCCCGTGAACTGAGGTTAGATTTACTCCTGTTTTCCCATCCAAACCTGTTTTATTGTAACTTTCTGACGTTCATGTTCAAGGATACAGTTAAGTCTTTGTAGTTTATTAACTCAGTGCGAGTGGGTGACTGGTAAGGTACCACGAAAAATAAATACCTTTTTTTTGTCTTGTGTCAGTAACCTCATTGAAATAGAAACTGAAATGCGCTGATCTCTTTTCTCTCCAAGTACTACTGCAAACTTGCTGCAAATCTGATAGCAAACTACCTCAGCACATGTCTCTGGTTTGTCTCTGATTCAGGGCTCCTTCTTGTCTTTGGTTTGTCTCTTGATTCAGGGCTCCTTCTTGCTCGATCCTTTTCCATGTCTCCATCATAACAATGTTACATTAGTACTCCTCATCCTTCACTTCCCAGAGGTGTCTATGTGTTGGCCTTTCTTTCTGTCAGTGCATGTTAATGGTAGATGATTGATCTGTATCTGCATGGTGGCTCTCTTGAAAGTGTAGCATTTCATCATTTAACTGTTTCTCAGAAGATGTTGGTATGAGAACCAGTCTCTTTGCTCTTCATAAACAAACTCACTTCAGCAGGGCTAAAAACAATTCCTTACTGTAGCAGCGAATTGACTCCAATCTTGTGGAGATCTCCTCGCACCTCGTAGAGATGCTTTCCAGTTGGCAATTTGAATGGCATTCAGCAAGAAGTTAGTCACACAGTAGGAGAAGTAGTACTGTGTGTTCCATCTCAGCCTCAGCATGCCTGCTACATGTGAGTGATGACTGATTTAGGGACAGGTTCTCAGCAGTGTGTTAATCAAGTCCTTGCACTGTGCTTTCATTGTCTCCAAGCAGCATTGTCTTTATTCATCAGGAAGGAGAGATGAACCACCTGGAATGCAGATGGATCTGTGTGTCAGCTCTCCTGTGGTTATGTGCTGCTTGTTTTACTTTTGTCCACTTGGAAAATAGGTTTGAGTAATGTTTGTATAGGATGGGATTTTTAAGGTGCTCAGCTACATGGGGCCAGGTACTGGGTGCCTCAAACAGCACTTAATGCTCTGTTCTGCATGAACATTGATACAATTGATATTAGTGGGGCTCTCGTGCAGGGAGAAGAGCTCTAGCACTGCTCACTACTGAAGAATCTGCCTGAGCAGCAGTTGCACCAAAGTTAGTGAAAATTGATTTGTGGTCTTCTGTTCAGGGGAAAAAATGGCAACCTGAAATATTCAGTAACTGTTGCATTGCTAGTTGCCTCCCTAGGGTAATTCTGTAATAGAAGTAATTAAGTAAATCCCTGAGGTATTGTGTATCAATTTAGTCCTTTGTAAGAATATTGTCTTTATCTCTTGGGCATGTGTTGCTTGAGGTTTACAAAGGCGTATCTGTTTTTCTTATCTCCTAAATTACCCTATGATTGTGCCACCTCCTAATCTACCCCCTTGCTTAATCCTCCTTCCCCCCACCATGAATTAGTTTAATATTTCACCGTAATATTCACCAGTATCAAAACTTGTTAGTGTGATAGAGTGCTGTGTCTAATTTCCCTGTGTTCCTGGATTCTTAATAGGTTTGCTGTCTTTATAAACTGACCTATTTGAGTAATTTCTCTCAGCCTTGTGGTCATAATCACAATTTTATAGCTGGCTTGGATCTTGGTGAATTCAAGACAAAACCTAATGGGGGTGATTGAGGTGCATAGCAAAAAGACTTGTTCTTCTAGGCACTTTTATGGCAAGCTTGGAAAGGCAGGGTGTGCTAGTTCTGCTTATTTCTGGGGAGGTGAAGATACTTCAGAGCAACATCAGGATTCATGAAGGTACTGGAGGCAGAAGGACAAATTTCCTTGCCCTAACCTTACAAAGCAGCCATTGACTTGTCCTTCAGTGTCCTGGGCACAATGGCTTAGTTTGACCCCTGCTCTCTGTCAGAGACCTGTCCAAGGCAGGACATCTTATTTATGAGGGCTTTTGTGATTAACCGCTTCAGATGATTTATAAATCTGAGCAGCAGTGGATATAAAATGCTGATTATCCTGGTGCTGAAGGCTCAGTGGAGCTGGTTGTGCCCTCCTGGAGCCTGAGTAGCCCAGTGCTTCCTAAATGCCCTTTTGCTCTGAGTCCGCTGTGGTGTGGGCAGCGCTGCCAAGGTCTGGGCTGGAAGAGCACTGGGACTCAGCCCAGCTGGAATGTGAACTTTGGGCACCAGGCTGTTCTCCAAATGCATTCAATTTGTGTCTGATTAGCTAATCTTTCAGTCATGTACATGGCTCCCTCTCTGTCTTTTAAGAAAAGTGGAACAATTGCTATCTTTTTAGCCATTGCAGTCGTTGGTGTAGTTACAGTCTTTCGGTAATAGCTGGTTTGGTCATCATGTTTTGGTACTACTGGACATTTACTCTCATTTTCTAATCAAACTAAAAGAATTTTCCTTCTCTCCTGGTAGAAGATGCAATGAAAAATTCCTAGCAACACCTGAAGAACTGAGAGGTAAAAACCAAAATTATTTTGACAGCAGATTCTGTGTGTGGTCAAGTGATCCACCCTGTAGCTGGTAATGGCTTCTGAGAACCCATGCTTTGAAAAGCTCCTGTCTTTCTCTTTCCTTCTTTTCCTCCCCATCTCTTTTCTTCCTCTTGTCTCATTTTACTTATTTTAAATTTTTTTCTGTTCTTTTTTTTTTCTTTTTCAGTTTCTTAGGTTGTTTTTGGTTGGTTTTTTTTTTTTGTTTGGTTGGCTTTTTTTTGTTTTTTGTTTGTTCATTCTTTTTCCCTGTGCAGGTGGGTATGGTTCAGAGAAAATACCCAGTTTTGTTTGAGGAGGTAGGAGACAGGGCTCCAGGTTTTACCAGCCTTGGGCAAGGTTTGTCCTCCCATCTGCTCTGTGTGTAGGGTTTACATGGCAGCTTGCACAGGTAATCTGTGCTAAGGGAGCTGGAGTGCACCAGCACCTCCCTGGAGCTACTACTTGATTTCATGATGTGCTGCATGTTGGTTTTTTAGGGCCCAGAGGGGTAGGACAGTGACAGAGCGTGTGTAAGGAATGTGAAGATTTACAGCTTCTGGGAAATGGGTGGGGTTCCTGTCTAACTGCTGAGTGACTTTCTCATCTCCTGCAAGTCCTGTGTTTTGATGTGGGATAGGCTCGGTGTTAGTTCCTTCCCTCCCTCTGAAGTCTAGCCTAGTGATCTGAACTTGTGATATCTTTCATCCATGGGATGCTCTTTCTTCTTTTTGTTTTGACATTGGTGATACTTTTAAAAAAATATTATTTTTTTGTCTTTAGCTGAGAGGTAGCCCGCTGCTGCCAGAAACTTAATTTGATTCATTATTATGGAGTCCTTAGGCTAGGTAAAAACCCAAGGGGAAATCTCATGTGAATGAAAAAACACAACCCCAAAGATATTAAAAAGGATAATCTAGTTATGAGGGGGTGTGGGAAACAGACAAGAATTTTAATATTTGTCTCCTGAACTCCTAAATCTTCTCACCTTATCATAAGAAAGTTTGAAGTTTCTAGCACTTAATCAGGTCACACATAAAATGGCTGTCAGGCCAAGACAAGACTCAAAATGCTTTTTAGCACCTGCAACTGGACCACTCCCAGTGAAACTCTCTGTGATGTTTTATGATGGTGCTGACTCCTGCTGGTTTCATCACTGGCAGGGACAGCAATGGCAGACCTGCAGCAGGATTTAGCATGAGAGGGTCTTGTTCTGGCACTCAGAGAAATGGCCTGGACACATTTTAAAGCTCTCTCTTGCATTCAAGTCTTGCTCTTAAACATTTGGGAAGCTCTGTCCCACCAGGAGCCTGGTGGGCAGACAAGCTTGTGTAACTTGTGAGCTACTTCAGCCAGACACGGATGGTTTTGCACCACAAAGATGATGTGTTTACAAGTGGTAGGACCCCCCACAGCTGAAGAATTAATGGGCAGCACTGGCATCGCCAAAGTATTGCTTCTGGTGCCAGGCTGGCCTCACTAATGCCTAGCAGGATTTTTGTTGCAGCACTCGCTATAGAACGTTTCATTGTTTTGTCAGGCTTTGTTCTGCAAATAAAATATCATTGTGTTCTTTTTTCTCCATATTTATATGACACTAATGTAATTGCCAGGTATCTTTATTCCCTTCCCCAGACATCAGGAACACAAATCATATTTGTGTATTTAAGATGTTATCAGGACTGTCTGTAGTGTGCATTGTATAGTCATCATTTGTGGCTTCTCCTACTTCATAGCAGCAGAAATAGCAGAAGAGAAGTCTATTTCAAAGCATCCTCAATCCTGCCCTGATTTTGTTTATAATTCCTTTACCTAGACTGCTTCTTCTGCAGTTTGAGTGATGAGTTTCCAGGTGAAATATTAAACTGCCTCTTCTTTTCATGAAAAGTTTTACACACCCATGTAATACCCTTCAAATTTTTTACTGTGAATTGGGTCTTTGTGGTATTGCCGTGTTTGGCTATCATCCTGTGCTTTCCTGGGAAACTTTGCTTTTGGGAGGTTGAGTTTTGGGAATTAAAGTTGTTCAAATTCAATATACACATTCCACTAGTATCAGAGTGCATCTTTGCAGACAGTAAACAAAGAACTGTGCTGATGCAACACAGAGGGAATAGAAATAAAGAAAGGTTTGTGTTTTGTCTTTCTTTTCCCCCCAGACATTAGAAATTGATCTCTCAAAGAGGCAACTTACGCAAACTGTTTATTCTTCAAATATGTTTGCAGCTTGTATAAGACATTCTGTCTCACTTCATAGTCAGAAGAAAAGGCTGTGACATTGCTTGCAAGAATCTGTCATAAAATGTTGCTGATGCAAACAGTTCCCTGGCTGTATCTTCCCTTCCAGAAAAAGCCTTGCCTCCTTCCCTTAACTGCCTGCTGTGGACTAAATGCTACAAGCACTGATCCCTTTGTCCCTCTCGCTCTGCAAACTGAGTTCTTAGAGCCAGCAGTGTGGTAAGGGACTGCTCAAATCAGTATTTCTAAAAACAGTAGTTTGCTGGTCAGCCCACAGATGACAGAGCTCCTCAGACATGCTTGCTGAGTGATGAACTCTTTCCATGTGCTGGGAGGGACCCAATGGCAGCTTTCTGTCTGTGTTCTTGCTTTTAACGTGTGGGTATTCATGCACACAAATGGGGGGCCCAAAGGACGTGTTATTAATGAAGATGTTTCCTTTTAAATGGGATTTCTCTTTTCTGGGCAGGTGGTTACTTTAATCTCTTAGGGAGAGGAAGAAATGCTGTGCAGTGCTAAGGAAAGAGGAGGCTGTGCAGTGTGGTGGGAGAATGTGCAATCACAGTGTCAGTCTCACTCAGGCTGAAAGCTAAATGCAGTCTTTCAGGCCGCTGAACATGAAGTAGGTTACTAGTGTGGGAACTGCTGGTGAGTGCTGAACTCTCTGGATCTTAAGGCCAGGATGGACTTCTGAGCTCATTTAACAGTACCCACTGAACAATTCTCCTACACTTTAAAATTTCTTCCATTCAATTAAAAAAAAAGTTTAAGTGCTGAATTGCATAGTATTTGTCAGTTGAAAAAGCAATCTGCAGTGATTTGTGAACTGAACCAATACTTATTTTTTCCTCTCTCCTCTTAGTAAGACAGGATTTTAATAGCCTGTGATGGAACATATTGGGGATATTTCTCTGTTCAAGTTGGTGGCATCTACTTAAATATAACACAGATGGACGTGTTAGTTGTGAAGGGGTTCTGACATCATGCCCAGATTTTGTACCGGGTAATTACACTCCTGCCTTCTTAATTGATGTTGAATATTGCATTTTTCTTTGCTCTGTGTCTATTCTGGACTTTTTAGCAGCACACCACCAAATAGATGCTGTGCATATGGGTTTACTATCATATCTGAGAAATTTGCAAGGCTGTTGACAAGCCAAGAAAATGAGGGACTAGAGCTCAGGCTTTTATCTTCTTAGTCATGTCGGTGTGCTAGAACAAGTGCCACCTCCTTGATATGGCAGATGTACTGATAACTTTTGAAAGGTACAAACCCAGAAATGATATGATTGAAGGATACTTCCAGATCTCAGCCATGCCATCCTGCTGCACCAAGACGAGACCAAGTCAGCCTAAACCATTTTTGGCAGGTACTGGTCACAGACCAGTCTGGAAAAACCCCTCCTTTGTGTATGTGCTCTTGGGGGTCACGGCAGCACTGATGTGCTTTCTGGTGTTTGTTTCCTTGGTGGGCGTTTTAGCAGAGCCCTGGGTAGGGGCAGACAGTAAAGAAGAGCTGTGTGTGACTAGAGCTCTCAGGCTGCTCTCACATGAAACTGGTGCTTCCTTTCCTTGTCTCACCTGGCTTTGGTTCCCACCCCACCCAGAGCCTGCCGTTCTCTATTGTCACAAACTGTGCATTTGAATGACATCTGGCACAGCTGGGTCTCATTCCTGACTGGAGCCTTCCTGGAAGCACTGCAGTACAAGCTGTAAGCTTGAAGGTTACACGTCCTTTCACAGGTGACCTCCTTTTGGTGCCTGGCCCCTCGCAGCTGTGCTTAGGTAACTCCTTAGAACTCCAGGGACTCTTAAAAGTGTGTGCCTCTTGCACTGTGGTTGAAATGACTGTGAGCAAATACTTGAGGAAGTATTTCCTGAAAATATTTTCATATCTCAAGACAGAGAGTTAGGAAACTGCAATTTTATTTTCCTTCTTCCCTAATGCAGGTAATGAGTATCTGGCTGTGTCATGACACTGAAGGTTTGTCCAAGGAATGATGTCTAGGAAAGGTAACACTGTGGATTAGTTAAACCACAATATAAAGCCCACTATACAGAAACTGTAGTCCACTGCTGAAACCACCTTACTTGTCTATTTTAGATGCAAATGGACCTAGTTAATTTAATTCACTTCCAGAGGGAATGCAAACTAAATAAAGTCATACTTGTTAAAAGAAGTGTTCTCACAGGTTTAAATAATTTTCTTCAATTTATTTTGATGAACTTTTCTGAACAGACCAATCTTTACCATAATATCTTCAGGCTAAGGCTGTAGCTTATGTAAGTGAGGAGTACTTTATACTTAGTGCATTGCCCTTGTATGTAATTTTCTTTTAGAGATAGTGTGACTGTGCTGTGTGCCTTCCCCCTTGGCAAGGGTTGGGGCTGGTGGTGATTGGGACAGAGTCAAGAGAGGAGCTTATCTGTCATGTTTAGCCAGCCCTTGGCCCCATTTCCAAAGCTGCTTTTCAGGACCTGGTCATGAGTGTTCCCTCTGTGGCTGTTTCTGTGCAAGGGGTGGCTGCTCACAACTCATCCTTCCCAGAGAAATGATCTGCTTTCAGAGCGTGGCCTCTTGCTTGGGGCTGACACCAAACCTTTCCATTGCCAATTCCTTAGCAGCTGGGACCAGGACAAAATTCTGTATGCCTAAGATGCCAGGCTGCCACCTGGAATGCCACAGAAGTGGCAGGTGATGCTCTCTGTGTCTTTCCTGAGAGAAGCTCCTTTGGTTTGCAGCAGCTCTCCTTCTGTTGAAGCCATTTGCAATGCTCCATACGCTATTGAGGCAGTGCCTTGCTGCCACATGAGCATATCTTGTGTGTCAAACCTCATGGGGAGATGCTGTGACAGCTCCCTGCCTGCCAAACCTCCTGCTGAAGCTTATTGGAGAAATATTGTGCTCCCTTCAAATGGGTGCCATTGTAACATTGGCTTGCTCATTGAAACAGCATTTGGGTCTGGGCAGAGTGAAAATGTTGATTTCCTTTGAATAGAAGGGAAAAAACCTGAAGGGTGCCTTCTGCACAAACAGTGGTCTTAGGCAGAGCTGCAATTTCCATGACTGAGCCAACTAACTTTTGAATCTTAATGGCCATGATATTTACTTCTCCCTCTGCTGTTCCCTGTCCCAATGAGATCTAAAGGAATCTTACCTCTCTTTGAACCATACCCTAAATCGTTGTTGCCTTGTTTAGTTTATTTTTAGCACAGCAAGAAATGAGTTGGAATCTAAATGCCTCCTGCCTATCACCAAAAATACCTTTTTCCCTCTGGCTGCTTGCAAAATGCCTTTAACTCCCCTCAGGGCTTTTCTGTATGAAGGGACAGCTGGTGTAGAACAATAGTGACTGATTTACACTGATCAATCCTCACATTACTGAGAGGCATCTGCCTTGTACGAGGCACCCTGCAGTGGATCAGACACGCTGGTGGAAGATGTGCCTGCAGTGCCTCCTGTCTCTCTCCCCAGCCTGACTTCTCTGTAGGTCCTGAGGAAAAAAAAACTGGGAAGAAATACTGTAAAAAGACTTTAGTAGTGAGAGGTGCATTTCCTCTTCTTCACTTATGTGGTAATGGATCATTGAGTCTGGTTTTCCAGGGTTTTTTAGTTGTCTGTGCTTCAGCAGCAATTCCATTACTGCCAAACAGTCAAACTCAGTAGCTGAAATGTTGTTTGCAGCCCAACTCACCCAGAGTTAGTTTAGCCCATATATTTGGACCAAAACAGTCAGGGAGGAGCACATGCACACCTGAGCAAGCAGCTCAGAGGGGTGGGTGTGCTCCAGTGAGAAAGGAGTGATAATGAGCTAGGAGCAAATGCAGCTGAGGGATGTTAAGGACATGTTACCATACTGATAGGGACATGTGTTGCTTTCAGACTTTGCTGAAGGGAAGGATATAAACCCCTTTTTTGTAGAATCATGAAGTGGTTGGGTGGAAAGGATCTTAAAGATCATCCAGTTCCAACACCCCTGGCATGGACATCTCTAGACCAGGTCACTGAGACCCCCATCCATCCTGGCCTCAACACTTCTAGGGATGGGGCATCCACAGCTTCTCTGGACAATCTGTTCCACTATCTCACAATTCTATTTTTCCAGGAAACCCTTAACAAAACAGGAGAGAGGATGGCCAAGCATGATCTGTCCACCTGCTGCAATCCTCCCTCCCTCTGTTTTTTCCTTGCTTTCACCTCCTCAGTGATGTAAACAGCCCCAGGAGAAGCCCCAGGCACTGCAGCTCTGTGTTCCTGCCACCGGTGTTTATTTTTCTGATGTACTTTACCTGTGCAGGTAACTAGGATGAGCCCTGACAGCCATCAGCTTTTACTGAGAGCAATCAAATAGTGGAAAAAAAGAGAAGACAGTCACAGAAGGTGGCTGCAGGATAGAATGGGCTGCTCCATTGCCCTGTCCTCCACAGTGACAGCAGGGAATGGTTTGTTTCAGTGGCTCTTACCTTCTCTTACTTTGATAAGAAGCTCCAAACTTTGTTAATGTTTTGAATATCTCTGGTGGTCTGGTTGAAGTTTCCTTTTTGGTCTCTAAATAAGCTGCACTAGATAACTTCATGAAAAAACAAGACTGCACTGATTCCTTCCATTTTTATTTGGTACAAGTGGAATGTGTGGTGAGAGCATGATCCAACAAGTGCTACTTTGGAAGACTCACCTACTGCCTGGGATTCAAGTGGTGCCCAGTCCCTTGCACTTCATGTGAGGGCAATTAGTGCACGTGCATGGCAATTAGTGCTGCAAATGAAGTTGACACGGGTGTATTCTACCTCTTTAATGGCTTGCTTTTCTCCTCTGCCAAAAGAGCAACCAAGCAGTCTCAAAGGAACCTGCTGCCTTCTGATATTTAATTTGCTTCAGGCTTACATTGGCATCCTGCCTCTTTCTTCTGCCTGGCCCACCTGCCTGCTCTGCTAGCAGTGCTGCAGAGGAAATGATCCCTATTTCTGGCAAATCAGGCCATGACTTGCCCATGTGCTGCAGTTGGGCCTCACACACATCCAGCACCATCTCTCCTGATGTGCTTTGTCACTGCTGGTTTCTGACCTCCTTTCAGCAGAGCATTGGGCTGGTTTCTGATGAGCTGCTCTGCAAGTGGCACTGCCTGGCAAAGGAACCTGCTGGTGGGAAACTGCAGGGCAATTCTTCTGTTCTCCATCTTCTTGAGCTAGATACCACAGTGATGGGGGCCTTCAAATATCTGTGATACCCAGTGTGTGCTTGTGAGCAACGATGGCTCTGGAGCGTATGCTGGAGTATAGATGGCATCAAGTGACTTGATGTGATTCTTAACCAAAATTTTAACTGTTCCAGAATATTTTTAAAATGAAACCAAATAGGAAAAGTCTGGCAAAAAACCTTGCAGCTGAATACTCAATGATTATAGGAAAAGTAAGGGATTAAAATACTGGAAGAGACCTACTAGTCACTGAGAGCAGGAGGAGGGCATAGAAGTGTAGATGTTGCATGTTAAATCAATAATGAAGTTTTGGTGCAGGCCTTCCTGAATGGCTTTCCTCATTGCACCTTCCATGGATCACACATCTAGGTTTGGTTTTGGATGCTTGAAAGGTCATACTTTTACAGTGTCTCCTCATAGGAAGCTGGTAGTTTTGGATTTATATTTTTGGGGTCAAACCTGGTTGTTTCCCCAGACGCAGGACATGAGCAGGACATGGATGGGAATATGTAGTAGCCAGCTTTGCTTTGAGTGGATGCTGTAGGCAAGAAAAAGTTCAGCATTAGTCTCTGTAAAATTGTCTTAGAGAACCCATCCACTGGAGATAACACACTGGGTTAATGGTGCTACTTTGGGAGCCTTTTTTATGCACCACTGATTACTGAGACAGTTCAAATGTGGGTCAGTTTTTCTTTCTTTCTAAGTAGAGTTTGCACAGAGTAACATGCAAGCTGTTGCTTTCTAGCAAATGTGGGTCAAGTGCTGTTTTGCTGAGGAAATCAGGAGGGTTTTTACTTAGCCAGCATTAATACTCAAGTGCTTCCTTACTTCCTTGCACCGAGGTCCTGGGCTGTTGTGCTGATGAGTAAAACACTTTCTGTACAGGAGTGTGCATTGAGCCATGATTTTGTGTCGCCAGGAGCACTGGCTCGTGTCATTCACAGAGGTGCATGGAGTTCATGAAGGATGTGTGAGCCCTGGCATCCCTGCTGCCTTCAAAGCAGCTGCAAAATCCATGGAAAGCAGCTGCCCCAGGAGCACGGGTGACTTTTGGGAGGAGCAGGGGCAGACAGACAGAAACTGTGTGGGACAGGACTGCATATTCCTCCTTGTGAATAATGAGCATGTGGAACAGACTGTGGTTGAGGAGGTTGTGGGGGGTGGAATATTAACCATGGTGAAATAATCCTGGAAGAGCACATTTATCCATGCTGGCACTTTGCACATGTGTCATGATGGAATTTTCAAAGGAGGCCCTAAACAAAACAGCTTTATGGAAGAACAAAACAGCATTGTCAGAAATGGCCAAGGAAGCTGTGCCAGCACCTCTTTCCATATCTGTGCTCTGAGCTGGTTCATGTTCTGGGGCTGTTGCATACACAAATGTGTCTTAGCATCTGCCTTGAAGGTGCAGAAAAGGGTGGCTGGGCTTTGTTTTCAATTAGCTATGTTTTCTAAAAGTTACTGCCTTATTTTTGTTTTGTTTTCAGACCAGAATAGCTTGTCCTAAGGGAACAGTGTATGTTATAGTGAGTTTTTTTGGTTTTTTTTGTTTTGCACAGATGTGTTTGTGAGCATTTCCTTGCTTTGAGCCTGGGAGGCTGCATTAGAGCCCTCTGCAGTGATCATGTGTTTAATGCAAGCTCAGCCCCTTGAGCCAGCAAAATCCCTCTCTGTGCTGGGCTGTTTGAGGAGTGTGGTGAAGACTTGAGGTGGCCTGATCCTCCTGGATGAGCATGCACAGAGTTTGTCTGTCTTGATCATGGTGCCATAAGAAAGTGGGTTGGGTTATGTTGTGCAGCATCTCATACTTGCCACGGTGAATTTATGGGACTCTTGGCTTGACCCATCTGCCTTGCAGTACAAAGGGAATGGTTATGGCTTCCTGAGGCCCTTGGTGTTCCAGCCTCAGTAATGAGGGAGCTTAGGAGACCTCTGAGGAAGGAGTAAAACCTTCTTGCATCCCACTGGATTGGTTAAAATGTGAAATGAAGTTTCCAAAGCCATTCTTTCCTGTGGTGCCTTGGCGCTCAGCATGGTATGCCTCAGGCACCTGAAAGTTCCCAAGTGGGTCTTGTGAATTTAGACATCTAAAATCCTCCTAAAGAGCATTTTTCATTGACTAAACAGTGTGACTCCCTCCTCTTGCCTCTAGGCTTTTCTACAGAATAAATAATGAGCTTGTGGTCTTCTGAATTTCCTACTGTTCAGTCCAACTTTTGAATGTAGCTGCACTTGAACAGGCATGAGCTGCCTGACCACTCCTGCATACCACAGCATGCTGATTACTGATGTGATCTGCAGTGGAAATTGGTGTGGCAGAGCAGAGAGGGTTCTCACAGCACCTTTGACTAAACTCTGAACAGCAGACTTCTGCTAGGAATTAGAGAGAATACAGTAGACTTTGAGGCTTGGTGTCTGGTTTTGTTATTCGTGGGAATGCAGCTTTAAATTTGAATGTGGAGGAACAAAAGGGAAGAGGTTACTATTGGCAATTCTTTGTGTGTTGGACTGAAGAGGAAAGGTCTGGTCTGTGGTGTGCAGGTAAAGGGCAAGCACTGAGAGGTGCTAATGGCTTCCCTACAGATTCCTTGCTGAGCTCTGTGCTTGCAGTCCTGCCTGCCTGCTTTCCTCTGCTCCCCATCCCTTCCGTGCCATCCATGGAAAGAGAAGGCAGTGGCAGCCCTCTCTTCTCTTCACTGCTGAGAAGTGAGATGTATGGGATGCTGGCTTTGGGTCTGTGGGACCCTGGGAAGGACCAAACTGAAAATGGGATGTAAAAGACTGTGTGTGTGTGAGGAGACAGTGAACACCTTGCTGAGATGGAGGAGGCTGCTGGGCCTGTATCCATACAGGCAAGGGCAACAGCCTGAGAGAGAAACCAGGAGGATCAGTAGGATGCTGCATGGAGCTGAGGAGAGGCAGCTGTGAGATGTCATTTGGAGTTGTTATTTTCAGACTAAACTTGTCCTTTTGAAAGCAAGGATCAGTTATAATCTGGACTGGATCAAGCAATTTTTAAATTTTCTTCTCTCCCTTGAATAAAGGAAAACACTACAAAGAAGTTGCAATTAAAATTAATTGTGAAGTGCTCTCTGTTGCCTGCTGAGCAAAATCTCATGAGCCAGTTGAATTAGCAGTCTGGTGGTGTTCTGTGTAGGATGCAGGGAAGTGCAGAGTCTTGGCTGTGGCCCCAAAATGGGCCAAGTGTGCCCAAGACCTGCTGCTCTCTTGGAAGGGCGCTGTGGGTTTATGGCAACAGGTTGACTGGGTAATGATTGTTCAATATTGTATGAAGGCGGATTCAAAGAAGAGGGTGAAGGGAGGAGAGGACAAGGGGCTGAATGCAAGAAACAATCTGAAAATGAGACCCACAGTGTCTTGTGACAGATCTTATATTGGGACTAACACAGAGATTTCCTGGCGTGCACGTGCTTTTTTCACATGTGACTTCTCCATAACAAACATCTCTCAGCTGGGACTGACAATGGAAAAATTGTAGGAAACTTTCACGAAACAACTTGGTGGTAGGGCTACCTCCTGTTTTGAGCTTTTCTGTTTTAAAGGAACCATCTGCTGTATAAGTGTAAACACAGCAGGCTGCTAGCAAGCTCAGTCATCCCAGGCTCAGTATCAATCCAATGCACTCTGCTGGCACGGCCCCATGCCCTGTCCTTGTGTTGCTGCCACCACCTCTTCTTCCAGGCTCCGAGCTGTGGGCTTGGACAGAGGTACCTTTGCAGATCAAACCTTCCCACAGTGTGGTGTGGTGTCCTCTTGCCCATGCAGAGTTTCCAGAGCAGGAGTGAGGGAGGCTGGAGTGTCATTGAGCCGCAGTCACGCTGATGTTCGTGTGGCCCTGGCGGTGAGTCAGCCCGGCAGCTGAGCAGGTGTACTGCAGTTTCTCTGTGCAGGCTGCTTCACAGTGTCTCATCGTGTCAGAAAACCTTCAGGAGGTGAAGCAGAATGCTCTGCAGAATACTTTCCCCTCTGTGTGCCCTTGTCCACCAGCATAGATCAGTGGTTATGTGCAGGAGAGTTACCTGGAGGGCATTGGATCTTGTGTTAAAGCAGATCCTGACCGTGGGGTCTTGAGCTCTTGCACAGGGTAGGCTTCACACAGCTTTCTTCCCATGCTTCTATTGAAATCATGTTTTGCCTGTCCCTCTGGCAGAAGGAACATGTGGAGGCTGCCAGGGCTAGATGGAGGGAAAGAGCTGCTGAGGGTGAAGGAGTGACAGTTTGGTTCATTAAGACAGGGAACTCTGGTGGGGTCTGTTGGAGGCAGTGCTGGTCAGGGATGTGCCTACCAGATGTGATTTCTCCTCAGCAGAAGAGAAGTCTTCTGGCCTGGTTTAATGCACACTATGAACCTGCACAGCCACCAAAAGAAGCACTTGCTGTGGCAGAATAAATATTTTTGTGGCATGTGGAGACCCAAATCTGGGAACTGACTGGATCTGAAATTACCTGAGGAAGGGGGAGAAGGGTAGTTTGAGATGATGCAAGGGAAGACAGGACACATAGCATGCTTGTTAGTGCTTGTGTGGGTGAAATTGTGTTTGAGTTCAGTGTGAGAGAAACTGACCAGAGCACAGCTCTTGAAGTGGTAATATATGATTTAATGCATCTAACTAATGGGATCTGACCTGGATTGCATCAGAACAAAAGAGGAGAAAGCAGGTAACACTTCCTCTGTTAACAGGTAGGCCAGATCACAGGGCTTGAGAGGGCCCAAGTTGTCATGCATGTCTTTAATTTAAGCTGCTCTCTAGCAACTCATTTTAATTTATCAATTTCATCTTTGTTAAACTGATGAGGAAATTAATGCATGTTTATAGAGTCCATGCCACAACTGATATGAGGAGCAGCTGGTTAATGTTTAGCAAAGTCCTCCTGAAGATGAGGAGTGGTATACAAGTGCTGTTCTGACTGTACCATTACTCTTGAAAGAAAAATACTGTTTTAAAGAATGCTTGTGTCCCCTTCATCACTGTCCTTACAGTCACCTTAAATTATCTATACCCATATATTCACCCATTGCCTGGCTAATAGAGAATTGCAGAAGCAGAGGCATGTATCCCTGCAGCCTAAAGAGAGATGTGTGTCAGGTGAATGAAGCCTGGAGAGAGCCAAGCTAAGAAGCATGCAGAGCAAAGTGACTCAGATGGCAGAATGCCCCAAAGGAAGCTTTCAACAAGGGTGATTCATTAGCAGTCAAAGAGTCCTTTTTCTTTTCCTGCTCTGCTATATTTACATTTTGAAATGTGTGCACATCTCATGGAAACAGCCTTCCTAGTTAAAGTGTTGTTCTAAATGGGAGAAGAGAAGATTTTGTGCATTATGTTTGATAGGCTGTGAGGCTTGGAATACAAGCAAAGCTTTCTTTAAGGAGATCCTTGCATGTAGTCTGTAAGGTGTTACTAAAATCTTGTGCTGATAGCATTGCAGGGATTTGGGCTGTGATTTCAATCTGCCTAAAGAAGACACCCAAATCCCAGGCCTGGATTAGTGCAAAAAGGAGAGACCTTGAATTGTCAGGTAATCCACACACATTCTGCCTTTTTCAGAGTGTGCTAAAGCAGCATTATACCTGTGAATCTGTTTGCATCAAGAAATCCCTCTGAAACCAGGGTAAATGCCTTACCACGGGGATATTCACAGTTGTGTGAGCCACGTGAGCTACTGACACTCCCTCTCTGGTCCTGAAGGAGAGTGTCTGTCCAGCAGCATCCAAAGTGAGTGTGATTCCTGCGTGGCACTCCCAGCGGTGTGCTGTGTCATGATTGCAAGGCTCCTGCTGTTAATGTGTGAACAGGATGAGGTTTCCTGCATCGGTGTTGTGCTGGCAACAGCCGCCAGCTCCTGAATCAGTTAAAGCCAGGCACCATGTGGGCAGACTGGGAGCTGTGATTTACAGGGCTCTGCTGGATTAGAAAGCCTGTTGTCTATCAACACATTGTCCAGGCAGCACAATAGGGCAAGGTAAGCACTGGAAAAGCAAGGTCAAAGAGCTGACAATACCATATTGTGTTGTGTGACCCTGAGCAATGGTTTACATGCCTTGCTTCTGCTATTCTGAGTGAAACCAGAATAGTGCTTGCTTTTAGAAAAAATGCTTTATGTTCTGTGGGTGGAAAGTATTCATCTGAGTGTGAAGTATTTCTGTTGTAGAAAGAGGTATTCTCCCTTTCCGTAGTTTCCCCACTCCCAGACCTGGTTTTTGGGGAGATCAGATGCACTGGTTCCTTTTGAAGATGAAAATCTCTTTGTAGGTGTTCTGTACTTCATTCATCGTGATCCATCTGGAAATGCATTTTAGAACAAACCATTTTGTTTGTGGCTTTGGCTGGATTTGCATTCTCCAAATAGCAGAGTGTGGTTTAGGCTTAATATGGGATGTATGGCCTCCTTGGCTTGGTTTCAGCACAGGTTGGGGAGAGCTTCTCTTTAGATTTGTAAGGCACTAGAAGAACACAAGGTATCTACAAGCAGAAGCTGACATGGCTGCTCACTTACAAGCAGCCTATATAACAGTGATATAATTTGGTGGTCTCTGGCAGCCAAAAAAAAAAAAAAAGGAGAGTGTCTTGTAGAGGATCCTAGTGTAGAGGATCCTAGCAGATAGAAATGATTTGTAGTGAAGGATCAGTTACTGATTCAGGTTGCTCCTTGAAGTGGTTCAGTATTGGTACAGTGGATTGTCAGCCTTCACAGCACTGTTTTCTTGCTCCTGCTAGTTCATGACCTTTCTCCAAATTCATAAGCTGTGGCCCAGTCTGCCAGTCTGTATGGAAATGGCACATGTACCTGCCAGGTGAGCCAGCACCTTGTCTTTCTAGGCAACCTGGTGCCTAGAAGAATTGCAAGAATTTAAGCCTGTTAAGCCACAAACTCTCTTAGAAGATTGGGGTTTTTTGCCCTTTAATGGGACTGGACCAGATATTATTATTAACCTCTCCACCTACCTCCCAGCTAGCTTTCCACTGAGTGTCTGCATTTTTAGATTCTGTCTGTCTGCGGTCCAGCCCCAAGACAGTTAATTTTAATAAATAAATAATGACAAAAATAGTCTCTGAGGACTTGGCAGGCAGCAGGCCAGGGAATCTGGGCAAGTCGCCAGCAGCTCTTCCACTTGAAATCTGATGTTAGCTCAGACTGTGGCGCTCACATGGGTCTGTTCAGATTCTTTGGAAAGTGCTTTGCCTTCCCCACCTCGGATGGGAGCTGTGCCTGCTGCCCACTGCTGTGGGCTCCAGGGCCTTGCTGGGAGCACGGGACTCAGCCCAGCTGTGGGGGGAACACGCAGCTGGGGGCAAAATGCTGCAGTGTCAGTGCTCCCCTGCACAAAGGCTGGGGCATCAACTCAGGCAAAACTTTCCAAAGTGCCAAAACTGCAGAAAAGCCTCAGCTGGAGCAAGTGGGTCGGCCACAAGATGCAAGGAAGGAGGAGGAAACCAGCCTCTGTGAGTTCTGGCACTTGCAGTGCCAACTGCTCAGTCTGCTCTGTCTGCTCTGGTGTTTCAGCCAAGGCTGCAATGGGCTCCATTTTAATCCTCAGGGTGACTTAATCATTGTGTGATGCCCCACACCAATCTATAAGCTGTATCTTAGGATAGGAGCTGTCACAACTCATGCCTTTTTATTCCCATTTCCTATCATGCCATATATTCACAGCATATGGTACCAGGACCTGAAAGAAACCCATCTGAATCCTGGGCAGACAGTTACCTCTATCAAGAATGTCTGGGAAAGTATGTATCCAAGAAAGTGCTTGCCCTCTGGTGAGAATTAGCCTGCCAGCAGGTGGGAAGGTTAGGAGTAAAACAGTTTAGTTTTCCCCCTTGAAGGAGAAGTGAAGGGGTTTGGAAGAGCAGAGCTGTTTGGACATACCAGAACACAACAGTCGGCACAGTTCCTGCACTATCATGCCTACAACAGAGAAGTCAAAAGTACAAATGCAAACTTGTGCCTTCTCAGCCAAGCCTGCCAGAAGCACTCCCCAAACCAGCCCTGCTTTTCTCAAGTTGGTTGAGAGCTATTTTAAACCCACCAAAACGTTCAGACTTGCTCCTCTGTAGGCATGTTCCTGAAAGAGTGTTCTCAGTAGGAACGGGTGGCAACCAGGTTTAACTCGAGCTCCCACGGGCTTTAAAAATCCTCAGTGTGGGATAATCAAACATCCCCAGATAGGCACACACCTGCTGCACTGGTGTGGGCATGGAAATTCCAGCAAAGGCTGGTTTGGGGCATGGTATGTTTGTTTCACTGACAAGGCTGGGCACAGTATCTCCTTTTTTCCCCTTGGCTGTATTTTCTGTGTTAATAATGTTTGGCCTAGAAAACTGGCAAGGTGGCAAAGATAAATGCACTTTGCAGATTTCCTATCATGCAAGGCAGTCCCTGGGGATGTGTCTGTCAGTGGTCTCCACTCCTGGAGCTGGGAGTGTAAAATAAAGCTGTTCACAGCTGGGGGTGCTTGGCCAGCAGACTGAAGAAGAGGAGAACTATTCAAAGTACTTCTGCCTCCAGTACCAGTGACAGTCTCAAGTGATACAGGATAATGAGGGAGAGGAAATCCCTTTGAATATCTGAAATGTCTCCTGGATTTTGGGCCATCTAGGGATGCACATTGTTTCTGAGGGAGGCAGTGTGGTAAATTAGCATGACACCAACTCACTCGTCCAGGGCTCTGGCTGCAGGAACAGAGGATGAGGGCTTGCACAGCTATGATGGGTCAAAGGGACCTGTAGATGAGGGACACTGAGGACATCCATGGAACATTCAGCACAGACTAGGATTACAGTCCTATTCATTTGTGGGTTTATTTTTTTCCCCTAACCATGCATTGGGAAACCCATCATGCCTACTTTCATTGATTCAGCCACTGTTTTTATAAAAGCCTGCAGTGAACTCTGGGTGAAACTTCAGGGCTTGATTTTTCTAAGGGAAACGAATCACCCTGGAGCAGCCTTTAAGATTCAGCAATCTTAAGTTGTGTGGGGAAAAGCTGGTAAGCACAAGGCCTCTGGGATGCCTGTAGTGTCAGCTACCAGGTTTAGGGAGGGAATTTGCTCTGGAAGCGCCATTCCTGTGAGGAGAAGATGCAGAGAGAAAAGCAATGGCTTTAACTGCATCCCTGGAGTCTGTCAGTTCTTGGGAACTCCATGCCCCTTTGCAGGGTGATAAGGGCCCTTGTTAAATGCTCTCCTAGAGGGAGAGTTCTCAGTTTCTATGACAAGACTGAAGTGACAGGACAGGGCTCTATCTTCTCCCCTGGCACCAGATGTGCCTACTACATCAGTGGAAAAGTGAGATGATCTTCAGGGTTTCAGCACAGCATTGATGGCATGAGAAAATTGCAAGGAGCAAGCCCAGACAGCTCAGAGCTCTGACTGGGTCTCATCTCAGGGAGTCCTTTTCCACAGTAAAAAATTCCTTCTTGGTCTGTAGCATTATTGGACTGATTTGTCTTATTTGTCATGGAAATACATTAGGTTGAATAACTCTGGTCATGGCCTGTGACCCTTCATAACCTGGAAGGTAATGGATTTCCTCTGGTTTATCAGACATTATAGAGGAAATATGTAAATACAAATTCTCAGAAGGCTGAAGTACTTTTTGTAACTGTGTGCTGTAGCAGCTCAGCTGGTATTAATGTGGACACAGGACAATCCTGCATTAAGACAGGCTGATTCATCTCAGTTATTTAATAGTTAAATACTCAGATCCTGCTGCAGTGACTGCTTAACTTAATAGTTCGTTGACTTTGGAGGGTCTGGGATAATGCTGATAATATCTACTTACAGCTTCTATTCCCTGCATAGTTGGAATGAAATGCTTTGTGTAGGTGTGGGAAGAAGGGCTGGGTAAAATTTAATACCCAAACATATAAGGCAATTATGGAAGTGGGAATCATAAGGATAGTTTTGCTGAGTCTGTGAAGTCTATCTTGTCTATAAGATGCTCTATTCTAGGAAAGAATGGAGAGGAGCTGTGCCAGGTCAGCATGCAGGGTGGTGACTCTGAGATCAGCAGACTGTCAAGCTGAAGACAAGGCAGGCAAAATAATTACATCTTGGCAAACAAGTGTAATTAGGAAAGAAAGGCCATGGCTTAGATGACTGAGCACCCCTCCCCCTGCCATTTCCACAGAGCAGCCCCCACTTGAGTTATCCCTTTACAAGGAGGCGCTTGGGAGAAGACAAAAAGTGAACAGCTTGTTCTGACTTAAGCACCCCATGCTCAGGGCAGCACAGCACAGCTCCCAGCAGTGGTGAAGGGCCAGTTAGCTCCTGGGAAAACCCATCAAAACCAGTGCTGTGCTCTGGGCTCCTTTGCTGTTTCAGAAATGGTGGTGGTCAGCTACTTGTGCTGCCACCTTCACCAAGCCCCATCATTGCTGCCAAGAAACAAACTTGAAAAGTTTTGGCAAAGGCTTTTCAGCTGTGACCAACAGCAACTGTGCATTTCCATTGGCAGATCATATGTTATTTTCTTGGTGAAGTTGTGACCACTTTCTTGATTCAGATAACATTTTATTTTACTTTTCTACACTCTTTACCAACATTCCATCCAAGAGACTGGTCTGTTCTTTCAGCCACTGTCTCTTTGCCAAGTCATTGCTGCATACAGGGAGAAGGGATTGTGTTTGCTGTGTTCCATCACTATTTATTGTGTCCAGTAGCTCAGACTGCCTCCCTGTATCCAGAACTTTTTGGTTAGTGTTCATCACCTCTGCTTTCCAATTGTCCCTGGTTGTGTCTTTCCTGTCTAGTGTGTCACCCTGATCCCTCTAGCCACCAACTTTTTGGACTCTCCTCTCTTGACTCTCCTCTCTTGACACTCTCTCTCTCTATCTAAACTATCTTCTAAATGTCCACAGGAGTAGGGAAGATGCCGGAGGTTTCAGACAAATAGTTGTGCTTTGCAGGCCCAGAAGGAGAGCTGTGTCTTACAGTGGACAGGAATATGGGACAAAGCTGTGATTCCTGTGCAGGCTGTCACTAAACCTCTGATTTGCAATGGATGCATCATTGCTGACAGGTGTCCCATCTGTAAAATGAGAAAAACTGTTCAACACTTTTCCTACTAGTGGTGAGTCCTACAGTATTTGGGAAAAGTGTGTTTTATCCCATGGAATGCTGGCAGCAGTGCTAATGGTCTTGTTGAGCTTAGAAAAGCATGGACTTTGAAAAACATAAAATATTGGCATCATGTAAAAGGCAGCTAGACTTCTGCAGCAGCTGAGCCTAGATTCTGGCACTAGATTCCTAAATTAATGATATTGTACTAGTGAAATAATCTGAGTTTCTGAGAATCTCTGAAGATGTGCTTGAATGTTGCAATTAAAGCTGTTTACCTTTCATTTACTTGTTTAAGTTGTGTGAAACATGAAAGAGCGTGTCTCTTACCTTTAGCTATGGGGTAATGTTTGAATGTTTAAAAATAAAGTAGCTTGAAAAAATCATGTTGAGGTAAACAAAAAAAGTTCCAGTAATCTATTGCTGGTTTCTCTTTGTGTCAAATTTGCTGTTGTTTTAAATTCAACTTGCCTCCAAAATTTTTACATTTTTGGCTCTCTGTTAAATGTTTCCTTCTTCAATTCATCTTCCCATAGTGAAATGAGTTGGGAAGTCCATGTTCCAAAGAAGTATGCTGCACAATATTTCCATCTTGTGCCAGTGCTCGTAATTGAATATTCGAGGTAGTGTTCACTTTTCCAGAGAAATGAGATTCATTTTGGTAACCTAACCCTTGCATGGGAATTTCCTAAAAACACTTTTTTATGAGCATTGTCACTGTTTGGTGAAATGCATGTACCTTCCCTCCAATCATTTTGCTTTGCAAAGAATATGGAGGGAACATTGGCTAAGTACCTTCCCATTTTCCCTTTATTTTCCATTGTTCCACTTTATTTTCCAAATTTAATTTCCGTGTTTGTAATCAAGTAACAATATTGACTGACTGAGGCACTGTTAATTTAAATTTAAATTACCCTTTAAAGGGTAGATTAATTGAATAGTATTCTTAGATCCTCTGATAAGCAATGGAGTGGCAGGTTTCTGTAGAATGTCTGAAAGTCTTTTACCTTTAATTTTTTCACTGTTGGAGGCTTATAGCTATTTACCATTCTGCTGTCAGGTGATGTGGTTGGTGATACACAAACATTGCATTGAAAGGTCAGGAGGCTGCAGTCCTCCAAAGCCATAGCTGAGAACTAAATTTTAGCTGGCAGCACCTCACCTCTGTCAGTGGAAAGATAGGGAAGTACTTACATTTCCTTCTGGTTTACAGGGTGGCTTGTTCATTCTTAGCCTTGCAAGAGAAAGTTAATAATAAACTACTTGATAGAGGTTGTAGTATTCTGTGTAACTTTTGCCTTCCATATCTCCTGTACTGGAAAAAAAAAATGAATTATATCTATACACATTGTTGCATGACCTTTAATATAGCAATAGAAACATACACCAGGAAATAAATAAAGGCTAAGTTTGATCAGCCTAAAAGAAATGGATGGGAGTCCCTGGAATCAGTATTGTTTCTGCAAATAAAAAGCATCAGACATCCAAAGAAACCTTTCCTATGTCCAATCTGGATATATTTGTACAGGTTATAGGCAGATGTGAGGCTCCTGAAGCAAATAAACTTGCAGAAAGCTTTCCACAGACAAGGCTGTGCAGATGCTGTGCAACCTCTTCCCCTCTCTTACGCCAGTGCCTCTTGCCTGGGCTGGGGAGCTGAACATCCATGGAGCTCTTTCAGACTCACAGGGATGCATTCTGCAAATGGGATCAGGGTCCTTCCATTGCCTCTGTAGGAAGCTGGGGTACCCTGCAGAGCAGAATGGCTTCTGTTGGCAGTTCCACCCTTCCCTGTCTCTCAGGTTCATTAGTTTTCCCAGAGGAGTGGTATGCTTAAATGGAAATTTGGAATTCTGCTGAATAGTGCAGGTGCCATTTCCCAATTTAGAGCTCCTGGGATTGGCTCTGTCTCTAAATCATTATACATGGATGTAAGTCTGCCTCAACTGTCCATTCTATAATAATCCCCACCAAAGCAGGCTGACCTTTGGGACCTTCACCTAAAACTAGCTATTTAACAAGGGTTTCTTTCAGAAGAACAGCATTTATCAGTAGTGAAGAACTGTGCATAGAACTGAATTTACAGGCTTTGGATAGTGTCTATTGTGTTTTATTGCCTTTATGTTACGACTGAAAAATACTATTGTTGTGGATTGTGCCATTTTAACAACTAAGGTTAGGAATAGGAATATTTTAAACTCAAAAGTATGAAAATAAATGAGAAAATTTGAGCTTAACAGAAGTGTTCTTTATGGAAACCTCTCAATATCATATCAGAATCTGTCCTTAAAGCAAGGTATTCTTATACAGTTGCATTCTTGCAGGAAAAAGAGTGATGCAAAGGTGGAAGCTGGTTGTTGGCTCAAGACTAAATTGGATGAAAGTCTTGGGAACTTACATGATTACACCCCAGAATGGAATCAGAAGCTCAAATGTAGGCAACGTGGGCTCCTTCTACAAGGGAAGTTGCAGTACAGTACAGACAAGCAATAGCATGCTGAGAAGAAACTTAGAGAATTTTCTTGTATTTAAATATATAATTAAGGATGCATTTAGGCCCTTGCCCCAGTGTCAATCCCCATGAAGGGATTTGAAACTACCAATAGTGGGCTTGTGCTCCCAAGTTCTTTTCTGTACATTAAGGCAAAGCTGCAAAAGCAACATGAGGTTTGTTGGAATACTGACATTTCCTCTTCACTGACTTTTTGCAAGTCTTTCAGAATAGCTTCTTGTTTGTGTAAATGGTTTTGTACCAAGCACTTTCCCTCAAACTTTTCTTGTTGATTATCTCTAATTACCAGGGAAACCAGCTAGGCTTCCATCATCCTAAGGTGTTCTAGATGAGCCCACGATAACTTGTATACAAAGCAATATTTTCATCTTCTGATTCTGTTCCCTAGGACAAACTCCCAAATGCATGCACAGAAATTCATGAACTCTTTGAGACAAATTGTTTTAAACTTTCTCTGCTGAAGGAGGAGCAGTTCCTAAATATTTTAGTTGGCAAATTGCTATTTTTCTGACAGCAAGATTAGGTGTGAATTTTCTGCAAGTACCTCATTGCAATCAGTTTGAGAAGTTGTTTTTTTCTTTAATAGATATGAAATTGGACACAATGTATCTATCCATTTTGAATTGAAGTGTTTAGAAAATTCTGGAAGTCTGTGATCACATTAAAAGGGAAAGTTGCTTTTGGCTGTGAGACATGTTAGGCTTGGCTTATACCTGGGATTTCTAGCAGCTGAGTATTTATTTTGAAGTATGATGATGGCTTATATCAACATGACTCTTAGCTTGTATTCAGTTGTGTGACAGCATGCAGTACCGTTTACAAAGACTTGTGGTTTTATACATAAATAAAATGTTTTAAGAGTTCTCATGGTAATGTAGTTTCATCCATGCTAAGGAAGTTTCACTGTTTTCCATGAGAGTTGTTGAACTAGATGTATAGCACATCAGGATGTTAGCAAGGCTTTTGTTTCAGGCTGTTAGATTTTCAGAGTTTTTGTTTCAGGAGCAACTATGTGACTCTCTTACATTCAAACCTCTGGTGACCCTCTCATGTGATAAGAGAAGTGATTGATGAAGCTGCCAGAAAATTGTTTGTCATGCCCTCAGGGTGACAACCTGTGCTCTGGGCATTGGAGCAGGAGTGCTTCTCTCAGTGTTGGTAGGAGCCATTTTCTTAAAAGCCCCATTTGCTGTCAGGAGAAGGCCTGCTGGAACACTTAAAGAAGTGGCTGAAAACTCCTTCTTACTGTGTTAGTTATATTTCAGAGGTCATTGAGGTAACAGAAAGATGGAAACTATCAAACATAATGCCTGCCTTTTAAAAAAGGGGAGAGGGCAGTGGGAAGTGCAGGGGTATTGCAGATCCATCAAGCTTCAGTTCCTGGAAAAATCTGAGAGAAGTAATAGCACAATGTGCAAGCAGCTGGGTCATAACACAGGGATGAGGAACAGCCAAAGTAGCTTTGCTGGGAACAAATGGCATCCAATCAGTCACACTACCTTCTGCAAATGCAGTAAAAGAAATTATAAGAATAGTGAAGTTTTGTGTCTTGTGGGTCAGCTTCTGACTGTCTCATACAATAATCTTGGAAGAAAACAGTATCTAGAGTATATTTTCCCAGCTGGGGTCAAACAGGAGAGACAAAAATGATTGTCTATCCCAGCACAGCTATAAAGGAGTCACTAGTGAAGAATGCACTGGGTGAGATTCTGTAGGTATGGTTGGTTTTTGGTTTTTTTTTCCTGGAACTGCTTCTACTCAGTGCTTAGCAGAAGAGATATAGCTATCAAATGTGTAGGTGACCAAATCCCTGGAAGAACTGTAAGTCCATCAATACTGGTGGTGAGACAGCAAACCTCTCCTTGAACCTAAGCTGTTTCCCCTGGCCTCTATCTGTAAGGCTACAAATAAAATCCAAGCGGGTTGTAGTCAGTGATGAATATCTGTTGATCTTGTCCCAGGAGTGGAGTGGAAATTTGAAGCTGAGGTTAGCCAGACCTGCTTTCTGATAAAAACTAAGGTGACCTGAAGGTTACAGAGCATTTCAGTCACCCCATACCTTCCCCATATCACCCCACCAGGCTGTAGTGTTTCTGCTGACCCAGCAGACATCCCATGTCATGAGAAAAGTCACTTTAAACAAGCCACCCCAGCAGACACAGAATAAAATTCAGGCACAGATTTGGTCCTTAAATTTTTTGTTGTTTTGTTTTTATTTTTGTTTTTGTTTGTTTGTTTTTGTTTAATTTTCTTTTAGTCTACAGCTGGGCTGGACAGCATGCCTTAGTTAAAGTGATATAAGCATCATTGCATGGGCTGTTGGAAGTAATTATCATTTACAGTCAGAGACAGTCACCCTTTCTGACAGTTTGATGCTTAAAGCCATAAATTCAGCAGGGACAGGAGAAACCAGTCAAATGCCATGTATTTCTTCACACCATGTATGACAGGCTAGAAACAGCTCTTTGACATGCTGACTTTGTCAATTTCCTTCAGCATTTGGGGAAAGCTTGGAACAGCAAATATAGATGGGCAAATTAATTTTGTTCTAATTGCTTCCCCTCTAATTAGCATATTGGAGACAAGATGCTGAAAAAAATGCAAAGCAGCATGGATTTCTACAGCATTCTTAAAGGATGCTCTTGGCATTCAAAGGACCAGCTTACAGATCAGGAGGTGGTATAAAGCATGAAATGTTATTATGAACAGTTTTGTGATACTTTTGACTTGGCTTCCAAAGAAAATCAGCCTCTTTCCTTTCTTCTTCATTGTAACTTTCAAAGTGTTAGTAACTTCCATTATTTTGAACCAAATAGGACCCTGTTACCGTAGCAATTTCAGATAAAATGTCATGTATTTAGGCAGGTGGAGCACAAGAAAACTCATGCATTACTGCCCATTCAGACAGATGGTAACACTGGAAGATTGACCTCTGCTATTTTGAATCCTCAGAGAAGAAGAAAATTTATAAATATCCCAACTGCAAAATAAAAGCTTTAATCAACAATTAAAGTCAATCTCAGCAAACCAGATAGTAAGTCTGTGGGAAACTATATTTATTTCCCCTGTTGATGGGGAGATGGTGTGGGCTGAGGCTCTCCTTCCAGTGTTTGCAGGGCTGGAACCTCAGAACCAGAGCCTGGAACAGCTCTGGAACAACTCTGCAAGTATGACCAGGCTCCCAGCAGGCAGTTTCCTGGCTCCTGAGGATTTGCAGAAAACTGGTGTCTGAAATGTGTTTATGACCTGGCTCTGCTCCTTTTCAGCCATATAGAAGGAAAAAAGAGTAGAAGTGCCAGACTCTCTGCAAGGCTGATCTGCGCATTCCGTTCTTTAACTTCCATGTGCTGCCTTCACTGCTGAATGCTTAAGCAGTAGTTGTATTTCTCAATTATTTAAATCATGCTTTGGTTGTTTCTCTTTAGTTTAGTGGTGAGAATTGTGTAGGTGAGGGGCAGCTCATTCCCTGTGCTAAAAATTAAATGTAAGCACTTTACTTTTTATCTTGTACAATGCCCAGTACAGCAGCTGTGAGCAGGCCCTCAGTAGGCCCCACCTGTGAGTAGGCCCTCACAGTGTTAGCAGTGTCCCTAGAGACACTGTGTTAATAATGTCTATGTTTTAGTGATAAAGTTACCTTTGAAGAAAATGTTGTGAAGATATTGGAGGGATATTTACATGGATCGCTTGTTTTCCTAGTGTTTCTACTGCCTGTTTGGTTGTTGGTTGGTTTTTTTCTGTCCAGACTATAAAAATTTGAGGGCAAGCTGCTTCAGGTAATTTAAAGGTATTTCCCTGAGCCGTTAATGTAAAATGCTCTACTGTGTGTAGAGCATTTGTGTTAAAATTGTTCCCATTTCTGCTTTGTATAAAAGGGGAAATCTAAGTGTGGTCTAGCCTAGGAATGTCCAGCAGTTCCTAACAAAGCTGAAGACTTCAGCTCTACTTTCCCTGTGGTCAAACTCTGGCAGGTCACATCTTGGAGCAAACATCTGTTAGGTATTCTCTGCTGAAGATCTTTGTCCCAAAACCCATGAAAATTTCCTGTTTGAGCTGAAAGATTTGGTTTGCCAGGTTTTGCCTCTGGAATAGGCATTGCTAGGTGGGGGCAGGACACAGTGGGTGTGCAATGTCTCTTTTTCCTCCCTGTTGGCCAACCTAAGGATATTTTATAATTTGTTTTGCCTTGGGCACCATAATCAAAAGCTCCCTTTCCTTCTCCCAGGGAAAAGCTGGGGTGATCTATGCAAAGGAGAAAAAGAACCAGCAGTAGAATGCCTTGCCTTTCTTTCCTTCATGCAGTTTTAGGTGGTTGAATGTGTTGCTAGAATGAAATAACCTTTCAATGGTGCCATTTGTAGTTTTCAGACTACATTTGCTGCAGCTGAAAGTTTCTTCTCCTCTGATGGCTGCTTGTGGGCTTAGACAACTTTTCAGCAGATAACAATTCACACTGAAGACCAATGGCAATATAATTTTTCATACTAAAGTCCAAAAAGTTGTGGACCATGACTTGTGGTGATAGAGGGAGAAATCAGAGCACTGGTGAAATGTGCGGATGAACTTACTATAGGGTGGTGACTGAGATAGAGAAGAAAGCAAATTTTATCCCTATTTCCTCAAAATCTTGCTAAATTGCTTCTCTAGCTATTCAAATTAAAAAATTTGGGTGTGTGTCATTGGAACAAAAGCAGATACTGGAGGGGCTGAAATATGTAATTTTCTTGTTCTCCTAAATGTGGTGTCTTCATGCACCCATTTGGTAACACAAACTGAGAGAATGAATATTGCAAAATTTAAGCTCTGTTTATGAATTATGGAAAAACAGATCCCACTTTCTGGGGACAAGCAGAAGAAGAGCTAGCAGTGTTTCTACTAATCTACAAAGAGATCTTTCCTTTGTATTAAAGTGGCAAAAATGAGTAATTCATACTGATGCTGTCTTAATGATGCTGCCTTGGCACTCAGAGCGTTTCATACTTCCAGTCAGTGGCAGAGCTGGAAATAGTCCATCATTTCTGGACTCAGTTGCATATTACTGCTATTAGTGGCTGCTAGCTCCTCTTATTAAGGTTTCTAAATGTTGTGTTAGTGGAATCTCGATAAATCATCCCTGAGTTCCAGCCACACCAGTTAAGCTGGAACTTTCATATGTTTACTTTAAAATGTTTTCCTGAATGTTTCTTTCTTCACCTTGTATCACAAAGACTCACTTTTTTATTTCAGGAGGATTCAGACTACTCAGAGAGAGTGCAGTGTGACTCTGCTAGCCAAGCAAAAGGTGATTTATAGATAAATAGAGAATAAATCTATGTTTCCCTCCATTTTCACCATGGCAGTCAGACCTTTCGCATGTGGCCAAAGTTTTAATCTCTTACACTTTTTACTTTGGAAAATAATTTAGTTGACAAATGCTGCTTCTTTCAGGATGCTGAATTCCCAATTGAATTTAGATCTTGTTTTTCTCTGGATAAGGAACTAGGAAATTTCCATAGGGAAGCTTTGAGCTTAAGCAACTTTGATAGAAATAAGAATTGAGACTTCATGTTTGAATGGTGATCATACAGATTCAGCTCTATGTAAAATCCTTCTGAAGCAGAAATTTTGTTCCTTTAGCAGCAGTTTGTTTTCAAGCTGGAATGTAAATTCCACCTGGTAGAAAGGTGTATTTCTAGAGTGATAACTCATTGCCAACATTGAATTTCTTTGGATGAGGTCAGCAAGACTCCTGTCTCTAAGGCACTGATGTGCTTTGTGTTTGAGGGCTCAGTTACTGGGAAATTCATTATTTCTCCCTATCTTCTATCCAGAATTAAGTAATGTAAAGCAGGAAAAAAAGTAGCTGAAAAAGCCTCATTGAGGAGCTGTGTTCTTTCACCTACCAAGGCAACAAGAATTGGTAAATTGCATCTTGCTAAAAAGTACTGATTCTGACTTAATTTAATCCAAAGTATTTTAATGTGCAAAACAGAAATGGTTGAGGAATGCATGTTAGGCAAGCTGGAAAAAAAGCAACCTTCCCCTTTGAAATAGATCTTATCATAAGATTAAAGGAGGGCAAGTAATTTCTTTCACTTTCTTAATTTCATTATTGACTTTTATGTCCTAATGATCTGTCATTTTGTAAGGGTGAGGAATCCAGGAACTGGAACCTCTGAGCTTCCCACATGGACAGAGGCCCATCTGTGGTGCAGTGAGATAGGCACTCCAGTATGCACGGGTACTTACACTTCCCTTTGAAATCCAGAAGAAACACCAGCTCTAGTCCTAGATTCGAGGTCAGTGAAAGCCTGATTAGTGTTGTTATCCTTAAGTGCACCCACCTTTTCCATTAGTTTTTAGCTTTGATAGTAGCTTCAGCAAACTCTGCCTTTATAATGACTCTTTTGTTGTATAAGCAAATGAAGGCTATTTCTGGCTCTCATGTGGAGAATTGGTGGCAGTCCTTAAGTTATAGTTTTCCACTATAATACACTGTTGTTGCACATCAAAATGTCCATGCATTTTACACTTGCTTTGTATAAAATTGTAGAATTGGATTTGTAATGCAGCACATCAGCTGAAGACCTTTCCTCGCCCTATGTGGGTCATCAGTTATTATGGTTTTTTTAGGAATTTCTTGCTGTACTTTCAGAATGTTCCCCCGAACATTTCAAATGAGGACAGAACAATCCCCACCAGTCGGCTAAGCAGCGCTTTTTTTCCAAGGTCCCTTCTAATATCTCCCTGATAACAGCACTTTCTCTGCCTTTCTGAGGAAAAGGTCACTGTGGTGGAAAGTGTGTTTGTTCTCTTGTGTCTAAGCTGTGCTATTCTTTCTTTCTTGTTGTTGCTGCTGACAAGATGGTTGCCAAGCCACTTTGTCATCTCTCCTGCATCTTGACAGAACCCAGGAGCTGTCCCAGATAACAAGAGAATACCTCCTTCCAGCAAAACCTGAGTGACTCTATCCTGTCCCAGATTTAAACAGACCTGACATATTCTGTCCCTGTTTACAAACTGGATGCTTCAACAGGACTCTGTCACAGAAGTAGCTATGTTTCTCTTGCTAGAAAACAAATGTTTTATTTTGGAAAAAACAGAGCTTAATGCTGATGGTATAATCAGTAATGAATCTTGGTAAGGAGCCCACGCTGTTTATTGCTATCTGTCTTAAGCCTCTAATATTGCATTGTGCTGCATGTTGAAAGACAACAAACTAAACAGAAACTGTCTGCTGGGGCTGCTACACTGAATTCAGGCAATATAATTTTACATTAAATTACGTGTATAGTTGCTCTAATTGCGTGAGAAGGAAGAACAAAGAGTGAATATAACAAACTGCTGGCATCATTATCTTTTGTCTACATCCCTGTGCTACAGCCAGTTACATTAATGCAAATGGTAAGAGCCTCCTTTGATGCTCTTATCAGTGTGCCTGCAGTTCCTGTGCCCTGATGACTCCCAGCAGTCCATCGAGAGGCACACTCTGTGTGTAGCTTATCATTCGGTGAAGTCATGATATCCTTCACAGCTCCTTCCCTCATCCATATACATTAGTAAAGTATATCTATTTCCCTTACATGTGGATTCTGGGATTTGCTGGTTTGATGTTTATTTTTCACTTAATGCTCAGCGAAAAAGGCATTTCATAAACCTCCCTGTGTACCTCAATCGGGATGAGACATCTGAGATGCTGCTTCCATGCTAAACAGCCATGCAGCATTACTGATGCTCTACCAGATGCTCCAGCTGATTTTGTACTTTCTCAGTCTCTCAGAGATACTGGCTCCTTATGTACAGTTTCCAATCTCAAAGTTATAAGGTCCTTTTAATGACATGCTTGATCTTAGAGATTCATTTCTCTGGGAAACTATGGCAAGATGTGGTGTTTATCATCAGTCATGAGGCTTACACTTATTTGCTTCTGCTACTACTAACAAGGGAGCAGCTGTCTCTGAGGGAAGACAGATGAGCTTAAAAAGTCTGAAGAAAATCTAGGTTGGTTTTTTACAGAGAAAATCTTTTTAAAATTGAGATATCTAAGACTACCTTTTTGAATCACAGAGCATAACTCTTTTTCTCAAAAACTTGTCAAAATTCAACATCCAGTTGACTCAGGTTTCTAAAATTATTTCAGAAGATTTTAGAGAGTATATCAAATAAGATTTGCACTGGCAAAATGATGAGATAAATATAAATTGAAGGAGAAGAGAGAGGAGAAAATAGTATTCAGTAATGCTTTTGCAGTGTTTTTTATCTTGCCATCTCTTCAAAGTAATGTAAAGATCCACAGCACTAGAGATGAGTGGAGAGAGCTGCCTTTAAAAGATGAAGACTCATCACATGCTAATTTATTGCCATCATTCATCAGAATTGCATGCTGCAGTCCTGATTTTTCAACAGCCTCTGCTATTGCAATAACCACATCCGTAGGGAGGAGAGCTGGCTGAACCTAGCTGCAGTTCCAGGCACTTCAGATGTTTAATGTTGCTTGGAATGATACCTCGTACTGAGCTCTCCCGCATCCATGGAAGTGTTTTAACATGGGGCTGTGATGTCATGTTTTCCTTCTGCTCCCATGGTGTTTGCTTTCTGACTGCATTCAGGGAGTGCCTTCATCTAGATCAGCCAGATAGTGCAGGAAGGTGGGTACCATAATTTTAAGTGTTCTTTAACTGAGTAGGGCATCTTTCATTTTTCCTGGCTGAATAAACTGTTAATTAAAGCTGAGCAGGGACAGCATGACCTCCTTCTTGCTTGACACATATGCCAGAGAATTCTTCAGAGTGAACCTCATGTTCAGTGCTCAGTCGGGCATCTCTCAGTCAGGGTCTCATGTCCAGCTCCATGCAGACATCCAGTGCTCAGCCCTCATTCCAATACCCGTATCCTAGGGAGAAATGGGGACTTAGAGACATTCATGTGCAAAACTAAATGGGATGTAGGTGTCTCCCTGTTATGGCACATGAGCGTGGAGCACCCCTTTTCTGAAATATCCAGTTCTCCCTAAGTGACCGTGCTGGGAACCAAAACATCTGGTTCTGTACTTTGAGTTGCCTGAGCTGTGCCTAGGGTTTATCAAATGTGGGAATATCAGAGAAAAGGAATAGATGAAGGAAACCTCTGCTAGTCATTACTTACTTGACTTCATCACTTTATGGTGTCAGTCCTGAGGGACTTGGAAATTGTGTGAAATAACCTAATAATACTTAGCATTAGGTTGGGAGGATCAGAAGGGGCAGAGGCTGGCATGGCATTTCAGGAAGTTTGGGCTTCCTGAAATGTTTGGGTATGAGTTTGCAGGTAACTCTGAGCATCCATAGCAGACTGGCAGTGTGCAGCCTGAATATCAGCTCTCTCCCTCTGAATGTTTTAGCACCTTGGCTTGTTTGCATCCATGCCTGGGGGAAAACCTGCTCCATCACAGAGCTGAGTCCTCTCTAGCAGTGGTGTGGGTGGTGCGAGCTGGTGAGTAAGTGGCACCACAGAAAGATGACACCTTCCTGCTACGTGACATGGAAACTCTGGCTTTGTATTTCTGAACGGGCAGCAGCAAGGGACCTGCTGTTTGTCTCAAAATCACCTGGGGAAAAGGAAGTTACTTTTGTTATGATAAGTGTGCTTTAGAATCAACAATTGATTGTCTTCTACATTCAGATATTTTAAATGGACTGTCCTACTCCTGTCCTTAACTATCTTTATTCTGAGTTATCGAGTCTTGGTGGCTGCAATAAAGACACTGCCTTTGGCTTACCTCTCTCTGTTACCAGTTGAGTAAGAGGACTGCTCTTGAAAACTGTGTTTTGCTGGGAAAAGAAATTAATTTTGTGCAGATCTTAATTTTGTCTGACTAAAGGAAAACCTACTTACTGTAACAGCTACAGAGTTCCTTGGTAAAATGCTAGAATAAATTAGGACTAGCCAAATGTCTGTGCATTTTGATGTCTCCAAAAAGGCTTGATCTTTGGGGACAGTTATGTGAATATGTGAATTACTATTTCTGCTGGAAAATAAGGCCCTGTGTAATTAATTAATTGGCAGTGTTTGTGTGTCAGAATGGTGTCCTTTAACTTTCCAAGGGGGATATTAAGATGAGATCTTGGATAACTACTAATTGTGGGTAGGTCGAATGCATCTTTCGATAAGTACAGAATAGTGTCTGATGATAAAGAATCTGAAATTTAAAAAAAGGGACAACAAGGAGCCTTCTGTGTCCATAAAGTCTTTAGTAAAGAGGTTGGAGTACTCCTGGAAATGTGATGACACACTTGGCTGTGAGGAGGCATCAGTGTTTTGCAGCGGAAAATGTCATGCTTGTACCTCAGTGGTGCTGGGTGAAGTGAAGCCTGGAAGAAGGACGGGTGATGTGGCTTTGCCCAGTAGCTGGCTGAGTGAAGGTCATGATTTCCCTCAGAGCAGTGCCAAAGAGCAGCCTTTCTTTTCATGTGCTGGGAGCTGTGTGTCGAGGGCCAATACTGCAAGCTCCTCTTCCAGAGGATTTTGCAACCCTGCTAGAGAACTGAAAGACTGTTCTTCTTGGATAAGATTTCTTTTGTGACAAAGCAATTCCATGCAAGCTGAAGGTTGTTTTATCTGTCTAGTGGCAGATCCCAGAGTCTGCTCTCTGAAAGAAGCCACCAGCAAAGCTGCCTTGTTGGGCCCCAGGGAAACAAGCAGTAGACAGTGGTCTCTATCCTCAGCAGATGAGCAGGTGAGTGGTAGATCTGGCAAAGGCACTTGCTAAGCCAGTAAGGAATTTGAGTAGAATCAGACTGAGAGTTTTTAAAATACTTTGTGTATTCTGCTGTTGACTCACCTAAACAGGCTTTTAGATAATGTACAAGGTGCTTGAGCCTTTGGTGTTTAGCTTGGTTATGTGCCTGGTGGAGTTAGTCTTTCTGCATGTGGGTAATTTAGATGGCTCCTTGTGGGTGCTGAAGAACAGAAGTTATTCTGCAAAGCTGCCTCCCTAAAAGTAAGTTATATTTACTTGATGATTCAGAGCTTTACATGGCACTAAGAGCAAGTGACTTAGAATGGGCTTGGAAAATAATTCCTTTCTGCTGGATTGGAATGTGTCTGGCTAACTTAGAATGTTCGTTTTGACATTAAAAGAGGAGTCACTACAGAGAAGAGAACGGATGCTTGGAAATGCAAAGGCGTTTTGAGCTTTTCTGTTCTTTAGTAGCTCTGAGATCTGGATATAGAGGCAAATGGCAACACTTGGCAAGCTTAAATGCACGGATGGCTGTATATTTTCTTTTTGCCCTCCCTTTATATGTACTATGCATTGTTTATATATGGCAACCACATCACTGAGGAGCAAGCTCCACGAATTGTGTGCAGGAGATCTGATAATAAAAAGAGTCCAGACTATCCAGTTAGACATCATTAATCTGGCTCTTTCACAGCCTTTCAGTGTTGGAGTATCTGTGTGCTAACCATGTGCTCAAAATCTACTGATATCTGCTTGCTCTCCTTCCTTCCCCATTGCACTGCCATAACGTTATGAACCATGAATAATGGATCAGTGCAATTATTGCTGACACTCTTGCTTGAGACAGTGAAGAGCATATACTTTCTGCTGCTTGAGGTTTCTCTGTCATCTTATGCTCTGAAACAGAGCTGGCACTAAATTGAGTGTTCATTTCATAATTTGTTGGGTTTAGCCTTGTTTCCATAGGAAACGAGCACGCAGGATGAAGCTCCTTCTGCATATATTTTCCTTCCTTCTTCTTTTCCACTCCCTTTTTTAACCCATTGGCCAATCACAGCCAAATTTTACAGGCTGGTGGAAGTCTCAGGGATAACTGTGTTACTACAGACGAGCTTCTTCCTGTGTGCACTGAAAAATCTGCCCAGAGCATGGCCTTGCAACATGGTCCCAGCCATGGGAAGAGCTTTGCTGGAAGCTTGTGCTGTGAGATATCACTGAGCTGGAGTTGCACATTCTCAGGAAACCACCTCCTTGATTCCTCCTTGATATGCATGTTCCATATCAACTGGCAGCAATACCTGTGTCTGTGGCTTGACTTTTGTTAGGATTGTGTTTATGTGCAGTACTCTGTAGCGTGAGGACTTCCTGGTGGAGACTGGACTGGAAACCAGTTAACCCCAAGGCTGGGATCTCAGAAGGGCCTCCTGGGTCTGTGTGTGCTGTCTCTGTCTCATTCAAACAAACAAATAAATCCTCCTTCAGTTGTTCTTACTGTTTAAAATCTCTAATTTTTTGTTATGACATCTTTATTCTTTGCTAAATAGAAATACTGCTGAACAGTTTTTCAAAGGAGAAGCAATCCTAGTTATACTCCTGAGCTTTACAGTCTCATCTCCATGATGCATAGCCTCCAAGTGATTTTTTTATCCCATTTCTGCTCTTCACCTCTCTTGGTATTTTAAATAATTCCTGTGATCTTGAGGTTTTCAACCAGATATTTTCTCCTGATTTTTCCTTTAGTCTCTCTTTAATTATTTCAAGTACTTTGTTGTTTTCACTGTACTCTGCTCCAGGCCTAAAATGCTATGTAAAACTAAGACTTTGTGATGAAAAAGCTGGTTTCAGTGGCAGTGTCTGGAGGGATTTCCATTTTAACAGTGTTGATAGTGCACTGGGATGCTGATGTGAGCAGCTCTAAGCCAGTGTTGAGTGTCTACCAAATACAGTATAGTTGGGTTTTTAAATAAAAATGCTGCTCATATTTACTAAGACCCAATTTTATTTCTTTAGCCTTCCTTCCTTCCTTCCTTGTGTTTGTTTCACACCCACCACTGTGACACCTGGAAATCATACATATCTAAGCCCACCCTCGTGCATCACAGCCTGAATCCAGTAAGGAAAGCATTGCAGTAAGGAAAAAGCAGCATCTTCTTTCAGCTGATGAAATCCCAGTTCTTTTTTTGATCTCTGCTTCATCTTGGCTCACAGTGCACATTGATCAAATGTATTTTGGTCTCTTTTTTCCATTCTGACTTCAGTTTCCTTATGTACTCTTCATGTGATCCATAGAACCATCTCAGGATGTCCTAGCTGTGATGGAATTAAACAGTTTCTGTAAAAATGAAAGCCTCAATAATAGGAAGTTGAATTATGACAGATGAAATTGGGATATCAGGATTGTCTTAAATTTGAGTCTTACAAGAGCCTGGTCTGTATCAGGATTACTCAGCAGGGAGATTCTTCATAGCCTGTTGCACTGTTGCTACAAAGCATCCTTAGTTTTTACCTTCCCCATCAAGAGAAGGAAGTTGAAGGAAAGCACTCAGAATATCAATATTGGTTGGTTAAGTACTTTTCTTATGGTGATCTACCTCCCTGCCTTCTCCCAGCTGATAATTGTACTGAAGACAGGCAAAGTTTCTCAATCTTGCTTTGCTTTAAATGAGGTGAGATACCATTCTGCTTCTTGGCTCGAGGTAAATCAAATTCCCTGAACTTCACATTTTTAAAAGTTATCCCCACAGAGCAGTGAATGGGAGCCAGATTCTGAATAACCAGAACAGCCTTTCCTCTTCCTGCTTGGACACCAGCAGCCTTGCACAGCCTTATCCACTGCTTCTCCTGTTTTGTAAGGCTGTGCTGGTGGAGAATCACAGTGTTTTGGACGAGTCATGTGGTCATGTTCTGCTCTTAGTCAGAGCAGGAGAACAGATGGGTTTCTTCCTTTGGGCCTCTCTGGCAAGCTCCCTCACAAAGCTCAGTCTCACTTTCACTCTGTCCCCCAGTTACATTCTTGTGTGTGCTCTCTGTAGCTCAGCAGAGATGTCCTGAAATCAGAGTGACAGAACTGGTGTTTCTGCCCAGGCACATGGAACTGGGCTTGCATGTGCTCAGCAAGCTGTGGAAGATGCTCAGCTTTGTATCACTGTACAAACATGAGCCATTTCTGTCCCAGAAAAGAAGAAAATAACTCTTGAGATGCTTTTTCTCTGTCTTCCATTGGCAAGAAGCTGTGACTTGGGGAGGTTCTGTGATTCCTGTGTTTTTGTGACAGAACAGCAGCAGGAGAAAGAAAAGCTAAGAGTCTGGCCTGCAGTTTCTCTCTTTCCTTAGTGGTGAGAGCTGCTATATGTTGTCAAATTGCATGTCCTCACTTGAAGTTTTATCTTGGTGGTGCCTAGAGAACAGCCTTACATAAGGACCTACGTGCAATTCAGTCTTTGTCACACCTTGTTGGCTGCCTATCCTCTTTTTCATAACTGCTGTCTGCTCTTAGTTCACATGAAGGCATTTATTTCTCTGGCTCTGCATCATTCTTCAGCTGTTCTGAGCATACAGCTCAGAACAAGGTGCACAGTAAAGTGTTGTGTAGTGTATTTAAGCATGAGAAATTATCAAATGCAATGTTCTTAGGCTGAAAGAGCTGGATGTTTCTTCTCTACATTTCTTTAATGACTATGTCTCTTGAAGTTTTAATGGGGAATTGGTTCCATATAACAATTACTTTGAAGTTTCAGAGGCAGAAGGTCATGGTTTACTTAAAATGTCAACTTCTAAAATACACTGACATTCTGCTTTAGTTTTAGATGAGTATCACTCTATGTTTCAGCTTTCAGGAATCTTTTATTTTCATTTCAGTGTCACTATGGCTGGCTTTCAGCCAGCTTTCACAATTTTGAAGGAATTATTAAGGAGAGCATCCTGAAGATAATAGCATTTAGGAGATAAATTAATAATGATGTGGTATAAAGCTAGTATTGCAGATAGTTTAAGAGTAGTGCATTATTTGCTAGCAGAAAAATCACTTCAGTGTAGCATATTCTGACTGCTGATAAAAGGAATCTGCACCCACTATGACGTGTTTAGGCTTTAGAGGCTCTAAGCTAAAGTCTTCAAATCTGGGCTTTTTGTTCACCTACAATTGGCATTGCTGCTTTGCATCCTGATGTAAATTTTAGATTTTGTTCTGACCACAGGATTTTGGTAGAGATTGTAGCCCTCACCTTCAGAAACATGAGAGATGTCCATTTGACCTTCACCAGTGGGTGTGATGTGGGTGTGCTTAGTAAATGAGTGTAGAAAACAGGGGGGGAAATGTTTTTTATTCTGTAAAATGGGGATATTCTAGAAACCTGTATGGCTTTGTATTGGTAACATCAGACTGAGCATGTGTGGGTACCAGTGCAGGCAAAGAGAACCCTGGGCTGCCCTGGGCATGGCACTGGAGGAGCCCTGAGGGCTCCAGGAGAGAGGAGCTGTGCCTTCAGTTCCACCAGCTCACCTCATTCCCTACATGTGCCAGTATCCAGCCGTGCTCAGGAGCCATCCCTTGCACTGTGAAGGGAATGTGCCTGTGGCTGATAACTGTTTGCACATCTGTACAAAAGGACTGGACTGAATTGCTGCAAACTCCCAGCTGGGGAAGCCCTGCAAAGAGCAACTCATCATCTCTCACAGTTGTGTTCAGACTTACAGCTTTAACTCCTAAATGACACATTGTGTGAGTCCCAACAAATTTTTGCTTTAGGTTGGGATGTGTACTGATGAATTAGAGAATTTTCATGTGAAATACTCAGTTTAGATTAAAGTGGGTCCTAAATGATAGTTAATTACCATTGTCCTCTCTAAGCCATCACAGTAAGGGATTACCTGTGTGGTAGAATGTGCCTTCTGTTTCTAGCTTGAATATCCTGTTTCTAAAATTCTGATGATTGGGATGCTTCAATGGAAAACATTCCCATCATGTTCTGCCTTTAGCTGCATGACTCAGGGCTCTGTGGCATCCGTGCTCTTTTCTGCATATGAATAATTGTCTCTCCATCTTGCTTACACTGAGCTGTGCAAATGAGCTCCTTATGATCAGTTCTCAAGATCAGATCATTCCCACAATTTTTCCTTGAAACCTTTTCAGACTTTATCTTTTTTTGTGCAGGCTGGGCTAGGAGAGGGCTTTTAGTAAAAGGCATGCCAGGACAGTGCTTCTACAGTGCCAAGGCAACCAGGGGCCACTGGGCCAGATACAGGACCTAGACTTCCCCAAATTGTAGTTTATGGCATTGATGAACAAAGGAGTGTTGTCAGGGTTGAGATCCTCACACAGAGAGGGGAATCCTAAATTCTCAGGAAAGTTTGTATGAATTTTTGTGGTGGATTTTGGTTTGGTTTTGGGGTTTTTTACTTGTTTGTTTTGGTGGGTGATTTGTTTGTTTGTTTGTATTTTTGTTTGGTTTGGGTTTAGTTAGGTTTGGTTTTTTGTTATTTTCTTTTTTTTTTCTTTTTTAAAGAAATGTGGAATATGTCTTATAAGTTCAGCATACAAATGGGTGTAATGTTGTTTCTTCAGCTGACTGCAGGTTTCCAGACAGTACATGTTTCTCATAATGATAACAAGTTGATTGATTGAGCTGTTGCAGCTTGGAAAAGATGCTAGATTTCTAAGCAGCATTATCTCCACACCCTTTTCATGCAAAGTTCTGATTCACAGATCAAAACCTTGCATGAGACAGGTCTTAAAAGGCATGGCACTGATCTTAGGGAATTTGTGGAACTGATTTATATTACGTTTGCATATAATTGTGAGCCCTATTTGAGAAGTAGGGAAAAAAAAATGCTCATGAAAATAATACTTTTCCATAGTTCTATAGGTTTACTGAAGAACAAAAACCAGTTTAATGTTTCTAGCATCTTGTCACAAATACACAGCTTGAAAAACCTCATGTTAGGGTTTGGTTTTTTTTCTATTTCTCCCCTCCTCCCTTCCTCTCTCTGCTGGCAGGTGGTCATTTGCCCTATGGTCTTTATCAAGTATGGAAATGTGTGGGTGACTTCATTTCCAAATGCATTCAGAAGAGAGCTTCCACCCACTCAGAAATGACAGTCACATGGTTTTATTAGCCTTCAATTTTCACAAACTTGCAACTCCTAGTGGCTTAGAGAATTACTCTTTGAAACAGAGAGGCATTAGGATGCTTGGCTAACTAAGTGACTCGAGCAATTGAAGGTTTTTGTGCTTCTCCCTCCCCTCTCTGCTCTCTCCCTAAATAAAGGAGCAACTTATTCCACAACTGTATTCTAGGCTTTTAAAAATCTCTGTGGGGTAATAAGAGCCATTTCTGCCTTTTATGTGTGAAAATAACACAGCGAACAATTGATTCTAAATTAAAGTTTGGAAAAATGAGTCAAATCCCTGTAGAAAAATAACATGCATCTGAAAATGCTTCTTTTGTAACAAGGTGATGTCAGATTTCAGAGTTCTGAGTCAACGAAATTGTGATTGAGTCAACAAAATGTGCCAGACAAATGTGTAGTTTTACTGCTTTTTTGCCCTGATGTGATTTGAGATGCATTTTTTTAAATATCACCTTCTTCCCTCCTGCCTTTCATTCCAAGTGATCTGCCAGGCCTGCTAGTTGAAATTAGTTTCCTAAAGTGCTAATATAATTTGTAAAGACAATAATGTTCAGAAAGAGGCAACTCTTTGGCAACTCTTGCAGCTTTGCTTCTTACTTTGACAGCGAGGAGAAAGGTATTTTGTGTCAAGACTAGGTCAGTAGGATGTTGAACAGATGGTAAATGGCAGTGCATTTTTAGCAGTTCTGCAAATGAAGACCTAATACTGGTTTTATGGGTGAGGGGAGACAGAGACAGGAACAAATGAAGCCCTGTAGCAACTCAAGGTTACATTTGAGATTCCAGCTCTGTCTTGTGCTTGCTGACTGTATATTTCAATACTTTGCCCCAAAGGAAATCTTTCTCTGAATAGGGTAATCTTTTCCCTTCTGTCCATAGCAGCTTACTGTCTCCAGTTAAAAGAGTTGTTTAGAAATAAATTCATTACAATGTTTGATAGTTTTCTGTGGTGGCAAAACACTGAGAAAAGCTCCTGGGCAGTCATGGAGATAAGTGGATCCCCAGACCATGGGGAACCACCCAGCTGGGAGAGGCTAAGACTTTTTCAGTCCTATGGAATTTCCCTGGATCTCCAGGCTTCCTCTGTTTCACATTGCTGTATTCAAAAACTGCCACAATGAAAAATATGTTCCACAGGGAAGGAGAAAAATTAACTTTTTGGCAGTGAAATAGCATGCCTTTTGCTGCAGAATCTCACTGCTCTGAATTTAGAGATAGAAATAAATGTCTTCATAATTGGCAAATAAAAATCTGAACCGCTTCTTGCAGTATTTTTCAGGTGTAAAAATACTCCTTTTATGGTCACGCCTGTATTCATCTTCCAACAAAACACAGGAGCCTTTCCAGGTGTGCACAAAGCCCTCTCAGCTTTGATAAGTGCCCCTCTTGCCATGTTTCTCCTGTAAGGCAGGGAGAGAGAAGATGAGCCACACAAGCCACAGGGGAGATGTGACTGCTCCCTTGGAGCCATGGGTGATACGTAAGGGTGTGAGGAGGCCAGGCAGCACCCACAGGTCAGCCAGTAGGAATGGAGAATTCAACTAAAATCCCTCCCAGGAGGAGGCTACTGGTCCTTGCTTGACAGGTCACTTCACTGTCCCTGGGCTGCATTGCATGCCTGCTTGGAGCTCCTGGGACTGGCAAAGAGGGAAAGGGGAAGTAGGTACAGCTCTGCTGTCATCTGCTCCCTCAGATGAGGCCCCAGCACACTCAGTCTGCCATTTCCTGCCTTCAGCTGGCACCTTGGGGTGTGCAGATGGGAGATGTCATGATGGACAGGCTGCTCTCCTACCTGCTGCTGGTCCATGGGTTCACCTCTTCCAGGGCAGATAGAATCTGGTGCTTTGCTCTCTTTTGCATTACTTGGTTCTTCCAGCTAGTGGGAGAAGTTACAAAATCCACATAGTTAAATTGAACTTCTTAATGAGCAGAGCCAGCCCCATTTGGGTGAAGAGCTCTTTCCTGACCAGGGGCACCTAGCAAGGCAGAGACTGGATGGCCAAAGGAAAGCCCCAAGTCAGCCTTGTGAGGCATTGAAGACAAGCAATACCTTTCCTTTTGTGAAGTTTTTCTAAATCAGTTTCTTCCAGGCTAGCTGTGTTCACCTCAGAGCACAGCAAAGGATGCACAATGCTGGGTTTTGTTCCATACCTCAGTATTTTATGATATTATACTAATCAATGCTAGTCCTTTCACCCTGACTGCACACAAAATAAAATGAGTCGTGGTAGTGTGCAGGTAGTTGCTGGTGCATTTCTTTCCCATCCATTATGCTGTTTCCTCAGACAAAAAAGTGACACTGAAAAAGGGACTGATGGCTTGAAGGACATACAGCTGTATAGGAGAAAGCTGGAGCAGGGTTGGACCTTAGCATGAGGCTTACAGAGGTCCCTACAGTGCCCTTGTGCCAATTTATTAAAGTATTTGCTTTTCCAAAGTTCAGGCAGCTGAATGAAAGCAAATTGTAAGAAAGGAAGAGGCTGTGTCCTGATGAAGAATAAAACCCCTCTTTCACCTCAGTTTTCTTTGAATGAAGTGAATCATTGCTTGCAGTTGCTAACCTGCAGAGTTCTTCCAAATCACAATGGGAAGGGCTGCAATAAGGTTAAAATTATTAGCCATGTTTGTGCAATGTGTCACTGATGCCTTGTGACTATATTTTGTGTGCATTTCTCTCAGGTGATGGTAGGACTTCAATTATACAAATAACTGATATCCTAAAGCTATAAAACATGTGTTGCTGGTAATTCTGCTTATCAGCACAGGACAGTTATACCTTGATTTATTACTTTAACTCAAGTTGTTTGGCAGCAATGCTGAAAGATACTATGTGCACTTGCCAAGGTCTCCTAAATTATGAGTATCATAAAAAAAATCTTTTCAGAGATTGAGAGAAATAATTGGAAAATTAAAAGGTCAAAATTATAGTATGAAAAATGATGAACGAATTTTTAATCTGTTTCATGTGACAGGTCATCCTGATATTTGTCTGTAAACCATAAAACAGGACTGATCCTCTTTGGGGAATAATTCACTGTAGTCATTTTGGGAGAAGCTGCTGTATCTCAGGCTTTTCATATGTTAAAGCTTTAAAGAAATCCAGTGGTGGTTATGGTACTGGGAACATATGCTTCACTGTAATTCTGAATACAGAAAAGGGAGAATGATGGGTAGGAAGAAAAACACTCTCTATTATCAAAGAATATGGAACTATGTCTGTTTCTGAATGTTTTGTCATAACATGTATAGATTGGTTAAAATCTTCTCTAAATTTTCTGCAGCATGGCCTTGAAAAGAATAGCTTGTAAAGACTCTTCTGAGGTAGAGTTAGCTCCTATTGTTTCTTTTCAAAGGCTTAGGAATACAGCTCCTGCACAAATGCCTGGATGGTGCTGCGTTGGTTGTGATGGAAGGCTGTGAAATGGAATTTCTGGTGAACAGTGGAGGAGTTATTCCCACAGGAAAGTGGAGAAGTACTGCAGGCTTTCCTGTGATCTTCAGCAGCATGTTCTGCTGGAAGCTTTACTTCTCAGAAGAGAAGGTTGTAAGATCAAACCTGTAACTACTGTGGCAGACAGGGAGTGTTCCTCTTAAAAATTATGTTGAAGTAATGGAGTTGAGTAGATTTGCTTGAAAGTGACTTTGTCGGATCTCAAGATCTCAGTCCTGAGATGCTGAGCCACCGAGACCACCTTGGGGGGCTCGGGAGTCCTGGAATGTTGCCAGAAGTGTCTGGTAGCTGGACTTTGACCCTACACAGGAGACGACAAGGATGAGGGCTTCACCAGGGTGAATGGTGAAGGGATTAGTTAATTAGAGGGTGAGAAACAGGGTTTAGGATTTATGTACAGGGGGGTTTGGAGGAGTAAGATGGAGGAATTGGGGTGTGTCCTGTCCTCCTTCTTCTTCCTCTTCTCCTCCATCTTCTTTGGCCACGGTGGCACCTTTGGATTGGTTATTACTGAGAGTACACCGAGTTAAAAGAATAGATGGTATTGGAGAGAAATGATAAATATTGTACACGTAGCAAAGGGTATAAAGATACGTGGCTGCTCGGGAGGGCAGAGAGTGTGCCCATGGCTGACTGCTGAGCAGATCTTTGTTCGGCTGAAAGAACATCTTTTAGATAAACAATTAATAAACATAAAACCAGAAAGAAGAACTGAAGCCTCTTCTCGTCCTTCGATACGCGGGCTGCCCCAAGGCCACCCCGGGCCTTCCAGGCCCCTCAAACAGCCGAGATAAACCGGACATGACTTAAGATTTAGTTACTATCATATAGACCATCAATAGTGTTAAAATGACAACAACTCTGGATACTGAGACAATGTTGAGGATAATATATCCATTTGGGGGGGTTACTAAACTATAGTTGTGAACCTTTGGGAGTGTGCATGCATGCAGCTGTACAGTGCTGCAGCTAGGATATGTGGTGCAGGGAACTGTCAAATACAATCTGCAATTATCTCTCCATGTTTAGTATGTTAGTTGTCCACTGGTTTTCCAGTCTCCATCAGGTTTAGAGTTGTTGAAGGTTTACCTAGAGAGAGGTTGTTAAGGTTACCTCTAGAGAGGTAAGCCAAAACATACAACTTCTCATAATTTTTTCAATAAATGAACTGTCTTCCATTTCAATAAATGAACTGTCTTCCAGTCTTACTTGGTAACTTTTTTTAGGTTTAACCAAACCTAACTTGATTTAACCAAATCAGCTGGTAGGATGGAAGGCACTGAAGTGATAACAGTAGATGGGAGTAAGTTTTTATTGAAGATACTCTTTTAGGTGGAGAAGCAGAGAGCTAAATCATTTGACAGTACTTTAGTGAAGCTTGAGGTATTTGGTTTCCTATTAATTTCTACTGTGTTTAGCTGAAAACTGAAGATGCTGATGAATCTGAAAGAACTGAATAAGTCCTGGGAACTTTCTTGGATCAGTTAGTCACTGTGTGTGTACACATGCCAGTGTGTAAAGTTGTATTGGGCTATTTTTAACAAAATGAGTCAGGGAACCTGTTATCAGAGAAATGAGTACATTCGATGATTAAGCTTTGGTAGGTGAAAATACAAAGGAATATACTATTCCATGAGACTTTGTACTTAGTGGGATTTGTGTTGCTGTGATAGAGGTAAGTGTCTCATATCTGACTGATAAAGATAGAAATACATATATAACTCTTACTCCATTTAAATATGTAAGATTCAGAAGGTGGAGAAGTTCACCTTTCTCCCCTGGTATTTCTTTTGATGTAAAATTCACATGAAATAGAGAAAACTGACAGTAAGGTACTGATACAGAGAAACTCATATAATGGACTTCTCTATCTCACTGGGCAGTTTAATCAGTGCAGCAAGTCTTTTTTAGTCCCTATTTTTTGGTTGGATTTTTTTGTTTGTTTGTTTGTTTTTGGTTTAGTTTTTGGGAATTGTTTTGCCAGTGTTTTACTGGGTCTGTATCTGTCATTTTCTACCTGGGGAAGTGTCTCAAAAGCTATTCCTAACATCGTGTTTACAAAGGCTCCCTTGGAGGCACAAGAATGTTGGCAGCAGGAAAACAAGCCAGAAACATGTCTGTTTCTGGAAGCACACAAAACCTGAGCGTCTGCCAGAGCACAAGCCCACTGGATTTATTGCTTAAGAGAGGAGGATCTTGAACAGGAACAAGCATCCAAGGAATGGACTGGCACATTGTTACAAGGGAAGACACGAAGTCTCTAGGGTATAAATACAGTAGATTTATGTTCTTAACTGCAATACTGGACTTGGTGATTAAACTCTTTCCTCTTTTGCAAAGCTATCCTTTGAAGACTTTGGATGGAACAAAACTGTGTCCCTATAAACTTCTTTTCTTGCTGCCATTGTTTTTTTCATTAGGAGCTTCTCCAACAAAGTCGTCTTAAAAAAGAAATTAAGTGGTTGGGTTTTTTTTCTTGTTTACTTCCTTGTGTATTATCTGTGGCTGTAGTTTTGGGAGTGAGGCTGAGCTAACTGAGCCTGTGTGGGTGAGGTGGAGCATTGAAGGATCTGATACACAGCTGTCATTCATATAAATAGTCCTGGCTGCCCAAGCTTGATGGCTTTAGAGCTTGATAGCTATAAAGCTATGGCTTATGGGGTGTGTCTGTGCAGACCAGTGTGGGTTCCCCAAGCTTTTATCAGATTGATTTTCTGTCTTGGTGCTATAACTCATTTCTGGAAGGAGCTTTCTTAGCTTTTACCAGGAAAAAGTGTGAAGTTGTTGTTAACATTTTTATCAAGGCAGAGAGCATGAAATGCTGATGGAGGTGGAACAGCAAGATTGAACGTGGTTCTACAGCACTGGAGAAGTCTGTGGTAGTAGTTCTGCCAAAGGCTCCTTCTGCCATTTTGGGCAATTTACATGAAAATCTTTACCTTTTCTGCTTATTTAGATAGTGAATCCCACAGGCCGTTAATACCTCATTGTAATGATATATTAGACAGGAAAGTTCTTGATGTTGTATCGATGGAAAAAATATGACAGAAACACTCATTTTTGACCCCATTCTGCTCCCACCAGAAGTCAGTAAGGGTGTTGCCCCTTACCTATAGAAGATTTAGGCTCAAGGGGAGTGAGTTTTAAAACAAGACAGAAAGAGTCCTGGTGGTTCACCTTGTCCCTGAAAAACAGCTCTGTGGTGATATACTGATGTGTTGGCATCCTTTTTATCCCCCCTTAATTTGTCTATTTTTACCCCACCCATCTAACTACAACTCAAACAAATATTCACTAGGTTACAAAAAATGTGGTTTTAAAGAAGTAATGCTGATTAGACAGTTCCCGAAACAGTGCTTGTATTAGCAATACAGCTTCTATAAAAGCTGACTTTCCTGTCATTTCAAAACATTTTTCTACAAGTGACAAACAACAGACTGCCTAAATTATTCCTAAATGCTTAAATTTATTCATTATGCTTAAATTTATTAGTTGTAATATCTAGTTTTAACCTTTATTGATCTTTTGTGTGTCAAACTTATTATCTTATTTACAGCAGGAGGGAGTACAAGCGCAGTGTGTAGCAGCACGTGCCTTGTGTGTAGTGGGTGTGCTACAGGAGCAAACAGAAAATCCTTGGTATTCATGAATGTGTGTGTGTTCAAACGTGGCAGAGGTTAACAGGAAAAAGTATGTGTTTCTTTGGAAACTGCAATTTCTTCACACCATTTAAAACAAAAATGAGGTGGAACAGGATACTTTTTTAGGGTGTGTGTGATAATCTAGCTTCTGATAGAGTTTTGACAGCATTGCACAATTATCAGTTACAGCTATGCAAAGCTTTTTCCAGTTGGCAGCTCTGGTTGTAATTTATAACAATGACGACTTCTTAATGTTTGTGACTTGCATTGGACCAACCCCTCTGGCAAGTGAAGTTTAACTCTATTTGTGCAGCACGAGGCAGGAGCAAGGAGGGCCATCTCCAGGTGTCTGCTCCTTGACCTGGAACAAGGAGCCCTGCAGCTTCAGTTCCCACACCCACCCAGGCCTTGGCCGGCCATGCTAATAAGAATGCCAGTTATTTTTATGGACAAATTGCCAGGGAGAAATCTGTCACCAGACCAGTGTCAGAGATCAGCTGTCTGAGCCGTGCTGCAGCAGTCTGCACAGAGGAATTGTACTGGGCAGTTCTGCTGCACGAGGCAGCCCTAAACCATTTGCTGGGCTTCGATATCCTTTTCCTATGTTGTGGGATCATTTTCTTTCAGAGGAAAATGTAGGATAAACACACTTGAAGGAAAGTGCAAGACATTGTTTATTTTAAGAGTGTTGCCAGCAGTAATACAAGACTATCCATTTCTCTTGACAAAATGCAGTCTCTCATGAGCTTAGTGGGTTTAAAGAACATATTGTGCTACACAAAGTATTAAAGGTTTCCATGGAAATATCAAAATGCGAAATACATTTGCTACTTTTTAAAAAGTTTTCTTGGTGACCTTTGCCTATGAAACTTTTTGATTGGAAACATGGGGAGAAAAAGTTAAAAAGTAGAATTGTTGGAGCTTCTCTGGGTTGTTAATTTGAAAGGGTGTGCTGCAAATAACTGTTTGCTATATTCGACCAGACTCTCATTTAATAGAACTCTGCTTATGCCTGTGGAGTTGAGCCAAACTCCTCCTTTGTATATTTTTTGGTTAATCTGTGCTAAAAGCATCCTTTTCTGTGGATTGCACTGGGGCTGACAGCCAGTGTCCTGCTGTGCTATTTCATCTACTACTTGAATGAGATCTTGATCCACAGAGCACTGTTTGTTTTGCGGTATAAGGGTCCTCAGCTCCTTGACTCAGCCACTGTTACATGAACTGGTCCCTCCATGTTAAGATCACATAAAGCTTCAGGATAGACTCAGAAGTGCTGATTCAAATCTTGCCATGGTACAAAATGTACCCAGCTAGTTTGGTAGGCTTGACTTTGAGTAAAGCTTTCAGATTGCCCTGATGAGCAGTGCACCACACAGTGAGGCTGGTCTCTGAAGAATTCATCCCTTGCTTCCCCACTTTCCTTTGCCTTTACTTTCCTGTAGTGAACAGATCTCTGTAACTTAATTTCCGTGCAGTGTAAGGATGATATGGGGTGATGACTGCAGGTGGGAAACAGAGGCAGCTCCTAAGACCAGCATCCAAGGTGAGCGAACTGTCTGCCACAAGAGTCTTCAAATGATACAGTGATTTGAAATGAAAACAAATTTAGTGAGTTTAAACTTGTGTTAGTACTGAAGCATCCTGGCATTACTTTGGTCCCTCTTGCCCACTAACCTCTGTTCTGTTAGTCATGTAACCATAGATACTTCAGTTAGACATGGTTATTATTTTACAGTCCTGGAGTGTACAGTAAGATCCCAACCTGGCTAATGGCTCCTCTGCAAAACACCGATTCACATTTCAGTTGTGGGTAGTGTTAAGGATCCTTGAAAATTAGTCCATATAACATCTGGCTAAATGTCTTATTTAGATACAGTCTTGCATATTATAAGACTTGTCTCTTACTCGGTCTATCTTGTGTCATGATGCTTTATCATCTAATTTTTGCAGAAGTGTTTCTAATCAGGAGTTTGTGTGGGCAGTGTGATGGGCAGGTCTGTGCTGACGGCAGGAAGGAGGGCGGTCACGGATTGCGCAGCAGACGATAACACACCCGCTGTAAAACTGACCAGCTCTTTGCATCAGCAGGGCCACAACCCCACCTCTTGAAGATAGTGTGGGAACAAACAGTCCACTGCCCTGGACAGCGCTGCAGGGATGGGGAGTGATTACTGATGGCTTTAATCTGTGGGGAAGCCAAAATGAACACGGTGACAAAGCAGTTAATTTTGCCCGGGAAGTGACCGAAATGATGAACCCAGCAGGAGCAGCTCGGCCTTGCTGTACAGATGTTTCATACACCATGTGATAAAGAGGCTGCTGGACTGCTCAAGGCAGGGGTGATACTTTGTCAGATGAAATGAATTGTCTGCTTCAAACTGGTGAGCTATTGGAAGGTTCTTTAGCACAGACTCCTCTCTGAGACATGTTTAACTTCACAAGACAGAGCTAGCAGGAAATACATTAACGGGCAGGAAAAAATGCTGCTCAGGCCAACTATTACTATTTTTACCCACTGATGAGTTCCAGAAAATGCTTAGGAAAAATGAACTTTGTCAAACTTAAGGAGCCCAGAGTAGAGTGGTTTGCCTCAAAGCATGATATGAGCTTGAAACAGCACTCTTCAAGGCTGCAGTTAAAGCAATACTCTCTGGTAACTGTGATGATTGTGATTTTAAAGTATAGAAGTGGGAGGCAAAGGTTAAGGGTGGATTCAAGCTCCATCATTATTATTCTATCCTTTCCAAGGGAAAGATAATGGATTGGAATCTACTCCCAGATTTTCACATTACCCACTGTCCAAAACATCATCTGTTTATGAATGTATTGATATTGTGGTTTTCAGCTTCTGTGAGCTTCTGGGTTTTTAGCAGCTTTTCAGTCAGCTGTGCTTCTCATGGATAGATCTTATGTGCTGGTACTGCTGACATAAGGAAGTGAAAGAATAAGAAGAAAAGGTTATGAAGAAAGGGCAGACAACTAAAAAAGGACATCTGAAGACGGGGCAAGCAGAAACTAAACTTAGTCCAGAGAAATGGGGAAACTAGGGAAAAAGAGGAGGGGAGAGAGTTATCTGAGCATATATCCAATAAAAAAAAAGTATATTACTGCTGGGTATAAGTACCATAAATCTTATAATGTAATGTTCTGTATTCAAATTCACAAAACGGAGTAATGCCTTTTAAGCTTCTTTTTGTGTTCATTCATAGAAGTATTTCCTAAATAAATAACAGTATAATTGACATATCTCCTTTAAAACCTCAAACTAGCAAGCAGGAATTTAACACTGCAGTTCCCATTTTACTGAAAGATCCACCCTGCATTAAAATAAACAGTCAAGATTTCACAGGTCTTCAGAAAGCCTACCATGTATTTTAGCACAGATTAATCTTCATTTTGATCTCTAATATCTTGAAGCAATTCTTTACCTCTGCAGAAACAATACTAATGCTATTGTGGTGGCCTACAGAGTTGGTTGGAACTTTTAAATGTATAAAACCTTTAGGACAATGAATATTTTTTTGGTATATGCTGCTTGCTGTATCAAGTTGTGTTATTTATATAGGGAGAACTACTTACAGTGATGTTCTGGGAGTGACTTTCTTAGACACTAAAACAACCTGGAAGTCACAAATTCTAAAAACTCTGAAGTTTTAAAAAATAAATCTTTTCAGAAAAAAATGTTGGAGCTTCACTCCATTTGCACATTGGTCAGTTTTATATATCTTAAAGTAGATTGATTTAATATATTCAGATATTAGGAATCTTGTAGCTGCTTGTCACTTTAAATGAACATGGAAACTTAATCACCTTGGAAAAGTCCCACAGCTGAGACTTCTTGTGGTTTCTCATGGGTCTGTGGTTTTAAAAGGAAACTTAAAAATGCTATCATTTTTTGACTGATCCATGCTGCTAAGGTCAGACATCATCAATCAACTTTTGAACACTTGAAAAACCCCTCTGTCTCCCTCAGTTTCTCTCTCCAGTAGTGTTGATGATCTTTGGAGATGAAAGCTGTGGTCTTCATATTGTTTAGAAATTGCTGTTTGATATGTTTGAGAAATTAGTTTGACTTTGAACAAGTTGCTGCTCTAGTGATCTAAACATCTATGCCAGAGTGGGCAAAAACCAGTGATTATATGTTGCATGTGTTTATCCTTTTGACTAGAGAATTGAAATTGTTTGATAATCAGGGAAAATGTGTTTTTGAAGTTTTAATAAATTACTATTAGTTTTAATAAAGGACACCTAAGAAAAAGTTAGGGTTAGAAATCATTTCTTGTATTTAGAAAAGATGCCACAGTATTTGAAGTAGACTCTGCAATCCACTTCTAATCCAAATTAAACCCTTCATACCAATCTTGGTCAATTCAAGCTTTTCAGCTGATCAAGATAGCAAAGATTCATAGACAGTCCATGAATCTAAAATAACTCAGGGATGGTAACAATTTTGGACAGGTAAACTTATTGAGCATATTGAAGCCTTGTTAAGGGCTCACTGGGATAGCAACTATCACTGTTGTGCTTCAAGGATGATTTCTAAACACCATGCTGTTGTCACTTGAGTGCCTCAATGCCCTAACTGAAATATAGGCTCCGAATCTTCACTGTCAGCAACAAATTAAATTTAAATTTAGAGAGAAGGTGTGTATGTTCTGTCATTTTTACACTTGAAATAGAGGAGGGTATGATCAGCAGAGTGATTTGCCTGGAGTTGTAGGCAGAGCTGATATTCAGTTCTACATCTTCAGTGACCAGTCCAGTGCCTTATTTGTAGTGGGACTCTCTAATCCATTGGTGCCTGTGAGGTCCAGAGCCAGCTCAGTCCTGGTACACCTCTGAAGATCTTTTTCACAGTCTGCTCTTCCTTTGTCAGAGCTGTTTCTTGTGGACACAGGAGAAGTTTTTGCTTGTATTTTTCTCCAGAAGGCAGATGGCAACCACTGGTATAACAAAAACCTTGGTGACAGTGAAATGCATTCAGATGTGCCAGTCTAATGTATTTAGCTGTAACCTTTAAAATTGTTTTTCTTGTTCTGCTGGAGACACAACTTTCAAGTTCTGGTGACAACTAGTTCTGGCGCAGTAGACTTGAAACCTGCTGATTTCAGGCTCTCCAAATTCTGTATTGACTCAGAATGAGAATTCAGCATCTGCCTGCCTCAGGAAACAAGATTTTTCTGGGACTGCTCTTATTTTTAACCACATTAACAATAAATTCAATCAAGTATCTAGGCCAGAAAGGCTGTGGTTGTGTACATGAAGCTTGCATACATGTTGTCAGCTTTGCATAGATAGGGATAGGTCTGAACTGTACTTCCTAATGCATAGTTATCAGCTTTTAACTGTAGCCTCATGTTATTCTTTGAGTGGCAGACTGAATGAGCCTGAGCACTCTGCATGGTGTTTGTGAGTGCCATTTTGCTGGCTCTTTTGGCTGAAATCCTTGCCCTTTGACACTCCTCCAATCTCAAACTGCTAGCAGGGACTGTAAATGCTCTAATTCCATGTGCAGCTGCAGCAGCATCCCTCCAGCATGAAAGCTTCAGAGGGCAGTGATTTTCTAGGCAGGGCTGATGTGATTAGACACATCCACAGTTCCTAATGCAGCACAGCCTCTGAGCAGGGCTGTGGCCCATGGGGCATCCTCACACGATTACCATAACTCAGAAAGGCCCAAAGGTCAGAGCAGCCAGCAGAGCACAAGCAGGAGTGCCAATAGGTGACACAAACTTTCTCTGGTTTGTCCTACCCTTAGGCTCCGAATTCTGAACTGCTCCTCTCTATGGATAAAGGATGAAATCTTGCCCTTATTTCACTCCCAGAATAATGCATAATGCTGCAAAATTACATCCATTTCTTTCTAAAGCTGTTGCAAAAACCTTATCGGTGGTAACAGCTAGAGAGAATACCATTAAAGAAATCATCCTGTGCACAGCAAAGCTGGCGTTCATCTTGTGTTAGCAGCTTAAAAGTAACTTGTATGACTTATTATTGTTTCATTAACTTAGTGTTTAAGTACCTGTGAGAATTTAAGATACTTTTCTCTGGTACAGGGGGGGATTTCCCCCCTTAACAGCTGGAATGTTATTCATGTGATAATCTGCAGGTGATCTGTAATGAGAAAGATGAATACAGAACAGTTCATTAGTTTTCTTTAAGAGTATGATCCTGTAGATCTATGTTAATTTAGACTGGAACTTGAGTTTTGAGCTCTGTGTGGAGGAGAATGTAACCAGTTTTGTACCTTTGTGTGGGGCATTCCTTTCAAAGGCAGTAGTATGCAGCATCCAGCTATTCTGTAGCCATAGTTGTATTTTTTGCTTCTTCTCAGGTGTTAGTGGCATCCCCTGGAAAAGCTTCCCTATTCAGTGCACGTGTTGCTTCTTGGAAAGACAATTCCAGCTTTTGATTAAAACAATCTTTTCATGTGCAAACAGTGATCAGATTTGTTATGAGGGACAGGTTCAAAGCCCACACCCTTTAAAACTTCAAATCTAAACAATGGGTTGGGATTTTCAGAAGGCTCAGAAGTGTGTTTTTCCCCATGGGAGCCTATGACTGCCATTAGATAATAAAGGGTAATGTTAGAGACCCACAGCTAATCTTGACAAGATGGGGCTTTTTTCTTCATGCTCTGTGAGCAATTTGAATGCCATTCCTTTCTCCCCTTTAAAAATTGTTTTCATTAGCATTTCCAAAATATACATTACAGGAGACTGTAAACATTATGGGATAGCAATCTAGCTGTGATTTGATACAAACTAAAATTACCACCGTCAGCAATAAGCAGAGACACCATAAAAGGGAAACGAAGCAGCTCTGCATATTTGTGTAGGGGCAAGGTCAAATGTGAGAGGCATCCCAGCCTCTCTGTTGAGGAGGAAGAGGTGATTGAAAGGGTGAGGGCCTGGGATTTCATCAGGCTCCAGAGGATGTTTGGAGGGAAATAAAAAAGGCAAAAGACCAGCTTAACATAAATGGGAGCATAACGCAGGTGGGATGAACAGACAGGGTGTTGTGTCAGAAAAACTGAATTGTTTGACTTCTGAAGGGGATAGCGTGACTTGATGTACAGGGGAAAGGCCTGTGGGAAGCACAGAAACTTTGTCAGGGGTCATCTTTGTTTTTTCCATGCACTGATTCCCTGGGCAGGCCTTGTGATGCTGCTTTGCAGGGCAGGATGTGCACCGTGGATGGACAGTACCTTGGGCTGACACCCGATGGCACCACCTGAACCTGCAGTGCCCATGGACAGCCCTGGGAGGGCTGGAGCTCATGGACAGCTCAGCAGGGCTGGAGCTCATGGACAGCTCTGGGCAGGGCTGGAGCTCATGGACAGCCCTGGGAGGGCTGGAGCTCATGGACAGCCCTGGGAGGGGCTGGAGCTCATGGACAGCCCTGGGAGGGCTGGAGCTCATGGACAGCCCTGGGAGGGACTGGAGCTCATGGACAGCTCTGGGAGGGGCTGGAGCTCATGGACAGCTCTGGGAGGGCTGGAGCTCATGGACAGCACTGGGAGGGGCTGGAGCTCATGGACAGCACTGCTCTGCCCATGCAGTTCTCCAGCCCTGAGACTAGGGCATGCATCCTCAGGGAAGGCACAGCAGCAACCCCTGCAGCTCTCCAGTGGTGTACTTTAGGGGCTGGACTGCACGTGATGCTGGCGGCATCCAATTTAAAGGTAATATGCAGGATTTTTCCCCACCTGCATGTTTGCCACCTTTGCCATGGAGGGTGTAGAAAACATCTATGTGGGCTGCACATCCTGTTGTCCAAGGGAAGATGGGGTACACGCTGCCCAACTGTTGCCCTACTGCTCCCAGGTTTTTCTCTTGTGATACCCTGAAAAAGCCTGGTGACGAGTAGCTGTGGATGGTGATACTTCTCATTGCAACAAGCAGATTCTAAGAGTTGGTATCTCTTCACAGCCAAAGTTTTGTGACACTCGAAATTGAACTAATCTGAACTGGGATGTAAAGAAATCTGTTCTGGCACAGGGAAGGGATGCTTTCCTTCATCTTGTTCTTTCCTATACGACCACAGCAAGTTCTTCTGCAGGAAGCTGACTCAAGCAGGTATTGTACAGTAAAGTACTTTGCAAGAACAACATGTTATTTCATTTTCTGAAATGGGTGTTGCACTTTAAAACTATGCCTCATTCCAGAATCAAGGCTTGCTGTAGATAAACCTTCTGAGGGAGAATAACCTTAGAAATACTGAAACTGGAATAACCAAAAAGACAGTCAAGCTGGGAACACAAGTGAAACAGACTGGGAGAGTAGTCCCTGGCACTGGAAGCCTAGTGCTCAGTGGGACATATTCCAGTTTCTGTGATGATTAATTTGCACTAGGAGGTCCCTCAAGTGTTCTGTAACACAGTGATGAGAGAGAGCCACAACAATCAAAAATTCAGTTCAGTTCCCTATCATGTGATAGGGAACTCACCTTAAACTGCAATTTCATCTTTGTGTGCAGGTGTGCTTGCAGATCTTGCTCATTGGCCTGTGGGCATATTTCACAGAATCACAGCATGGGTAGGGTTGGAATGGACCACACTGGGTAAAGCAGGGTCATCCCAGAACACATAGCACAGGATTGTGTCCAGACAGGTCTGGAATATCTCCAGTAAGGGAGACTCCACACCCTCTCTGGGCAATGTGTCCAGTGCCCAGTCACCCACACAGTAAAGTTTTTATATTCAGGTGGAACTTCCTGTTCATCAGTTTCTGCCCATTGCCTCTTGTCTTATTTCCACTTCTATCTCTTGAATGTGCAGTCACTGTTTATTTGCTCACTGGAAAGCTTGATGATCTTGGGACAGTGGATTTAAAGTCTTCCGTTTCAGAATAGGGGGTAAGAAAAATACTGAGAGAAGTGCAGATAAAATGGAATGCAAGAGATGTTTCCAGGTCATCTGTTTAAGGTTGATTGATTGTCAGTGCTCTTGAGAAATATGGCTACCTGAGGGCCTTTTTTATTTATGGGCAACCTCATCACTGCATAGTTTCTGGCTTTATTATACTGCACCTGCCATCCACTCCCCCACACCTCCTCCCTCATGCAATTGCTGATACAAAATGGTTCTGTTACCAAGACCCAGATTGCATTGCAAACAAATAGGCTAAAATCACAGTTCAGCGTGGTGCAGATGATTTGTAGCTACAGTGCAGTGGTCTGTCATTTCACATTACTGAAACGTGTGTGTTGCCTGAGAGGATTTTAATCAGGGAGCTCCTAGGCACACCTTTACTGCCTGTAGGGACTGTGTGCATGCTGAGCTCTGTGACCCAAAAGAAGGATGGGGCTGGGTTGCAGATGCCTGATCTGATTGCCCTTTTAGCATCATAGGCAGAGTGTGAGAAGAGGGCAGAATGGCACCCAAGCAGCTACACCTTTATCAGTGTAAAACTCACCTTTCACAGGAAGAGCCCCACTGTCAGGCTCTGCAAAGATTGTTTCTTATCCCTTAAGAAACAGGCTGGAAAATGCATGGCAGCCAGGCTGGCTTTATGTCTGGGGTGCTCAGATGGTTTTGGGTGGGAGGATCAAACCCAAAGATGCATTACAGAGAGGTTAGAGACTGGCTTTTCACTCACACACATATTCCGTGTTCCTGATGGGTTTCCAAGGTCAATAGATTATGGTGACATATTTTTTGAAGACCTGGAAGGAATTATGTATTGAAAATGTGTTTACTGTCAGTTGCAAACTCAAGATAGCCTAGGGGAGGCTTTAAAACTGCTCCTGCTTGTGATGGACAATGCAGGTTTATTTTGTAGACCTGTCAGTATCTTACATTAATTTGTTCTGTCTCAAACGATGCCAACAAAAGGGAAAAAGTAGAACCTTGGGACTTTTGTTAGATGGGTCGATATTCAGGGGTCTGGAGAAGATGGTCATGGGTTCAGTTGTTTTATTTCAATTGTTTTCTAGGTTAAATCTGGGGGTTTTGTGCTCAACTAGTGTGCTATACTAATAATTTATAACTATACTGACAGTGAAGACAGGTGACTGATGCTGCCAGCTTCTGTTGGATGGCTTATAGACATCTGCACAAGATTTGTGTTGTTGATGGCTTCCTAATGGGAATAGCTTTTCTTTAAACACTATAAAACTTTCTAATTAGGTTGTAAATAGGGCACTACATTTTGAATAAGAGGAATGTTAAATAAGCCATAATATTTAAACCAGATTTTATTTCTGGCAATTACTCAGACTCTGAAGTTAAATTCCCTTTCATTAAGTCACAGTGAGGGCCTTTTGTTGCTAATCTTTGTGTAAATATATGCTTACCTGTAGTCAGGGAAAGATGGGCAGAAGAAGCATGAGAATAGTGAAGTGTTGTGTGGAAGGAGGCAGGGCTCAGAGGGGACTCTTCTGGAGATATTTCACTGCAGCAATTGTAATCCTTGACGTTTGCACTGCTGCTTTGCACTGAATTGTCCTCATGTTATCAGCTGTCTTTTTGTAAAATTAATTCCCCTTCTTCCCAGATGAAGGTGGCTTTACAAAAAGATTAGGTTAGATAACCCCAATTCTTCCAGACCAGATCTGGCAGGTTTACCTGATAGTAAATAGTGCCTTTGGAACACCTGTAATTTCATCACCTTTTTTCATCAGAAAAGGTTGTCCTTGAAAACAATTTCCAAACATATTTTTAAGACATCATATATCTGGAGGTAGGATTATTATCTGTTTTATGTGGAGTTAAGTGATCTCAGCTTATTGTACATAAAAGTAGTCTAGCCTTCAAATATAAATATATTTTTTTACAACCAGGATAAAATATTGGAAAAAAAACCTGAATAGGGCAGCTTCAAGTAAAACATGTAGAAATTCTTCCTGTTTTAGAAAATAGTGTTTTAGAATCTGGTTTGCCACTGGAGGAAAAAAATGATAAAATTTCTGGGATGTTTGTTTGTTTGTTTGTTTGTTGTATCATGGAACTTCCACTGCAATCAGTAAAAGTTTGCTTTAAAGTTGCCTTGTCAGAAATGCAGACTAGCTACGTCTCTTCAAACTCTCCATAATTTTGTTACATTTATGGAAGTGCCAACTATTCCACCATGAGTTTGCAATTCATTTAAATAAATACATACTTTGCTGTATCCTATGTGGGCTAAGGCAATGCTATTCTAACTGAGCAGTCCCTTTGCAAAATTTTGCACATTCACAACTCAGCGCTTCTCGCTCCCATAGGTAACACTGTCACAGACTTGCATGTCTAAACAGATGCTTGATTTTTCAGTGGAGTAAATACTGACTTCATCTCTGTTTCAGACAGCTCTTGCTTACTCTAATGCAGAATAATTTAGGGTTAATGTTGCCTGTTTGATTTGAGAATGAAGCAGTTGTTGAAGGTAGGGTGAATAATTCATTTTTCAGAGTTCTAAAGGGTACATGTTAATATTGTGAAGCTGCAGCTGATGCTACTAAAGCCATTCATGTTAAGAGAACAAATTGCCATTTGGCATGCTGAAAAATTAACCCAATTTACAGCATGGGTGAAGATGAACTCTCTCTGGTGAAAGCTATATTTAAACCACCAATGAGATAATTACATCTTGGCCTTCTAACACATCTTATGTAGCACAGATGTGACTGCTTTTTCTTTATAAGTGAATGCATCTAACAACTTCTAAAAAAATGTGCTTGTTTTTCTAGATTTTGTTCATTTTTGCTGGGAAAGTCTGGAATATAAACAATGTAAAACATCCATGCATAATGTGTCAGCTAAGGATTAAGCAACAAAATAGACAAAGCCAAGCCAGTGGAAGCTGTTTGTAAATGACCCAAACTTTGGAAGAATTAGTGCAAGTCCCGTTTCCAAGAAGGATGAATATCTGTTGTGGGTGCAGCATCTTATGAATACAGCTAATGACTGTACAAGTTAATCTAAAGGGAAGCTTTGTCTTTTCATGTTTATTATTTTAATGGAAAAGTTGCACAAGCAAACCAGGGTAACTTCTCTGTGATGATAAAAATAAGGCCTATAATATTTGGACAGGGGATTTTTAGCTTTATCTGTTTCGATCATCTGCAGGACCTCACAGCAATTGCTGCTCCTGCAACTGAGCTGAGCTTTCCTGAGCAAACAAACTGTCCACCAAAACAATGTCTTTGTGTTTCTAACAGAACTGGAACAAACACATCTCTTTTGTTCCCTTGTTTGTGCATGATTTGTGTAGAAGATGACAGTGCAGAGCAGGGAACGGCTTTCATCTGCTAAAATCTCTCCACTCACCAGGCTACAGGAAAATCCTGGAAGCACCTACCACCCTGTATACATCTTTTTGCCTCCCTGCCTTTCTCTGATCTGGGGGAAATGACAGCCCAGGTGTGATGTCTTGTGCCAGTTGAGAGTAGTGAGTGGCTTTTGAACCTTGTGGCATGGTGTCACCAGGACAGGGTGAACAGTCACTGGTGGTCACAGTGTGAAAAAAAAACTGAGAAGGGGCAGGAGAGTGTGGAGCAGGGGTAGGACAATTCCCCCAAGGGAACTGAAGTTGTTCATTGTAATGAGTTTTTCTCCAACCTTTCTTTCCTCAAATCACTGGTCTCACAGCTGTACTTCCCTGGGTGTTGATAAGCTTGATGGCTTCCATGAAGTCCTGAGCTTCTTCACCAGGAGGGGCTGTCACTGTGCTTGTAAAAAGGTTTTGTTCAATCCTTGCCCCTTTCTGATACTTTCTTCTTGGGGTGAAACTGCCCAGTATTTACACCATCGATTTGTATGTTTGTTGAGAAGTTATAATTCACAGTCAGTTACACAATACAGGCTAAATAAACAGATCATCTTCCATGCAAGTCCTGTTGGTTAAGCAGCCTGAGATGCAGTTGCAAGGAAAAAAAGGTGCTCTGTTCTTATATAGCAGTATCCAATCCCCCCTCCAATGTGTCAGTCCAAGAGCACTTTTTGCACTCTGCATACCTGCAAATGTGCCCTAGATCCTGTTGTTTATTTAGTGCTTACAAGGCAGTATTTGGGGAAGGGGGATTGTGGCATGTCATGTATTTACAATTACCAAATGTCAGCATCTAAGTCTTTCTGAGAGAGCTTGGAGTATCTGTGATGCATTAGGATATTCTTAATCTCCACATGGTGCAACCACACAATAGTTCTTGTATCACATGTACCTAAAAAAAGGTTGGACGTGGCACTCAGTGCCATGGTTTACTTTAGTTGAGGTGTTAGGGCATGGGTTGGACTCAATGATCTTAAAGATCTCTTCCAACCTAGTTATTCTGTGATTCTGTAATGAAATACTGATTTGTTTTCTTTGTAAGTAGACAGCAAATTCTGGTTTTGAGATGGAGCTGATGAACTCATTCACTCAGATTTGTCTAAGAAGAAAAACAGCTGAGAGGAGAGGTAAATTGCATTTTCTGTTTTGTTTTGAAGCCATGTCTTTACCTTTAAATTGATCTGAACCCTAAAAAGAGATCTAGATATCTGAAGCTAATAATAATAATAATAATAATAAAGCTTGGGAACCTCAACAAAAAAAACCCAACCAAACAATCAAAAAAGTCCCCAAGCAAGCAAAAAGAATGTATTTGGATATGATTGTTGATTATTTGGTTACAGCTTTTTCAAAAAAAGGAAACATCTTTTATCCGTGCAGGTCCATGCACATTGAGTGGCTGAATGACTGGGGGGTTATCTCCCAAACTTAAGAGCAGAGGAGGCTGAATTTGGAAAAACTAGTTGATTTCTCAGTTTTTTATTAAAGAAGGAACAATCACAAGGGTGAAGTAGCATGCCAAAAGCCACACCACAAGCTGGTGACAGAGCTGAACTCGTTACCCATTTGGGTGCCTTGATCACTGCTCCCTCTCAGCTCTGCAGGAGAGGAAAACACGGGCCTGGGGCTGACAGCCTGAGCTGATCTCCTCCTTGTGCCTGTGCCACACTTCAGCAAAGTGGGGTATTAAGGCCCGTTCCCTGTGCTGTGGTAACACCCCCTGCTCCTCTCAGCCACAGTTCACTGACAACCATTTATGCCAAACTGAATTTTCCAGTGGTGTTGGCTGATAATGGTCTCTTTGTTCTAGTCAGTGTTGCAGGTTAGGGAGGGAATGAATGCACTGTGATATCTGTATGGCATTAGAGGTGTAGTTTAGTATTTAATCTCCATTAAATGCTGACTTCAGTTCTGGGAAAAACAAGACTTCTAAGGCTCCAGATGCTGGTTCTGAGACTTACCATTCACTGGGATGTTGGTGTAGATTTACACTATGGGGAATGCTTTGCAGTTCCTGGCTGTGTGCTTGTGGGAAATATCACATCCTTGAACCTTCACTCAGATTGTCCACCCAAGCATGGGAACTGATCTAATAAATAGGGGTTAAATTATTCTTAGTGGAGTGAGTTGCTGGATGGATTTGGTGGCTGGATACCGGAACTCTCCTTTGACCTCGTGAGTGCCACTTAACTGCTGTTGCCCATAAAGTGGACATAATTGCTCTGTGCTCATAAAATGAGTGTCAGACCTATCTCACAAGGCTAATTAATGTTGTTAAAGTGCTCTGAGGCTCAGAGATAAAAGGGGTCATAGACTATTGGTGTTAAATCTGACATCTATTTGTTGATAAAGTTACTTCCCTCAGTCATTGGATTCCTGCCCTATTGTCTAGGATCATACTGATTCCTTAATAATTTGAATGCTTGTAGGTCTGGAGATAGCTAATCAACTGCATATCACTACAATTAATGATATAGAATCATCATGTGTGTTTAAAGCAGGAGGTGGTATGGATTTAAATAATTCACTGATTCTTGCTGTAGTATGTCACAGTCTCAGGAAGGCTGCTGCTCTCAAATGCCATGAATATGCCCTAGTTGTGTAGAGATTTTAAAAAAATAAATTCATATTCTTATGGTGATGGTCAGTTGAGAAAGTTTCAGGCTCCTTTGCAAGAACAAGGCTGGTAGGTGAAAAAGGTTATCAAGCTGCATTTTCTTAGCTAGCATCCCTTGATTTTCTTTGGAGAAGCTGTGGTTGAGGTTGCCTTAGATTGATATCAGATGGTGAAAATATAAAGCATTTTCCTTGAGCTTTTCCCTCACTTAGTGCACAGCTCTGGCTCTGTTTTACTTGTGCATCCCAGCCAGTGCAGCACGGAGTTATTCTGTGCCTGTGTGTGCATGCATGCTTCTGTGTGCCTGTGCAAGGAGAGGGGGAACTGTTCCAAGCAGGGGTTGTTGTGGGGTGCTGGATTGCACTCGTCATGGTAGATGGGAGATTATGGTACTGTGGGAAGATGTGTTCCCATGGTAACTGAGCTGTTTTACCCAGAGATGGAGTGGAAGCTGAAGCTGTGCCTTTCCTATGGTCCCTTACTACAAGTTTTTCATCCAGCATTAAGAGCTCATTATGTTTGAATCACATTGGTGTGGATAAGAGATTTTTCAGCACGAGGCAGAACCTGGTTTCTCTTAGCTGCAAAGATGCTTCAGAAACCCCATGAAGCTTTGTGGGCTTTGGGAATTTTAGCAATAGGACCATACTGACAGTGCAGCTGTGGGGTTCCAGTTCTCCCCTGCATGCACTCTGGGAAGTGCAGCCTCTGAGAATGAGCTCTGCACCATTATCAGAGTGAGTACAGGGCATCTGTCTACCATCTATAGACAACCCACAGCATTGTGTCCGAGTAGCATCTGCCTCTGGAGGTTGGGAGCTGACTGCCCCAGTGCTCCCCTTTGCTCCTCTCAAAGGAGGGAGTGTACAATCATCCCTTCACAGACCTCACACAGACCTTGTACTCCAGGTAGGAGAACCAGAGAAGGTGGAGTTGGGGTTAAGCTGTGCCTTTTATATCCAATAGCTCATTATTACAGCTTATTTTAGGGCCTGGCTTTAGAAGCCAACCATGTTAAGTCTTTTGAATGTGAATCTTGAATTTAAGAGCTATCCCTTTAGGGTGATAAAACATTTTCCTTTGTTTAACAATTTTTCTATGTATGTACTTTTCCCCAAAAAATATTTTGTCGAATGTATGAGAACAGGGCCCTCTCCAGCCTGTTTTATGAGGAGTGTCTAAAAGATAAGTAGAATGGACACTTTTCAAATATTGAAAACTCTTACAAAGTTGTAAAAAGTTTAATGCAAATTGCTCTCACTTCAAACCTGTCCACCTACCTGAATCTCATCTTCCCTGTTTTTTGAAAATGCAGAGGAGGAACAAATCTCACTTTGATAAAATTGCTTCATCTTGTTCCTTAAGCACCTGAATAACTCAGTATTCTAAAACTATGCTAGGGAAACATTAAAGCAGAAACAGACAAAGAACGCCAGAAGCTGACAGTGATTTGTATTGCTTCGTGCATATGCATTTCTGCATAGCCCTGAATTATTGATTAGCTGTTATTTCAGTAATTGATTTTTCTGCATATTTGCACTGCCCTTAGAGAAGCCTGCAAGAGCACAATTGTTCATTTGTATTGTTGAGACAATCTAGCATGTCTTTAATGGCTTTTATGAGGTGATCCTGACCTTCTAAGGCACTGCTGATCCAGGGAAATTCATTGCACTGGATTTACTTTATACTGATATATATATGAGAGAAGATGGGACCTTTCATTGCTTTGATACATTTCTCTTCCTCCAAGCAATAACTGTTGTGCATTTAGCAAGATGTTTTTCTGGTTTCAACACGGAAGCATTATTGTAGTGGCATAGAAACCTTTTGTCATGGACATGAAATTTCATGCAGCAGTAGGTTTTGCTGAAGTGGTCTTTAAGTAATGTAGCAATGCCCAGATAAAAGAAAATCTAAAAAGTAGGGAGTGTAGGTAATGACATTACTTTAAAGAATTGCTCTTTGTAATATTTCTGTTAATTTGTGGTATAGGGAAGGAATTAAATTTGGATATTAATAAGCATCAGATTATCAAAGACAAATTTGTCCATTTCAGAAGAGCATTGAAACAGCTACACTGGGTCACAGGAAAGACTTTCTGTGACTCAGACCAGAGATCAGCCCTTCATTTTCTTTTCCCAAAGCATCTGCTGCTGGCCAGTGTAAAGCAGCAGCAACAGCAGCAGCAGTATTCTTTCCCAGCTTCTGGCAGCCAGCCATTTGGGTTCTGCTTCAGCCAGAGGTTGTATCTGCATCATTGTATTTAATAGCCCATGGTGGACCTTTCTTCCATGAATTTCTCTAATTGCTTTTCTTTTAATCCGTTTATGCTTTTGGCTTTCAAAACATCCTGTGGCAATAAGTTCCACAACTTAATTATGTAGTGTATAATAAAAAAAAATAAAATTGGCCCCTCTTGTTTTAAGCAAACTGTCTGACCATTTCATTTGGTGCCCCCTATTTCTTGCATCATGAGAACAGTTGTTCCTGCTCACTGTCTCTGTGCTGTTCCTGATACTAAACCATAATCATATTCTTCTCCACAGTGATGTCTCTTGCAGGCTGCAAAGTCCTCATCTGGGTAATCTCTTCTTGTAAAAAAGGCTGTTTTGTACCTCTGCTTTTCATGTCTTCCCTCTCCCTGTCTTTTTCTAATTATCCCAAATCTATTTCAGAACAGCACCCGTTAATGAAGATGTGGGCAACGCTCAGTTTATATGCAGAGAGATGATGTTCTCTGTTTCTTCTGTAATCATCCCTGACATTTTTTTCCCTTTAACCATCCCCAGGCATTCAATTTGGCAGTTTTCAGAGAATTCCATGTTGTGATTTCAAGATGTCTCTCCTGAGTAAGAAAGGGTGACTTAGATCACATAACTGTGTCTGCAGAAACTCTCTGGGTTTCCTCCATGTATAGCCCACTGCATTTAGTGACACTGTAATTCCCAGTATCCCACAGCAGCCTTCTTCCTTCCTGCAGTTTATAGAGCGTATCTTTGCCTAATGGGTAGAACTGAGCAAATAATGTATGGGAAGATTTTTGCCTCAGTTGTTGCCTGTTTCAGTTGAATTGCAATTTCTTCAAATACAGGTTTTTCCACTGCTGTACAAAGCAACACCAAGTGGTGAGGGGGAAATGAGCCATTTACTTAAGCAAAAAACCACGCTGATCTGTTTGTGCTTTTCCTGGGATCCAAGCTAGCAGTGGAGTGCTAACACAGCCCTGCACTGTGCTAGGATGCTCTGCCTGCACAGAAACTGGTCCAAGAGGAAAGCTGTCTCTCAGTAACAATTTCCTATCTGAGTGATAAAAATTGCAGCTAACAATACATTAAAAAAAACAAACACCAAACTATTAAAGGTGATGTGGTATATGTAGGGCCAGAGTATGACTGTATAAATTCATTAATAAACAGATGAAATGTGGATGAAGGCTTCTTCATGCTGTCCCTCGCAAAGGCAAGGCAGGAAATGCCACCTGGGCAGGAAAAGAGGGGTGTAAGCAAAGGACAAAGGGTGCAGCAAGAGACCCTGCTTTCCTCCAGCTCCTTCCTTACCTCCTGGTGCACAGACATGACTTGGGTCAAGGTCTGCTTTGTTCTGCAAACCCTTTCTCTCTCCTGCTTCTGGATGAGTGCAAAACCAATGCAAAACTAAATGCAAAGGTAAAAATCCATTTTACTGGGATTTGACATGCTGAAAGGCACAGTATTTCTGGGAACAGAAAACTTGTGTGGTAGGACTGGCTGTTTGATGGAAAATGTAAAGCTGAATAGCTTGCTAAAAAATCCAAATAATCTATTTTCTCTGAAGCTCTGGCTTTCCAAGTAGCAAAGCAGTAACCAAATTTGGTTCCTCAGAGGCTTGCATGGTCATTAGGTATTTAGTATTGAGTAAATATTAGCTTTCCTGGTCTGGTGGATTTGTGGTACTGTGTGTGATTACTGTGTTTTATTAAGAGACATCTTTAAACAGCTGTGTGATAAATAACTGCAGCATTATGTCAACTTGTATCTGTCATGTGAGTTCAGACACAACCAGAAAGGCAGTATTTCTTCTATGGCAAATGCACATTTTGATGGTTTTTTCTTCCCCAGAGGAACAAGAGGACTTTTGTTCTCTGCAGCTCTGTGTTTATTGTCCTTCTGCTGCTTTACACTAGGGGATGAAAGTGGAGGGAGTGCTTTTTAAATTATTGTTGCTATTAATTTTTTTTCACCTGCTCCTATTATTATCCAGAAATAGAAGTTATCACTTTTTGGGTATGAGTAGAGGATACAGGAGAGCCATGAAGTGCTATTGATATGAGGTGGCAGCAACTGCAGCTGAGCTTGCTCAGGAACCAGAATTAAAACTGCTGAATGCATAACTAGACCTGAGATAAGTCACAAAGGAAAGCAGGGAAAAAGTCAGTTAATAAATACAATAGATGCAATATCTGGCAGAGAGCCTTTCCTTTTACATACCCATCCCCCATCATTCCCAGAGTATCCACTGAATATAAATTTAGAATCCCTGAATCTTTTTGTTGCCTGAGTTTTGTGTGTGTAAGTTAATACTGAGGAAAAGGGGAATGCTTCCATTTCCAGGTTTTGGATTTCTGGAGGAGGAAAGGAGGGGCATGGTTAGGCTGAACTGCACATGAGAACCTAAACAGTTTGCTGAACCCAAGAGTCTTTCAATAGCATATGAGCCAACTAATCCTTTGTGGTTATAGCTTGTATTGATCTCATTAATGGACCTCTAACAATGAAACTTCCCAGCTGCAGATGGTTCACAGACAAGTGGAGAATACACAAAAGAGATTTACCTTGTTGACTGGATTCTATTATATTCTAATGTACTACTATATATAAACATAGATGGATTTTTTTTTAATCCTGTAATGCTTGAACAACTAAACTGGATCTGACAAAACTGGTAGAGAAAATGATTTGTCTGGGAATGCTCTTGTTAGATTACTTTTGAATCATGAAAATTTCACAATAAAGACCAAAAACTTTTTAAATCTACATTTATGAGGAATGGCACAGTTAACTTTTATTTCAGTCTCATAAATATTCAGCATACTGTTTCAATAACATAATAATTAGACATGGAAAAGCATATGTTGAGAACAACTACAAGAAAAAAAAATAAAGCAGCAGCATTTTGTACTTCAACGAGTCTATATATAGAAAATGAGTCATTGCACCCACCTCTGAAAAGGAATGTAGCCACTTACTAGAAGAGTATTGCACCACTGTGTGCAATACTGTGATAGTTCAGGGCAGGTAGCACTATAAATGTATCCCAGCCCACAGCTGCAATTTGGGGGCAAAGAGGCGTCCTCCTGTCCTGTGCCTGCTCTGATAAGGAAAGTTTGCCCTCTACCAACAGAGCATGAGCTGCAAATTCCTGCAGAGGTTTCCTTTCCATTGCCCTGCAAGATCAAAAGCTTCCCAATCTAAAGCTCAAAGTAGATACGCATTTCTTAAAACAAAAACCAGGAGATGAAAGAAATTCTTCAGCTTTTGTTGACTGCTTTGTCTCTGATTGCTAGGCCAAGATTTAATTTTGCATGCTGCACTGACTGCCATGTATTTTCTCTGAGTTGAAGTAAATTAGAAAGTAGAGAAAAACGTTACCATTACAAACAGGTCAGATTTGCACCTCATCATGCTTTTGGAACTGTTGAGCACGTTTTAATATCTGTGCTTTTGTGGTTTTCACAACTCTTAATCGTTTTCCCGGATTAGGAAGAAGATAGACTGATAGCATCAGTTAAAAAGTGGATATGCTCTCCTGAATTCCATATGGCAGAAAGTTCTTAAGAAAGGCTATCCTTAGGGCAGTCCTTCAGCTGTGCAGAAAGCTGTACTGGACCCAAAGGTGATTATTTGCTGCCCTGGGTCCTCCTACTTTCACGTGTTTCTGTGTATATTGTAACTCAGGAAACACATGGAAAAGCATCACTAGGGCAGCACTGTGGGGCATTGAAGGGAAAGTTAATGGGATGAAATGTGGCTGTGCTTTGGTGTGAGAGTGAGTGATGGTTGGTTATTTCAATCCCAGTCATGGATTTGTAAGGAAGATTTCTGCCCAAGTGAATGATGTGAAATTATTTGCAAAGCTGACAGTTATTAGTAGCTGATCTAATTGGAACATCATGGGAGGACTGGAAATTTTTGCGGAAGAGGCTGAGTGGTTTTGTCAGTTGTATGTATGCCAGTGGAATTGCTGACAGTTTAGGGATCCGAGACTGCATATGCTTAAACAACAAATGAAGCCCCGCAAGCGTGGCTGTATTTCTGTGAGCAGTTTGTGAATGCCTGGAGCTTCGCCCTGTTTTACTTGTGAGGTTTTTTCTAGGAAATTGGTGTACTACTAGAAACAAATCAGCATTGTGCCTTGTATTTAGTCCTGTCTGGAGTGCAGGTGCACAGTGCCAATGATTGGGGCTCACCTGGGTGCTGGGGATCTTCCTGTTACTTTTAATGCCAAGGGGGGACACATGTGAGGAGGAGGTGACCCTGCAGAGGGGACCTGAGGAAAACAAAACTGGAAACTCCTCTGCCTTCTGGATTGCAGGGTACTGATGGGCTTTGTTCTGAATTTCATTTTTAAAAATGCAAAGTCTGTTGTTTATACTGGGGAAAGAAGCCCAATCACGACTGCAGAGAACATTGGGGGTTTAGGGTCTGAAGGAATGTGATTTTTGTACCTCAGGAAGGGCCTGCTTACCTTCCCTCACTGTGTCTGCTTGTTTTCTGTGTAGGGCTTGGTCTCCTGTTCCCCTCCCCTCTGGGCCAGGCCAGGGGGTGCAGTCCCCACAGTGCTGGTGAGGGGCACCTTCAGCCATACCCCTGAGCGTGGGATGGGGGAGGAAGCAGGCCAGCTCCTGCAGCTCTTCCTCAGAACCCACACTCTCATTCCAGCGGATGTTAGAAACAACCTTTGACAGGCTTTTCTGTTTCTGTTTGGGATTTTCAGCCTGACTTTCCAAGTAAATCAGGCTGTGTGATCACACTGTCTGTGAATTCACCTCCTTCCCTCAGCAGGATAGATTTAAACCGGCTTGCTGGTTCTCTACCATGTTTGACAATGCAGAAGAGGTCTCAAAAGTGGCTGAGGCTCCCAGAAATTGTGTAAAATAGTATCTGGGGAGAGGGGGCAACCCATGTTCATGCCTGCTGAGGGTACAGGCAGGACTTGGGGTCAGAAGCAGCAGTTGGGTGCCCAGTGTGAAGGGGGTGGTGGCCCAGTGGCCACTGCAGTGAACCAGCCCTGGACAGCCCTTGCTTGCCAGGGGCAGGGCAATGGGGTACCACAGTAAGAGCAGAAATTGTGTAGGATGTGTAAATTAACCCCTCCTTGTGTTCTGAACTTTGGCTGTCTCCCTTCCTTCTTCTGCTGTCTGCACTCACTTGTGCTTTTCTTTTACACAGAGCTTCTAAGGAGTTGAGTTTACTGAAAAATCAGGGTTTGGCACTTAGGTCACCACACAAAGCGTGGCCTCATGAGGGAGGGAGATGGTGGACAGTGGGATTTGGAATCCTGCTGTGCCACCTCAGGGCCTCTCCAGTCACAGTTTAATTCACATAACCAGAGCCTTTGAGGCAGGAAATGCATTGGAATGATGGAAAAGGCCATGATCCCAGCTACCCTGGAACCAGCATTTGTGTTCATGAGCTAAAAATCCTGCTTGGTGCAGTGAGGTCCCTGTGTCCCCTCCCTGCCCCATTCCCTGCTGGCAGTAGGGTAAGGGGACACAAAGCCACTTTCTGCTGAGCATTGGAGGAACATGCCGGTGTTCCTGCTCTTAACCTGTTCCCATGACTTCTGCTAGAAAATAAAGTGGTTTTCCCAGGGACATGAGACAGTCCTGTAAAAGCCCTGTTTGCAGGACAACTTCCAGTGGAGCCAGCATAAACCTCTCCTGCACATTCCTGGGAAACTGAAAGTGAAGTTGCCGTTTGTAGCATTGCCTGTGGCTCCCTTGTCACCATGAGACAGTGTCCCTGTTGGTCCAGGTGCAGATGCATCCTCTGGGGGAGGGTGGATGTGTCCCAAAAATGCTGTGGAGACACCAAAGCAGGTGTCTATGAGGTGAGAGCCCAGGTTTCTCTGCTCTCTGGGCACCTTGCTCTGAGCACTGCAGAGCCCCTTTGGTGCAGCTCTGTCTCCAGAATCACACTGCCTTGAGCTGGGTAAGGGACATGGGGAAGCCAAGTTTGTGCCAAGGAGGTGCTTTCCAATTGCCACTTTCAGAAACTTTTAGCAGCTGATTCCACCAAATTCTCCCCAAATTGGAAAGACATGGCAATTGTTTGTGACCAAAGGGATGTAGGGCAGTCCATGAGCAGTGTCACTAGCAAAACCCACTTTTTCAAAGTTGAGAAAATACTCCTCTATGCAATGCTGTGTACCATGTAAGCCAGAGAGGATTGTCTCTTCTTAAGCTTATGCAAAAATAAGCAATGTCTCATAAGTGAACTGCATCACTGAAAATATATTCATCTAGGTTTGTAGCTTCCCTTTTATTTTTTTTCCTGAACTTGGGGAATATACAGAAAGCTTTCATAAACAATATTGATATTTGAAACAAAAAGTAAAATAATTGTTAAAACAGAATCTTTGCAACTAGTGAGCATATGCATCTCCCAGTTGTGTGGCTTGAAAATTAAGTTCTGGCAGTCAAAGCTGACACATTTGGGGAAATGATGTTGTATTCTTCACTGGGGTATGCTTTTTTATACACAGCATAAATATATTTACAGAATTTTTATTGAAACCAAACTTTTTAGGACTTCTCTGATATTAGACATTGGAAGCCATTTGATGACAAAGCATTCATAAAAATTGTGTTATAAATTCAGCTTTTTCAGAGACACTGATTGATAGTAGAGTAAGCCTGGCTTTAGGGCTTCTAATAGTCCAGTATGAGGACCACACAGTGATGGTGATGTGATGCATAAACCATGTGCTGCCTGTAGAGTAACTGCTGAGAGACAGCCTCAGTGGATCCCTCAATGGCATTTGTGGAGTCCAAGCTGAAGGTGTAGAAAAGAATTTTCAGCTTCCCCTCTGAGGATTATTTATTATACAGATTTTAGATTATGGAATGGCCTGAAAGTGTTTATTGTAGGGTTTCATTGCTCACTGAATGGAACTGTATTTTCTGTTAGGGCTTCTTTCTTTAATGTTAATTTCCCTTCAGAGTATCTGCAGCTGGGTTTTGTTTATTGTGTGGGAATTGTGTAAATTTTGTAGTTCCAGGAACTATAGTGTGAGGGCACTTCTTCAAGATAATATTGTACTAGAGATAATGTACAGGTGTAGGTGGGTAGAAGCCACTGAACCGGGCTTCTTGTTGAATTTTGTTTCTCTCCTTTGATAGGTGTTCCATTTACTGCTTGGATAAATTTATTTTTTATACTGCTGTTTTGTAAGGTACATGCTTATAATTCCCATTTTTCCTTTAACCAACCCACAAGCTGAAGAGCTTCCCCAGACAGCTTTGCTAAGCATTTGTGTTTCAGGATAACACAGGAATAGGCAGAGCTGCTGATGGCAATGGAAGTACACTGAGCATCTGTTATGTTTGTAATAACTATAGAATAGAACAGTAAAAATCCAGAGATGTAGCTTAAGTAATCCAAAATAAGATACAGATCTCAAGTCAGCCTGTAATTCAGGGCTTTTTCAGTTCATTGTGTTTCACAAGAACAGTCAGAAGAAAAGGAACATAAAGCAGGTGTACTCATAGCTTGATGTTCCATCTGCATACAAACTGAACATGTTAAACTTTGCACACAATGTGTGTTCACCACACTGGGTTGTAGCTGTGTGCCTTTATAGAAGAGTATTTACAATACATGGTCAGCATTAAACTTACCAAAGCCTCAGTTATCTGGAACGTGTTCTTCTTTCCACAAAAACAATCCTGAAGTTAAATTTCCCAAAATATTTTTGTTTGTGTGCCTTACTAATTTCATGAGCAGCAAACTGTTGGAGGGCTGCTTTTAACTGCTTGCTTAAAAATACCTCTGTATCAGCCTCCCAATCTCACAGCAATTCTTACTGAGCCAGTTTCACTCTATCACTAGATCGTGTTTCTCCAACATTTTAATGTGTATAACTACTCTAAATGTTATGGCAGACAGCGACTTCCCTCCATACTGGAGGTTTTTTAGCTATAATTAGAAACATTTACTAGTCCTGGCCAGAGGAAAGATGATCTCTGAGTCCTACAGGGCATGCAGCCAGGAGCTGGTGGTGTAAGCACTACTGTTCTTTACTCAGGTACAAGAGGACTCACTTGTGGAAGGTATTTTATGGTAATAGTATGATGTCTGGCATAGATGTGCCTCCTCCTGTTGTAGGAATCTGCCCCTGCAAAAAACACTTGTGATTTTTTTATTTTTAAAAAAAGCAAGAGAAAAATTTATTTTCACTAGAATGACATTTTTATCTTGGGAAGGGAAAGAAACATTCATTTTTGAGTTCGTTCACCAAAGACTTTGTCAGTAAATTTTGTTGTCCAGCAGATAATAATAAGCAGCACATCTCTATCAAGAGAGCCTTTCTGTTTAGTTGCTCTAAACACCACCCCAATGGCACAGAAACTTCTGGTTGCAGTCATGGTGCAAATTCTTTTCTTCACACCAGTGATGTCACTTCAGCAATGCTCAGGCAAAGGAAATGTTTCCCCAGCTCCAGTAGTTGATTAAATGCAAGGGTCTCTGAGCTGCTGGCAGCTTAGAGAAAGAGAACTCTGGTCCAGTCCATGTCTAATATGGGTCACATACACTACCCCTCATTGCAAGCAGGATTTTGCTTGTTTTTCAAGTGAAGTAGTTAATGTTCTAAGATATGTCATTGTTGTTAAGAGCAGTGAATATTGTTCAGGAGGGTTGGTTTGTGTGAAGGCTTTTTTCTCAGCCTAAAGAGCCAACTAGGAGGCTTTTCTGGGAGCAGTTCAGAGCACCCATAGCACAGATTCAGGTTTGACTCACTGTCCAAAAAAAGCATATTCTTCTGAATCCTTTTGCAAAGTCAGTTCAGCTTTTCTAAAAGAGCCAGAAGTTGTGAGACCAGCAGCTACCTGCAGGTGGGCTTTGCTTTCTGCTGCTTTGTTCTTTTATTCCCTTCCCCCCCAATATCAGCTCAGGTTTGTTCCTGAAGCCTCTGGGAATCAGAAATTTAATCTACCCCTGGAAGAGACTTCAAGAAACTACAGAGCTTCATTTTTCATTACTCACTCCCCTTTTTTGTGGCACAGCTGAATATCCCAAGATGTTCCTGAAAGCTGTTTTTTTTATTCATAAGCATTTTTAATGAACACAGGTCAACAAGTATTCCTGGAACATGTTCCCATCCTCAACTGTCCATATTTAGGGAAAAATTCCCTAGAGTCTGACCTTAATAAACCTTCTCAACTGCAAATAGAGCCAATTACTCATGTTTTACTCTGTAAATGTGATTAACAATTAATTGCTGTCTTTTTAAATATTGCTAAAATATATAAAGTTACTGTGGCCTCTCACCTTCCTTCTTCTTAAGCTAATCCAGGTCTTTCACCCTCTGCTTCTAATTATTACCCAAAGCCTTCTTTTTCTAGAGAGAATTGCAACATTTCACTTTCCCATTTTGCTGAGTGTTTAATGTTAATGGGAGATTTTTGAAGATGATTGGCCATGATTCACAGGTTTGTGTTTTTCTGATTAAATTCAGTATTGGGTTTCACCAGAACTGCAGGCTTGACTGCACTTACCCTGTCTTACATTTTTTAGCTGCTTCCTTCCTTATTCTTGTTTGTATTTTTGACAGATTTTTGGAATTGTGTGAAGGTTCTGGCCATAGCTAAGCTCTTTTAGACATGGAAGCAATAAAAGCATGGATTACTTTAGTCTCTCTCAATCATTTATTCCTTCCTTCTGGTATATTTATAGAATATTCCCTTTTCATCTTTCATGTCCCTCAGTGCATGCATTGCTCTTGTGATGTAGGTTCTGATTTTGGGGTAAGGGAGGTTTGCTGTTACTTCACATTCATACTGGGCCACAAGAAGTGGTTTCTGTGTTGGATTTTCAAAACTTGTGAATCTGAGAAGCAAATACCTTCTTGTCTACCCTCCTGCTTCTGTCCTGCTTCTATCCTTTCCCTCTGGCAGCTTTCCAGTGTTTTCTTTCTAAAGCTAGTTCCCTGAATTTAGTGAAGTTTTTTTAAGTCCCATTATCCTCATTTCCTTGCTTTTATTCTTTGCCTGTGTACTCAGAAGATTTAGTCACCTTTCCCTTCTGAACCCTGAGAGGGTTCTTCCCTGTAAACCAGAACTTCATCAGAACCACCCCTATTGTAACTTCCTGCAGGTTTGAAAAAGAGTCAGTCCCATTATAAGTGAGTCTCCTTTAAATAAATTGTCACCTGCTTGAGATTCATATTATTTAAATGTGGATGTCGATCCCTAAAACCTTGATGCCATTTTGGCAGTACTTCTGGGTGATCTAGACAATGGTAAGTAACAGGTACCAGTAGGGCAGTTCATCTCATTAGAGGAAGAAATTTTATTGGAGGTGGGATGGTCCAAGGGCAGGAACAGCAGAAGTGAAGAAAACAGTTTATGTGTCTCAAAGTCGCTTTTTCTGCTATGTCAGCTCAACAAAACATTTTCCCTCAATGTACAAGCCTTGTTTTATCTTGGAGGATGTGCTTACTTCATCCCACCTCAGTAGAAGCCTGTTGTTTCTGAGTAGGTGGTAAAGAAGGGGAAGACATGGATGTGCCCACTGATGCTGTGGTATACTCCAGCCACACCTGAGTAGTGGACATCATGGCTAAACCCATTTGAGGAGTTGTTTAAAGCAAAATAGTTTATATAAATCACCAGAGTGAAAAACTGGACCAAGCAACTTCTGCCACTGTCCAGACTAGGAAAATGGCCAGTGTTTACCAACTGCTTTAGCTAAACTGTTTACCTAAAGTAGGATCTAAGTGGTGTTTAAAACGTTAGCTAACACCTTTCCTGAACATGCCTCATCTGGTTTGTTTAGACAAGGCTGGCCAATATCTCCTTTCACTGGGAACGATTAGTCACAACCCAGAAAAACTGTTTGTCATGGATTTCTCAGGTTTGAGAGTGTGGAGACACAAACCTCAGCCCCACAAACTGGTGGTTGGTGCTTGCAGTTACCCTCTTAGTCTTTCCATGTGAGTTTTGTGGGTTTTGCTTAAGTACCAATTGTGTCTTTTCATTGCTGGTTTGCAGCTGGTCTGAAGGGAAAACATGAAAAGAGTGAAGTGCTCATAAACCTTAATTCAGAAAAGGCTTCATTAACAAGTGACTTATTTACAGTGATGGTTCTTCCAAGTCAGTGTCAGAAGTTGACCAAAATTTTCTCAAGTCAGGTAGTGAAGAACTCATCACCTTTTAGTCATCTCTTGCAGGACTTAAACTTTTACTTAGCAACAGAAGTGTAAATTTCAGTAGGAACGGGGAAAGTGGGAATGTTGTTTCCCAGGCCTCTACCTTCCCATCAAGCAGGGATGTGGATGTGTTTTTGGATTGTTGATGAGATGTTTTAATGATTTGTTGAACATCCCAAGTCATGCCAAATCCAAGTGCCTCTCCCTAAATTTTCCCTGCAGCTGCCTCAGTAGGATTATGCCTCCTTTTCATCCATCTTTCAGTAAGTGTATTGTGCAAGAGCATGTAAATATCTGTACTGAGAGGGCAGCTCAAACTGTGCACATGGTACTGTTTAGGCAACTCAGACAGATGGTGTGACTGTAGTTACAATGAAAACAATTCCTTCAACTTGGGTGGAGGAACGTTTCATGAATCTTTGGCTGTGTGGAAGCTCTAGAGGGATCTGAGCCCGGGTGCAGAGTAATTCCTCAGCTCAGGGCTTTTGCTGGCAGAAAATTGCTTCATGCCATTCCAAGTAGCTTGAGTCCTATAATAGTTCTCACTTCAGCAAAGGTGCAGGATGAAGGGGTAATGCTTGTTCAGCTGCTTTTTGTTCTGATCCTTCCTATTGTTTGGCTTCCAAGAAGCATTTTTATTTATCCTTCTGCGAAAGAAAACATAAAACAATAGTGGGATTGGTTTTTCAGGGCTTCACATCCTCTGTTAGTCATTTACACTGCTGCAAAACACTTCCTGTGGTGCCAGACCCCTCTTCTGCATTCTCATTCCCTCACACACAGGTGAGGTGTTTGGAGAAAACAGAAAAGTAACCAAGGACCCCTTTTGGAAGTAAGAACCAGTGGCAAAGCTCACCAAATCAGAGTCCCCATATGCAGTGGAGTGTGTGTATTCCATCCATCCATCCATCCATCCATCCATCCATCCGTCCATCCATCCATCCCTGCCTGACTCATCCCCTTGCACTGGCACATTATTCACCATTTGGCTGCATTCCTTTTAAAACAGGGACTTAGCAACGTGGGGAAAAAAACAGGGTGAGAGGAAGCTGGGAGAAGGCACACATGGGGTGGGAAGGGCAGTGAATCTGTGCTCAGCCTTCTCCTTGGGAACTGTCCTCACCATTTGTCTTCCTCTGGCAGGGTGCCTTTGCTGCTCCACCCCTCCAGCATGCAGAATCCCTCCTCCCCTGTCTGTCTTGGCCATGCAGGAGCACCATTCCCTGTCCCCCCAGCTGCTTTTTGCAGGAGCTCCAGGGTGACCCTGATGCAGACGTGTGACAGACAGGACCTTGCTCAGGAGAGCAGCTGTTGCTAGGGATGGATGTGCCATTTAGTGCTAGTACAAAGGGTCAATTAGATAAGGGCCCTAAAGATAATTCCTGTAATGTGGGGTTTGCTGATTTGGAGTGGGGGAGACAGCAGAAGGAATTATGCAGCCACTAGTAATCTGGGTAGGTTTGGGTTTTTTAACCTTGCCCCAGAGAGATCACAATTTCAAGCAGACAGGTGTTACCACCTTTAGATATTAAAGACATGCTTAATCTCTATGGAGACATTTGCTTCACCTAATGAAATGTGCTGCAGCAATCAATTTTATTCTGCACTTATTGATCATGTCTGTTTTATGGAGACAAATACAAGACAACCTTAATTAAGAGGATCTATCTCTTCTTTTAGCAGTGTTTTCCGGCAGGAAGCTTTCACATCTCATGTACTTTTTGATACAAAGTATCTCTGCTATTTGTATCAAGATGAAATGGAAATCAAAAGCTTTCATTTCTATACCCTGCACTGATTTTACAGGAACAAAGTAGTTTGTCTTTTTAAAGTGCCTAATTCAATTTATTCAGATTTATTGTACCACAGGAATTTGAAAATCAATAACTTTAGCTGCCAGGTGCACTCTTTATTTATACATATATTTTTAAGATTGTGAATGTGGATGACATCTGTCTTTTCTAAATTGAGCAGCTTTGTTGTAAATAAATAAAAAGCATAGGATTATTTTTTCTTTAGCATTTATGTTTGAGGATATTCTCCCTTAGATTCTTTCCTTCTCTTCCTGGCTGTATTTCACATAAAATACATGCTGTTTGCAAACTAGTTTGCCTTTAGCAGACTCAAAGAGAGGAGCCCCAGGCAATCTAATGGGTATGTGAGTGCTGTGGAGGGACATGTAACTCAACAGCTGCCCTATATATTAAATGAGATAGTGGTGCCACTGATGTAGAACATGCTCCTTTAGTGTCTGAGGTCTAAATGTCACTTAACATACTGTGGTGATGTTTCTGAGAGAGATAGTTCTGGACACGGATTCTAGAAAGCATTTGCAGTCAAATCTGTGAAGTGTTTGTGGCTGGTATCTGGGAGTGTTGTGTGGAGCTGGCTTGTTCAGCCAACACTGAGCAGTTTTTTGCAGGAGAGAGGGAAAAGATGGTAGTGTGATGGTTTTGTAGCAGGAATAGAGTTCTGCATCATTTCTCTGCCAAAGAAAAGTGCTCCTGAGTGGAGGAATGTTTTCTCTTCTCACAAGGCAGCTGTGGAAAATGCACACAAGAATTATATTTAAGGAAATATTTGCTTTTGTGAGGGCAGTGGCATAAAACCAGTTAAGCAATGGCATTAGATAGCTCATGGTAACTCATCATTGTAGTGTGGCTCAGTATCAAGGAATGAAGGTACCAAACTCCATCAGCAGGGAGCAGTTGTAGTGCTCAGTATGTGCTGTGTTTCTCACCATCCCAAAGCACAGTCATCCTCCTCAGGAGTGAGGCCTATTCCACTGCACAGCACAATAAATTTGGGCACAGTGAAGTGTCCAAGCAGAGTGTTGTATTGCAAAACTGGGAATGCTGCAAGAGGAACTTTGCTGTTCATCCCCTGAACCTCCAGGTGTAAAACAAGGAACACTTTGTGGTCTTGTCTGATAGCTCAGCATTAATAGGGTTTCCTGATTCCCTTGTTTCAAACTGGTTTAAGCTGGGTGCAGCCTAGAAATCTCTGGCACATGGTGCACAATATCAGTAGGGTTATCTGGTCCTGACTGAGTTGGGGATGCTGAAGATGTAGCAGTCACTCTGTGCCTCGAAGTCTCTTGGATCCAATGTCTCTGTGTGGGTGTGAATCCCAGAATGGTTTTGTAATAGCACTGCATTCACCCAAGTTCTCTTAGCTGAGAACTCCTCTTTGTGCCTCAGCCCACCATGTCCCATCATGCAGAGAACATTAGGTCTCATAGTGAAATTTCCTCTTCCATTCTTTGAAAGTTTTGCTGCAGGTACTTCTCAGGTCAGGGTCAAAAAGACTTTTTTGCTTCTGAACTCAAGTTAGCCAAAGTAGTTTCCTTTTATGGGAAAGCTATGTATGGCAGCTGGGGGGAAATGGGAGTTTAGCAAGTTGCTCTAAACAAAGGGAATAATTTGATTCTTCAGTCTTTTAATCCCCACCTTTTGTGAAGCTGATAACTCTGTTTTTAGAGAAGAGTGCCTGAAATAATTACATGAAAAAAGTGTCTACTCAAAGTAGTAATTAAAGTGGTTTTACTGAATTGACACTGAGAATTTCTTTGTGAACAATGATGGACTTACATAAGCTCATCTTTATGTAAATAAAGTTCAATAAAATAAGCTATTTCAATCTATGGATATTTTCTTCCTCCTCCTCCTCCTTTCTAGGATATAAATTTGATTTCATTTGACTTTCTTAGACATTTTTTGCCCCTATAAGGAAGTTCAGCATCTCACAGCAGTATTCTTTGCTTTGTTTTAGTTCTCTGTTGGGTCCCTGAGTGAAGTTTGGTGTTCTTTAGATGCTACTCAAGAATTCAACACTCTAGTTTGTTTATTTGTAGGAAAAGAGTTGTTGCTGGACATCTGCTGCTTTTGGTATTTCATGCTCGAGTTAGTACTGTTGCACTGCTCAGCCTGAATTAGTAATAAGTACAGTTTGACTTATATGACTTTGAGAGATGGGACTTATCCAGGGCCTTACTGAGAGTGGGATGAAACATTATGTGAAGATGGATTCCCAAGTCCTGCTATGATGGATATTGTGCAGCCAGCAGGAAACCACTGCACTTCAGAGCTCTTGCCTTTCTTATGTTATTTTTCTACTCAGACACTTGCTTCTCACAAAAAACAAACTTTAATGATTCATTAATTTAATGATTCAGCCAGCCCCCGTTGGTTCAATTTAGCCTGCACAGATTAAAAATGGTCGTTCTGTTGGTCTTGGACAGACAGACTGCAGAGAAATGAGCTCTCCAAGATGATTAGCTCGAGAGAGGGGGACTCTCCAGGGCTTTTCTAATGAACTGAGAGCTCTTTTAGGGGCCTGCTGGTAAGATAGGAGTGCCTTCTGCTTTGCTGTCTCCTTCCTCCATCTTCCTGCTTATCACTGCATTACAAGTAAACCAAACAAAAAAGCCATGATTCATGCACAAAAGCTTTGGAACAATGTATTTTACAGCTGAAGACAGTGTTTGCTGTCCTTTGAGATACTGATGCTTAGATTGTTTTCTGTCTGGCACTTTTCTGTTTTAAAGCTTGTCAGTCATACTAGTATTTAATGACTTCTCAAAGGCCAGTTAACATCTACAGGACTTTGTGGGGTGTTTTTGTCCCAAGTATCTCTTTTCCAACCTTGACAGTGGATAGGGTTTTTTCTCTTTGAGGTCATTTAAATATAAGACCAGTTTATCCAACAACAGATTGAAAACTGGGAGTTGTGTCACATGTTGAATATTTATTATTAAAATTGTACAATTGGAAATGTTAGATCTGTTTAAGTACCAGGTTGTATTCAATCTACCTAAATTTCCATTGGAATTTCCCAGCTGATTTCCCAGAGATGGTTCAATTCCTCCTCTCTGCTGTCCTGTGAGTGGCTGAGCTGCCTCAGCCTTATGCAGCAGGTTCATCCAATGGCACCAAGTTGAGTGTGTGTGACTGCATTTCAGAGAGCTGCAATTCCTGTACTGGTATCTCTGTAAAGCCTGGGGGATTAAGGCACTCTGCTGTTGTGAAATGTTTTCTTGGTTTTATTACTGCAGAGATAACATCTCGCATTGCTTTTCCAGTGGCAGTATTGCACCCAAGAGGGCAACGGTTCATGCATTAGGACTACTACAAATTAACACTACTTTTCCCTTTCTCTTTAAAGTGAGGAAGTAGCATCCCTTTTTAATAAACAGATGAATTTGAGGCAGAATTAAAATTCCTTTTGAAAGAGAGTTAGAAAAGCTATTGCAGTGAGGTTTTAAGAACTCAACCCAGAAGGCATTTTGTCATTGTGCATTCCACAGGACGAAACTCTCTTTTTAAATTAATGAGGCTAGTTAAAATAATATTCACCCATACACAGCCTTAGGTATCATGGACTTGCTGTTAGTTCCAGCAAGGTCACATTTGCTTACTACATGGAGGCAACAGGCTTAGCTTTCAAAGACCTTTTTCATCCCAAGGTGTGGGAATCTGCTGTGTGGCAGAAATGGGGGGGAAAGGATTTTTCTCCTCGCGTAGAATCTTTCTGCAGTTTGCAGAAAGACTGACTGCACAGCACAAGTAAACTGGAAGTTCATGGGAAGAATGTATTTTGAATGCAGCTGAGTATCCCATATTGAAATAAGTCGGGAGGATTTAATAATTTTGAGGTTGGTGGCCAAACATGTTATAACACCTCTTAGTATGCAGTCACAAACTAGAATGGACTAAGTCATTTGACATGTGAACTCTGCTTACAATGGAAATGTTATTACAACTTCAGCTTCTTATGTTTCTGTTTAATGGTTAAATAATATGAGCAACATTTGATTGTTGTAATGTTGCATTGATTTTAAACCACAGGTTTACTCAAATGGTAATGATTCAGTTGTCTTTTTAGGAAACTTAGCAGAAAGAATTTCTTCTTTGAGGAAAAACACCAGTTAGTGGGCATTTTCAGGGCATCTCCATGGCATTGTTTCTGAAAACAAAGCGTAGGAAGGAGCATATGGTATTACATCTGCAGAGTGTTTGACAGTAACCAGTCCTGGGTGTTTCAGAGGTCAATTTACAGATCTCAGAAGAAAGCAGTTACTCTGCCCAAGGAAGTTACTCTTCTGAAAGCCAATAGCTTTGAGGTTAACATAAATTCTAAAGTGTTAGACACGTAATTCCTTCACCCCTTGCCATTTCTGAACTTCATTTCTGGACACCTCTGTGATCAACTGTCCAGAGATGGGTCCAGTTTTTCCTTGAATCTCAATCAGACTTTGGCTTCATTAGCATCATTAGTATTTTTCAAGCTTTACTAAGGGCTTGGGAAATTTTTGCATAACCCTTTGGACTTCAGTTGTGAAAGAGTAAAGGATTCTGATATCCATTCTGCTGGTATTTTGTGACAGCACATAATTCTGTCAGTCACTTTCTTACTTCAGCTATGAAGTTCCAGTGTCCCATGTCATTTTGTGAGAACACCTTTTCCTACCATGCCCTTGATCATTGTCATTTGTTTATAAATACTGGAAAGCTCTTTTTTTCTTTTTTTTTTTAATAGAGAGAATGCTTCAGTCTTCTAAATGAGAGAGAACCTTTGGTTTAAACAAGTTTTTCTTCCCACTTTATGGAAAGGGAACGCTTATCCTTTGGAAGATGGATGGGTTTCCTTTTCCACAGCTCTGTCCTTAAGCCCTGCTGATACAAAATTCTCATTTTAGATATTCAGTGATTAAGTGTGAAGATCTTAGTGAAGCAGAGCCCCATCAGAACCCAAATTGCAATACTGAGATTGCTTTAAGCAGATAAATGATTTCTGTCCTATAAAGACTTCAGTGTCTGAAGAGATTAAATTGTTGCAGTGAACAAAACCGTATTAAAAATTATGTGATTAGCAAGATGAGCAATTTTTTTTATTATAATGTGGAACTGGACATGAAAACCAGCCTGAACATTTAAACTAATAGAGTCATTCTTACTTTGCATGTGTTTTATTGTTTCACATTTGTTATGTTTGTGTCATTGACTTTTGTAGTAACTCCATAATACGAGCAAATTGTCACCAATGAAGCAGATGGAATGAAATTCCTTTTATATAATGTAATTAAGAAAATAAGCACATTGTAGGGAGAAGCTAGTATGTTGTTCTCTCTCTCATCCAGCAGGAACTTGTCATCCATGCCAACCTCCTTTGGCAAAGCATGAGGGTGCTTTTTCTCTTCTTAAGCAAAAGACTGTTCTGTTTGCTTTTTCTTTTGATTTTGTATTAAAAAGTCTTATGTAGATGATGATGCTCATAATTACTGCTATCTCACTAAAATGGGAAGAGTTTTGGCCTCATTGGGAACACTGCTGAATCCCTTAGTTATACAAGCAAGAGTGCATTTTCCTCTTAATTAGAAAATAAGTGTTTCTAATAAATAAAATAATTTCAGTATTTATTCAATGTTTCATTCTCCTAGCATAAGCCAACTGAGATGTATAATCCTCAGACATGTTAATTGACACACTGTATTTATTAAAAAGCTGTGCCATTTAAAAAGTCATGCTCGTAAGATAGTAATTAAAAAAAGCAAGATGGAAGGCTTAAGTGTCATTTTTGACCTGTCTCAATTATTATGTAGCATCTCTGGAGTTTGAGATTTCCCAGCTTCCCTAGGCAATCTGTTTCACTGCTTAATTATCTTCACATTTAGAAAGTTGTGTTTGTTCCTTAAAAAAAGAGAAGAAAACTAATGATGATAATCTGCTTTTTTTTCCCCCGCTATTAAGTTCTTGTCCTGGCTAACAGTGAAGAACATGAAGAACAGATGATTTTCCTTGTTTTTGCACTAGCCTTTCATATATTAAAATGTCAGTCTTGCAACTGTCTACTTCTTACAGTATTACTTTAATGATCTGTGTTCCCCTGTTGGAGGAGAATGGCAGCATTGCTGTCTGTGTCATACAGACCAGGTTCCTATTTATATACAGAGTTTCTGTTGTTTTTTTTTTTTTAATATTTGACTTAATTTCATATCACGTGATGAAATATATGTCAACTGCATCATGTAGCTTACAAAAAGGAGGTGAAGATGTTGGATTATGGCATATAAAGGGGGAATGAGTATTTTAGTAATTTAAATGTTGTTTTCCTGACATTACAGTTTTGCTTCAGTTCTTATAGGGAATATTGGTAAATATTCACCTTTTCTATTTCACAGAATCACAGACTGGGTAAGGTTTGAAGAGACAGCTGGAGGTCATCTAATCCAACCTCCCTGCTCAGCAGGGTCCTCTGGAGCACATTACTCTGCATGGCATCCAGATAGCTTTAGAGCATCTCCAGGGAGGGAGAGTCCTAATGATAGCTGCTTGTGGCTGCTGAGATAAATCAAAGGAACTGCTCACATCTTTGCAAATGGTTGATTTATCTTGTTTTCAGGAAAAAAATCCCACCAGGTCTTGTTCAAAGCAAATCAGATGAGGTCGAAATTAGAGTGGGGACAATGGAGAAATAAAGAGCTGGAATAGAGGAAAGCTAGTAGAAATTTTAGCAACTATGTTTTTTACCATTTATCTTGTGTTCTATTGGTTTTGAATTGATTCACATTAATAATTACAAATTACTGTCTCACAGGGTCTTGTAGTATTGTGGTTTTCTTTATTCTTAATGTGGTGAAATGATTCTTTCAGCAATGATCTCTGGACTGTTTCCAGCATAAATCTGGATCTTGATTTTGTTGGGCATCAGAACATTTTTGCAATATCATTAGTACCATGACATCTCAGTATTCCTCATGTTCTTGATATGTGTTCAGCTGGAATATAAAAATGCAGAAGGCACCACAGCCTGAGTTGATTGACTTGGAGAGAATGATAGAAACTTAAAGAGATTGGCAGTAAAACTGCCTATCAGTGCTGCCACTGAAGACATGAGGAAAAATAATTTCCATCTTTCCAACAACCTGCACCTTTGTCTCTATTGTCCTTGCAGCCTACGATGCTGAGGAATTCAGTGCAAAGACACCTGAGCTGGCTGGCTGCAGTCAGGTTGAATGTCACTGACTAATGACCTCCTTAAATTAGCATTAGTGCAACCAAATAAACTCACCTTAAACTAGAGTTAATAAGACTTAGATGGCTTTGCACTGTGCCATGCCAGACATATTGCCTTGGGCCAGCAATAACTCATGTCTCTTTGCACTGTCGTGGTGTCATGTAAACTCGTCCACTGCCTCACAGATGTCCTAGAAGATGAACAACTTAAGGTTTCTGTGTATGGCCATAAATTGAATATAACGCCCATAAATTTTTATTTGATGGCAAATCTAAAGGAGATAAAGGACTGCTTGAAAGCTGAAAGAAGAGAAGCTCTTGGGAGAGTTTGGCAGTGTTGTTAAACTAATGCAATCTTGAACTTAGGGGACACAAGATGTCTTCAGGTAAACCAACATTCCAGGCCCAACTGGAATGCTGCAACTCCATCTCTCCAAAGGGAATTTGCATGACTAGCACTCTGTTCTTTCACAGTTTATCATCTTTTGTGATTCCCTAAGCATTTTCACTGTGAAAGGTGTCAAACCCACAGTACTTCAGTTTCAGGTAGAAAAATTGCATAGAAAATTAGATTAGGAATAAAACAGAGAAATAAATGAGAAAATTGAGACTAATGAAGTTCTTGCTTATTATCTTAAAAATATTTGCAAACGGTGCTTCTGTATAAGACCTCACTGTTTACCATAATGCAAATGTTCATCTTAATGCTAAAAAATGCAAGAGAAGGAGAGCATAGATAGTTATAATAAATGCATAATTTTAAAAATATGGTAGACTTCAAATTTCCCATTAGGGTATTTCTTTACAGCTTAATTTATTTCTTCTCCTGTAAGAAATTACTCAGAGTAAAACTACTTCAGCACCTCTAATTTAATATTTGTTTCCTAGTGAAAAATTCTGCAAATAGGTGTGAAGACTGATAATCATGCAGATCTCATGATCTAAACTGAAAGCAACTGTAGAAGATTTTATCTTCAGTGCATTTTGGACCACAGGTGACACAGAGAGGATTGAAATAGGACTAATTATATAGATATAATAGATTAAGCATTAATTCTGTATTACAACCAGCACTCGAGCGGAATTGGGCATGTGTTAAAGCTTCATAGAACTGCTCAGTTTCAGAGTTATGGCCAAATGATGATCTGTACTATGTACTGGTGAATTAGTCAGAGCAATGGATGTTTGGCTCATCTTTCATCCATGACCAAAGGTGTTACCAAGGTCTGAACCTCTCAAGGAACAGCTGCAGGACTGAAGGCTGCCATGGTTTCTTGTGCAGCTCTGGGATGTGTGCAGAGCACACTGTGCTGAAGGATCAGGCTCAGAAGCTGAAGTGATGTATCATACTGTCACTTTGAAAGGCAAACCCAGCAATCCAGGGCAATATGAAATGTGTTACTCCTTTAGCAGCAAAGCAAAAGCAGAGACCCACTGTTCTTATTGTTGTACCAGCTCTGAAATGAAAAGCTTCAGGGTATAACTGAACATTTATTGGAGGAAAAATCCAAATCTTCTAACATGTGTGAATTTAAAAGAGATGAGAGAAATAACCAGGCTGAAAAACGTGTGCCATCCTCAGAAGGAATAGCAGCTGTTGTTTGGATTGCAATGGGAATTTTAAGGAGGTGTTTGCTTTCATCCCTGCTGCTGTCTTGTGAAGTGGTGTGAGCCAGAGAAGTGACCAGGAGATGTTGGGGCACAAATAGTGCTGGCCCACCCAAAGCCAACTCTTGGGAATAGAGGATTAAAGGAGTTTTCTAAGCTTCTCACATTGTCTTGAAATAGCACATTGGAGAATGTGGTTTCCCTGGCATGGGAGAGAAGGGAAGACTGCTCTGTAACTTATCCCAGCTTTTTGTTCCCAAGTCAGGCTAATGCCTGAGGTCATTGTCCAACAGAATTATGGAACATTCAGCAGGATTTAGTTTTCAGTGAAGAAATACTTCTCTGTATTTTAGCTCCTCACCAAATACTCATCCAATTTAGCACCCCACTCATCCCCAGCTCTACCCATAGGATTCCTTTTCCAAGGAATAGAGGAATTCAAAGGCCCATACTTCCTTCATGTTTTAGATATGTCCAGCTACTGGAAAGCTGAGTGAAGTTGTCATCACCCAGCTGGCCCTGATGCCAAAGGGCACAAAGTTTCCTTAAATGTTGTATTGCAAACATCATTGTCCTCCATTTTTCCAAAGCCAATAATTGTATTACATGTGGGGAGTCTCCTAGGTCACAATATGCTGGTAAAATTACTCACTAACATTGTTATCCTCTTTGCTGAGTTGCTGCAGCTTCTAATGGTAGCATTACTTTGAGCATTCTGCCAAGCAACTGTGAGTTTAGGAATACTTCCTTTTGTACAAAGTCCAGTATTTCATGTTGTGATGCATGGACACTATGAATATAATTGGGAAAATGTGTTGGAGCATAGGGAGCAGTTCAATATGGCAGGGAACTGCAGAGGTTAATGAAGATTAGGGCAAAATGAACATGGTGGTATATGAAATGCATTTTTGTCACAGAACAAAGAGTAAAAAGACTGATTTGTGCACGTTGGGCAATTTTAAATTAACAGCCATTGTTTGTGGGTGGAAAAATATTTTTAGGAAAGAAAAATTATTTATTTCTGGAGCTTCCTCTGTGGGAAGCTGAATGAGCATGTCAGCTCATTGTATTGTGGTGATCTAACAGAACATATGTCAGAAGAGGACAGCAAATAATATTTTCCTTTACTATTAGTAGGCATTTTCTGTCACTAATTCCATTCTAGTAATGCTGCACCTTTAGTAGAAAAGTAATGAGGTCTGAACAAAATGATGCCTACCCAAGGTTTGGAACATATCCACCAATAACTTCCCCCTTTTTACTTTATAGAGAGGAACTTCTCTGATTCAGACCATGAATTATGGTGAGTGATGGAGATTAGGAGGAAGCTTCCTTCTGTATGCAGTTTATCATCCTATTTTTTCTCTGGAGAGTTTCCTGGTCTTCTTTTTTATCTGTTACCATGCATGATCAATTACTGGATAATTACTGATCCATGATCAAAAACTTCTCAGACTTGCATTGATTTTTGTATGGATTAGATACATTACAGGTCATTTTATATCTGATACAACAAAAAATCAAACTGACATTATTAGTGATCAGTTCTGTATAGGCTTTAGGTCCCAACTGGGACAAACTTGAATATTGAGGAGCAAACTAAACAAGGAAAAATTTAAAAATGGATGCTGGTTGTGCCATATTCTTGAAGCAAGAGTAAAAAACCCACAAATTTTTCATTCAATGCTGCAAACTCTGTTGGCAACACACGTATATGTATGTCATTGTAGATATTGAAGATCCTAAGAATTTTAGAGAGAGAAACTGGGAAAGATATCAGAAGTCAGTTAAAATAACTTGGTAATGAAAAGACACTGATTTGTAGTGGGCCTTTGAAATTGAAAAGGTAACAGCAGAGAATGGGTATAAGAATAACTGATATTGTGAAAGAATTTTATCTCCACAAATTTGTTTGTTTATGTTGGGGGGACTGACATGACCACTAAATGGTTCCTTACAGATCTTAATTTCTGTTACCCTGTAATCGTGCAGTGAGGGATCAGGACCTTGCACTTTGCAAACTCCTAAAAAGAGATCCCCATGCAGGCCATTCATTTAAGATCTGGATTTGATGATCCTTGTGGGTCCCTTTTAACTCAGAATATTCTGTAACTTCTGTCAGAGATGTTTCCTAGCCCATAGGAATGTAAGGGATGACTAGTAAGCAGTGTTAATACTCTATTTGTTTTCATGTTCTGAACTACTGAATTCATCTTAGCGTCACATTTTTACACTTTCAGGATTTTGTTGTAAACTGAGAGTTGTGCAGCAAAGCTGAGAGTATGGATTATTTCCATTAAAGTCTATGGAAATAAGAGCTAGTTTATGAGCCCTTCAAGTTCATTTTGTATCACCCCATATTATACAGATTTGAACTTGGGCAAGGCAGAAAGAAGGTTAACTTTTCCATGTGTCAGCCCTTTGGTTTGTGCAGTGTTTAATTCAAGATATGGATTACCTGAAACTCCCCTGGACTGCAGGGTTCCAGCAGGAACAAAACTGCCCCAGATGACTTCAGATGGAAAAATAAGATTAGGTACAAATAACATGGAGTTCCTTCCTGACATTTGTATGCAAACTTCACTTTCCAACTGCCACTGAAATCCATCCAAGCTTGCATTGCATGGGACAGAGCAGAATCTCTCAGAAAAAGCACCACTAAATGATGTGGAAATCAGCTCTGTTTTTCTCCAGATGTAATAGAAAATATAGGTCCTTGAGGAGACATGAAACATGGAGTAGCTTAATGAGCTTAGTCTGTTTTTAAAGATTCCTTGCAGCCTTTCAGCATAACATAGCCCCTTCCCACATGAACTTTTCCTTGAGGAGTGGCAGTGAAAAAGGCATGTCCAATTTCCACTTTTATAGAAATATACTTCATCTTGTCATGATGCTTGGCCATCTAGTTATATTCTTTCATCCTCTGAAAGCAAGGCACGTTCCTTTCTTGCTTTTCTTGCTGTTTTTCTATGCAGGTAGCCTTTTGTCCTCCTCTTACACAGGTTTGCACTGCACTTCTCTCTCCTAACTCTTAAGGGCAGTCTGCCATCCTTCCTCTTTGGAATTGATGTCTTCTGTAGGTCATGAATTTTTAATTTCATGTGCTTTATGCTAGTTGATGCTGCCCAATTTATTTGAGACAAGTGTCTCTTTTTGATGCTCAGTTTTGGGGGTTTTTTTTTAGCTTCATCCTTCTATTGGTAGTGTTTGATTCAAATATTTGCTTCTACCTTTTTTCCAGCCTACCTCAGTTTTTTAATCTTTCATTAAGTTTTGCTTCAGTTTTGGGGGGGATGGATTTATGTGGAATAAATATTGACAATATTTTGACAGGTTGGCATATTACACTTCTTGTGTAAACATGATTATAATAATCTGTGGCCTGTTTTAAACTGGTGTTTGAAGCTTAAGGATTGCAGATGAAAGTGAGTCATGGTGGTCTATTGTATGTAAACATCATAGAAGTTTGATTGATTTCCAAGATCAGTTAGGGTTACTTGATTGGAAAGGGTTGCTGTGGGAAAAGGAAGGTGATAACAAAAATAAGCAGCTCGTTTCAGCCCATGGTGGCAACCACACATTCTCATCACACCAACAGGACCATGTGCAATGGGGTGTTCTAAACCTCACCTTAGTCCTGCAGAGTGTAAACATTGCTGGAGTTCTGCCTCAGTGGAGCAAGGAGCAATATTTGCTGGAGAAAAAGGAGCATGGGGCAGGGTCACAGCAGCCATTCCTTGGCACACCACAGCTGAGCTGGCTGGCTGATGTGCCTCCCAGCCTACCAGTCCACTCTTGTTTTTCCTTTCAGATGAATGATCTCTGGGGCAGCCAGGTTTCTGTGATCTCTCAGCAGGGGATGTGTGGCATTGTGTGTGTGAGGTTTTATGCTTGCTTTGGAAAATGCTGGCTTCACATGCCTTCTCTCTCATTTTGGCCAAGTCCCTAGATTAGAAATGTGTTCAGTAAATATTTAGTTCCAGATATGCTGCCAAAAGATTCCATGCTCTCTGACTGCTTCGAGGTTTGTTAGTGTGAATAAGTTTTTTATTATTTCTTAGAGCTGACCTTGCAGAAGCAGAAAAAATGGATCTGAACAGTAATCAAAAACATGAGGTGAACCACCAGCCAGTGAAGTTGTAACTGAATACAGTGAGTTGTAACTACAATACAAGGATAGCAGCTGTACCCTGTTATTTCTTAGGAACAAGCTGATGTTTGTGGCAGGGCTGTGATCAGTATCTCACCTGTCCCTGGTCAGGGTTTCTGCCTCTTGGTTCAGTTCTTGTTGGGTTACAGAACACGAGGTTCTGAGGTGTTACAAACTGGCTTTCTTCATCACACTGTGTCATTTAACTACCCACCTCATTGCAGTAATCCTGTCCTTTTTTTTTTTTTTTTTTGCCTGCCTGAACATATTTACCAAGATAAAAATAGAGCAAGGGAAGAATAGCAGCTGCCAAGTCTGGGTTTGAGTTAAAGACCACCTAGGAATGGATTAAAGGTGAATAACTGTTTTGCCTCAGGACAATTGTGCTGAACGACAGGAGAGGGAGAGAAGAGGTGAAAGGAGCATTGCTAAGGAAGAGATATGGAGAAGTGATGGTGTAATTGACATATTTAAATATAAGCAAGTTTTAAGCATGCTGAAGTGGAGATGGGGAGAAAAATGAGTAAAGAAATTGTAACAGGCAAATGGTAGTACACTGAATTACAAGGAGTTTTAAGGAATGCTTTATTTTGGAGAGAATGGCAAATACAGATGGATATCTGAGAAGAGAAATTCATCTGAGTGAACTTTTAGGATGTCTTCTGGGTGATCTCTGTTGTGATGTTTATTGACAAAGAGAAACCTTGGCCTCAAACCCTGTTTTACAGCTGCACACACCTTCTAGAGGAGTGCACACCCTAGAGGTAGGGTCTTCTGAGTTGATGGGTGTTAAATCATCACAGAGATTCCATTTCAGCTCCATGCTTAACCTTCATCAGCTGGAAATGACAGAAAAGGAGAAAGACCACAGTGCATGAGTCAGTCTGAGAATGACTAAGCTGCTGCTGGTGCAGCCATGAAAGACAAGTGCAACCCTGGGATGCATTTAGTGAATGCTCCCTATCCAAGGGGGGATTAGCAGTTCTGTTGCACACTGAATGAGACCCTGTGGAGTTGGGGATACTGCATACAGGTTTGGCTAGCCAGGCTTGGGAATTAATTTCCTGAAATTAGATGTATAGGGGAAGAAGGGGTTAGTTAAGGAATGGAGAGCTGCTCTGTCACACAGGGAAATTAAAAGGAAATAACTTCTCCCAAATTACAAAAAAGTAACACTGAATATATATTTTAAAATATAGTTGTTTACCCTGTTTCAGCTAAGAGCAGGAGAAGACTGAGTTAAACCAGAGGAGAGTATTCAAACAAAAAAATATGTGACTGCGAGTTAATTCGAGCTGAATATTGTTGTTTCTATGCCTTCAAACAATATTATTTTAGGATAGCCTATGCTGGCCCTTCCTCAAATATCTGCCCTTCAGCTAAAGTTCTTTGGTCCTTTAGTCACAAACAGAAATTTATCCCAAAGCTGTCACAGTTGCACCCATCTGGGCAGCAGCTGGAATCTGCAGAAAATTAGCAGAGAGTAGATTCATATAGAGCACGCATTACAATGCATTTCCAGCTGCTTCTTCCTTGTATGTATTCACCACACAAACAAATTCATCATCTGTCAGCATCATGACAGCATGCTTGCTTGCACGTGTACTCAGTGTGCTCAGGACTACTGCAGCTTTGGGGCAGTCTTTTCAATTAGTGTGTGCAACTACATCCGAACCTAATTTGGATTATTTTAATCCTGAGCCTTTGCTCTTCTTTGCCTGCCGATAGGAGCATTGCACCAGACAGAGCAGGCACCCAACAGGAGTTCTTTCTGTGCTGGCTGGATGCATAGTATTTATGATCAGTGAGAGATCTGCATAGTAGAGATGGAAAAAGTTAATTAGATTCAAGAGTCACCTACATAAATCTGCTGGAGATTGCCTGCGACACCGTGGGCCCAGTTTCCAACCATCCCTTCTGCATTCCCACAGTGCTGGAGTAGCAGCATGGCTTAGCAGGCCCCTTTTAAAGGGAGCACATGCTCTATGAAAACAGTAGTATTGCCTTGACTGTTGGCAGCAATTCTCTTTCCTCCTACCCCTTTCCTTCAGTTATCTTCATACTGATTTGATACGTTGATGTTCTTTTAAAAATATTATTTTAAAAAACCAAACAAAGCAGAAACAAAAAAACCCTAGAAAATGTAGTCAATTCAAATCTATTAAGTAATGTTGGAGTAACAGCTTCCCCCTTCCCCACCCCCCCAGCTTTGTCTTTTTGGTGCTGTTTTAGGTCAGGTTCTGTCATTTTACACCTGTCCAACCTTGTGAAAGGCCTCACTGGGGTTGTACAAGGACAAGCGTGGGTGGAACTCAGTGTTCAAAACCTTGTGTGGCTGTTGACAATGTGTGAGAAGGGAAGAGCCCTCTGCTTCCCAGACCCCAAATTAAGCCTGCAGGGCTGACAGCAAAGCAATTTTTGTAATGGTACATGGAGCTAATTTGTTATGAAATCAGAGAAGCAATAAATTTGGAAAAACCCCCATTCCAAGTTTAGAGTAGTCTGGAGGGAAATTACACTGTGAGCTCCACTGTGCTGCTGCTAACTTGCTGTTTTGTAGACTTAGGCAATGGCAGAATATGGGAGGTTCACCATCTCTCATTTAGCCTTTCCTGAGCTGGGGAAATGCACTTTTCCCTAGTACACCGTAAAATCAAGTGAATTCTTGTTGTGGAGGTCTCCCCAACCAGGTTCTCAGGTGTGCTGTTCATTCACAGTGCAGAGCTGCTTGTCAGTGCAAAATTGCTGTGACTTCTGAAGAAAGCAAGACTCAGCTGGTCAGCCCCTGACATTCCTTGTTCCTGCTGCTCAGGCTGTCCTGCTCAGTGGAAAGGCTCTCCAGCCTCGACAGACAGAAACAGGCTACATCTGCAAGATCTCTGCAGGCAGCAAAGATCTGCAGCAAATCCTGCTGGCTGGGCCAGCTAGGATTTGTGTGGCTGTGCTGCCAGGGTCCTGAGCTGCATTCAGGAGAGCCACTGCTGGCATTAGGGCACCCACATGGTTTTATTGCTGCCTGCACCATCCATGGCACTCATTAGTTCTGGCTGTGAATACACTGTGGGCGTACTCAGCACGCTCAGTGCCCTTTGCAGATGAAAGGTAGTGAGGAAAAGTTGAGACTGGTGATAAGGTTGGGTTCAGGGCAGTATAGGTTTTGTTTTGTGTGTCTTCTGAATAGTAAGTACTTGAGTTTATAAGGCATCTCCCATGCCAAGCTTTTTCCATTAAAGCACCAGCCAGGAAGCCCTGGTCAAATGCAGGATTTCTGTGCTTTATTATTCATCAAGGCTCATGGTTTTATTCAGCTCTATCATTGTTTCTGAATTCATGACCATAAAGAAACAGAGGTCCTGCAGATAGTGTAGGCTATGGGAAATTGCAGCACTGCTGAGATAACATAGTTGGTACCAGTACGTCCTGATCTCATGCTTTCTGAATTACTTATGTTAAAATAAACAAAACAAGAAAACTCTGCTGGCCTGGAAACCTTTAGGCATTTTTTCCTATTTTATGTTGGAAAGATTTAAAGAAAAAGGCATTGTCTGTTTCTTATTTTCACTGCTTCTTTTTTACAAATTGCTTTTAAGTGGAACACAAGTAAAACAGATTTTATTTGTTGTCATAGGAAAACACATCTCAGAGAGAGACAAGGGAGGCCTGGAAGGAAGAAATGATATTTTGAGTTGCTATTTGAAGATAGCCTTCATGGCTGCCTGTTGTGACTCAGCACATTGGTTGGGGCTTTGGGTGGCAGAGGGGATTCAACAGGTTGAGGTTTTAGAGGTAGGTGATAGGAAACAGCTATTTAATGATGCTACTGAAAGTGCATTGATTTATTTTTTGTAGAAATTAAGAGATTACTCTGACCAGCTGAAGGCACTAAGATAGACTTTGTCCAAGGGACAGGACTGTGGGGTTAAATCATGAAGAGTAATTGCTCTGTGTATGCTGTGCCTTGCTGCAGCCTTTCCCTGCTGCCACTGGCCGGCCACACTGTTTGTAATAAATGCTTATTAAACTGTTCTCTGTAGGACCAGGACTGGAGCTGCATTGTGCTAGAGGCTGTGGAGCTGCATAGTAACAAACTGTAAACTGTTCTCTGAGAGGCCTGGTTAAATATGAGAAGGGATATGAAACAAAAATAATCCACAACCAAGCTCTGACACATAACGATATTAAGTGAGTAGCTGTGGGTTGTACAGTAGGTCTGCTGCAGAGGAGGAAGCTGGGCTGAAGTATTCTGTGCTGTCATTATGTGCTAAGAAAATATTAATTCTTTATTATTTTTGTTCTCACTTAACTGCTCTAATTTATTCGATCAGGTCTTGTCCAGAGGAGGGTGTAGATGCACGTACAAGTGTGACTGGATTACAGCTTTTTCCCTCAAGACTATTTGCTCTCAATCCTCTACTACCCCTATTCCTGTAACTGAGAGATTGCAAGATTCTTGTGTATTGCACTGGCACAAATAGGATGCACAAATAGGAGTGTGTTTAGTTTGAGCTTAGGCTTTTGTGATCAGCATCTGTCATTATGCAAGATACTTTTATATGAAGACTTGTATTCATTCTGGTTTGGGCTAAGGAACAGTTACTTGGTCATTTTAAAAAGACACTTAGAAGACATGAGTCAACTCAGCTATTTGCTCCTCAGCTTTTTTTCTCTCCCTCATCTGTTTGATGGAGAATTGGAAATTAAAGAGGGGCTGTTGTCTGAATTGATTCTTCTCTCCACAGACCTGGCAGTGGCCAAGGAGTTCTGTTGTGGCTGCATTATTTTAAATATGCAGGGACAGGAAATTCTGAAGTGTAACTTTTATGTTTGTGCTTGTTGGGAACACCAAAATAAATTTAAAGCTTGTTCATGTGCAGTCTGTACCAGAACATCAACAGCATAAGCAAGGAACAAATCCTTCTTCAATGAACATGGTAACCACAGGGCTTCCTCCCTTTCTTCTTATTTTTTCCTCCCTCCCTCTCCTCTCTCTTAGTTCTCTGTAGCTGAGCATGTGGCCATGCCAGCAGAGCTTGGGCTGCAGTGCAGCAGTCCTGACAAGGCAGGGCCTGGTGCTCTGGTTGCTTTTCAGAGGTGGCAGGACTGGCAGCGCTGTCACAGCGCAGTGTGCTGGGTGCCTTGTCACCCTTTGCCTTTCATTTTCTAAACTTACAGCTCACCTGGCCCTGGCCTGTGGCTCCAGCTCAGGGGAGGGTTTCATGAGGCTGAATTGGGAGCCAGGGCAGGCCATGCAAGCTGAATTCAAGGAGTGTGTGTGTGTGTGATGTGGATGCAGGAACTCTGTTTTTTTGACGTGCTAAGCCATGGAATAAAGCTCTGCTGACTTAAACCCAGCGACCTGTGACATATGCACACCAGAGAAGTCACTTTAAAAGAGGTTTCAGGCTTGTTTTCTGCAAGTGCTCAACTTGATCAAGGCTGGTAGAACAAACTCTAATAAAAGAGGGGACAGGGACATAAGAAATCCTTTGTGGAGAGCTATATGTAGTACTAGGGAGGGATAGTCCTCACTAGAGTGTATCAGAAGTATGCGTAAGGTTATGTCTTACAACTGTAAGTTCTGTGCATTTACTCACCTGCCACCAGCTCTTGTCATACAGGCAGGCATGCAGGCAGCCATGCTGGAAACTGCCTCCCATCTTACTTTCATTGTTTCTTTCTCTTTTTTTTGTTTTTAAAATTCATTTGAAGGTAAATAATCAAAACAGAATTCAGGGCCTCAAAAGCTGGAACTGCAGGAGTTGGCACTTAATGGCAGCTTTGCCTCTAGTCGTGGCATCAAGTTACTTTTGAAGCCTTTGAAGTGAACAGGGCTGGAGGGAGAAAGTGTTGTGTTGCTTCTTTAAAAAGAAACATGCTTCAGTTATATTTGCAGCTGGGGTTTTAATGGCTGCGAATTAAAGCATGTTTTATTTGGCCTTTGTTTTTAGTGCACTTTTACCCCGTGGGGCACTTGAAGCCAAGGCACAGCTGGAGATGTAGCTGGCTGCAGCACAGGAACAGAGCCATCACCAGGCTCCTCTTCTGCTGCTCTGCAGAGCTGGCTCAGGGTTGGTGTCCCCCCTCCCCAGTTCCCTTGCCTGGCACCTCTTTGCAGGCCCTGGGCCTCTGCTTACACAACAGCAAGCAGTTTGTGGCTGGCAGCGTGGCTTGGAGTGATCTGATGTAAACTTTTTGTATTGGCCCTGGAGACCTTAATTTCTAATCAGCTCCAATTAAATTACTATGAATCTGATAAAGGGAAAGAAGCTCAGTTCAAAACGGTGCAGATAGGCACTTAATGTGATTTAATGTATGTCTACATAGTCTAACTGCTTATCTTCACATCTGGCCTAAATACTTGTGCAAATCTGACCCATACCCTTTCTTTGACCATATTAGCTCTAAAAGGAGAGCAAGTAGATTATGCAGTTAATAGGTTACAGCTTGTTTCCCTGTTGATCCTTGGGGCATCAGCCATCCTGCTGAGGAGAAGGAAAGGTGCTTGGAGGATGGTGATGGGGGGTGCCTGGGCAAAGAGCACTGCACTGATGGTTTAAGAGTCCTCTGACTTAGAAGATGTAGTAACCTTTCCAGCTGTGCATTTGCTAGGCCCTGTGTGGTAGAATCTTTAGCAAACCACATCAAAATGGTGGCACAGGCACCAAAAAACACTGAGCAGCACCTTTTTTTGACCTTGCTTTATATTCTGCTCAATTTTGAATGTTGCTACATTCTGTGAGTAGCAAGCCACATCAGTTGGCTCAGTGAAGTCACTCAAGCAACATGAAGATAAATTTTTTAAAATGTAATTGTGTGATAGAAAGTAGTGCTTTGTAGTGTTAGCTTTTTATAGTATGGAAGCAGAGGACAGAAGACATTTGTCCTAATAATAAAATAAAGAGGTTTTTGTATGTTTGACAGGTGACAAACAGCCCATTTCAGACTGTCTTTCTAGAGGCCATGTCAGCATTCTGTTAATTCCTTGAAGAATTAACAGAATTATACTGTTTTATCTGATTCACTGAATTTCAGTGAATATAGTAATGATCATTCTGATCCATAATCCATGAATATTCAGGACAAAATACTTGATGGTTTCAGTGAGGCCATGAAAAAGGGCCAAGGAGAATCTTACATGTCCTCCACATACTTGCAGATGAAAAGCTCTGTCTCATGCAGAACAGAAATAATTCTTTGGTTCTTGTTACAAAGTAGTTTTCTTTAGGTCAAAGTGATTTTATTCCTCAGTATCTGAGATTTTTGCAGCTGTCAAGTGTTTCCAGCCCTTCATGAGTGACCTGGGGTCACTTTCCCTTCTCAGAACTCACAGAGGATATGGTTCAGGCAAATTCTGTAACATTTCTGACTTCAGGTGACACAGCAAGAATATTTTGCTTAGTTCTCCCTGTTTAGCTTTGTCTCAGAGACTGAGACAAAGAATCTGGTGAGTGCTTTTATTAAAGTACTGGATAATCTGTTGCTTGAGAAATCTGTATGCAAATCCTGGCTTTGCTGCTGTTTTTTGCTGTGACCTTGGACTCAATATTTGCTTGTTCTGTGTGTATGAGACATGAGGGTCTATGGCTGTCATTTTCAAGCCTGGTGTAAGAATAGATCTGTGAGTACTTGAGGGGTCATGGAGGCAGCAAATGTCATCAACCAAATGTTATCACCATGCTTGTACACCACTGTAAAGAAAAAAAAAAGTGAAGAGAGAAGATTTTTCTTGTGTCTCCTGCTATTCCAACATCCTGTCTTTAGTTTTGGTTTTGCTGGGTTTTGTAGTTTTAAGGACACAGGTGGGAAAACTTGGAGCATTAATTTTGTCTGAATGTTACCATGTCTTCTGCCTGTGCTTGGTCTCTGTAGGAGTTTTCCTTGTCAATTTTCTTTCTGAATAAGAGGAATAAGGAGTGGATCTCTGCTTTATAAGGTATTTCCCCTGCCTCCCCTTGCTAGGAGCTGGTGGCCTGCAGCAAATTCCCTGCAGCATCTGTGTTATGGCATACACATGCTTGTGACACTTTAATAGTAGCTGTCAGATAACATTAATGTATTGCTGCTACAAATAAATCAAGCAGGGCTACAAGTGGAGAAGTGAGTGAATGAGACGGGACAGTCTCGTCCATCACGATCAGACAAGGCCACCCTAAGATTGTCTGCTCACTTCTCCACTGGAATTGTTGCCTGTGCTCAGACGTGCTCAGGGGAGACACCCAGACCTCAGCCAGCAGCCCTCCTTTCTGTGAATACCCAAAGTGCTCAGTGTGTCATTTATTCAGAATAAGGAGAGGAAGCCTTCTGAAGTGACCTTGAAGGCCCTCTTTTCTTGAGTCCTGAGGACAAACCTTTTTTTGTGGGTCTGAACCTCCCGGTTTCTGTCAGTGACTCCTGTGCTAAGCCCAGGGTGGTCAGGTGGATCCTGGAGCCTGAAAGCCCCAGCTGCCCTGCCAGCCCTCTTTCTAGGAAGGGTGTAGGTAGTGGAGCTGGTCACCAGAAGAAACAACGGAGTGAGGGAAAAGCAGTCACACTGAAATTCCTCCCACAAAATTATAGGCCTCATCTGTCAGTGTGCTACCACTTAAGGATCTCTGTTCTGTGGCTCTCTTTATACTTCATAGAAATTCATTAACTTAGTGCTGCTTATAAAAGGCTCTTTATCTGATAGTGCAGATGTTTCCAAACTCAGGAGTGCAAACTGTGCCTGGAACACTGTCCTCCTCCTACTGCTTGTGGAGATCCTGGAATTATCTCTTGCATTTTAACGCTGTATTAGAAAATTGGCCGGCAGTAACTTGCTCACAGCTGAGATTGCAATATACTCCCTGCACTGCCTCTGCAGGCTCTGCAGACACACCGGGAGTACAGGTCTGGCATTTGAGAGCTGGCATATTGTAGATGGAAAATTACTGTGTTAGTTCTCCCACCTTAACTCTTGTTGATAGTTGTAATAGCTTGTGATAGACTACAAGGAAATATAAATCATAAACTTAAAGTATACCAGACCACTGCCTAGTTCCTGAAAAGCATTAAAGTGTCACATCGACTGACTCTGTGATTCAAATGTGTTCTTTGCAAGAAGGCTCAGAAAGTTTCAAGAAGTTTTTTAAAAAGAAAAAAAAAACTTATTGCAGAAGATTTGCTTGTACTGTGTGAAGGTGGAAAATTATTCTTCAGGATCGAGCTGTAGAAAGGATCATCATTACTTTTTTAAATTTATACATGATTGTCGTGTTCTTAAAATTCTCTCCATGACAAGTCCTTTGTAGTTCCTTAAACTGGTGATGGTTTTATTATGCTGAATTTGACAGGTTAATGATCAAGTAGGAAATTGTTTAACACTCGTTAGTGTTAGATATAGAAAGGATAGATTAACTCTATCCTTTCTATATCTAAAATCACAAACTAAATCTAGAGTTGGGTGGTAGGGCAGGGATTGTAGAAGGTAAGTACCAAGAGGACTGGCTGAGATCAGTGCTCCCTCGTCCCCTTGCATATTGCTTTAGGATAGCAAAAGAAACATTAACCATGATGCTGAAGAGTCAGTGCCAAAATAATGGGCTCTTGGAGGAATATTGTGTGGGTTATTGTAGTGACACATTGTTCTAACATAGAATTTCTTGAAGTATGTTTCTTTGAAATATTAGGATTGGAGTTTTGCTGTCTAGCAGAGGTAGCAGTACCTGGTGGTTTGTGTGCTGGTTTGGAAAACTGAGCCTGTTTGAAGGGGACTACTGTCCCTTTATTCAGTCATTAGCTCCCTTGCTATGAAAGCACTACAAAAACTTGGTTTGTATGGGAGCCTCTGTGGTATGGGCAGTCTCTGACAGTATGGTGGGGGAGGTAGCATGGACAGAAGTGCTGACATGTCACTAGTAGTAATAAAAAGCAGTAAAGCAGTAAGAAGAGTAAAGGCATTTGGTCTGCACTTGTGATTTGGAGAGCAAAAGAACCCAAAAAAAAGCCTGTTTCCAGTCCTCGTGTTCTGTGTATATATTTTAATAACTTATGTTTTTCCTGTTTGAACTGAGCAGGGCCCAGAGAACAAGCTGTTCTTCTGGAATCCTTTAGTTCATTTATTCCCAGTAGATTCCAGTGGGAAATAAAATCAACAGCCTCTCCTCTTCTGAACAGTGACCCTCACTGTTTGTTATTACCTTTCAGTGTCTGTCTTCATTGAAACTCAGGATATAATTGCTCAAGCAGAATATGCAGGGGAACAAGAACTAAGGGGTTTTTTTGAGCATTTAAAAACGGTCATTAATTGCATTTGATATTGGATGCCCAAAGTAAATGCTTTACTGTGGGAGCAGCTCATTTGTTTAAACTATGATTCTGAGTTTTATATCCTAAAAACACCTCATCAAAGCATCTTAATGAACTGGTGACAGCTATACACCTGAAAGATCTTTGAGTGTGTAGGCAGAAATGCCAAAAATGTATTTCCCTGTGGGACCAGGAGAAAAAGGCAATTTTTAAAATCTTCTGATTGAATTTGCATGTGACTTTCCTATCACTTCATGCTGCTTAAATGGATTAGTGACTGAGTGATGCAGCATGAGATCTAGAGCATATTTCTAATGTGCATACCTTGAATATGCCCAAGATAGTCTTAAATCAGCTGTTACAGAGCAATTAAAACTGGGCTCTGCAGTGCACACAGTGAGAAAAGGAGGCAATAGCCAAACAAAGGACAGGAAGGTCTGATTTAGCAAAATAGACATAGCAAGGGATGTGGTATAATGATATCTGGTAAGTAAAAGTCTCCTGGATGTGCTAAAATTCTGTTTGAATCATAATCCTGGAGGTCTAGACTGTAAATCCACTTTCTGTATATTTTGCCAAATGGAGAAGAACTAGAATTATACTCAGGAGGACAGAAAACAGTGTGATTGAGGCCTCAAGACCAGAGCAGACTGTGGTGAAAGGGGGAATATATGACAAAAAGTTATTTTGAGAAACATAATAATTTCTTTAAAAGATACCCCTCCCTGTGATAGTTGTAAAAAATAGTGGGAATAGCTTCAGGGATTAAATAAATTCTCTCTGAATAAAGCACTAGTGACAGTGTCAATATTTTATGGGTCTTAGCACAAACTTCTTGACTACACAAAGTGTAAGGTAACATGAAGAGATGTGTATTTTCTGTTTAATGCAGCTGTTACAGACAGAGGAGGTAAAAAGGGGGCTTGATGGAACTCCTGGTGGGTGAGATTTAAGTGTATCTGGGCTGAGGCAATTCTGTAGAGCTGGGGAAATACTGAGATGCCATTGCATGGAGTTATTCACCTCCCCTGAGGGAATTGCACCTGCTGTTAATAAGATGATTTTCAAAGTCAGGGATCTTCATCTGCTTCCAGACAGTTTAGGAATCAGTGTACTTGAGCACATTTTCCATCTGCATTCAGACCAAGAATCTTTCTTTTCTCTCCCTTTCCTGTCCTGCAAGAAATTGTGCTGCTCATGTTTCTTGAATTAAAGAAACACATGGGTAGTAAGCCAATTTATCTTCCTGTTTCTGTTTTTCTCAATCTCTTATTCTTCTTGTGGATAGGTAACTTCTAGCATTTTAATTCTTCTTTGGAACTGATTTGTGCATAGTTGGATATCTGGCATCTGACCCATCTGTAGCAGTAGGAAATGATGGGGAAGGTAAATATTCTTCTTGGAGTCCAAGTCCTGGATATAGACCTGTCTCATGCACATATTGGAAGTCCAGTAAAATATGATGCTGATCTTTCAAGTAGTTTCTCTTCCAAAAGAACACAGCTTGTTCTGAAGTAATTAAACAGCCATTTTTAAGAGAGTTCTTTGTGATCTGTGCAGTGCTGATAATCAGATACAGAAATATTGCATTGTAAAAGTGATATTTTAAGGGCAAATGGAATCTCTGAAGTTGGATACTCATGCTTGGAAATGTGACACATTGCCCACTAAGTCTTGCTTGAAGAAGATAAAAACTTGCCTGTGAGCTGATGAACATTATTCAGCATTTAGGTATTTGCTGCTGCAGCCTCAATTCACTTCTCTGATTCAAGACAGTCTCAGGACACATACAGTGTTTAATACTTACATTGGCTGTGCAAGGGATGGCAACAGAGTCCATTTGCTCCTTTGCAGACCTGCTGGTTGAAGGGACTGTATGTGTAGTTTGTTATTGAGCAGAAGTTGGTTTTGAGGCAGAAAAAACAGTGGGAAAAAATTAGTAGTTTGATTTCAGGTTCCATAGGGAGGAAATATGTAATCATTCCAAAAAGCTGTTTGTGCTTCTTTGTCCATGACTTACCACTCTTAGTCCTCTGTTATGATCTCCATTTCTTTCTTCTGTCCCATTTGGTGTGGGTTCTGCCCCTTCTGAGGTTTAACTGCACTTTCCTTTCCATGTGCCTTTTGTGTGTGTGTGTGTGTTTTCCAGAACTGCAAAGACTTTGTGAACTTTTCAGTTAAGCATAAATGCAAGAAGAAAGCTGGTGGATGATAACCACATGATAAATTGTCAAGCAGGTTATGGTAATAACAAAAGCATCAGACAGACTTAGCAGTGGTCACTACTGCTTGTGATGCCTGATGTTATGCCAACAGCTTAGCGCCTGATTGCTGGACGAGCTATAAATTTCCAAAATTGTTTCTTAAAAGGGAATAGGTTGGACTTTTTTTGTTCATAGGCAGACAATGTTCATCTGAGTCAGTTTATTTTGTGCTTGCTGTTCTCAAAGAGCTGTTGGCTTCTTTTAAAGACTGTCTTGTAGACCTCAGTGGATGAATCAAAGTGATGAAAAAATGGCCCATTTAAGTCTTTTGATTTAGTCTGTTATGTTTCTGCATTCTCCCACTTTCCATTCCATATCTGGATTTGTGATTTTTGCCATCCTTTCCCTTTTTCTTCTGTTTACTGTTATTTTACCAGCTCTGCAGCAGGATGTGCCAGCTATCGCTGCTGTCAAGGACCACCTACTTCACATTTGAAGGAATAGCTCATATTTGTTTCACCAGAAAGCACAAAGTGTGTGATGAAATAACATCTTAGAAATATAATTAATAATTTTCCCTGGTTCTATCTGTCTTAAGCTGATACAGTTAAACTGATAAGAGTAGACAACTGATTCCAATATCTTTATCCTATCAAAATGGTTTAGGAGCTCCCTATTGGATTTAAACTGACAAATGTTATCACATTACAGTAGAATGGCAAAGAACCAGTTAAGGATTTCGAGCCACAGTCATGGATCTGATCACATCCTGAAACATTTCACACCACTTCTTTATTATGATCTCCTGCTAAATTCTTCATTTGTGTGACTTTCATTTCCTAGACATAAAGGCAAAAACTGTACCTGTTTTTCAGTAGAGAGCAAAACCTCTCAGCTGTTTTTCCTCTTTAGGCAATTGTTTATCCAGTTATCTTCCACGTTTGAAGTACTTTCCATGAACTCATTTTGTTTTGAAGTGAACTAGTAAATCTGCACATGATACAAGGGCTGATTTGTGAAAGGCTTACTAGGCAAGGCCAAGTGCACAGGAGCTGTATTCTTGGGAATCAAAAATCTGATACCATGCCTTAATATTTAAGCAGTGGTGCAACAGATGATGATGACAGGGAAAGAGGATTGCAAGCTAATTTGTTTATTGCCAATATTGTCCACTCCAGGAAAAAATGTCTCTTTGGAATGTATTAAGAGAAGTAATAATACTTCTCTTATATATAATATGAGAAAAGCAACTACTACTATTCAGAGGACTTCAAATTTCAACAGAATTGTGGTATCAGTTTTTTTGGTTATGGCAATTTTTAAGAGGCAACTGGGAAATAAGCTCTATAGTCCAGGAGTTCTCTTAGGTCCTGTCTTGTTGTCATATTACAAAAAATTCTGAAAATAAGTACTCCCTATTTTTTTATGTCTGTCTTCCTCATATTAGGTTACTTTAAATAATTGTAATTTATTGTTTTTCAAAGTTCAATTCTGTGGTGTATAGTATCCTCTTGGGGAGGTTAGTATGATATTCGGTCTATTTTAGGTTCACCTCAGAAAACCTATTCAGCTGCATAATCTCTGGTAATGATCTTGGGGAGAATAAAAGTACATGCTCAATTACAGGCTCAAAATTTTCCACTAGCAGCAGAAATTTGGATTTAGTTTCTTTATATCCTACCCAATTCCCAGCCAACCCAACTTATTTCAATTGTCAGAATTCAAAGGCTCTTCCAAACTGTACTTCTCCAGGAAAGTGAGGTTAATTTGTTTATTTATGTTAAAAAAGTGGAATTTTTACAGTATTGTAATTTCAGTATTTTCAGTATATTCATCTTACACATTTGACAGGAGGAAAAAGCAGGTTTAAGATCCTACCAAAATATCCTTTGCCTTTAGCATATCTTGATTCAAGAATCCAGTTTCCTGCCATTTCATAATACTTACAGAAATTAATGGTGCAGTCTTGGAGTATGGGGCTTGGATAATGTTTCCAATGCATATACCTTGAAAATTTAGCTTGAAATTATTTCCTTTGGATTCTGCAAGGCAATGTAAATTGTGACTTGCAGAGTATGCTGTGAAAAACTCACGTAGTACTGAGTAACCAAATTGTTGATGCTATTGGAACAGAACGAGGTTCATCTTGGCTAATTTACAAGCAGTTATTTTGGTTTGATCCTGGAGTCGTGAGGCATTTGTGTGTGTGTGTCTGGGGACAGACAGAGCTGGGGAGCTGAGGAGAAAGTGCAAGGTGGAAACAAATAGGATTTACTGTGTAAATGTGTGGCAGAATGAAAGACTCATGGAGAGTGCAGTAGTGCAGCTCCAAAGGCACAGAGGAGAGGGGTTGTGCACAGTGAAATGGAGGCAGGCTAAATTATGTCGTAATTTGTATAATAAACAAAGCCAGTCATAACCAATGTCATTGGGTTGTCTTACCCTTGCCTTCATAAACAGTTCTGAAGTGTCTTTCAGAGCTTCTCTATGAAATCTTTATTATATTAGTGTAGACCTTTGAAATTCAGTGTGACAAAGCTGAAGGCCAAGGAATGCTCCTTCGAGCTGATCACTGGGCTCAGTTAAAATTTGGTCAGGAATTTGCTTACTGAGTTTTTGTGTTGCTGAATCCAAATCTGTTTAGAGATCAGTATGCTCAGCTGCTGGAGCAGCCAGATGTGATAACAAATCTCAGACTTGTGTGCAGCCCCTGTGATGCAGAAGTGAGCCCAGTTTACTGTAACTGCTGGCAAAACCCGCAGCAGCCTTGGGAGGAGAGGATGTGATCCAGCCAGGTCCCTCACAGATTGGCTTGGATGTTAGTGGTGGCTGTGCACAATCTTTGCAATCTCCTATGAATGCTGCTCCTTCACCTCATCTAGTGCAAGCCACTGCTTCAGTTCAAGAGTTCAAACTTTGCTTGGTAGTGCTTGGTAAGTTTTGTTTATTAAAAATATATGTTGGGATAGGGATGTTAATAGGAAGGAACAGAGATTGTGGGCAAGCTGCTCTGGCTTGATTTGCAATCCAGCAACAGAAGAAGAAAGGAGGTATTTTTTAAATCAAAACCAAAATACCCATCTGTATTCCATTCTTTCTCCAATTTTACATTTCTTCCCACACAAACAAACAAAACCAGTCTAACTCACCATCTCCCAAAAACACACATTCTAAATGCTTGGGAAATAGTAATTTTTGTGTCTTACAGACCATATTTAGGGCACTCATTTCTGCCTGCTGAGCAAGTGGAGAATGTTCCTTTTTCCCAGATAAATAAGTCTTTCATGTAACTAGATAAATATTTTTGTTTTCCCAGTGACCTGGAGGTGACTCCTGTGCTTAAATGACGATGGAAGATAAGGGACGTGATGCATTGCCTGTATCTGAGTCCAGGGCTCCCTGAAATATTCCCAGGAATACTAAGGACTAGGATTCACTGTGACAGGGGGAAGCAGAGGGATGTTTGTCTTCATGATTTTGCCTATTCAATACAGACATTTTCTCCCAAAGCCATTGAATGCAAGCACAAGTCCCAGGCATTCTCTGTGGAGCATTTGCTGGCACTGTGCAGGGTGTTGGGAAAGGCAGAGCTCCCCTGGGCAGGAGGATGGGGAGGGGATTTAGTGGCAGCCATGGGGGTGACTGTGAAGGACTGGGATCCTGGACTTCACAAGTCTCCTCTGCTGAGATCATGTACTTGGCATGGCTGCCAGGCACAACCCATTCCAAAGGGGGGAAAAATGCAGAAAAGCAAAGTAAACATAATCTTGCTTCCACCGTGGCTTAGAGCAGTTTATGTATTTGCTGGTTGAGTTAGTTGGTGTGTATTAATGGACTTTCATGTGTGTTTCAGTGTAGCAGACTAATTTTAAGAGAGCCTAATAGAAAACCTAGGCATTTGTCTTCTGTCCCTCACATCCTTTCTATCAGATAGAGAAGGAAATTGGATATAAATGATGAATAAAGCACATTTCTTGACTTTTCTCCTCATTGATTAGACCTCCCTTTAGCTTCAGAGACATTGTGCAGAATCTGGATAACCAGACATCTTAATCCAGCTTCTATTCAATTACAATATTTTTCTATTAACACCTATTGTATCTCTTATCTTTACCAGCTCCTCGTGTCTTGGGAGCACAGGGACAGGTGGGACTGGCATGAAAATAACTCAAACGTGATTACAATAATTCACAGAACAATTGATTTTGCTGGAATATCAGAGCTTTGCTTAATTTTCTTAACTAAAGTCATTGTCTAAATTGCCTAAGCTATCATGCATCTGGGAAAATTTTGTACAGTTGTCAAAATTATCTTGACATGTTTTTTATGGGAAGATGTTTACCCAATGACAGCTGTGAGTCATGCACAGAAAGTCTAGAAGCTTTCATCCACTTTCACATCCTCAAGGAGAAGTACCTCATGTTTCAAGGCCTGTTTCAAGGGTTTTTATTTTGGTAAGAATTTATTTGGTTGCTGAAGTCTTTGTCACCTCTGTGGGTCAGAAATAAACACACTTCCAGGGAGATGAATTCACTCCTGGTACAAATGCTTTTTTACTAGGGTCAGGTTAAGTGAGCTGGAGGGTTAAATTGTTAAAAACACTGCACAGTACTGCTCATGAGATGTGTTTCAATCCAGCTCCTCCATTTCTATCATGATGTTCCTTCTGGAGGCTGCCACAGCAGATCTGAAACAGGCCAAACTTGCAGCTTGTGCTCAGCAGGGGTATCTGGCTGGTGTTCCATCTCTTAAGATAAGAAGCCACTGGATTTCAAGGAGACAGCCTAGTTGCAAAGACTTAGGTGGTAATTTAAATTTAAAAAGTAGAGGCTGAATTGTCAGCAGGAGAAAGGAAAGGGGAAATGTCCCTGTTTTAGTGGAGGAAGCCTCCCCCTAAGTTGTTTCAGAGTCTCACTCTTGCATCCAAGGGCCAAGGTGTTTCCCTGGAATGCCCAGGCAGCTCTTGCCTGGCTTCATCTGGATCACCATCAAGGATCCTTGCATGAAAATCAGTGCTGATTTGTACCTTTTAAATTATTTCAAGTGTGGAGGCGAAGAAAAACTTGTTTGCCACAGAGATTTGTGGAGGGTGGATGGCAGACCCAGGAATCTCCTTCCCTTCTGTTTCATTGCTAGAGAAGGGCAGCATTCCCTCCCCCCAGGCTGTGCCACCACGCAAAGGATGCTTTTCTGGAGTCGTGATAGAATTCCAGGAAAACTTAGACACACAAATATTTCTTTTAGCTGATGTTACACCAAGATTTCGTTAGGACAATATATTTTCCACTTCTTAATTTTATCGGTCAGTAATGAAAGAAAATTAAATTCCAGCAGAAAAATTAATAAAACACTGTTAAGGAAGTAGAATTTATCCATTTTATGTAAGACTTTTTTCCTTTTAGAAGCTTTATTAAAAAAAATCTGTGTTGATAATATTTTGTTCTTTAATAAAAGTAGGACTTAAAGGTTTTAATGATAAAAAAAACCCAAATCATAAATACTGGATTCTGCATGACAGTACAAATATTGTTGGGCAAGAATGCACAGAAGGTTTGCAGTTACAACAATCATTAAATGAATAAAATTATATAGAATAAGGTAGAAAGCATTACAATTAAGAATGCATCATCAAAGATTTTTGTATCTTCTGAAACAATTAAGAGTATTGAAAAATATGAATATCTTTTCTTTTCCTCAGGATTAGGGTTATACTGTATTATGTCTCCACATGCAGCTATGTATTTAAAAGGTAAATTAGATAATAATTATTTTCCTTTTTAAGGAAAGAATGAACTTATGTGGAGCAAAATACTTGTTTGGCTTTCCTCTGGGAGAACAGCATCACGTTTGAGGGATCAGTGTATATTGGGGCTGGAAAGGTGAGCTGGTCACTGAAATGCACAGAATGGATGGCATCAGATGAATGTTTTTATTGACTGCAGTCCTTGAACAGAGACATTCACAAGTGGCATAAGGGCTCTTTTAGTGTTTTCACCCAAAATACCACAGGTCACTCTCAGCAAGTAACTTTGTGCCAAATATAGAATCCAGTTGAAAGAGTGAAGTGGGCAGCTTTTGTTCCTTGTAGGCTCACCAAACAGAAGGCACATCAGAAAAGTTTCAGAAGTGTTTCTGCAGAGACATTTTTTGTTCTCTCCATCAGCTGAAGAGATTTAGTGCACATGTAGAACATCGCTCTCTAATACTCTCTAAAGAATTCTGCTGCTTTGCAATAGTTCAGCTATGACTTAGGGAGGCATTTAAACTCGTGACACTGGCTTCAGCAGCACTGCTCTTGTGTCACAGAAGCCTCTGGAAGGTGGTGGCTGTCACTGCTTTTCTGTTCTGCTCAAGATCCAAGCAGTGGCTGCTGTACAGCAGCAGCAGAACAGAGGGAAGGCAGCACACAGCACCTTCAGAAAATTTTTTCTGAGGCTCTGGTGTATTGGTGTAATCTTTGGATATTGCAGTTTTCCCTCATTACTCAGTAGAAGTACTTGCAGCATTTGAAATTGAAACCTCCTGATTTCTTCACTAGTACTTACACTGCTCTTTACTAGCCAAACACTGGAGAAGACCATGTGACTTTACCTGTTTAATTATCTTTCTAGCATAATCTACAAATTTCCACTATCTTAGTATTCTGCTGGCTGTAGCTCTGGGAAATGAAAGATGTTGTTGTATATACAACACAAATACATGAGTAATTTGATCTTGGAGCCAGCTGATGTTGTCTTTCATTTTAATTTTCATTATGCCTTTGGCTCTGTAGCTGCTCCAATTTTTTTATTAGACAGTAGTGTATAAAGAGGCAATAGAGGGTTAATTGCAGTTCAGGGAGAGTGTTTAAAAAACAGCACAAGCTATATCTTATAACAATAACACTTTCTCATAATGTTGGTGCTTTTTGTCTTTAGAATTCATCCATACTTCTAATTCATGATTGCAAATATTGGTGTAGCAGAATTGTCTTGGATAGTTAGAGCTTTTGTAATCGTCATATTTTTGTTCTTACATTGTTTACAGTAAGTATTCAAGATTTCATAATGATTTTTAAAAGTTAAAAAGTAACTCTCAAAAGTAAAGATAATCTCAGTGTCTGCCCCTGCAATTAATAATTGGACCACTTTGCTAATTCAATATACAACCACTTTGAAATGCAGCTTAGAAAGTCAAGTGTTAGCTGCTTTTAATCTGGCAGTTGCACAGACGATCACTTTAACAAACAATTTGCTACTGGCTGAGTATCATGAGAGTTGGAAATCTGAGGCAGAGCAGTGTCACACTGGAAGAAGGGGGTACGTGGTTTGGTGTTTGTTGCAGGTTGTTGTTTCCTATGACTTCTAAATCTCCATATATGTGCTTTATTTCTCCTTGTGACAGTTTTATTGCTTCACAGTAAAAGCTTCAAAAGTAATTGTTTGCAAAACAGGACCTAATGAAAATATTGAAACAGTATTTTGATTTAAATGAAAAATAAATAGAAAAACAGAATAGTGGTTAGTGGTGTTGGAAACTAAAAGGAATAGCCTAATGCTGTGATCTTAGAACAGAAGTAACCCTGAGCCTCTTCAACAGAGGTGCACCAAAGCAGAGTAACTTGGCAAAAAAAAACATAAGCTGTGACTTTTATAATAAGCAATGCTATTGCAAGGAACATGGCCCACCTTCTCATGTCGGTAGCCAGCCTTGTTTGCTCTGGCAGAGGTAGGGAACTAACTAAATTTATCTTGATGCTATTTCTCTTAAGCATGTTGTTGTCTCTTAATTACATATTGAATAGCATCTGGTGTTTGAAGAATTATCGAATAGAAACACAGCAGGGGGAAGTGTGGCAATGTTGCTGCAAGCTGATACTTTTTCTGCTGTGGTGGTCTGGAGGCTCTCTCCTGGCCACTGAGACGTCCTGCTTCTTCCTCAGCTTGGCCTGAGGTGCCCAAAACACCAATTTTGTAACACTGGTGTCAGGCCAAATTTAGCTCTTCATTTTGATTTTGTAATACCAGGTTTTCATAACTCCTAGAACATGTGGAACTAAACTGTTTCCATCTCTTTTCTTTTTTCCCTTTCAGTCACCAGGGGAAAAAATTATTGAAAACAGTTTCCTGCAGGAGATTCAACAAAGGCGTTGCAGTGCTCTGTTTGTGCGATGAAATCAAAGCCACTGGAAACTGTTTTGTTGTCTGAGATTGAGGGATCTATTATTTCAGTGGCACTAAGGAGCCACTGTGGTTTTTGAAAACCCCTCATAGCACACAGCTCTTCCTTAGGTGCTGAATCACCTTGGAAGAGCTCTGCCTTGGTAGCACCAGGAGAGCAGCATTTCTCGGCCTCACCCAGGTCATGGAGGAGCGAATGTGATAGTTTATGAAATATCACATGTGCCAATACTGCAGGCAGGTTTATTAGCTTACCTAGGAGTTACATGTAATTAAATGGTCTTTATAAACTAGTGTATTCCAAAAGCAGAAAGGTAGCAATCTTCTTACTTTAAATCTCTAGTTAGGCAGGGGAAGGAAGTCAACTACAAAACAGACAATTTTTCTTTCCATTGCCTTGAACAGCTCTTCAAGCACAGATTGTCTGAAATAGCTGCCATAATATGTTTTTACTTTTCAGGCCATGGAGCTTAGGGAATCAGATTTTTAGTATCTACATCATCTCTTTCCTCCTGGGACTGAAGCTGGTTACCATAGCAAAATGGCAAGGAAGCTGATAAGCAAGTAGTACCATTTGGCAAACAGGATATAAATTTATTTTGTTAAGACAGAGGACTGTGAAAAAAAAAACGGTTGCTCCTAGGATTTTTTTTTTCCTTTATTGTGTTTTAAAATGGCTGTGTAGAAAATTATTGTGAACAGATATTGAACAAAATTCTCATTCTCACTAACAAGTGTGGCTGCAAATAAAAGGAGCTTCAGTTTTAAATCTCTGCAGATCTTTAATATTTTCACAGAAAAGTTATACAGTAACAGAGATAATACAGAGTAATTTCACTCCTTGTGTTTCAGGGTGTTGCAAAGATGCCATACTGTAATTTAAATGAGCTCCTGCTAAACAGAACAAATACAGATACCTGTCCCCCCACTACTTGAAAATTACATTACAATATAGTTTTTGTTCCAACTTGATGAAGCATGGTCATCTGAGTCTATGTTGTAAATCAGTCTGTGAAGTCCCTTGGGTTTGTGTAAAGTGATGGGAGTGCTGAAAAGTTAAACTGCTTGGAGTTCCAAAAATGTTATCAATAATGTCAGTTCTGATGGTGTTTTTTGTACTCCCTGTCTCAGTGTCCAGTATGACCCACACACCCTGAACAGTACAGCCCGGCTGTTTAAGGCATCATCATAGCAGCTGTGTCTGTGCATGGACCCCACTGGGGGGACTTTTTATTGGCACAACACCAATTTGTCCCAAAAGACCTAAAAAGAGTTTGCTTTCAGGGCTGAGGTGTTCCTCTTTCTGCTGGGTCAATTCTTGTTATGTTGCCTGGCATCTAAGCCACCCTTTGTCTCCTGTTCTTGGTGCAAGACTTGAGTCACTGCTTTGGGGAGGTTTTTTGGGGTTTAGTGACTGTAAGTGAAATGAAATCTCAGAGTCTTGGGATTAAGCTGAAAACTGCTTATTTCCTTAAAACATTTGTTGTTCTCAGTTTTATCCATTCAAAAGATATCATACATGCTTATATAATTTTATAATCCCTGGCAAATTTTCTAATCACTGCACAACTCCAATAGCAAGGATTTGGGAGTCTTGCTGTAATCTGGACATGCAATAGATGCTGTTTAGTTTTAACCCCTTTGAGCCCATATTAACCACATTGAACTTGTAGAAGTTGTGTTCATTGGTTGAGAGTCTCAATCAGTGCATCCATGGAGTAAGAACCAGAGTAAATCCTAAGAAAGCTCTATTTTGACACCCTTTTTATGTTTGGGGTTTTTTTCAACAGAATAAGCACTGGCTGAAGGTTTTTTATGCTAGGAGGGATTTATCATGTTTAGAAATCATCATTATCACCAAAAAAATAGCATCAAATGCCCATTGGATGCAGCACTGGCTCAGGTTAAGTGGGCAGGACTTGGGTGGGGGTTGACTGGTGTCTGATCACTTGGGGGAGAGAGGTGGAGAACCTTGGATTTGGCAGGATCCAGCCAGGCTTAGAAAGAGCTGAGTGAGAATACAATTGTGAAGGGGCTGTGTGGGTTTACTATTGGATTAGATAGTATTAGATTATTTCATGTGTGACCTGCATCTTCATCACACCTCTGTGCCATCTGTGGGCTCTGCATGGAGGGACCCATTGGTAGGGGGTGAGAATAATTTCATCCATGTTGTCTGCCAATAGATCTGGACTGGTGACAGTCACCTGGGGGTGTCCATGACCTGCAGGTCCTTGTGCTGTAGAGTGGCACACAAATGTGGGAACTCACTGCGGGGGCATGGCCCAAAATGCAGCGCTTGGATGCAGGAGCTTGGGAAGTTGGAGTGTTGCCATCTACTGGCAGCCATCCACAGAGAGGCGTCCCTCCTCTGCCTGTGGTTGATGGTGTTGCTTATTTTGAGCTGAAAGATGAGGTTTTTCTGTCTAAATCCTGTTTCGAGTTGGAGTTGGCAATAAAAGAATTGTTGCTGTCCTTAGCATAGGAATGTAATCAGACAGTTGGAGTAATAGCAGTCAGATTTTTATGGAGAGGTTGTTACTCTTGGGATGTGGGTCCGTGTTTGAGATGGAGGCAGCTCCTCTCTCCTCCACAGTGTCCAAGTTGGTCTGGGGAGTTCTGAGCACCCCCTGTGAGCTCAGGGCTTGAGGGGTGTCCTGCAGCTCTCCTGCCCTTCAGAGTGTCTCCATATTTTCAGGGAATGGGCTGGGCTGGAAACTGCTTTTTTTATTCTGCAAGTAAAAAATTAATAAAGGCAAAGGATATATTTGGACTCATTAGGGAAGAGAGCAAAGATCTGTATTACTAAGAATCTTGGAGGTCTAACTGTCTTTTCCCCTGGAAGAGATGAGAGGTGTTTCAAATAAGTCTGTCCTCAAAGGGTGATCCAGTACAGTTTGTGCAAGTCTCAAAAAGTCCTACTGGGACTGGCCTCTGTTAAGAGAAATGTTTACATTAAGCCATCAGAACAGGCTTTGAGCATTCTGCTTGAAACAAATACCAGCAATGGGCATGAATATTTTTTCCTTTTTATTAAAAAATAGTTGGGAAATAAAAGGTTGCAACACAAATTTTCAGCAAAAGTTATGTGACTGCTTCCTTACAAAACATAACATGCATGGGAGTGGAAGAGTGACATAGTTCTTCCTTCATGCTTGTCCAGCTGAAATATGCTTCAGACTTAGCAACTCATTTCTGTACTCCTCCATAGAAATGTAAAAAACATATGTTTTTATCTAGAAACATAAAATTTTGAGTTGGAACTAGATTATAAAAACAACTCTGAAACCTTGTGAATACCAACACTTTACATTCAGTATTTTAAGAACTATTTCAAAGCAATGGTTGATATACCTTTGAAATGTTTTTGAGCCAAATATGTAGGTGCACAAACATGAAAATATTAGTGTCCCTCTGCCAGATCTCTCTGCATGAGTTATATGTGACCTCCAGTGATGGAGCAATGATGCACTTTTAGATTGATTTGTGTCTCAGTAGTTCCCAGATAATAGATAACCAAAGGCAAGATTGAAGAATTACCAGTCGAATTGTATCTTTTATTTGTGAAGTAGTACACAGTGGAAAGAACCTGTATTTGAGGTCATATATGGAAGTTTTATATTTTAAAGACTAGAGAGATAAAATTCATTAAAATTAAGAGCTTGAGGTTTAAATATGTGTTGGTTTAAGGAGTCATGGAAGGGGCTGGGTTCTGGCTGGTGTTTTGTTACCAATGGCAGTTTTCCAAAGTTTAACCAAATATTTTTCTCTCTTTTTCTTTTCTCTTTTTTTTTTTTTTTTTTTTTTTTTTTTTTGTTGTTTTCTTTTTTTTTTGCAGCTGGTCTCCAATGTTCTCATCTTCTCCTGTACAAACATTGTAGGCGTGTGTACCCACTACCCAGCAGAGGTGTCCCAAAGACAGGCTTTCCAGGAGACCAGGGAATGCATACAAGCCAGGCTGCATTCTCAAAGGGAAAACCAGCAGCAGGTAAGAGCAACAGTTGGAAATAAAGCATGAAAACGCTGAAACAGAATTAGCATGCAAATTGTTCCTGTAGGATGGCATTGCAGGCTTCTTGCTTCATGAGTAATCCAGGCAAGAATAGGTTGTTGTTAGAGGACAGGATTTTTAAGGGTTTGAAAGAAGGCTCAGGGGTGTTCTTGTCTAATACTCTGATGGACTTTTCCAGAGACAAGCTACATATCCAGTGGCATGTGCTCCGTGGATTAAAATTACCCAGTACACAAAGAGTCTGCATAGATTTTGCACCCATCATTGCTGCCAAGTGTTAAATGCAGATGCAACACACAGGCTTTGGACTGACCCTCTTGGTAAGGTCAAAGCCTGGCATGATTGTCATGTCAAGCCACTGCCAAAAGAGAGCTGTAAGGCAGGCAAGAATTGGTCCACACAATGTAATGTTCCTTGATGCCTCCAAAGAAGGTCCTCTTCCCTCTTTTCCCAAAGGTTCTTACCTGCTTACACACCTCTCTGTATCCTATTGTCTTCAAATTAATTGTATTTGTTCAAAAATTAGGATTCATCATGAGCTTCATTGTTTTTTTGCTAAAAAAGCTCTCTTGCTGCCAACATACAGCTTAGTTGTCAGGGTGCTGAATGTATGTGCTCCCCTAATTCATTTGTGGGTTCTCTTGCAATGAATCTCTTGTGTCTCAGAATTAGACACAGAAGGTCTTTTGGGGCAGCTTAACTATTCCCTTGCTAACTAACACACATCTCTGCCCTGCACTACATCTCATAGTGGTCTGTTCAGTCCAATTTGAAATTAATCATGAAATGGGACTTCCACTCATCCCTTGGGAGATATCTCAGAGCTTGATTGTGGATTTGGGGAGAGGTCGGGGGAATTAATCAGCTGGGGAGTCTTTGTATCTCTGTGGCAACTCCGTTTCATTTTCCTTCATGTCTCAGCCCATCTGTATCTATGGATTTGTGTTTTGGCAGTGTTTCATGAGGTACCTCTGGCTGACATAGCTGCTGTTCAATCCTTGCTGTGAAATAACATGTGCATGTGCTTATTTGGTGCTTTCTGTATGAAAACAAGATTCACACTCAAGAGTCCTTTTTCCTTTGCAACAAATATTGTATCAGAAAGATGAAATGAGCAGCCTATTCCTTCCACACCTTGAAGTGGAGGAAAGGACTGAGCCAAGAGAATGTGCCATTTTACTCATTGATTTCAGCCCTGTGCTCCCTGCTGAGAGGCAGCCTCAGCAGCGTGGCTCAGATGCCTGTGCTCTGCTGGATTTGGGCACTTCTGTCTCAGAAGCAGCTCCCTGGAGCAGCCCTGACAAATGCCCTATCTTGATGCTTTTTTCTTCTCCCCCTCTCCAGGAAGCATGGCACACATAAGAAAGCCAGGACATCAGAAAACCGTGGGTCAAAGCCAGTCCCTGCCAAGTGCTCCTCAGTGCCTGCAGCAGTGACTGCGGGTCCTGGCAGCTGGAGACTCCTAATGAGATTATTTGCTGCCACAGCCTGGGCTGACATTGATCTCCAGGTTCAGTTCAGATGACTCCATGCATAATGCATTGAGATAAGCACGAGGTGACAGCAGACACAAATAAGGACAGATCAGCCCACATGTCCAAACAGGGGTGGAGGAAAACACAACTGCACAGCCCAACACTGTTATTTATAGTTGCTTGTCTTTTTCTGGAGATTGATGGTGCTGCTGTGTGCTGTTCTCTTATAAAGGCAGGCAGATTTTCTCAGGCAAATGACCTTGTATTTTCCTTTATTAAGCATCTACAGCACCCAAAATTAGCCTAAAAGTAAATAGAAATTCCAGAATATCCAATGCAGAAAAAAGATGACTTGTGATTTCATTACTTGAGATAAGCTAGGGCAGAGCCATAACAGGAATTGCTGTTGTTTGCCCAAAACAAAATATTCTTGGATGAAAAATCATGTGTTCTCCACATTGTGTAGGGAGCAAATAGCATTTGGGTAAGAGATGGGTTGTTGGGACTGCACTGTCTTAATTCTAGCATTGCATGTCTTCTGTCTCTGTAAAATTGTTCTCTCCCTTTTTTCATCTCAGCATCACTTCTGCAAAGTTGTTCTCTCCTTTTTTTCATCTCAGCATCACTTCTGGTAAAAACTAACTGTTGCTATACCTGAGAAGAAATGGAAAATCCTAACATACTAAATATTCACAGTGATTTGAGGTCATCTTGGGGGAGGACTTCATAAATAGTTAAAATTTCTTTGCAGAGTCATTGTGGGGATGTGTGTGCCCATGCACAAATATATCCATGTGTACGTATGTAAACAGGGTAGATCTGTGTTGAGCTCCTTCATCTATGTGCCTGTTTTAGAGACTAGCTGTCCTTGGGATGCAGTTGTTTAATGTATAATTCAGTGGAACTATACTTGCATGTTATTTTGAAGGGAGAATTATATATGGATTTGCTCTTGCATTTTTATCAGGTCAGAATGCTGCCTTGTTATACTTGTAAAACACCAGTCCTGGTCACCTCACTGGTGCCTAATACAGGATTTTACAGCGAGGACTGCAGCACTTTCTAGTTATTGGAGCAAAATGAAAATTTTTCTCTAGTGGAGACCCTCATTTTTCTGCTCCATTTGAAATAAAACACAGGGATTGTGTTGTTTTGAAGGCCTTTTCATGTGGCTTATGCCTTACAAATGCACTTGTTATAGCCTTCTCCTGTTACAGCCTTCTCCTCTCCTTCAGAGGTTATTTCCAGTGATTGTTATGACTCCAAGCAAACAGAATAAAGATAATGCTCAGCTCTGTAACACAGCTCAACTTCCTAATTAGTAGCTGCATGAAGGGATGTTGTGCCACGTGCATTTGTTTCACCTGATGAGCCTATCTCATCCCCTGATTATTAGCTCAGAGCAGCGGTAGTGCAGATCCTGGAGATCTCAAGTGTCTTGAAAATATTGGTGATTTAATCTGGCAAGTTCCTGTGGTGTCAGGAAGAGTAGGGGTGGGGGCTCTCAAGCAAAAGCTACTCGGAAATGTAAGTGACAATCTCCTGGAATGCTCCAAACAGACACTCAGGCTCCTCTCTCTGTTTTGGAAGCGAGTAATGCTCCATGCCCATGCGCCCACAGGGAGTGTTCCAAACCTGTGGGTGCCCCCAAACCTCCCGTAAAGCTCCAAGTTATTTAGAGGATGTGTAAAATCACACATAAAATAGCAGCTTTCACACATTTGAGGATGCCTATTAGAATATGCAAATGACAACAGGGTATGCAGCATTTACTCTGGAAAGCATACAAATGTGTTGTGCTTTTCCACTCAAGGAGTGCACCAATAGCTGACAGAAGCCTAAGGACACGTGCATGATTCATGAGCTGCTTTTTTTTTAAAAAAATAAGGATATGTAACTGTTAGCACCTGCAGTATGCTAGTGACGGTGACAGTACTTTAAAAAACAAGTGTCTTTTCATGACTGCTACAGTTTTAAGCAGAGATACAAATCCCTCCAACACATCTTCTGTGTTATTACTATCTCTTCAAAGACTGAAGGCAGGCTCTCTTTATGGTTAAAAGAAATACTGGGCAGTGCTACAGACTATTAAATGTCTCAGTGCATGCTGAGCACATTTTCAGTGAATTCATCTTCCTCTGGTTCCCCCAGGGTTCCTCTCTCTCCCTAGAGGAAGAAAAAGATGGTGAAATTTCAGTTAAAGCTAGGAATTAGAAGCCAAAAAGCTGCCTATAACTGCAGCATGGGCAAGTGGTTTGGTGACGTGAGTACTTGGGACAGGATTGCTGACCCCTCTGAGTCAGGCCTGAGTTTGAGCCCTGCTGCTCCCTGTGTTGTTGAGAATTAATGAGCTATTAGATAAGGTTGGGGACCTTCCTTCTGTGTCATCAAGAAGGAAGGCCCTTCTCTTCCTCCTGCTCACTGCAGGGAAGGAAAAATAAAGAAAAGAGTGACACAAGAAAAAAAAAAAATCCCACTTTTGGGATTTTTCAGCTATTCCAGAGCACTGCCTGCAAGTTGGACCAGACCACAGCAGAGCTGATCCCAAAGGAGATGCTCCCCACCTTCATGAGCTATAGCAAAACCTTTTGAACTTCACAGGGTGTGACTGGGAATAGAATGCAGCTCTGGGCAGAATTCTCAGGTGTGATTCCTGATATACAAAAACGCATCCCTGGGGCACAAATTACCCGCAGATTTAAATTCTATAATTTCTGTGTGAAATTGGCATCAAATTTAGAATAATAACAAGCACTTGCTTTTATGTGAGTTTTTAGGAAAATCACCAGGAAGTCATCATTTTGTCAATTTTTGCATACTCTGTAGGAATAGCTTGCAAAATAATGTTACAAAAGTCACACAAAATCTACGATCAGTAAATGAAAGTGCCAATTGAGGGGCAAGGAGAGCCACAAACTGTTGATGGTTTGTGGTTTTTGAAAATACTCTTGGTAGGTGAGTGGGTGGGTTTACAGATCTTAATGCAATTGGGCACTACCAGCAGTTTAAAGTGTAGCAGTAGCACTTCTCATGCTGGTGTTATCGGGGCGTTTCTACGACGTTTTAGCTGCTAAGAGCAGGTTTGTGCCTGCTGGGGGAATGTGCTTAGATAATTAGATAAGCAAGGAAGGAATTTTAAATAGTGCCCAAGGGCGTTGGGGTATCATTCCTCTGGTGTTAGGTGAAGGAAGACTTGGTGGTGGTGTGCAGAGACTGTGTGGGAGGTCAGACAATCTCATTTATCAGAGTCCTTCCAAGAACGATGCACGGACACTCTTTGAGTTGCATGGTTGGCATGAGAATTGGCAACCATGAATTGTAAGCCCAGTGCACCTGGAATGCAACGTAATACATTTCTTCTAAAACCATTGAATTCTTATTGTGGGGTTGGGAAGACAATTGCATATGACTGGTTAGGGGATCAGCTCCTGGGGTTATGGAGCCCATTTTGCTTGGCTGTACTCATCTCTCACCAAACTGATGAGTCATTTCTCCCCAGTAAGGAACAAAGTGTGTTTGTTAACTGGGCAGCAGGTGTTTTAATTGGTTCATCTGTCTGACTCCACAGGAGCGTCTCCTGCTCTCTGTACTTCCTCGACATGTTGCCATGGAGATGAAAGCTGACATTAATGCCAAACAGGAAGACATGATGTTTCATAAGATCTACATCCAGAAGCATGACAATGTCAGGTAAGAACAGCAGCCTGTCTCCCAGCCATGGGGGAGGAGGGACCCTCCCAGTGCTTTGCCCTGAATGCCCAGGGATGAAGATGTCAATGACATATAATCCAAAATCAGTGTAAAGGCTCTGAAGTGTCGCTAGCTGACTTTTGAAAGTTTCTTTATAAGATGGTAGGAGGATTGCCTCATTCAAACAATATCTTTCTTTGAGAAGTGACTTGAACTGAGCTCTTCCCTTACATTTTCCTTTTTTTTTTCCTTATTTCTTTGCTGGAGTAAGTGTTGATGGTTTTGAGAAGGTGTTATACTGGGGGTGAGTTATTTCTGGACAATTACAAGCACCCCTTTGATAAGAGATGATGGAATGCAATTTAAAAATTGGGAGCACTTCCCACAGGGTGAATTGCAGAGCCTGGCTAAGGTCTACATTTTCTGGAGTGGTTTCTGGCAGTTTGGAATTACAAGCAGGGGGTCCATTAGTGACAGCCTTGACACCTGTTCAGTCACCCAGCAATGTGTTGCTCCTTGGTCTACCTGGATGAGGAGAAGAGTTTGATATCCAATCTCTGTCAAGTCATGCAAAATCAAACTCAGCCTGTGCTGTTGGGGTAGTCCAGCCCCAGGAGCTTCTGAACATCTCCTGGTTCCCCTGGCCAGTTTCCCAGCGAAGAGACAATAAAGTAGTACTTCAGGTGGCTTGATAGCTTTATAGGCTGCACTTGCAAAGTTTAACCTGATCTTAACACATTTCATTTCTGCTGTTGTACGTGATCTCTTTGGAGAACATTTATGTCTCAGCTAAGCCAGGTCCTGGAACTGTGTAACAGCTCTGTCAGTCTATAAGTGCTTCTTTTGAGACATAGGGACTGGGGACAGAGAACTTGCCTTTTCCATCTCCCTTCACAACAAGAGTTTTTTCCTGTGAACTCCCTCTGTAGCTTTTCTCTCTCGTGCAGCTTTAGTATGTGGTTGAATTATATTTTCTGACACTTTAGGCTTAGCAAGTGAAAGTGAGTTTCTAACATACTGCTCCCTCCAGTAGCTGACATGAAAAAAATCCACATGAAATTCTGATGCATTTGAAGACTTTACCTTAGGATTGAGGGTAGCTGGGAGAGGCAATGTACAAGCAGAAAACTGGGAGCTTGCTCAGTGTTGAATGTAGTCTTATATAAAACTCACTGAAATCAGGGAGAGTCTGTGTGCTGGCTTGGATGGAATTCAGCCCTTCAGTTTTTTTGGTTGTGACTCAGTAAAGAGATAAAGATCCACTAGCAAGACAATGAAGACAAATCAGTATCAGAAATCAAAGACAGTAACATTCAGTGATGAAAAATAAAGGATATATGCATGGTGATGAAGAGGAGGGGAAGAGGCCATCCACAGTGCCCTCAGCAGACTTTGTGCTACAGTAAATTACATTTTGTGTCTTCACATTCATTTTTTCCTTAATGACACTGAGCTTGTTCAAGTAGGTGTGTAAATTACTTGTGATAGATGCTGATTGTGAATTACTTTTTTCCATTACTCAAAGGTCAACCTGACATTCAAACTAAGTGCAATTCATTAGCATGCCATAAGACTATGGTATTTTAGACTTCCACATCAATTTTCATATGTCATTATTTTGCAGGTTTGAAAGTGGTTCAGTGGACAAATCTTAGTAAAGCTGATTGTCTCTTTAGGATGATACTGATTTGAAATTTTAATCTATATGATTACATATGCAAAAACTAAATAAACAATGAACTAAGTTTGCAAATGAAAAATTTTAAAGAGGGAAGGGGAATCTGATATAACAATAGTGACTGAAAGAAAAATAGACTAAAGATAATGGCTGGTATGGAGATCTCAAAAGATGCATCAAAAAATGGCACATGGCTAAGAGTATAGAAAGAGAGAAGAGCTATGATTTTCAGCTATGGCTGTGAAGAAACATGAAAGGTGAAACACAAATACATAAATGGCTATGTGCACCAGTCAGTTCCTGATGAGTAGCTAACAGAACTCTGGCAAACATTTAATTTTCATATCTTGCATATTTATTGAATAATACAAGCATTTATGTAATAGTGTCACTTCTGCTGCTTACAAGGAATTTTGACTTTATTCCTCATGCTAATGAGTGTTTAGGAATCGGGCCCTTGCAGGTACCAACCAGCTCCAGTGCAAAGGGACTCTGAGGTCTCAAAAGGTCTTAAGAGGAAACAACATAAATGATATCTTCCTCAAAGTGTGGGCTTTGTTGTCTATGCCTGTGAGGTCCTAAATCACAGCCCACTGAAATCATGGAAAAGGCTGGAAAAGTGAGATAAGAAATAGGAATAAAATAGTGTATATGCTGAGAGCAAATAGAAAATAACTCAGGAACATCTCATCTTCATGTACTTTAGGGAAATGAATAACTAAGTGCGAATATTGAAGAAAGGAAACATGATTTGGAACAAATGACTCATTTCACACCAGGAGTTCAGCACGGAGCCTTTGCTCTTGCCTGGGTGCACTGAAACCACCTCTAGTGGGAATGGCTGGGGATGATTTTGAAGCATTTACGTGCACACAGAAACACCCTGGAGGGGGGAGGCAGCATCTCAGGGATGCTGATTAATGAACTAGCTGAATAAAAGCAAGCAGGCTCTTTACTTTGCATAGGGAAGTGCTTAAGGGGAGGCTTTTGAGAGGAGAACGCTCCAAGCAATTCTGGTTTGTGTTCGTCACTATTCAAAAATGTCATAAGAGCTAAGTTTTTATGAGCTAAAGGTTATTGTGTCAAGGCAATTGAGAAGTATGTGAAGTCAGTGCAAGGGTGCTGTGCCCAGCCATTGAATCTGGCTTCCTGTTGATGATTTATCAGCAGGAGCATTTCCTCTGCAGCTCAGAGGAGTGGGAAGGTCTGCACAGAGCTGTGGGTTTTCCTTCTCCATCAGCTGTATTCAGTGATGCTTTCTCCTCCCATTCCCCAAGATTGTGTATAAAGGCAGATTTTAATGAAGGTATAATGGATGGGAATTTTTGTTAACTATTAATTTAAAAGTTTGATTGTCATCTTCAAGCTTGGAACCCAACATCTTGATTTTTACTGGATCTTCAGAGTGAGGTGGCTTTCCAAACCCACTGTCAACAAGGAAATAATGAGGCTCTGGAGGTTTCCATCCAGATGGGTTTAACTTGGGTCCTTTGAACTCAGGAGGCACTGGAGCACAGCCTGGTGCACTTAGCCTGGTTTGACATTTTGTGTGGGAGAAGTGGCTTGCTAAATTCTCTTCCAGACAAGATTAAATATTTTAATTTTCAGGGATGATTGGGTCTGGGCTTTTGGGACCACCTCTAATTTTAATTAAAAACCAAACCCAAACCACTCTACCAGCAGAAAACGTTAATCTAAAATTATGTGAAGTTAATGTGTGTAGGCTTTCTTTGCTAGTTTAAAAATGAAGTGTCCTTAATTTTACAGTTCTGCATTTATATGCTTAGTTTTAGATTCTAGGTGACATGGTTCAGGTTTTTTTGGGCAATTTTTGGGGTTTTTTGTGGGGTTTTTCTGTGTGTTTTTTTTTTTTTTTTTTTTTTTTTTAGAAAAAGAGGTTACACACTTTCTTTTTTTCTTTTTTGTTTGTTTAAGAAAAAAATAAGTCAGTTTAAACCTGTGTAGAAGAGATCTTCCTTAAGTAGCAGCAGTAGGTCTGTAAAGCACAGCCATGATCCTTCCATAAGGAGCAGTTCTGCTATGATATTTCTTACTGTGGTACACTTCCCTTAGAGGGTGGGCTGTATCTCCTTAAGGGAAAGAGGATTTTTTAAATGCAAAATACTGTGGTACTTTTGATCTGAATGGGTAAAAGACAACCATTTTTGAGCAAATCTTTTTATCTGGATTTCCTGCAAATGAGTTCATAATCTCCTGATTATTGTTATGGAAAGTAAAGTTCAAAGACTAATTTATCCACAATGAAAATATAATTTCCTGTAATTTTTGGCAGCAAAATTTGTTTCAGGATCATGTTCTTCTGAAAATTTTAGTGGTGACAAAACAAAGATGCAAATGTTTGAGGTTAATACCCTCTTTTTCAATGCACATGAACAGAACCTTTAAACAGAAAATGAAACATTTTCCTGTCCTGATTTATTGAATGAGAATTAACTTTGACAAATCCAGAACCTCAGAGCATGATTTGACCTTTCCCACATGTGTGTGTGTTAAATATAAAGTCTATTGTCAAAAACCATCAGGAAAGGAGTTCCCAAGACTATGCAAGTAATTTTGGGTAAACAACAAGGTGAATTATGTAACTAAATTTGTTCATGTTATCATGAATGAGATTATGGCTGATAGACAAGCCCTAAATTATGCATAGATAATATTGTTTATCTATCATGCTTCCCAGACAGAATTTTAAGTGTTTTGCATTACTATTGCTATTTATAGCGTCTCACTGCAGTGATAATGGCTTTAATGTTATCTAGGTTTGGCCAAATATAGTAATCTCTGTGCTATAAAAGGAGGCTTGAAGTCCTCTGTGAACGGATAAAGGTTGGCTTTGTCATTGAAATTCCTTTAATGAACTGTTTCAAGAAGCTTATTTTAGGGCTGGCATCCAAGTGCAGTAAAAGTGACAGTTTCCTCTCTTCACCCCTTCACATAATTCTTATGAATCATGTACTCAACAACATTAACCTGCTTTCAGAGTTTCTTAAACTTCTTGACAACTTGAACTAAACCATTTGCAGAAATGAAACAAGACCATTTGCTTTCGGCTTTTTAAATGAAAAGCATTTGTAACTCGTCTTCTGATTTAATGACATTCTAACACCCAAAAGTTCTCCCCTTGAAAATGACCAAAGAGTTGCGCTTTGGCTGAGTGTCAGGGTATTCAGACCAGCTGTGTCAACTTAACCTCTTCACCTTTTAGGTGTTGTGATGCCTTATTAGTTGCTTAGGAAGTTTTTTAAATTCCCGGGTTGCGAGGTTCTATGGAATTGTGAACTAGGACATTTAAGGAAGAATTCAACTAAGCAAACATCTTTTTCTTCCCTCCTCCCACTCTCCTCACACACAGGACATCCATTCTTAATGTTTCTTGGTGGTGAAGGACTTAATGCTCCTTAATAAAAGAGTTACATTATGACAGGTATAAATTTCTGGCAATTCTGACAGGGATATTTTCAAATATTACACAGTCCCTCATCTCAGCCAAAGTTTGTGTAGCTTTAATTTCTCTGGAAAGCCTCATTGCCAGGAAAGGGCAGGAGCAGTAACTTTTTAAAATATTTACTGTATAATCCATCTTCCTCCTTGTCTTCTTTCCTTTCTGTGGGGAGGCAGAATAAAAATTGATGGTTTCTGTTTAAAAACAAGCAAGACCAGCATTAAGAAGGAGAAAGCCCAAGAGCCACTTTTATCCATGTTTTCCATCCTTGCTGCTGCTCTCTGTGCCAGTCCCTGAGCTTCAATTTCCTCCAAAGTGTGTTGATGGGTTGGTTGGTTGTTTCTCAGAATCGAGGCTTGGCAAGACCTCTCCCTCCTTCTCCTTGCTCAAGGCATGTGCCCACGAGCAGTAGAAAGTTATTTTTGCCTGTAGGTGGGGGTAACTGTGGGTTTCATGTGAGTTTAGAGCATTTAATTGCTGTAACTTCTGGTTGAAGCTGTAGGATGAGAAAAGTGAGTAGGAGGGAAATGAGCCTGCCCACATCTTTCCCCAAATGACAGCAGGGAATTTTACCTAAATGGGAACTCTCTCTGTCAAGAACCAGCTCTTGGGAGTTTCACCTGTGCATGGCGGATGTGAATCTTTGCTTTTTAATGTTGCAGATTTTTCTTTTTTTTTTTTTTTTTTCAAGTTAGCAATAAGTTTGAGGAAGTGCAGAAGTAGGTTTCACCCATGGATGAAGGTGAAATACTCTGCTCTTACCACCACTAATCACTTGTCTGTTCCTAATCAATATGTTGTTTTGGAGAGGAAAAAGTCACTTATCTTTTGGAGATTTTCATTCACACTAAAATTCATGTGTAAAGAAATTCATTTATTGCAGCCTTTACACACCTGGAGCTGACCTCAAAGCTGGGCAATAAGTCTGGGTGATAATATTACAGGGGATGTTTCAACCCAGAATCACTCCCTCTCCATAATAAATGGAGAGGGAATGATCCAGACAGGGATCACCAGAACACCAGACAGGGAGTGATCTTGATGATGGTTCAGCCATGAAAACTTCTAAGCCAATAAGGACACCAGTTTTCTATATTTTAGCAAATCTACCTCTTTGTGCATGTACACAGCAACCTTTAAGAACAAATACATGCTAACTCGTTGAAGTATTCATTTGCTCTGTGATCTTCCTCTTTGAGCTGGGAATATATTGTGATCCTGGTCCCTGCTGGGAGCCCCTGGTGGTCTCAGGGCTGTGAGTGAGCCTTGTACCCTGTGCAGAACAAGGCAGATAAATTCCTGGTGCAAGGCACCCTGTCCTGAGCACGTGTGCTGCCCTCAGGGTGAGGTCCAAGGGGTGCAGCCTGCCAGGTGACTGCAGATCTGCAGCCACCAGCCAGGCAGCAGCAATTAGGAAGGGCCTGTGATGTATAATTCACACCCTGCTATCTGAGTGTACACAAGGGCCTGTGAAGTTCACAGGGTGATGGACTGAAGAGCGTTAGATGTTTTAATGATGAAATACTGTGAAGGGTAATTTGGAGAGAATAATGAAGGTGCCTGCAGAAGTTTACAGAGCAGAATTTTAACTCATCAAGGTTATTTGGATTCTCTTTTTTCTTCAGCAGTACTAAGAAGAAATTGATTTTTAAAAAATGTATGACTGCTGATTGGTCTGATAAAAACAAATGTATCAAATTTATAGTAAAAAAACCCCATCATATTACATTTATTCAGTTAATTCACTCCCAGTCCTCTGTACTCTGGTGTAACCCTGACAAGAAAACTTGAGTATTCTCTGAACAAAACTTTTCTTTTGTAAAGACTTGCTTTTACAGAGTTGCTTTTCTCCTGTAAAGACTTCGTGAGATTTCAGTTGATGAACTGCTTTGTCATGTAGTTAACATGCAAAGTGGTTTTAAGAACATTGAGTTTATATAACATTTGAAGAGGTTTTTATTAAAATCATCATCCCACCTTTTTGCTTCCTCCCTAGATGATAATGACTGAAAAGCAAAAATTAGTTAAACTTTTTATTCTGTAATGCAGGAAACTTTGCAAAACTATTTGAAGCTCTCTTACAGAAGCTATAAAACAGAGGCACAGTTTTTGATGGGGATGGATTAACTTTTCTTGTTTTATACTGTATTTATATCCCTCAACAATTGCTGCTAATTTGTGCATCTGTTCCTACTGGTGTATATATAATTTTGACAGTGGATAAGTAATGAAGGAGACAAAAGCTGGAACCAATTAATGGAGAAGAGCTCTTGAGTGGTCTGGCATCCTGTGACTCAAGTTAGTACCACTGCTAACTTCAGTCTATGTCCTTCAGCAAATGAAAGTCATAGTGTAGTTTCTAAAGTTTCTCTTTTTTATTAGCTTTGCTTTATGCTAAGTGGTGAAAAAGTTGGGGAGAGGTTGGTACTGACTGTGCAGTCTGCATAATTCTGTTAGTGGGGTTTTTGTAAGAAACCAAGCTAAGAACAGGTCACTTCAGAAACAAACTGACAGAAATGAGGAGAACCACAGGACTGCACAAAAGAGCAAAGGAGGCAAAAGACCAAAGGTTTAATTAATTTCATCACACACATCCTATTGGCTTGGCATTGCCCTTGTGGAATGATAGAAGGGCTCTTTTTAGAAAACTGAGATTTTTCTGTGCCCATTTGTGTTTTTGTTACAAAGCCCAAGAAAGATGGACATAATTTTAAATGGTGGGAATAAGGATTTGTAAAATTGTGTAGATTCTGGGGACTTGGAAGTTTGCAGGTAGCTTTCAGAGACTGGGAAGTGTCTGTGTGAGGCTAGTTAAAAAGCAACCAAAATATAGCACTGTAGGTGTTATCTTCCTTGATACCATGACCAGCAGAGCTCTTTGTGATTGTTGTGTGTGATTTTAGCAAGTATCTGAGGTTCTCAAAGGCACTGAGAAAATCTAAGGAGATTCTTGACCAGTAACCACATCCATTTTTTGAATCAACCTCCTAAATTGATGCCTTAAACATATAGGAGGATCATCAACATTCAAAATCAACTTCCTCATCTGCAGTTTTACAGAACTTATCCCCCAAGATGAAAAACCTGGTGTGCTATTTATAAATATTTATAAAAGTATTTATAAAACTTGGATCTGTGTGGCCATGAGGAAAGTATTCTCTCCTAGCCTCCTGTTGCAGAGACCTCCCCAGTAAGTGGCATGCAAAAGGCTGGTGTCCAGGGCTTTGTTGAGTTGTAGGATCAGCTGTAAATGCCTGTGTGTCCCAGCAGCAGCTGTGCAAAGCACCTGGAAGCACGACTGGTCCTCCCACATGAAGGGGAAGGTGCAGGTAGGAAGCAGTGGAGAATTGTCCCAGCAGAGTTACAGTAGTGACAGTTTAATCCACCATGTCAGCTCATTGTTTTGGGATGTTTTCATGGTGTGTTTTGGCCAGGTTTTTTACATGTAAGCATGATTCTTTGCAGAGTGTGATCATGCACTGGCTCCATTCCTGCTCACTGTGGGGAATGCTGCTAATAGAGGGTTACTAGGACAACCCTCCTTCTTGTCACAACTATTTAATTTCTGTTATCTCCAAGGCCTGGCAGACCCATACATCAGTGCTGAATGAAGCAGCAGTTCAGAAAAGTGCTTTGTAACTCCCTGGACCATGAAGGAACTGAGAGAACCTGTGTCACAGAGCTGATGGGATGTTAGTGGGGAGAGGAGGTAGACAAAAAAATAGGGGGAAGACAAAAATAAACTTGGAAAGAAAGGAGCAAATTTACCAATTTTTAGGATCTCTGGAGGAAAAAAGAAAGGGCAGTGGAAACCAGATGCAAGCAGGTGGACAGTTATGTGCCATAGCAGAACTGGTGGAAGCCTCCATTCCCAGGAACCTGCACACCAATGCACCACTGCTTTGTGCCATGGCTGTTTCCAAAGAATGAGCTAATAAGAATCAATTTGTAGAACAAAACAAACAAAACTTTGGCTTCTGCTCAGGGGAACTTGAGCATTGCAGTTACAGATCAGGCTTCAACAAATGCCAAGAGCTGATCCATAAAAGTATAATTATTCTGTTTCATTTGGAACCTTTTGTTCTGGATTGCATTCAAAACTACTGTAAGCCCCTTTGTGAGATTAATTTCCTTTCCAGGCAAGAGAAAAAGAGGCCTTTTCATTTAATAGTTCTACTTTGTTTCAATTTAAAATGAGAAAAAACTCACGTCCTCGCCTTTCTTCCCTAAGATTGTTCCCTTCTGTTGCATGGTGGACCTCAGGTCACAGTTTAGGAGGACAGGTCTCATGTAGAGACAAAGTTGTGTTACAGAATGTAAATTCTAAGTGATATTCTGTTCTTACTATCTAGTACTCTTTATAATTTTTAGCTGCAAACTGAGTAAAATTTTTCTGTTGAAATTGGAAGTTGATTACAAATTTCTTGCAAAGCCCAGGGACACTGAAATTGCAGGTGTAGCTTACCTGCTGAGCTGCTTTTCCTTGAAGTATGCAGTGGGGGAAGAAGTAAACTGAAAATGGTATCTTGCCTGAAAAGTTAAAACCTGTGACAGACAATGAGTTCTTTAATTTGACTTGGTGGTGAGGCTGATCAGAGCTCAGACATGCTTGGCTCCCTTTGCAGAAATGTCCTGATGTCTGTGTGGTGAAGGCTCTGAGGAGCTGTGCCTGAGGAGCCAGCAGGGATTGTGCACAGACACGCACACAAACACAGACACACACAGACAGACACAAACACAGACACACACAGAGACACAAATACACACACAGAGACACAAACACACACACACTCTTGTGCTGAGCACTTCTCATGGGTGCAGGGGAGCGAGCAGGACATTCCTGGGCTGCCAGGCCAAAGGGGCATCTTCCTGTTCCTCACTAAAATGGAAACCCAGAGAATTAATAATTCAGTTGACATTCCATGTGACAGAAATGACAACACAGAGGTAGCAAAGACCTGAAGAGGCACAAGGGATGAGGCACACCATGCTCATCAGGAGGCCACTGCCAGGGTAGCTAATCTGAATTTGGTTTTCCCATGTACCAGAGGGCATTTGAGGCCACATCTCCTAGGAGAGGCCATAAATGAAGAAGGCATCCTCATTTTCTTTTGTTAATTCTGTTTCATTTTTCTATATAAAAGAATCAAACCCTGGAGCAGCAGCTTGAATCCCACTGTCCCATGTCACAGCATGCACCATAATCAGCAGGGCAGAGAGGAGCACTCGCTGTCTCTGCCTCTAATTATTCTGAGTATTTTATATGTAATGAGCAGCTGCAGCATGAGGTCCTGAGGGCACCCCTGTTCCCAATCCAAAATAGCCAGTTGTCCAGTTCAGGCTGGATTCAAGCAGAGGGAAAATTAGATCCATGTTTTCTCACATTTTGGGTGATGGGTCATAGGAGATAGTTTTCTTGCTTTTAGTTTCACTCCATTTACTTATAAATAGCAGGCATTTGCAAAATACTATGGAATGAAGGATACAAATTTCTGTACCTTAAAGATATGCCAGTGTTTTGTGTCAGGCCAGTGGTATTTTATCTGGCAGGAATCTTGGCTCCCAGGTAAGATTTGGCTACAGTCATGTAGATGGCAGCACAGATGTGGGAGGGATTCTCTTTAATTCTGGACACATACTGTTTCTTATTGTAGCTGCTGACCTAGTCTGAGCCCTGTCTGTACCTCTTAATTCAAACAAACAAATAACAACCAAAGAAATAAATTAAACAACAGTCGAATATTCCTGTAAGGTGCTATCACGAGGCTCAAACTGAAATTGCTTGCCAGGATTTCTAACTCTGGTGGTCTTTGATTAACCACAGCATGTCCTAAGTAGCCAGAAGGTGCAGAAGCCAAGAGGATCCCAGGGATGATTTGCTTTTGGACTTGAATGCTGTTAACTTCTTTTCATATTCTGTTTACAAGGACTCTGGTGACTGGATGTTGTTAGCAGGATTTTTTTTCAGTTGCATAAGGATTGAGAAAACAGTATCTGTCTGACTCCTCCACAGTGAATGGCTTTCAAGTTAAGCCATGGCTGCAGTTATTGTGCTCTAGCTGTGACACTATAAATAAAGTTATTAACAGCAATATGTAAATGGGTTTCTATTTTTGTTCCCTGTATTGTTTGCAAAATCTAGGGCACTTATTCAGTAAGAATCATCTGCTATTTAGCACTGAGCCTACCAGCATTTGATGTTGTGTGGGCTGCTGCACTTCCCCTCCTCCCCTCTTGCTTTCTTTCTGTGCAGTGGCTATTAGAATCCAGCACTTCTGCAAGTTTGTTTATTGTGGTGTTTAAGAAATAGAGTAGCTGTGCTAAGCATTTTCAGGCTTCCGGAGAGTGGCTTGGTGTGTAGGAATAGGGAATCATCTCCTGATATCTGAACTGCAGGAGCATTTAACCCAGCCACACAAGCACCAAATAGCACAGCTGCACTTCGCCTTAGTGAGCATCTTGCAAGTTGCAGGCTGTTCAAAGATCTTTAGGGTTTGTGTTGCGTTTGCATGCTTTGTTTCCTTCTGCTGCCCTCTGCTCCAGATGTGCCTGACAGCCCCAGGCCCTGCTCACACTGGGACCTGGTGCCACATTGGTCCACGCAGCCCCAGCACGGACCCCAGGCAGAGCACACATGAGTTGTTTGAGGAACACTTCACCTCAGCCATGCCTGCTCCTGTCTGGAGGAGCAAATCACTCTAATCCCAGGCATCTGTTAGAAACCTGAATGGGTCAGTGCTGGGGACAGGATCAGTGTGGCTGTTAACATGGGTATTCCAACAGACATTTCACTTGGGGCAGTTTGCTCAAACTCCTTCCTTCTCTGCAAGTGAATTCGGCTCTGGATTCCCCAGATCCCCAAGGGGAGAAGTCCCAACCTGTCTGTCCTGTGACTCGTCAGCCACAATTTTGTTGCCAGCTTTGTTAGACTTCACATGGGCATGTGTCCTCCCTGGCACTTAAATTCCATTCCATGCAGCTTTGTGAAAACCAAAATTGCTGCTACTGTGCTGGCATAGAAAGTATACAGAAATTAGCTAGACTGGTTTTGCATAGATGTAGAAAGATCTGAAACAGCAACTTTCCTCTTATTTTTATGCTATGAGACACATTACCATATTATATGGTTTAAGTGGTCTCCAAGGTGGCTTTCTATGCTGTAGAAAAGACCTGGTCAGATTCTACTGATTTTATTGATATTAGAACACTGGTAAACTAATAGCTGTTTGCAGAAACTACATTTGATAATAATATTTTGTGAATATTGAGAGTAGCAAGCAAATGGCTTAGTGAAATATCTTAATGCATTAACACAGAAATTAAATTTTCCAATGGAAAAGGCAAGAGAAAAGCCATTTCTTTATATGCAGATCTATTATTCTGTTGGTGGCAATTACAGTAATTCTCTTGAAATCAAGTTAAAATTATATGTCTGCTTCATTATGAGAAGAAACCACTGAGTACAAAAATCAGGGGAGATTTAGGGGAAAGTTGGAGAGACATTTGCAGTGAGCAGACCTGCCTTCACCATGGTTCCTGCTCCAGCATGTCAGGAGTGGGGTTTGTGTGGATGTTTCCTGGGCTTGGGAGGCCAGGATTCACATTCCTGCTTTGCCAGGGTTTTCCCATGTCACCTTGAGCATCTTTCTGTATTTTATTTGTAGACCATACTGCTGTCTCTAGAAGATAGTGTGTTGTTGCTTCCCTAGCACCAATGGCATTTTAACAGTTGCTCAGTGTCACTGCTTACTCTCTATGAAATCATGGAAATATGCCAAGTATTTGGAATATGAGATATGTTAGGGCTGAAGAGGTGCATGGAATTTCATATTCTCTGTTCAAGGACCATCTTTGCATAGAAATCCTTATATTCACCTGAACTGCCTTCTGAGGAGGAGTGGTTCTACTGCTGATAGCAATTGTACAGAATTTAATTATATTTACCTTGTTTCTCCATGGAAGCTGGAGTTTTCTGTGTCACCAAAGGGAACCAAAAATAGATATCAACCTAAGTGCCACTGGGCAATTCATATGTGATGGTAGGTGACATCTTAAAAAGGGGAAAAAACCCTTAATGTTAAATTATAGGTCTTGTAAAGTTGGGATACTTTAGTTGTGAGTTGAGTGTATCTATTCATTACTGGTTCTTATCAGGTAAGGAAAATTAATGCAGTGTACAACAACCAGATAACAAGTTCAATTTCCTGCAGGATTTTTTCCTTTTCATTTGATTCTGACATTGCAGCCAATCTCCCTTGTCACTGAAAGCATGAATGTGGTTTATTATTAAATTTATTATCACATTTGTTTATTAATCAAATAACATTGATCCCTCAGTTAATGAGCTGTGCCATTTTCTTTGGGCAGCCATTTTAACTTTCAAAGTACCTGATGAAGAATTATGTCTTCATTTTACAGTTCCTCTCCACTGATGTTCATTAGTGTTTCTCAGAAAAGTGACCATTATAAAGTGTGCACAGTTAAGTGTCTCTGAATGCTTTGGGTCCATTTCTCTTTACAGTTTCATCAGTGTAATTTTAAAAACACAACTGCTCAACTACATTTTAAAGTAAAGAAGGGGAGGACAGTGAGTCCACTCATGCTGACTGTTCCAAAAAGGGCAGGAAGAATCATGTTTATGCTCCTCAGTACTGTTTTCCCACCAAATGGCCACTTTGTGTTATTGATCTAATAAGCTGCCCATGGAAATCATGTACACAGAACATCACAGCACTTGTCCCTTCTCAGCTGATCCATTGGGAGTCTGTGCATTTTGCTGCCTACCCACTTTGGGAAATGCACAATTGCTCCTTAATGCTTTAAATGATGACATTTATATACTAATGTTATGTTTTCATTCTGTAGTGACTTTCCAGAGGGAAAACCCTGACTTGCTGAAATGACAAAGTAAAAAAATCCCAAAAGACAGAACATTGGGAAAAAGTGAAGAAGTAAGGTTAGATTGAAGTGCTGGCTGCATGCAGAATCACTGCAGCTTTTTGGTTAGGGAGTACAAAAGCATCATTGTTAGCCTGAATATCCATGATACCAGAGAAGAACAGACTGAAGGCAGTTTTCACAGCTATGAAGAGCTCATTCTTTCTCCATCAAATACAAAGATCTGAGCAATACATAACAGAAAGCATCACAAACCTGATTAGAAGCAATTTCATCTCTGTGCCATGTGCCTGAGCCAGGATGCACTTGTGAAACTGTTAACTGTGACAAAATACATTTCTCTCTTGCCTTCTCTGACAACTGAGGGATTGCTGGCACACGGTCCCTTTGCAACAGGTTTGCTTTTGCTTTAATGCTTAAATTTTCAGTTGTTTCTCTTTCTTACCATGCTGCTTCTGTAGCTTCAGTCAATATTGAAAGGTATTGTCTCAAAGAGAAGGCAGGAAGCAATAGTGCCTTCCTGCCCTGAACAGAATTACAACTGTGCTGGTCCCTTTTTTCAGAATTCTCTTAGCTCTGCTGTCCTACTTATTGGTTTACAGCAGGATTTTCATATCAGAGATTGCTCCAAGCTCAGAAAACAGGCTGCAGGAATGCTCAAAGGAAAAAGCAAACCTGAAGTTTGAAAACCAGAATATGGCTTTTCCTTTCTCTTTTACCTGCAGCTCTGGATTTCAGGCTGTCTTGTGGAACATCTGAGATTTATTTTGGTGTGGACTGGATTCAGCTCCAGTTTGGACAGACCTGCCAGCTCTTTTGTACTGCTCAGGCAGAGCTTGCTCAGAGCCACAGCAAAGGCACGTGGTTGGGGTCAGTGCTGTGTGTGGGTCCTTCCTGCAAAAGGCCCCATCCTTCAGCTTTGCCATCTTAAACTTCCTTGGAGATGGAATGGATTTGGCATCTTTTGCATTTACGTGATTTTTTCCCTGACCAGAGAAATTGGAAAAAAATAGGCATTCCCATCAGTCCCTTCTTAAATAAAAAAGGTCTAAATTTCCTCCTTCTTAATAACACAAAGTCTTATTTAGAATGATTGGATCTCCTTTTTAGGTTTGACAGACAGAAGTATCTAATTTAGCTGGCAATGACGGAGGATTAAAATTTCTTTCAGTCATCTCAAAGCCATCTATAGTGTGTCACACCTATAGTTTGGCTGGTAGATGCTGCATATCTATTTTTATTTGGTTTTGCCTTCCTCAAGTAGCTTTTCTTCCCAAAAGACTATTTATTACTCCTGTTTCCAGTGAAAAATCAATCTGGTTAAATATAGTCTGCTGAAATAGGAAAATCTTGTAACTCTAAATGTTTAGAAGGAGAGGATAGCAAGTTTTTCATGTTTAAAATAAAAAAGGGAGTACTGATGTTGCCTAGCTATGGCTAAATTCCAGTAACTGGGGATGCTACTCATGCTTGTAAACTGCAAACCTAGGGAAGTCATGGAAAAACTTTTCTTTGCATGACTGGTGCATTTTCCCCCTTCTGGTTAGTGATGTCAGGATCTAAATTTCTTCCCATTTCCTGCGCTGTCAGTGAGGGACAGACCGCTGAGGTGAGGAGATGACCATGATGGACAGTCTGGTGCCATTTTTCTCAGCAGCCCCTGAGCATCAGCAGGGCCAGAGCCTTTCCATAGGGCATTCCCAGCCCTGCTAATGCAGACAGAGCTGCAGCCACAAATGTGGCATGTTTGTGCTGGAGATGTGCATCTCCCAGATGAGTCCCTCAGGCAGTTCTGACCTCCAGTAACACTCACCTGAGAGCAAACAGAGGAAAATCAAGCCAAAGCAGGGCTCTGCAGTTTGTGTCTTTGCAAAGAGCCTGGCTGTCATCGTGCAGTGGCTGTGGATGGCAGTCTGCACGTTGCCACCAGTGTCTCCCAGAGCCATCTGGTCTTCTGCTTCTTTGCTGGTGTTTGCTGCCAGCAGATTCACTTAGTATGGCCTTGCAGAGGGAAGTTCTCATATATGGCATGTGAGCCTGTTTTACGTTTTTGGCAACTTTGAGGTTTTCTGCCTTTCGTTGAAAAGAAAAAGGTGAAAAGCCTCACAGTTTTCCAGGGGTTTGGTTTTGTAGAGGTTTTTTTTGTGTGTGTGTATTTCCTCCTACTTTGTGTTTTCCTCTCTCTCACCAGTACTCGTTTGCTTATCACAACATTTGTGTACGTGTGCCCCTTCTCACCCTCTTGAGCAAGTGGGAGCCAGCATGAATGATCTCAAGGTGGAACATGGTGCGAGACTGAGTCCTCCTTTCCAAGGGGGAGCTGTGCCAGCTCATGTGTTACAGCAGAGCTAGGGCTCATTTTAAACAATAGGTGATTTCCAGTACTAAATGGATCTTCTCCAAAATGACCATATAAGTTGAGGATAGAGCATGTATCTTTTTGCTGTTGTGTTTGCTTTTTTTCCCATGACTGTAGGAAAAGGAAAAATTTTAACCTCTGGTCTGTCTGATGTCCTGCTGTTCTGGAGAACATTTTTTGCATTGCTAAGGCTGTGTCTTTAGCCTGTCACACAGACATCCCAAGAGAGCAAGGCTGACATGCTGTTGAGACCTGAGATGATCTAGAAGCAGCTTGCTGGGCTGGTCCCTGGGCTGTCACTCAGCACAGTGATCTGTGTGGGCCCCTTCACCCTCCCTAGGTGGGCTCTGCTGCCCTTGCTCACATTGGTACCATGGCCACTGTGGCACTGCTGGGAAATTGTCCTCAGCTTGTTTTGGTTTGTCCTTTTGTTGTTGCTGCTGTCAAATTCAGCAGGGAAAGAGCATGATGAGATGTTCTCAGTGCTTCTGGAAGCTGGAATCCTATCTTGTGCACAGGGTGAGTAGAAGACACAGAGGATCTCTGTGTCATCCTATCCCCAAGTAGCTAAGAAGGAGAGATTGGATTTATCTTGATGTCTTGTGTATTCCAGGAACTTCTAGATGAACTTAATACTTTGTTTGTGCCACTGGAGCTGGAAAATAATTCTGGGCTTACAGTGCAAGAGAGGAATTGGCTTTTAAACAGATGTCCAAGTGTAAAAATTGACTTGTTTACCAAAACGCTGAAGAGATACTCCCACCCTGGATATACTCAAAAGACATCTGAACATGGTCTTGGTAACCATCTCTAGGTGGCCCTGCTTGAGCAGAGGGTTAAATGAGGTGGCCTCCAGAGGTCCCTTCCAACTTCACCATTACTGTGGTTCTCTGAAAGCCTGCTTTGGTGTAAAGAGCTTGATCCAGCCTTTCAAGTGAGAGTTTTATTAGCTTCATCCTGGTCCATCCTTTTCCTTTGTTCTTCCTTGTTCACAGTATGACTCAATGGCTTGCAACACCAATTGCAGTGGATGGTGTTGTAGCACCCTGAGACCCTGTCCTCCCCCATTAGCTTAGTGAGCTCACTGGCAAGGGCAGACTGTGTCTAAAGTCAGTGGCATTCTTGTTACACCTTTGCTTGTGAATGCTTGCTTGTAGTGAACAATGATTATGTCATTGTGGCACACGAACTCTTTCTTCTCTTGTAGCTAGTGTTCATTGTGGTAAAATACCATGGTTCAGATCCAGTCAAAAGCACTTAGCAGTTATTATAAGGCATTAAAGCTCTCAGAGTGTGGGGTTTTGTTCTGTTTCCCATGCAGTGCCTGTGGCGTTTGGTTTCCAGCAACACATGGTGTTTATATTCCTGACTGGCATCACCGTTGTGATGGTGATAGGGTTTGTGTTTCTTGCCTTGCTTGATTTATGTTGTGGCTGGCGTGCATGGCACGCACATGGCTTGAAATAGAACACGGCTGGGTTTTTTTGTTTTTACATTAGAGGCACTCATGATTTAATTTTGCATTTTGAATAATCCTGCATTTGCAGGGAAACTTGTGTCGTGTCCCTCCTTTAATAACTGTATTAGCTTCAGACATTTAAGTCTGCATTGCAAAATCATTCCCTGTAGATGTGTGTGGTTTTTAAACATCTCGTGGTTTCCTGCTTCCCACCTTGTCCTTAGTTCTTCTTATTCCTTATGTTCTTTGCTTTCTGCCAAACCTCTCCCCTTCCTGCACACTTGCAAAAAAAGTTCTCTGCCATCTTTTGCCATCCCAAAGATCCTGTGGTGCTTCTGCATCAGTAGTGCAAGGATCACCTTACAGAGATAGTTTTAAAGGACCTGCAGTGGTAGGACTTGATGCAGCAGGGGGGTGGACCTGAGTTGGTCTCTGGGATGTTGCACTGAGGCTCCTGCTGGTTCGAGAGCTGCTTGTCCACAGGTATCTTAACTGTTGTGTGAATGCATTACAGACCAAAAAATGGAAAAGCTGAACTCAGCAGGATGGGAATTTTCTCCTCTTGTCTCTGCATCCTGGCTGTGTTCCCTCCATTTCAGCTCAGTCTGCCTTTGCAGTTCTGTGAGGCACTGTGCACAGAGCACTCAGACATCCTTGCAGTCCACTGTGTCCTGGTGGTTTTGGGAAGAGCCAAGCTCAGGCAGAGCTGGCATTGCCATGGCAGCAGCAGCTGGAGCTGTGAGCCCAGCCTGCCCTGTGCTGCCCTTCAGACATGGTGGAATCCATCGGAGCCAGCAGCTATGGGGTGTTCCAGTCCCGGTATCTGCCTTTCCTCTTCCCTTGCCTAGGCTTTGGGTGCGACCAGGCAGGTGTCAAGCTGGTCCTTAAGCAGAAGGGAGGATGGCAGGATCTGCCATCAAGCTCTTTTCCATCCTTTTTTCCTGTCAGCATCATGAGCCATGCAGGGCAACAGCCACAAAACTGAGCTTGCATTGTACAGCTATGAAATCTTGAGCCAGTCCTTGCTGGAAATAGGAACTGAAATAGGAGCTTAGGAAAGTATTCACCTCTACCCTAAAACACAATTTGTGGTACTTTTCAACCAAAATAAAACAGAAAGAATTTAGAAAGACATATAAAATTAATGATAAGTCCTCTTTTCTTCCCTGTCTTTCCCAGAAATAAACCATTTTCTGTATTTTTTGAGGTCATACCCTGGTTACTGCTGGACAAAACCCAATCAGATGGTAAATCTGAAGACAGTGATGGAGTGGAAAATATATCAAGAACTCTGAAACCATTACAACATTTTAATTACATGCTAAACTGGTTTTTCCACAAAGCAGTAGCCTCCCAGATGAGGGGACTGGAACTCAGGGCTGATAATAGTTGCTGATGTCCAGGCTGCAGATTGTGTGGTCAATCCCTTCTAATCTGCTTCAGCTAATAGTACAGCTAAACCACTGCCTTACTCATCTCACGATATTTTATAGCTATAATATTTATTTCCTTTGACTTTTTTTTGACCCATTGTCATTTGCTGCACCATTTGGCACAAGGGAGGCTGTTACTGGCATTGTCCTCCCTCCAGCAAGGAGATGGCATGACCTCTGAAGACTGACAAATAGTTGGCATGAGTTGGGCATCACAATCACCAACACCATGGTCCTGTAATAAAACCTTTTCACTGCTGAGGGTAGTCATTGACATGGCTGAAGTGTGGAGTAAGGAGTTAAGAGTAGTGGGAACCTGTGTGTTTAATCTCTAAGGCTGATAGTCTGGGTAAATGCGCTGGCAGCATCTGGAGGTGCTTCAGACATCTCACTGTGTGTTGTGTGTATAAGCACATAGATATAACAAGCTTCTTTTCAAATAACAGCTCTTACTAAACTCAGGATGGGGATCATGAGCTGTTCCATGATGGCTGCTGTAAGAGACAACTCTTTTCCTTGTCACTTCTGGGTTGTTGGGTATTTTACAGGGAGCAGGCTGAATGTAAGGATTACAAGGGCTAATAACAGCAGAAGTTCCTCAGTCCCCATTCCTCCCTTGCAGGAGGGGCTGGGACTGACAAACCTGGCTGGAGTCTCTGCTGCTGGAGCTGCAGTGCTAGCAGGAGTGTGTGGAGGGGGCAGATTGGGCAGAGGAGAAAATGTGATTTAGTGCCTTTCTATTACCTTGCTGAGAGCAGAGGACAGAGGCTGCAGGCTGGGTTCCAGTTGTCAAGGACTGTTTCCTTTGACTCTTGTGTCTTGTTCTTTCTCCAGTTGTTTGGCACAAATGTGTGTCTGTCCTCTCCATCTTCAGTTCCCAGCTACCTGCTCTGTCCTCTGCCATCTCACATGCAGTCCTTTCCATACTCTGGTGAGGTTTTCCATTCCCTGCAGCCCATGTGTCCCAGAGAGTGCTGATAGCTCAACAGTGTGGCTGTTGGGTGGCAGAGCAGGTCACACAGCTGGCTGGCTGTAATGCACCCAGGTGCTTGGTTAGGTAACACAAATCTGGGTGCAGAACAGCTCCATAGGGCTCTGCTGATTGCTTCATTTGTGTGGTTGAAATATTGCCACCATTCCACTTCTAGAAATGTCTGATCCATTTATCTGGAATGATAAATGGGGAATGAAGAGAGCAACCTCAGTCATTTATCCACATTTATTAGGCATGGGGAGAAGGCTCAGGGCATCCCTGTGTAGTATTTTCAGATACACCCGTTGATATCTGAATGTCAGGGCAGCAGCTGATCTTCATTTCTCCTGTTCTAACACAAGGCTATTGCAACATGCACACAAGCAGAGTGTGAACATGTTCAAAAACTATTAATTTGCAATTTGCCCTATGTTGGAAAAGGAACGTGCTTTCAACAAGACATATTTGGTTACTGCCATAGAACTGGAGACATTTCCCATTTGTACATTACATATTAGCACGTACTTCAATTGCTTATGAGCAGTACGGACTTGTCTAAGCTTTCATTTGATTTCAAGTGTGTTTCTTCAGGAGGTTTACTTTTATTTGTAAATATGTGGAATCTTGATTTATTTTTGTGTGTTTTCTCAAGTGTTTAAAAATGGCAAAGTATATTTTGATTCAAACATCCCTGCATTCATCTTGTTTTTCTCTTGTACATTTTAGCATCAGTGTGACTAACAAAGAAGTATTTAATGCAATATGTTTGGTTGGTGATTTATTGGAGTTGAAATGTAGAAGGAAAATATGAAAAGCATGCCAGAATTGAAATGTGTTTCGGGATTTTTGCAAAAAATGCTTGTAAAAATATTTTTGTTGGTTTTGCTTTCTGATTGAAGGCATTGCAGGGAATTCCAACTAAAAACATACCTCTGCAATTTGCCTAAAACATGTTGGAGTTTTATTTTGCAAAGAAGAAACAATTCCAAAGTGGTTGTTATTTATACTTTTAATTTCTTTTCCAAGTACATCTTGATGGCAATAATCAACTTCAAAGAACAAATAAACCACTGGATAAATATTCCAATATACAAGTAGAACTCATGAATTTTCTATTTATATAACTGTGTGTGCATGTCTACATTTTATCTTGGATCTATAAAGTCTGCTGCTTGTTTTACTGAATAGTTTTAAATTTGCCATAATGGCTGGGTTTGATTGCAAGTCAGTATTTTCCATGTTGTAATTATCAATGAGACAAAATCTTTGTGCAGTTTTTTAAAAACCCGCAACCCACTGTTGTCCTTGCAGCACAACATTAATATTGATTCACTGAAATCAAAGAGTCATTAATAATACTTGTGATTCAAATAATTGTGCTTTCAAAACAGTCCAGGCTGCTTTCACAGGGCTTTCCCAGTCCCTCCTGGGTGGACCTGTGATGTGATATCCTTATGCAGAGATATCCTAATTGCAGATCCCTGCCAGTTGGCCTCAGCTGGCAAGGTCTGCAATTGTCATTTGGCAGCACATTGGTCACTTTGGATCTCGGGATCTTTTGGCCAGAGGGATGATCTGGGTTCCCACATTTGGGCTTGCAGCCTTGCTGGGAGGAGCTCCTGGGAGCTGCAGGTGGGGTAGGGGCTGCATCCTAAGGTGCATTCGAGCTGCTCATCTCCTTGTTGCTGTGGGGCTGGGACACCCCACATGCCTTCCCATCCCGGACTTCTATGTGCAATTTACACTTACACAAATATCAGCAACAAATGTTGTAACACTTTTTTTTTTTTGTTTTCCCCCTCTCTTTTCCCCAGCATCCTCTTTGCAGACATAGAGGGTTTCACCAGCCTGGCCTCCCAGTGCACTGCTCAGGAGCTGGTCATGACGCTGAACGAGCTCTTTGCCAGATTCGATAAACTTGCAGCTGTAAGTTTTCTATTATAATTTTGTTTCCTCTTGTTTTCATTCTCCTGTTGCAAGAATGACATACTGTGCTGGTTTACTGGATTTCTTAAATATTCACTGCCCTAAAAGGCAAGCTATTGCAAGCATGAATATAAGCTGAATACTTCTTTCTCCTTTATTATTCTTATTTTTTTTAAGGAGAACCACTGTTTACGGATCAAGATCCTGGGTGATTGCTATTACTGTGTGTCTGGGTTGCCAGAAGCAAGAGCTGACCATGCACACTGCTGTGTTGAAATGGGAATGGATATGATAGAGGCCATCTCGTAAGTACCATATTCCCCAGAGAGAAGCTCAAAAAAAATGCAAGTAGATTCTCTTTCCTGTTAGTTCTTAATATTAGGAGCAAGGTAACCAAACCAGAGAACTCTGGCCAGCAAAAAGGGAAAACAGGTGGAACAAAAACCCAAAATGCTGTTAAGGTTTGACAGCACCAAAACAGACACTTGTGTCCATACAGTCACGCGGATATCAGAGCTCAGCCTCTTGATGGAAAAGGCAAAGATTACTGTAATTACTGGAAGTCTCATTCCCAAAGTAGGATTCCAGTGGATTGCAGAATTGTGAATTCAGAGGGTTAATAATAACTTTATTAAATTTCAGTCACTATTCATTTATATCTTTAAACCAGTTTTTTACTCACCTTAAAATTGCTCTGCTAAGATCTGTCTTGTCTAGTTCAACAAATCCTTCTCTGTGTGTCCCTCTATGCAAAAAGGGTCAGATTCAAGGCTTTCTTACTTTAGTTAAATTAATTACTGACACAGATTTGTCTTTTTGCTTTACTTCCCCATCTGTATTTTTTTCTTTTAAAACATGTGGTGGGGCTTTGCCTGCTGCTGAGGTCAGACTAGCAGCTGTGTTAGTCCAGACCATTCCTGTCTTTCAAGAGTAACAAAGAGGAGATCCATGTCTAGTTTTATTGCTTGGAGGATTCCAGACAGTGTTGAATATTGTTTGCATTGTACATGTGCTTTCACAGGCCAATTCTTTCAGAATTCAGGGAAGGAAGATTTATTTGATCATCTTGAGTGTATGCAAGTTCAGGTGCAAAGTTCAGTCAGTTTTGGATGGTAGCTGAGCTGACCTTGATGTCTACACCATCTCTCTGCACAGACTCTCCTGCTCTTTCCCTTCTCTTTTGTTTTTTATTTTCTGAAAGTATATTCTGAAGTATTAGTGGTACCAACAGAGAAGTAGATGATCTCTCAGTATTCTCCACTTATTCTATGAAGTAAATTGATGGAGTTTCCACTTCAGCTTGATAAAATCTAGAGATACCTCCCTCCTGAGGTTGGTACAGTACATGCTTTACCATTTGAATTTCTGCAAGGACATCAATACACCCCCAGAGTTTTCAACCTCATTTTCATAACACAAATACACAGGGTAAAAAGCAGTGTTTTCACCCAGGAGACCTCATTCAAAGCAGAGTATGCAACAGCCTTCCCTTGCTTTGTATACAGTGTACACTGTCAGGACTTTCTACCTTTTCTTTCCTGTTTTTAAACTCCATTGTCTTGCACCAATCTCCTTTCTAGGTTTGTATGCAATGTGCAAAATAAGAGGAATTGCAAGTAACTAGTTCCCAGCAGCCCTTGAAAGAATGCTCTTTCTTCCATGTGAGATAGAATTAAGTAGCAGGTGACAAAGGGTCCTGTCAAGCACAAGAAGCAGCAATCCTTAGCCACCAGCCCCACAGAATATTGTGTTCATTGCCCAGTTGTTGGCCTGATGAAATCCAGAGGCTTTCACATGTTGCTGTGTAATTCCCCACAAGGCTAAATAACACCAGGAAGTCCAGACTTCATTGATTAGCTGCAACCCACCTTACTGGAATAAACACAGAGCTGAGGTGCACTCAGTGTTTGTTTACAAATAGCTCTTCAGCAGCCTTTAAAACTTGTTTCCCACTCGCTGTATAATGAATGCATTTAACAATCTTATCTCTTAATAAGTCTGGAAGGTGATTCTGTTCTCACTACCCCGGCTCTCCCTCTTCCCCCCTCCTCCCCTAAGGATCAAGATAAGAGGTTTCACAATTAAGGTAACCAATAGCTACTGAACATTTGATTGCAGGTAACAACAAATAACTACTGAACATTTGATTGCAGACTTCACCAGCACTGGGCCCTGCCTGTAGGCTGATTTCATCTGTGTCTAATAACAGCAGGGAGTGTTACCCCAAATAGGAAAGACTTCATGAAAATTGTATTCACTGTACCACTGGTATAAATGAGCTGAAAAAAAGGAAGTTAACAAAGGATATTTCATTTATCCAATGAATAACCAAACTTATTTGTTTGCTGCAAAGTCTGGACAAAGTCAGCTGGTCATCAATGACTCTACTGAGAAAAGTTCCCTGGTATTGTGTCAGTAACATGGCTTGGCAGGGGTGCAGGAGGGGTTGTAGCACCCAGTGGAGGGAGGAACTGGAGCTGTGTTGTTTCTATCAGGTTTATGGGTGCAGCTACATTTGGATTACTCCAGCTCCTCTTCCTTTCTTGAGTGTTGTAGTTGGAGCTTCTTCAGTTCATAAGCCTGTAACACCTTGCCCATATCAGCTTCCTTTACCTGCTAGACAATCTCTGCTGCTTGTTAATAAAAATAATGAATATCACTTCAGTAAGAAGGTAGTGAAACACAAGAAACATAAGACAGGGATCATAAAGAGAAAGGAACTCGAAGAGGATAGGAGCTGTTTCAACAAGAAGTCATCTTGGACACTGTTTTAAGGGACATATTGCACTGTTAGGAGGGAACTGGAGTCCAGAACTGGTCTATCTTTATTCATGAAATTCCATTAATAACTAAAGCATAAATATTAGGGCTGTGTTGATGTTAAGGAGTTGGGAGGACTTACCTGTCCAGATGATGTTATCTAGAAAGGACTGGATGAACCTGAAAACTGAAGGGACTGAAATCTGATAGGTATAAAGAACTTCCTTGTGCAAGAAACTTACTACTCAAAGGAAGGGACAGTGGTATGTGATGGAGGTGAATTGGCCTGTGAAGCATGGATGTTCTGGGAATGATGTGATTGGCAATGATGAGAAGCAGAGTTGTTCTGAAGGCCTCATCAAGGCTTTTCCCTACCCACCCCCCTAAATATATTTCTCATGTGAACAGCTCTTGAAGTTAACTTTTGCCCTGAAGGGGAAAACTCACAAAGTATTCCAGCAGTCTTTTTGGTAGTAAGCAGAGCATCCAAAACCTCATTACACTCAGAACTTGAGTATTTGTAGCTGCCTGTTTGGAGTGACTGCAATAGAGGTGGTTCTCTGGTTTTCCTGCTGTAAGGCCTCTTCAAGCTTTCCAGCTTCAGTGGGGTATTTCACACACATATCATATTTCATCTGTGGAAAAGTTGATGCTTGGTGCCATACAGACAAATTAAGATCTCTGAAATCATTTCCTTTTTCTCTTTGCAACATGCTATTACTCTTAATGAGGCCGAGTGCTGGCAGGTTATGTCCAGCTTTGGTATGGAAATCAGAGACCAGCACTTTAATCCTTTTACTGCCCCAGAGATAATTTTTTTATGAGTTCTCAACTTGGTCTTGAGTTCAGTGTACATGGATTTACTCCAAGAGCTCCACGTTCTAATTAGGGCTCTTCTTGGCCAGCCTGGCCATCCAAGAGCAGTACAGCTCGTCCAGTTTTGTTCTGCTGTCCTGTTGATGTGGATGAGCTGTGCCATGTGTATCTGTGAATAATTTATGGATCATGATGGATTTTTGTGTTCTGGGTGCAAGTTTGTGCTGCTGACTGCAGCCATTCAGCTATTAGTAAAGGCTCTTCTCCCCCCCGTCTCTTTTCAGGCTGGTCCGTGAGGTGACGGGTGTGAATGTCAACATGAGGGTCGGGATCCACAGTGGCAGAGTTCACTGTGGGGTCCTGGGCCTCAGGAAGTGGCAGTTTGATGTGTGGTCCAACGATGTCACCTTAGCCAACCACATGGAAGCAGGGGGCAAAGCTGGGTAAGTTGCTTCCTCCAAGCTGTTGTGTTTATCCATTAAACTCCCACACTGAATGTATAAGAGTAGTGGCATGGCTAAATCAATTGGGGTTCATTGCTTGTTTGTTCCAGTTCATGGAACCCATCCCTGACAGGACCTGGCTTTTTAGGTGATCACTTTACAGAGTCTACAAAACTTCCTTGTCTTTTGTCTCATTGAAGGCGCATCCACATAACAAAGGCAACCCTGAACTATCTCAATGGAGACTACGAGGTGGAGCTGGGCTTCGGAGGGGAGCGCAACGCTTACCTGAAAGAGCACAGCATTGAGACCTTCCTGATTGTGAGGTGCAGCCAGAAGAGGGTAAGGCCAAGCAAACTAACGCAGGTTTAGGTGCCTTTCCTAACTTGATGTCTCTGACACACCAAAGTAGAGCCTTTATAGATGAGAGAGTTGACACTCAGTGACAAAATTTCCTGTTTCTTTCTCCTCTTCCTGAACTTTTATGTGCACAGGAGGGAATAGCCACCATCTACAAAAGTGTCTGCATCAAGCTCTTTCTAATTCTTTCAAAGAAATTGTCCTCAGTTGTTTTCAAAATCATGTTGAAAAATGTTATTAATATAGATATGCATTTTGTAGAAATACTTAAAGGCATAGATTAAAACCACAGAGATCTTTTCTCTGTCAGATTACAGAGGTGATTTTGTCTGCCTGCTCAACCAGATGAATGAACATGAAGATTAGAGCAGTTCCTATCGTTGCTTTTCAGCCTCTCTTTCTGAAGCTGAGAAAAACTGGTCCACTGTAATGATCAGTCATCATTGTGGCAGTAAGATGAGATCATACCAACCGTGACATGGGTCAGGCTGCACAAAATAAGGCTATGAGGGCATTACTGACTTGAACTTGAATCAAGTCAAACTCAAGTGGACATCAACCAATAAAGTCAACCAATAAATCTTCTTTTTGTGAGACTGTCAATAGCAAACTATCACTAGTTTGTATTCTTTTTAAAAATTATAGAAATACTAGAAAAGGACCTTTTTGATCTAGTTGAGCATAGCCAATAATATTTCTCTTAATTTCTGCACTGTAGCCCCTACTTTGCTATTCACAGTATGGGCAAGCATACACAGATTGACCTGAATTGAAAATAATTTAATATGTTTCTGAATCTAAAACCAAGTAAACCTTCCCATATCTATAAATATGACTGCTATGAGATTAAGTGAATTAGTGTTTGTGACATGTTGCAACAGCACAGTTGATTTGAATAACCAACACCTGTATAGAAAGACTTTGCTACCATTGCCTCATTTCCTGAGAGAATGGAAGTCTCAAATCTCCTTAATAGATATTGTGTAAAAAATCTCCAAGAAAATCCCTTATCATCTTCTAAAGAGAGAAGCTGATGTTTTGGTCTCTATCTGCTCATAAAATAAATCTCATTAACAATGTCAATCTTCAAAAGAGGATTAGAACTTGCAGGGCAAAATTATTGTTCCTGAGCATCACTGCCTGTCAGTGAGCCAGCAGCTGTTTTAGGTATCTAAGTCACTTCCTCTTTGCTGGGCAGATTTAAGAATATAAGCCAAAATACCCCTGTGGTCAGACCCTATCTCCTGGAGTGGAGACCCTATACTGACTCTTAAATCATACCTGGTTGTCTGCATGTTTTTGTAGAGAACCAAAAGTTTCTCTGGAGAGAAGATGAAGACATAAGCACTTCAGAGTGCTTGGCACCTGCCTTCATTTCTGAACACAAGATGTGTTTTGAGTAGGAGATGGGACAGAGACTCATAAGAGATGTGGATTCCATTCCAGACATAGGTTTTGAGGAACTTGCATCTTTATGCCTTGATTTGCCATAGGAAAATGAAATGGGCCATTCTTTCACTGCTTTATATGTATTTATTGCAGCTCTGTTACCTAGTGTAGCCCTTAGCTGAAGTCTCTGAGCACTACTATAAAGCTGCTGTAACATGCTGCATCCCAGAGTAGCTAAAAACTGGGACATTTGGATGACTTATGTAATTATTGGGCTAAACGGAGACATTAAAAAGCAGCTAGGCAGTGCCATGGGCATTAGGTGTTTGGAGTTTGAGGAGTTTCTGGTTTGCCCATACTGCTGTAACTTTTGTGCTCCCATAGCTGTTTTTTATCTCTTTGTGAATAGTTTCACAGAATCATAGGAGGCCTTGACCTTAAGGCTTGAAGAAAGGACCATAAAGATTATCTTGTCCCAACCCCCTGTCAGGGCAAGGACACCCTCCATTAGACCAGGTTGCTCAAAGCTCCATCCAGCCTGGCCTTGCACACTTCCAGGGATGGGACATCCTCTATTTCTCCTGACAACTTAGTCCAATGTTTAAAGTTCTCTCCCTGTTCAAAAACTCATTTTCACACAACATGAAGATCAGAAGTGAGAAAAGCTTTTGCCCATTGTCAGTTCAGTCAGTCTTGAACTTTTTGCCTGATGGCAGGCAAAGTTCTGGTACTATACTTTTTCCTTTCATTTCTGCTTGATTTTAATGACTTCTTGGGATGTATTTAGCCAGGTTTTCAGTTCATTCTGTTCCAGTGATGGCCATAAAATGTTCACCTGGCTTAGTGAAGAGTTGCTGTGAGTTGTGTCTGGGTTCCTGCTGTCCTTGTACATAAGGCTTGGCATTAGTATTGACCTGAGAGCAGAGCCAAGTAACTGCCTGAGCTGTTCCTTACCTCACATAGCAGAATTATCTGGATACCTGCTTCATCAGTCCCACAGCCATCAAAACCCAACAATACTATGATAAAATGTAAGGGTATGTATTCCCTACTCTTTCTTCTTACTGCTGCCACAGGGAGCCACAACTTTGAATTTTCTGTCTTTTTTATCTGTTTAAATTTTCATTGTGTTAATGCCATTTCTTGGGCACAAAATGGGAGGAACATCTATCTAATATTTTTGTTCCAGGAACTGAAAATAGCTTCTTCTTTGAAAATATTTTTTTTTTTGCTTTTTCCTTTTAAAAATGCTATTAACTGGAATATAGTCAGTGTGGTTTTAGGAGGGAAAAAAAGCTAGATTCTGCTCCCTCAGTCTTTAATAATATTGCTAGACCTGAAAATGTAGTCCTTGTTTTCTGTCTGATACACAGAAGAGTTGCTTTCTATTAAAAGAGACCAAAATACAAAGTTTTAAAATCCAGTCTTTTTGGATTTTTTTCTCCTCATCTTTACCTCCAGATCTGCTTTCACCTTTCTGTTTGCCCTGTCCTGTGATTCTGCTGCCCTCATGGGTGAGCACTTACCTGAAAAGATGAAATTAGCAGGTTCTGCCATACAGGTCTGTTGAATCTTTTGCTGTGGTTTGTTTGCTCCCATTAGTGCTAACACTGGACTGCTCTAAAACCTGGATTGCTCTGGTTGTCTGTCAGCAATTGTACCCCCCCTTCCTCTCCTTTTTTCTCCTGAGGCAGACTCTTCTTATGTTTTCACACAACAAAGAGGAGACAATCACATCTCTCATATTTTCTTGCTCCTCAAAGGAAACCTTTACCTTTTGCAAAGTTGGATTATCTCAGTGTCTTCTGTTTATTCTGTGGTGAACTAATGTGATTCCTGATAATGAAATGAAGTTTCTGTCTGTGATCTCTAAGGGAATGATGCATTTTGTACACTATTAGTCCTCAAATGTTGGGTGCTAATATTCCCTTTCTTCATATCTATCAAATGCACCTCTGCTTCTCCCATTAGCCAAATCATTGCTCACTTGCTGCCAGGTGAGATAAGAAAAAAAAATTAATTAAATCTGCCCTAAGAGTAGTAACTGAGTAACTCTGCTTGTAACTTCCATCCAGACTAATAATTCCTTGTTCAACACTGTCTCTTGCCATTTCACTAGAAACAAGCTCTTTTCCCAGCTTCATGTTCCCCATCTGTCTTAGCCCTTACTCTCCAACACAGCACTCTGTCAAAGGCTCTATGGAAGAAACAAAGCCAGTGAGAGCTGCTGCATTTCTTTTCTCTTTAGAAAAACTTGGATTCCAGTCTGTTAATCCAAACCCAGCATTTGCTGCTCTGCAGGCTATGTGTCATGATCACTGACTAAATAGTTATTAAAAATATCTGTTACCAGAACTGACATGGAAGTTGGCAGTTTTCCACAGATCTGGAATGGAGGTTGTCTTTCTGACTTCAGCACATCACACTTCAAGTTTTGCTTCCAGACATGGTTTTGTGGGACTTGGCAGTGCTGTATTAAATGATCTTAAATGCAACCTAAATGATTCTATAATTCAGTGTTTTCCATTTATAACCTTGTGCTTATGAGCCTTCTTCCTTTTGCCTCCACTGAGGCAGTAGTGATTACCTGGAAAAATACAATCTGCTCTTTCTATTCTACAGTAATGAAGAATTGTAAGTTTCTGTTATCCTCATATGGTATAGGGTGATTTGCACAGGGTAACTTGGATTCTTATCCAGTTAATTTTCACAGTCATTTGGATATGTGTTTCTAATGGACTGAACACATTAGCATGGTAGAAATACAGGAATTCTCCAAGGAGATCCTTGCCTTTCTTCCTTACTGGCTTCATTCTTTACCTGAAAGTCTGTATTAACAGATAAACAGCAATTTATCAGCTAGAATTACTAAAACTGTTGCCCACGTTTTAATACTTCCCAAACTTAACCCCTAGGCATTGCAATGGCCTGCAGAGCAATGTATTTACCCTTTTTACCCTTCTACAGAGTGGTTTTGTTTTATCCATGTTTTTTAGCTTACCCTGCAGACTGTAGCGTTCATATTGCATAGCTCTGATCCTCCACCATCACAACTTTTATATCTGCCCTTCTGAATCTTATTCAAAGCATTTGTCCCAGTCATTATTGCTATCTTATCACTTCCCTGAAATTCTTACAGAACTCCATTTACTTATTCCCAGTTCTTGTGCTGCCCAAGTTTCTGCAGTCTGTACAGGAGCATGTCACTCTGGTTGTTGCTCACTTTCTGCTCTTCTCTGTGATCAGGTGCTGCTCTAATTTGCAGAGCCATCACAACTCCTCTTCCCAGCACTTCAAAGCTTTACTCTGAGAAGGAAAAGTGTGTGTTTTGAGGAGTGGGAAACAGACCTTAAGAGGAATAAGATTTTAACAGCACACAGTTTTACAGCTAGTTTTTTCATCCTCAACATTGTCAGAATGCTTTGCTTTGGACACGAGTAGAAACAAAATGTGCCTGCAAACAGATGAGCAATACTGCTGACCAAACACACTGTGCTGACTGCACAAAGTCTGCAAAGGGAAAAAAATGTTTATTTTTTCTAATGTCTTACAATTGATTACACTTGGGTGTTTCTTTTAACAATAGCAGGTACACACCAGTTTCAGAAATGATTGTTGATGGTGGCCTTAAAACAGCTCAACAAAACTTTGGCTGTAACTCCTAGAAAAACAATTCTCATTCTTTTCTAAATAGCGCCCTGGAATTCCGTCCAGCTGAAGAAACAAAATGGTCCTTTAAATGTTGAGCATGTGACTTTCCCAAAACACAATCAATCTAATGTGATGATTCCTCAATTTAAGTCATTTAATCAGAGCTCAGCAGGGTTCCACTTATGTAGATTTATGAAGGCAGTGGTTTGGAGCATGTAACACTACCAGAAACATCATGCACATGTCAGAAGGACTTCAAGAAAATCTAAATAATATGTAGCTAAATCTGATATGGCTGATCCATAATCAGATTTCACTACTGCACTGATAGTGATCAATATGCTGGAAAATCCTATTACACACACACTAAAGAAATAGCAGGCATTCTTGATTCAATTGATAAGTACAAGAAAACCCCAGCTCTTTCTGCAGTTTTGCTGTAACATTACTGTAGCTCAGTGTGTGGGAACTGGTGGTGGGAACACAATAAAACCCCTGGGAATCAGATTTACAGTCTCTTTGTGAGTCCAGATTTGAAAAGTTCCCACAACAGCTTTCTGGAGTTTAGCCACCTAAAATCTGAAAAACTCATTGCTGTCAGAAACTTTTGCACCTTCTCTTGTTGGTAGTACCTGTAATGAGTAGGACTGAAAGGTATCATCCCTTCTCTTTCTTTATTCTTCTTTTCCAGTCTTGTTATGCCTTAGGCAGCTTTGTGTGCAAGTTGTCCTTATGCTGTCACTTAGCCAGGAAGAAACAGAGGAGGCATCCTCATAAATTTCCACAGAGGAGCTGTGACCCATCTAATGCTTCATTTTTAGAGTTTGTTATTTTCATCACCCACTGAACAAGGGATTTTGCAGAAAATAAATTATCTCAAGTTTTTAAAACAACAGGTTTAATTTTTTCTTTAATAAGTGTTGTTGTTAGCAGCAAAGTCCTATTATTCAAGATGACCTCGTAGCACATTATGTAATGTGGAAAAGCAGAAGTGCACTGTGCTTGTATGTATGTGTTTTAATCTGATTGGAAATATTGCTGAAACATTGTCCACAATCCAGTGGAAACTTCCTACAAGAGGTGTGGGGGGGAAATACTGCCAGAGTTCAAGAAGCCATGGAAAATTTATGGCACCTGACCTCATGGTTAGAAACAATCTCAGAATTACATGTTTACCCATTTTCCTGTTCTTACCTCAGTCCAGATGTGTCAATAAATATGTATGAGGTCATTAATTTCCTTCAAATTCATCAAGCAGTGCTCCAGACCCACTAGCACTTGCAGCAGGTATGAGGATCATTCATGGGCTGAGAGGGGCAGTATGTCTTCATGGACTTTGGCATTAAGCCTTTTCTCAAATTCTAACCAAATTTACTAACTCATGGGGCAAAAACCTGCTGTATATCACTTTTATCATCTGTTGATGTAAAGGCATTTGTAAAGTAATCAAATAGTTTTTCTTTTATGGGTTCCCAGACTAGTTTTAACATCTGGGATTTTTTATTCCATTTGGTTGAAAACCCTCCTCTTAGTTGGAAAAAAATGGATTGACAGTGTCATATCTGTTATTGAAAAACAATATCTATTTGCTTGGAGATAATGAAACTGTATTTCCTACCAGTTTTCTGGCATCACATCATAAAAGAAAGAAGTATAACTATGAAAAAGATTGCATAACTGAAAAAAGCCACAAGAAAGTATTACAAATGATGGCAATGAGTATAAAGAGCAGCGAGTCTTAAAAAACAAAACCTCAAACCAACGCAAATCTGGACATCAAGATTTCATCACATTAATGTATTTATAGAAACATTTAAAAGAAGTCTCTCCTGGAGGTTATCCAGTGGCTCTGTAATGGTGGCTCATGGGAAACTCAGCTGGTGCCAAGTGCTGCAATTTTCAGGCTTTTCAGATGAACCAGTGGTGGGTTCAGTGTGGGGAAGAGGAGATATGGGAGGCACTTGCTGTCCTGGGGGCATCCATGTGGGAGCACCTCTGGTTCTCCTGATGGTCATCCTGCTCCCACAGGGTTTCCTTGTGACCCTACACCTGTCATCCTGGCTGGGTGAAGGTCTTTGCAGGACCACAGCTGCTCACTGTCACGGGGCCAGCTGGCTGTGGGGCACAGGGCTCTGTCCCAGGTGGCCCCGTGTCCCCAGCCCGTGGCCATGGAGCTGCAGCCCCACGTGCTCTGCAATGTTGGGTGCCCGTGTGGTGAGCTGTGGTCTCCAGGGAAAGGTTGTCATTGTAGCTGACTCTTCCTTGCAAGGAGAGAGAAGATGATTTCCCATGCTTGTCAGTCAGGCAGCTTTCTTCAGCACTGAATTTCAGCAAGCTTTTTAAAATTTCTTTTTAAAAACCCTAATTTAAGGCAGCATAGCACTTGACATTTAACTCTGTGGTTACCATGGAGATAACACCAGGTATTTTGCAAACTCCTGAAAGGTACAAGTTACACTGAATAGTGGGGAATCAAAATAAATAGATATGGAATGCAGACTCCAGGCAAGAAAAGCAGCAGACCAACTTGTATTGTCAAATAACACTTGAACCAAAACTCTAGAGTTGAAAGCAATAGAGGCTTTCTTTTTAAATAACTCATTTGTCTGGAAATCTAAAATTAACTATTAAGTCTGTTTTCTTCTCTAATGTCATTGAAGCAGCAATTCTCTTGAAAAAGTTTAATCTCTCAAGTAATAAACAACAATCCATACCTTCTGAATTTTCAATCTCTCCAGAGTTTGTCTGTTTTAAGCAAGGATATAGAAATTGCCACCCTTCTGAGTCAGTACAGGTCAATCACACAATCCTCCCTGAGCCAGTCTGCAGTGCAGCCCTTGCTAGAGGGACTTGTGTCCACAGAGCACATTCCTTGTGGAAACATGCCTGTCTTTTTGGCTAGGGACTATATTCAAAATAAGGAAATAATCTACCTGTTGTTGAGCCTAGTTACAGGTTCAAGAGCACTTCTGTGCTCTTGAGACTGGCAGTGAGCTGGAATGAAACCGGATATATCTGTGCTAACCTCACAGTAGGTTCCCATTGCAGCCAAGAGGCAAAGCCTTGATAGCAAATACAAAGACTCTGTCCAAACTTCAGGAGAATTTGTGTCACTGTCAAATTGGAAGGTAGCATTAGAGTTGGGAGGATCATTTTGTCACACTCTGCAATTGCATTACCCTTAACATGAGACCAGCTGTTTGCAAGATTTACATGCTTTCCTTAGCGTGTCTGGGAATATGCTCTTGCAAGTGTGGAAAATTATTTGCTTCTGCCTATGGAGAAAGGTGTCCTGTATTCCCATAGCTTCAAGGAGCTTCAAGGCTCCTGTTCTTCAACCAAATCACTCTGTCTGTTGTTTCTCTTCTAGATGTAACTGTTCTTTGGCTTTTTGAGGATCCTCTGTGTAGCATCTCATCTTGGAGCTGGAATTTTCTATCTGAAATTGTTGTGTTTTATTCAATTTGCTAATAAAGAAAACAGATGTCTCAATTTTTGAATACTACCCATGTTTACACAGGTCATGGTGGTTGTTCAGAACAAGTAAAGGAATAAAATGACGGGCAACACTTAGAGTAAAGTGTTCTAAAAATAAGAGAGAGATGCTGACTGTGCTTCTGATCAGTGACTGCTTTACAGAGTTCAAGGTGCCAAGCCAGCTTTTGGAGCGAGAGATCAGAAGTGAGAGATGCTTGGGGAATGACTGCTGTGTAAATGTTTGGAGATGTCTCATACATTTCTCTGTGGTTTGTATTCCAGAAAGACGAGAAAGCCACGATAGCCAAGATGAACCGGCAGCGCGCCAACTCCATCAGCCATAACCCGCCTCACTGGGGGGTTGACCGGCCCTTCTACAACCACCTGGGAGGCCACCAGGTCTCCAAGGAGATGAAGAGAATGGTAATGCCTTGCTCTGTGGACATTAATTCATTTTCTTCTTAATAGGGTGTTATATATCCCTCCTGCTTTGTCTGAAGGTTTTTACAGCCCCCGAGGGCGTTTTCCAAATGGGGGTGGAAAATTCGACTTTGACTCCAGAAATAACAATAATGGGTACATCTGGAGGTGAGTGATTGTGAGATGAGGCACAAGGCTGTTTGAGAGGGGAAGGGAGGCTGAATGGCTCAAAGAAGGATCTTTTGTCTGACTTGTCCCACATTCTGAGCACTCATCCAGGCTGTGTGAGAAGATGTCATTATCTGCAAAAACTGCTCCATAACCCCGGCGTTCAAGAGGCATCTGACTGACATTTCTGCTAGCTCAGTACCTGCAGAGGGTTCTTGCATTGTCACAGCCAGGTGCTGTTCTCCTCTCTGTGTGCTGTGGGGCCCCAGGGATGTCACTGCCATGTTTAATCCTGGAGAACACATCCTTGAGTACATGGATTAATTGGCCTCAGGTAGCAGGCATCTTCATTTCTTTCTTGTACCTTTCACAGTCTTTCTAAATTAAAATGAACAAGAGCTAATTACCAATTCAGTTGCACTGAGAGGACTTTTATGGCTTATTTTACATAAAAGGTGTAGATGATATCTTTTTTCTCTGCAATAAAGATTAAGAAGGTAGCTTATATTATAGTGGCTATTATTAATAATAATAGAAATATTTAACACCTTTACAATTGCATGCATAATCAGATTTTTCTGTAACCTTATTTATGTTGTTTTGACCCTTCATGCACAGTTAAAAGTGTCTATTTGTTGCTCACTTTGTTGTCTATAGTCAAAGTTCTGCTCCAGGTCACCAAAGCCATTAAGTATTTAAAAAAATATATGAACATGAGATTCAATCCCACAGTTTAAAAATTTGTCATAGCTATAAGAAACTGCATATTTTAAAGGGAAATGCTGGCACTTTTATTAGTAGTTGGTGCTAATATTATTCAATCCTAATATCATTTTACAGTGCTAAACCAAATTTCTTAGTAATAGTAATGTTTCTTTCATTTCTCAGATCTCCAAATGAGGGCTTCTGACATGAGCATACAGATCAGTGGAACTGTGCATTTTTTTATGTGGGCTTTTCAATAGGGTGTGCTCAATAGGCATGACATTATTAGAAGAGACTAATCACACTAGCACATAATTATAATTATAAGTTTCTTTGAATAGCTTTTGAGGGGTTCTTGAAGCCTCCTGTTCAGAAACAAGGTGTATGCATGCCAAATGGTATTATGCTTCTTGGTGTTAATTACAGTTTGCCGTGTCTAGCTGGTTGTTCAGTTGGAAAAACATAATTATTTATTGAAATACCAAGCTGAGTCCTAAAAACTTCACTGCCCCTCACTTGTAGGAGGAAAGACTTACTCTTTTTTTCCTTATCTTCAGCCTTTCTCTGTAATGCTATTTACCTTCTTGAAAATTCAGCAGCTCAGAAAGTCCCTTCTACTCAATCTGCCTCTTATATCAAGCTCTCTTTTGAGAAGCTGGTGTTGCATGCATCAGGCTGCTTCTTGAAAACCAACTGAAACCTGATTCAGATGTATTATTTTCAGGTAGACTTTTTGTTGTTCTTATGGACTGTTTTTTAAAACCTGTTATTTGCAGATTTACAGATCTGTTACATTTGAGATGCATTAGTGAAAATGCAAACATCCTCCCCATGGCCTCCCATTTTAATATCTGCTAGATGGATATTTTAGTGATTAGAACACAGGAGCAATTTCTCCATCTCCTATCTCAACTCTGTGTAAACTTCTAATTTAAATATGCATTTTTTTGTACCACCCAGCTTTGCACAGTGCTTTGTCATCTGTAGCACTGTGTTACATGTATGCTGTGTGTGCTTAATGCATGCAGAGTGCATGCTGGCTGCAAACTGCCTGCTTAGAAATACAAAATGCAGAGAGACAGAAGGGGAGCAGAGCTACAGAAGCTTTTATCAGTGCTCCTCTGGGATGACATGTCATTGATCTTGGTAAGCAGCACCAGCTCTCAAACCTCCTGAAAATGTGCTCTTTGTTCCACATCACCCACCAGACCTTTTGCATGTTGTTATATATAGTCTTTCTTCTTGGAAGCTGTGAACATGTAAGGTTGGATTAGTCAAAGTATTATGCCAAAGGTGGGCAGTGCAACATTGCCTTTCTCTTCAAGACCTGGAGATCCTTAGCTCTGTAATTTCAAAACAGGTATTTATAAGGGTAATGGTGAGACTGTCCTCAGGCAGGAGCCAGGTAACATTGCAGTGATGTGCAGTTCCATTGTATTAATGTGTAAATATGAATACATGTGTGTGTAGGGAATAATAGAGATGGTTATGAAGGGCACTGGGTTTTGTCACAAATGTAAAACATTTTGCATTTTAAAGACAACCATATTTTCAGAAAAAAATAGACACTTTTTTTTTTTTTGGTGGCTCTACTTACAATTCCCTGAAAGAGAATATTAAAGTTCCCTGAATTGCATTTTTGGAAGGCACTGTTATATTTAATAGAAAACAGAATTATTTTGGCCATTTTTCTTTCCAGTGAATGCTGGCTCTGGTAGCTGTCTCTATTCTTAGGATATATTAGCAGTAGTCTGAGATGAGATGGAGTAGCATCAAATGTAGCCCTTTATTCCTTTTTTCCTCCTCCTTCTCCTCTTTTGTCACATCATTCCCACGTGCTGCCATGTCTGGGCACATCACCAGTGCAGCTGGTGGGATTTGTGTGGAATGGCAGCGTGGGCAGTGACATGGGGCACCTTTGGTCCCTGCTTCTCTCCAGGTTGTGGCTTGGACCTTAACCTGCACCAGGTCCAGCAGATTTTCTGCGATGTTTCTAGTTAAAGTTTTTCCCTTGTGCACACAGGAGTTTTTTCAGACACATGAATAAGATAAATTATCTTACATGTGTCCATGTGGTGGTAATCTAAAATGTCCTGGAAAGCAGGAGTCACTTTCCTACTCCTACCCTGGCTAGCTGGGGCCTGAGTCAAGGAGTTGCAACTGTGTCAGCTCGTCCCATCCAGCACTTTCCATGTGCACTGTTCTTCTCTCCAGACGATTACACATCCTTCTTTTTCCCTTCCCATTGCTTAGCAGTGGCCTTCCTCCCCCTGCAGAGCCTGCAGGGAGGCAGCAGCCCGGACTCATCAATGCTGCACACTGCTGATGCTGACCTCCATTAGGGGCCCCAGCCCCGAGCAGACTGGTAACTGTGCGGGGGAAGGTCAGACCCAAATGCCCTGGGAGGGCCAAGAGCGCTGCCCTGAGCTGGCAGCCTGTGCTGGAGCCCTGCTCTGGGAGCCCAAGGGGCTGCAGGGGCTGGGGGCAGCTCCAGGGCAGGGGAACCTGCACAGCGTCAGCTCAGGGCTGCACACAGAGCAGGAACTGAGCCGCAGCCTGGCACAACAGCAGAGCTGCTTGCTGTTTTTATTGCCTTTTGCAGCTTGTCTTCTCGTTTCCTAAACAAAAGCAATCAGTCCAGCACCAGTGACTGTATCTCTCTGGAAATGGAGACTTTTGTGCTGCTCATTCCCCAGGTCTCCATACACCAGCCTTGCCTTCCCCACTGTCTCTCTAGTCCAGTTTGTAATTGCAAGAGGGTCAAAAATAAGTGAACTTAAAAGCATTTGAGAGAGTACAGGTATATTTATAGCTAGTACAATATTTATACACCACTGAGAAATACTTTGCTTTTCCCAGTATATATTTCAGAGTGCTTTTATAAATATTGATGAATTTTAGACTTCTGGAAATAATACTCGTGTCTCAGTTTTCATCAGCAAAACAAAATTGCTATTAAAGAAAAACCAATTTGGGGATTGTAGTCGACTGTAAACTGAAAGAGGTTTGTTGTAAACAGCAATAAAAAGGGAAATGTTGATACTTTCCAAAATTACAGGGCTGTTCTAGATGACAAATTATTTTCTTGCATCTTTTACTCTGCTCAACATTATTAAGTTTGTATCCAGAAAAGCACATCCAGTTTGGGATTACAATAATTTAGGAGATGTGGATGAGTTAGAGATAATCTAGTGGACAAAATTCCAAATAAGCAGTTTCAACAGTGTGTCCTCTGAAAATGTTGAAATTTTGTGTTTGCTCTAACCTAGAAGGGAGAAGACTGATTAGAAATAAAAGTCTTCAAATACAGGAATGTTTATAAGGACAAAAAATAATGATAAATCATTCTCCATGACTGTAAAGGGCAGGTTTAAAAATAATCATCCTAATTTGCTGAAATGAGGGTCTAAATTAAGAAAAAAACTTAGATGCAAGGAAAGGCTGTATAAGAAGCTTGTGAAATCCCTGATTTTCATGAACAATTTCTAATTATTTTATTCAGGGCTTTTAAGTCTGGAATGACATCACAAAATCCTTTGCAAATATTGAAACAATAAGGTTAAAAAGACTCTATTAGGAGAATGTATAGGGAATAAATAATATATGAATAATATGAGATACATGTAAAGATTTTAGAAAGTTTATGATCTGGGCATGGAGCTTCATGCATCAATCTCCCCCCTTTGTACAGGAGCCAGCTGTACCCCCAACATTGCTGACAGAGACTTGTCTGGCCCTTGTTTAAAGACCTGAAAGGATGGAAAGTCTTGCTGGGCATTCTCTTCAACAGTTTTATGATTTTTGTTGGTGTTTTACTTCACATGTCCTCACTTCAGTTTGAAACCATGGTGCTGCATGAGCTATTCACAGTAGATAGAAGACAGTTTATTTTTCTCTCCTTTACAATTACCTTCTCTGTGGTTGAAGACTATTACCATGTCTCTGCACAGCTCTGATTCTCTCATCAAGTTTGTTCCCTGGTTGCAATACTGGTTTCAGTCTGACCATGCTTCTTTCATGAGTCTGGGTACAGCTAATGAAACATTTAATTTGCAGTGAAATTGTGTATGAAGACAGTTAGTTACAAAGTAAAAAACTGACATAAAATCAAATAGAGATTATATATATGTAGGAAATACTACTGCATGCAGATGTTAAAGATGTGAGACAAGGTTATAAAAATGGATCCTGGCTGGCATGATAAAGGGAATCAGTCCTGATTCCTTGTGGTGCTGCTCAGACCTCTGCACGTCCTTCCACGTGATATTTCATTGCTTGGTGTTTGTTTTCTAATGAAACTGCACTCATCTACAAGCTGGGTCATTCAACAATAAAATAATTCTTTGTCCTGTTCCCCCTGTCCTAAATCAAACAGTTCTTTGCATTTTGCATTGTTAATACAGCTCATTTCCTCTCTTTATGTCTTCAAGTTGCCCTTACAATAGATCTTGATACTTGGAAATAAAAACTGGGGAACAGGTGCCTCAGTGGAACAGATGCCATAGCTGGTTCTGTGCCAATTCTACCTCTAAAATATCAGAAGTAATGAAAATAGAAAATAAAAGCTCCATAGGACAAGTTTTCCTCAGTCAGCTCTGTCAAAGAGAATTGGATTTGAGTCCATGAATTAGGCACTGAGGGTTCACCCTCCTCTGAAAGGTTTCATTTAACTGCAGGTCACCATTATCCTCTTTTCCAGCAATCATCTGCTAAATCTGGTAATTGCAACACTGACGTCAGCAAAGCTGGGCAGGGGCCCCCAATGGAGAAGAATTTGACCCACTATTTTTTCACTGCTATTGTAGTAATTTAACTTGTAATCAAGCTGGGAGAAACTCACAAAATCCTTTCTGCTGTAATCTCCACATATTGCTGTAGATCTGGGAGGAAATTGTTAGTCTAGTCTGGGTTTTATAGAGCCAGTTTGGTTTTGATAGCTCTCAAACAGCAATGGGAGGAATCCCATCCAGCAGTTATGCTGTGTAATTGCTTTGGTGCTCACCTGTAAAAAGGGTTTCCTGATTCACATGATCCATGGGATCTCACATAAATGACTGGATGTACAGTGTACATTGCTCAAATTGTCAGAGGCTTTACACTGTTTGATATCCTCATCTGCTAGCCTTTTATTCTAGCTGATCAGGACTTGCAATCATCCTTGATTACTTCTTTAAAAGAGGGATAAGAATCTCTCTTTTAAAGAACTAATCAATGCAACAGCAGATCTGCAGCTGCTATTGAGAAACCTAGACAGAGTTTGATATTTGCTTGGAAGCCTTGCACTGATAATTTTCCCACCATTCAGTACCCTTTTCTAGAATAAATTTTACTCGTATGGGAAAGGTCATTTGGATTGAGACAGTACTAAAATGTGTCAGACTGGTTTTGATTGGGACTAAATTTAGCCTGCAGAAATAAAGATACAATTCCCTTTTATTCACAGAAACACTTCTTCCAATGTTCATGGAAGCATTGCACAGGTGGATTTGTGGCACTTCCCAGAATGATTTCCAAAGCTTCCTCAAGCAGGCACTAAGCCTTAATGTCAAAATGCTGCAGGTCAGGTTTGGGTCTGGGTTTCTGAGAGGGTGAGCAGCTCTGGCCAGCACCAGTGGGCAATTTCAATTAAGGCTGGTTAGGCTGGGATCCAGTCTGTCTGCATCTGATTAGAAGGCAAACAGTAGTTTCTGGAGAAGTTTGTGGTGTTTATCATCATTTGGAGAGTAGACATGGAAGGGCAGAGATTATGGAGCCAGGAACTGATTCAGAGCATTTCTAGGACTGCTTATTTTTATGTCTGCTTTGCAAGTTCTAAAAACTGTTCACAAATGAGGCACAGAACCAGAAACCATTTCACTTGAAAATGTGACCTTTGTACTGGAGATATTTGGATTCAGAATTCACAGACAACTGTGAGCAACCTGCACTTTTCAGAGGTGTGAGTTCAGAGCCACAAGTTAATTAATAGTAAGGTAAAGAAAGCCTATTTCAGCCAAAGTAACCTCTTGTGATCTATAGATTTAAATCTGATGGCCCAGATAAATTCATGGCATTGGCCAGGTCTGGTCTGCCAGCTGAGGACTGTCTACAGAATCATTTTGAGTTGAAGAAAACAGAGGGTTTCACCATCTGTGGCCAGTGCCGTGGAATTAAAGTCTTTTTATCAAGTGGGGTGGGCTGCAGAAAAGGAGCACTTCAGCTTTCCTTTTCAGACCTCATTAGTCTCTGTTCCAGCTATAGCAGACACACTCATCATTTAATCTGTTTCATAAACTGGTTTTCTGCCAGTCTGTTGTTCTGCACTTAGATGCTTGTTAAATATCCTTCCTATCTGGCTTTATTCTTTCTGGACTCTGGAAACAGAAATTGTGTTATTTTTGGCTTGAGCACTTTGAAGTCCTTCAGTTTTGCTTCTGCATTTACACCTGACAGCATCTATCTTCATAGCCTTGTCTTTTTGACCACAGGGACAAAGCAGAAGGTACAACAGTGCTGAAAATAGATGTGAATAATTAGTTTTGTGGTAGACCCAAAGTCAGTTTGTTTTTATCAACATCTACTCTCAGCCTGTCACTCTCCATTTCTGTTTTCCATGGTCCCTGTCTCTGGGAAGCACCTCTGCAAGTTGGCCTTAACTCTTACAAAGCTCATTTTGTCCCTAAGTCCAAAGTTATTTCAATTTCTGCTTTAACATCATGTAAGTTCTATTTTGACTTTGTTCTGGAGATGGAAACAGGGTAAGAAAATTCAGTTTCTTTGTCATTTTTGCTCCCAAGATCTTTGCTGGAGTTGAGAACGAAGTTTTTAAGGGTGGAATTTATGCTTCCCACACACATTGCCATTAAGAAGGTCATGAAGCTCATCAGCCCCTCTACTGCCTTATTTTTGGAGTTAAATGAAAAGTTAAAAGCATATAAAATCTACTCTACTTTTCTTTGCATATTTACGATATGTTAATAATTGCAGCCAGTGTTCTCAAAGTTAGAATTATTATTTCTAATCGTTCTTGATTTGAAGTGTTATGGTGTAGCAATCAGCTTGTCATGTCTTTGACAAACACTTTGTCATTCTATTTAAGGAATCAGTTTTAATCTTCAAAGAAAAGGGCTTAGTTAATTTAGAAGTCAAGCAGAGAGATAGCAGTCATATGAGCTTTTAGCACAATAGATATTCATAAAATATCCCCCATAAAGTAGTAAGCCTTAGGGGCCATAGGGACTGAGGCAGTAATATTCCCTCTTTTCTTCCTCCTGCACATCTACTCCCACTGAGGATGTCAGTGTGGATTCTGAGTCACCTGACCTGCCATAAAACAATAAAGCTTTTTAAATAATCTCCTGTAGAAAAGACAAAAGAGCAGAGCCTTGAAGGGAGTTGATTCAGCTGAGTTTGGGTTGTTCCTGAAGTCAAAGAGAGGACTTGTCTTAGTCTCAGAGGAATTATTAAATGCTATTACCTTTGCTTTTGCAATCTGATGGCAGAGTAATAAAGCTTCCTGGGGGAATGAGAAAAACACCAGTATCAGGGATATTTAAAATGAGACTGAATAAAATTTGCATGAGGTCCTATGTGCAGCAGTCCATTAGTACTGTACTGTGGTCAGACCTATCTCATGCCTTATGGTCTCTTCTAGAAGGAAGGAATTTTGGCCTGAACAAGGGCAACTTTATCATCATGATTATGGAGCTATCCTTGAACTCCTGCAAACTCCTATCTGTCTGATCCTTGTAGCCACCATCACTTTTGTCACTTTCATCCCTACTGACAATTCCCAGCCTTTTCTTCATAGCTCCCTAGAAAACCACTGGCATTGTTTCAACCTGCTAGGTACAAATCCATGAGCAGCCAAGAGGGGATTTATCTTCTTAACTCCAGGAATTGGTTATTCCTCTTCCTATCCCTTTACAATCCCTCTCCTAAATGACAGGCATCTCATTTTTATCAGCTTTTTTTTGGGGGGGTGGTCAGATTTCTGTATATGTTTGTGCAGAAATGCCAATTTTGACATATCTCCGTGCAGCAGTACCCAAACAGGCTGAGCCCAGCCCCAGCCCAGCTGTCCAACTTCCAGTGGATCACATGAGGGGTGCTGAACAGTGCCTTTAGCCCCTCGTATTTGGAAGTTTGGCCACCAGATTATGAGTAGGAATGAAGAAAAATCCATCTAGACCCTATTCCTGCAGGCTTGGTTGTGTGTTTATCCTGTGTATAACACAGACCATGGCAATTGATGGGAGCAGCCTTACTCTGAGCCATGGCCTGGAGCAAAACTCCTGAAGGTACTAAACTATTTGCCAGCTGGGGAGAAGGAAAAAAGACCAATATGTCATTAGTGCTCAAGCCTTGTGCACAGGGAAGGAAATAATCTGAAGTGCAGATTCTTCAATGAACCGAGCATGCCCGCAAGAGTGGGAGAGGTGAAAGCACATTAACCAAAACCCAGGGGGAAATCTCACTCCCAACTCAAAGCAGGGTGAGCAGCATGACCCTGAGCACCTGATCACCTCCTCTGCCTGAAAGGATTCTTGGTGAGTGAGTGAAAGAGGGATGCTTTAGTGGAGAGGGAGGAAAAGCTCTGGTCATAGCCAGGTCCTAGAGGTGTATTTGCTTTATATCCTGGCAAAGTCTTCCAGTGCAAATAAGATATCCTGTAATAAATGACCAGGTTTTAAGAAGCTGTGTTTAAGGATTTTCTTCCTAAAATAATCCCACAGACCTTTCTCTAGAACAATTCCATTTTTGGCAATTCTGCTTGAAGAATCTTTAGTATGAAATGGGAGCATTTGAAGTGAATCATTTAATTTGCTTAACTTAAACAGGTTCCTACAACATTTAATTTTAAGCTGATTCTCTCTAATTAAAGTTCAAGTCACTCTTAAATATTTAGCCTTGTTAAATGAAGATCCAGGAAAGAAATTATGATAGTCTATTTCTTTTCTGCTTTACTTGAAATATGTGGTTTTTTGGTCTTTAGTTTTGAAGCACCAGTTTAATTTGTGTTACCATCAAGAATAATTTCCAGAATTTCAAATACAATTTAGTATTGTAAATTGAAAAGCTAGATCAATTAATTCTCTTTTATTTTAGAAACTTTCCTTGTAACAGTTTTGCTGAGGGAGAGAAGCAGAGCAGAATCAAACTCCATATGGGTTAAGTGTTCACTCATATAAATGGCCAGTTAAATATTATCCATACTTGAAATATTGGGGAAATTTTTGAGGATATGCTTGCTGAGGTGCTCTAGTAACTTGACTTGGTCAGCCTGTGTCCTCAAACTTGTGCATCCCAAAGGCAGGAGTGTGAGATCTGTGTTTAGTTTGAGGAATTCAGTGGGATGGAGGGTTACACAGTTGGTGGTGAAAATCAGACCATTTTAGGGGACTCTCCCACTGCACTCAGACATCCAGTTCCCAACTGTCTAAGCTTGAAAAAGTGACCTTCATATCTGTCTAATAAAGTACTGGCTGTTTTCTCATCCCTTCCCTCTGCTTATTTCTTGGCTGGTAGCTATTCATGTTCAGTTAACTTTTTTTTTTTCCCCCAGCCTAACTGACAGTGACACCAGACAAATTAGTGAGCATTTTGTCTCCATGATTAATCAGTGAGCTTTCAGTTTTGGCACTGTGTGGTAGGATTACTTAGACGATAAATAAATAAATCAATCAGATATTTCTGACAACTGTAAAATAATTAGGCAAAAGAAGAAGGAAAAAAAACACCCAACAAAAAGTTGAAAAGTACTTTTTTTTTTTACTTTAATAACTAGCCATGCTAACATGCTAATCAGCATTATTATTTCCTTCTTCCCACTGAATCTGCTGGTGGCTGTGACATGGGACTGAGAGACTTCCTTGATCTGAATTTTCGATGGGTTAAGTTGGAGTGGCAGTTTCTGTTTAGGAGTGTGGTTTTAGACTGAAACAGAGTATGCAGAAATGGGAATTGCTCTCTCAGTGAATCACAGTCCTGGCTGCTGACCTGAGTGACAGACCTCAGTTTTTCCCTCTGGCAAAGCTGGTGTGTTGGCTTTCCTTCTGCCATGTGGCCACACTGCTAATGCACTGCAAGGGCAAAATCTGTTCTCATTTAGTATCTGGTCAATGTTGTTGTTTCTGATGGTTTTGGACAAGGCCCCTGTGGGAAGACTTTTGCCCAAAGATGTTTGATTTTCCACAGTCAGGATGGATTTCAGTGTGCTGCCCCCAGAATGGCTGCTGCTGCAGGTCCGGCAGCTGGAATATCCTCACGTGCCCTGAGCAGTTTTGGCCTGAGGTCTCTGGGAGAAAAACAAAAGCCATTCTTCATATCTCCCAGCTACATTTGTTTTATGTTTTGGAACACAGGGTACAAACTCTGTGCCTTAGTATTTGACCCTATTTGTCAAATATACAACTTTTCTTAACTACAGTTAAATTTAAGCCAAGATGTCAGAGGGCACATTTTGTTTCAACCCATGCAAAATGGCAATTTTGATGTAATTTGGTCTGTTAGGTATGTTAATGCTAAGCAAATAAACTTTTGCCCCCATATAAAATTTTGTCTAAGGCCTTCTAGCCATGACAACTATGGATGACTCATAAATACTTAATCCATTCAGGTGGTCCTGAAAGAATTGTGAATATTTGGGCTATTGCAAATAATATAAATAATTCCTGAAATCTCATTCAAGAAAACGTGTTGTCTGTGTGCATGTGATGAGGGGAGGAGCAGGGAGACCCGTGGGAGAGATGAAAACCAAAATGCATCCTTTGCCCTTAGCTGAGCCCTGACATAAAGAGATGCAACCTTGTTGAATACAGGGGTTGATTCATGTTATTGTTCTGAGTTTTGTTTCAAGCAAAACACATCCTCAGTTACAATATCAATACAATTTCCATTGTATCATTTGTAATGTGACTGCTGAAAAGAAGACACATGAAATAAAGTGTGCCAGCAGTCAGCTGAAACATTTCCTTTATCTGCACTTCCATGAATTTATATCTGAAGGAATGTGTTTATCCAAAGCTGCTCTGTCTGCCCGCTGGCAGGGCTGCACAAAATATTGTTGTGGGTGGGAAAAGCTGTCCATCCACACCTAACAAATGAGTGCCCTGAAAAGTCCCCTGTGAAATCTGTTCCCGGGATGCTTTGTGTTCTCAAGGTCAGCCTGTTTGCTCACCCTTGTGCTCTTTTCCTTTCTTTCAGGGTTTCGAGGACCCCAAGGACAAGTAAGCAAATTTACTTCTGTCATACACTGTTATGTTTACACGTTTGGGATTTTTTTCTCATATTAAAACAGGACAAAAATTGATGCCCGGAAGCCAAAAATAATTCTTGGGCTCCCCAGAGGTTTGTCCTGGAGGGACAGCCAGCTGAGGGCACAGGATTGACTGATGTGCATTCAGAACAGCTACTGCCCTCAAAACATTTATTTGTTTGGTGCTTCTAACTTGCTTTTATAATTAAAATGCTTTTGCTGCACTTCCCCTTGCCCCAAATAATCTCCACTCTTTGAAAATAACCCAAGACAAAATCTTCTTCTAAAGTATATACAAGTGTTGGACATCTCCAATAAGAAAAGTTTATGTGTGTATTGAAATGCCTGTATAATTTCTGAGTTTGTTTATGTTTTATATTATTCATTATTGCATATTACTTATTTCTGCATATAAAAATAAACTCAGAAATGATAACTTGTTTGAAAAAGTAAATTCAAAGTTTAATGGTCTAAAATATAGCCAAATTTTAGCAACATTTTCATTTTTTTTTTCCTAGAGAACTTTAGAGAAATTGTTAAAACAATTTAATGAGAGTTATATTTTGAAAATTTGCCTTTGGAGGAAAAAGCCCAAACACATTCATGTTTTAACTTCTACAACTGGACAAAACAAAAGAATTTCCTGTATTGAAGTTGTTTAGAATAATTTCATGTTCAGTCCTGCTGAATGGCATTAATTACAAGCTTGCTTAGAGCGAGTCAGGCAACAGTAGAGGAGACTGATGCCTAAATTATGTTGCTGTTGCTCTTTGTCATGTTTCTCAGGCTGAGTGGATTTCTGTGAGCTGGGACAGGTAAATGCTTCTGTGAGCTCTAGGCATCCAGCTGTGGGAAAATTCACATTATGGTGGAGAGCAGCTGCATAAATGGAAAGTGATAAGTTTGAACATGGCAATATTAAGAGTCATTCTCTCCTTCCCTTGCCCTTCCCTGCAAACTGGATTTTTGTAACATTTAGCTCTGGGCACCCTGGGATGTTTCTCTGGTCTCACTGTTCACTGTTTCCTGTTGTATCCAGGGATGTTGGGAAATTCCATTTATGTTAGATATGCTTTGGGCAGAAAAGAGTTAACAGATTACAACAAAATAATAGGAATACAGAAATTTTCAGTATCTCTCATGAAATGGTATTTTTCCTCATAGTTTCTGCTAGAAAACACAGAAATCAGCTGCCTCAGTGCTGGTCCACAGCAGAGCCACTCAACAGCTGAGGAACAGCATCTCCTCTGTTGCTCCAAGGGCCATAATCTCTGTTCTCCATCCTATAGTTTGAAAGGTTCCTTGGGCTGTTACAGCCAATAGCTGAGCTGTCTCACTCAGGGTGGTGCCAGCTTATTATACAGATTTCAGGATTTTTGCATTGCTGTTCAGTACCAAAAGAAGCTTTTACTTGCCTCTGATTCTCTTTATCCAGAAATCTGTTTAACTCAAGTACAAAGATTTGGCAAAAATAAATCTCTAGCAGAGTATGTTCATGGTGAGAATGGTTAAAATTAGATACCTAAACCATGTCAGGTCCTGAGGCAGTTCCTTCATGTGTAGAAATACTGCGGGTCAATACTTTTGTCTGGCAGCAAGGGAAGACGTGGGCAGCACACATCCCTGAAAACAGGACCAAACCTCATGTGCATGAGTGCAGGTTAAGTTACTCAACCTAAGCATGAAGCATTTAAAATTATGGCATACATGTAGTTTTGGCAGTGGTCACACTCTGCATTGGCAGAGAGTAATTAAATCAGCAGCACATTTTTGGACCACTCTGAAGCCAGAATCTCTGGGTTAATTGGTAGCATTCACATTTGAAAAAGTTGCTACAAGCTCTTGTTTGTGCTGTTCTGTCCCTTGACACAATTTTCTGTTGGCTACATTTGAAGAAACCTCGGCACTGCTTTTAGGATGTGTTTTTGGAAGTTTCATGGCAGCCTGAAATCCTCATTCCACCCTCCCCTCCATCAACCATAGTATATCAAAAGGCATTTTGACATATGAATTTCATTAATCTATGGCAGTAGCTCAGCTCTGACTTACAGGCACTGCCTCCAGGGCACTCCTTAGAACTGGGAACTTTAGTATGCCAATTTAAAATTACATTTATGCAAATGTACCCAAACTTGCTGCACTGTAATTTAGCTTGGGTACAATGGGCTGTGAAAGTCACCTGAACAGCTGAGGCTGTGCGAGGTGACTGAGCTTCCCTGCAGTCTGTGTGAGGGTGGCTGCCCACTGCCAATGTCCCAGCAAGGCAATTTCAAACCTGCTGGGGTAACTCCAGACAGCCTGCAAGCTTGGAGCTTATTGTAGCATTAGAAACACCCTGAGCAGTAAAACAACCTAGTACAGACCTGCAGGCAGCTGAGGTGGACACCAAGCAGGCAGGTTCTTTCCCTTTACATCCTCCTGAGTGGCATTTTCAGACCGGAACTGGAAATGTGAGTGCTCTTTGCCAGCTGCTGGGCTGCCCCTGGGCTGGGTTGCAGCGCAGAGCGCATCCCGTGTGCGGAGCGGGAAAGTGGGAATGGCCCCAGTGTGTACAAACTCACAGGGCCTTGGAAGGCATTCTGTAAATACAAAGCCTAATGATTTCCTTGCTCGTTTTTATGAGCCCAGAAGACGCTGCAAGGACTGAATGAAGCGAAGCAGCATCCCCTTGAATGCTCAAGCAGATGTACTTCCCCTGAGGAAGTAAATTGAATGTCCTGACCTTGTAGGAAAACAAAACCACTTTTATTTTCAAAGCTGTTTATATGAATTTCTAGGAACTAAATAACTTCTAGAGCCCCAAATTAAAAAATTCTTTCCCCCAACCCCTTTGATACTAAGGTTGGCTAAAATAGAGATTAGACCTTGAGACAAACTAGGCTTGTAACTGCTGTATAGGCACTGAGTAGATGCCACTGCTGTGCTGTCATGACCCAGCTGAGGTGCAGACACATTTAGCTTGCTAGCTGGGTCAAGGAGTGGTAGAATGGAAATGAGCAGATAGACCTGATTTATTTTTCGCTCCTTCTTAAAATCTGATCCAGTTTTGCAGAAAGCTTTGAAAGAGCCTTCCTTTTGGAAAGGAACCTTTAACTTTTAAAACAGAGTCACAATCTGGTTTGTGAGCTGCTTTCCAGCACAGCCTTACCTGTGGGAGCCTGCTGGCTGCAACACAGAGTGCATTGTGTGCTCTGGTGCAGTACAAATGAAACAGGGAAATAAAGCAGAGTACTTTTCATCGTGCTTGTCAGACCCCAGGATTTTTCCTCCAGAGCTGGGGAGGGTCACACAGCAGGAGCCCAGAGCTGCTGTGGCACCCTGAGGTTTGCACACAGAAATAGTTATCTGCTGCAATATACCCCAGTGCAAGGGAGGGGCATATTCCAGTGGATAACTATTGGCAAACCCTGGGGATAACCTGGGCAATCATGCAAGCAGAGCAGAAAAACAGCACTTCAGGATTAGCTTTTAATTTCTGCCTATAGCTTGTCTGAGGGCAGGCCATTAAAGTGACAGCATCAAGTCATTAAAATACTGTTAGATTTTAAAAATAACTAGAATCTGGGGAGGTGCTTCAGGTTTCCTCATCCTCAGCGCAAAATGCCTCAGGACAATTAAGTTTACAGTGTTATTTTTTCTCAACAGTTTTTGAAAATCAGCTTCATTTTTCTCTAGCTGGAGCAGAGATTCAGAAAAACAGTGGCACAAAATATTATAATCTTGTTCCACATATTTAGAAAGCAGAATCAAATTTGTATTTTTTTTTGTTGCCTTTTTCTTTTGCAACCTTTCCTTAAGTAAATATCTTGTAAACAGATTTTTCTTTCTGTTTTATGCTTTATACTCATAAGTAACTGTGTGAAGGGGAGTCAGGCCACATTTTTTCCTCAAATGTTTGTTCTGTAAACAATTTTTTCTCAAAAAGGGAAAATTGTTCAAGTTTGGAAATTTTTTTAATAATATTTACAGAAATTGTTATTAGAAAGCATGAAATATGACTGGAGGCATAAATCATTTTTTTCAGTGCAGGCACTAACAGCTACAGCAGTAGAGCAGTGCAGGGAAGGATAAGTCAGAGGACAAGGGGAAGGAGGCTACCCAGTGGTTTTAGATAATGAGGGATGGAAATGAGACCTGAGTGCAAGGAATGTAGTATAGAAACAGGGCAAATAAATAGAAGCCTTGTAGTAATGGCTCAGGACTGGCAGTGAGCTCTAGAGCTGGTACCACTCCCTCTCTGCTCCCAGTCCCTTTCCCAGCTGGAGCAAAATGGCATTAACCTCCAGCTCATTATGCACTGCAATAACACACGGTGCAGAGGCAGAAATCATCTTGTGCTCTTATGCTCCCTTTCCATGGCATCCCCAGGAGCACCCAGGAGAGCATGAACCCAGAGGATGAAGTGGATGAGTTTCTGGGCCGAGCCATCGACGCCAGAAGCATCGATCGGTTACGCTCGGAGCACGTGCGCAAATTCCTCTTAACATTCAGGGAGCCTGACCTGGAGAAAAAGGTAACGCTGTCCAAAAACCATTGCAGTGGGTCAGCCAGGCTTGTTAGGAGTTTCAATTCTCCTGCAGTAGGTCAGGCTGTTATATCTAGGGTTTAAGCTGTGGTTTGGGTGCTGGAGGTGGGGCTGTGATTTTAAAAAATCCATGCTTCTTCATGGAAACTTTAATATAACTTGTCCTAAAAAAATCACACTGGCCAGGAAAGCCATTTCTATCAGACACACATGAATGTGCAGTGATAAGCAGTAAAGGGAATCCAGAATAAACCAGGTTTTTTTTCTCTGACTTTGAGACTTCAAACTGAGATTGCAGTCACCCCTTATCTCCTTCAAATCACTGGAGAAACCCATTTCAGCCTACCTAAGCTCCTCTGGAGGGACTCCTCCTCTGGAGGGACTCCTCTGCCCTTTGTCCCCATAGAGCCCCAAGTACTATTAGGGCTCATTGGGATGCAGTCTGTACCCTGGGTATTTTTAGGAGCCCATTTTAAGCAAAAAATAGTTCTCTATCCCACAAATGTGAGAAAGGGGAGTAACAGACCTCAAGCTCATGAGCAGTTGATTTCATCCTGATCTGGTTTTAGATATTGCTGTCAGGCAAAGACCATTTCTCTGACTATATAGTAGAGACTATCCATTATCATCAGCTCTAGATGGCTGCAAAGTTAAATTTCCAAGTCTAATTTCTAAGTCTAGAGGTACCTGGATGACATTATTAAAGGTACCATGAGAAATGATGGGTTTAATTGCACAAAGGAAGTAATCCTTTTTTTCTTTCATTTTTTATTCAAGCACATATCCTTAGGATGCTCGAGTGGTCTGTGGGTTAAACTCATTATTCCATGGAAAACAGTTCATAATAAGTCTGCACTAATTATTTTATAATTTTATTTAGAAACAGTCTTTCCTTGACAAGAATGACTACCTATTACAAAAGCAGAGCTTTTGAGGATTTACAGCTGTTCAATGAATCAGTGTGGGACTGGATAAAAGCTCTAGCATGTAATTTCCCCCCACTCCTCCTCTTCAATTTTATAGCTGAAAACTGCCAGGGAAATTAGCGGTTCACCTGTTCAGAGCACCTTTTATTTTGTGGTTCAAACACTGATCTGGTCTGTGCTGAGAACTGAGCTCCAAGCTAAAGAAAGCATCTCTGGGAATGGGGTGCAGCTCCCACGTGGCTGACACGATGACAAGAAGCTGGAAGGAGTGACTGTGTGACAAGCACAGCAGCCCTGCACTGCCATTAAAATAAGTCAAGTCATCTGCACAAATGCAAGGTTTCCTCATCAGCAGCATTTGTCCCTCTTGGAGGAAACTTCCCATGCGAGAAGTTTAGGTCTGATGACAGTGACCTAGAATCTTGGTCCCAGATAATGCATCTCTGTTCCTCTCATGCAAGGGGCAGCTGGTGAATCCTCTCTTCACCCAGCTCTGTGGGTTTCTGCCCTGGCCTTTGGGCCTGTTCTTGCCCTTACAGATTGCCTGGGAGAGAAGGGGAGCTGGGAATGTTGTTTTATACCAGCACTGCTTTCCAAGGACCTAGACAAAAGCCAAGTAAGAAGTTTTTTATGGCAGCCAGTCAAATTTCCCACTAACATAATAACTGTGGTTTTTTTGCAGTACTCCAAGCAGGTGGATGACAGGTTTGGAGCCTATGTGGCTTGTGCCTCCCTAGTCTTCCTCTTCATCTGCTTTGTTCAAATCATAATCGTGCCACAGTGAGTACCCTTTCATGCCTTTGTTCCCATCTGCTCCCCTCCTCTATTCCAGCCTACTTTTCTTTGTTTTTTCCTTGAAAATTCAGAACTCCAAGGGGAAGAGAAAAATCCTTAAATAATTCATGCTCAAGTGATGCATGGTGCTTATTGTTTTCACCCATTTCTAGTGCAGATTAAAACCTCCTCACTGGCATGTGAGGATTTCTGTTTCCCCGAAGTGATTTCTCTTATAATTTACCTTGGTCTTAGGAAATTCAGTTCAGCACATTTATAAGCCTGTGGAAAACAAATATCACTGAGTAGGAGGGATTGGCTACCAAGGCATAGCACACACTCACAGCACAAGGCTGGGCTGCCCTCTTGTCTAAACACATTGGGACAGGGAGGTGCAAACCCATCACAGCCTCATTGCTCAGAGCACTGAGTCTCAGGATCTGCTTTGCAAAGGAGGATAATCTCTCATACATTTATTCTTCTGGACTCAGAGCAGCTGGGCAAGAGGAGAGATAGAGAGGAGACTGAGCTGCACATGCCTGAGCTTGTGGCTCACTCCAGGTTTCAGGGTTGCTGCCATTTCTTTTCCCAGGCAAGAATGGCAAAAGCTCCTCAGGGCTGTGGGGCACAGTGCTCTTGGCCAACTGCACTGGTCTGCAGCTTTGCCTGCAGGGCACAGCTCAACTCACTAAATCTCTTCCAGCAGTGAGTGAGCTCTGCAGAAATGGGACTTCTCAAAGAGTTCTTTAAAAGTCACTTAAAATTACAGCATGTGGGTATTTCCTATAATCTGGTTTAGTAGCAATAATACACCATTCACTGAGCAATGCTGTGTTGGAAATAAATTTAGAGTTAGTAATTTTTAAACTGAAGAACAAGATCACAGAAGCTATGAAAAGGCTCCAAATTTATCTTCCTTACAAGACAAAAAAATGTCCCTAAAGAGAGCTCCAGCACTATTTTGTGCCATCACAACTGTTTTCTATGTCTGTTGCCACCACTCTTTTTAAAGTAGAGACTGGTTTGCAGTGTTCAGATGAGATATTCAGAAGGTCACAGAAATAACACATAGTCTGATGTTTATCATTCACTCTCCCAGGCACAAGTGCTCACAGAAGGATTGAATCAGCAAAATAACATCAGGACAAATGCACTATGTAAACAGACAGGTCTGCTTTGGGAAACTGCAAGTGAAGCTGAAAGAGGCTCAAAATTGGAACTAGATAGTTCCCAGCAATTAATGCAATGTTAATTATGTCCAAAAATGTTCTCTGAGAGTAACTAACATAACAGGGGCTTACACTTTGGACTTCTAAATATTGCTGTCATAACTTCACACCTGCAGAGGCCCTCTACCAGCCCTGTGTTGCTCATCAAGCTCCCTAAGCAGCCCCTATGCTGTCTCCATAAAACCCAGTTTAACATTTAAATGACAACTTGACAATTTCTCATGTGTGGCAGCCATATGGCTGCCTCCTTTGTATTACGCAGGAGCCATCCCTTATGGCAGTGTGGTGTAAATGTTGTGCTGTTCAGTCTCCTCCCATGCTGCCCATAAGGAGGGTGGTTGTTTATTTGGGTTTTTTTTTTTGCAAGTTCTGAAGTGTCCTTAGTCAGCCTGGCCTGTCTGTTTGGTTCAAGAGTAAATAAAATTTTATATTTTAACTATAGGTCAGATACACTTCCCTTCACCTTTTGCTTTGTTTCTCCTTATATTTCAGTTGCATAGCTTTGGTCTTTTATTGAACACCAAGTGAAACCACAGGTGCATATGTGTCACCATCAGAGCTTCATGAAAGACACACCATGGAATCAGAATTTGAAACTAGAAACAGAATGTCAGTGTCAATTTATTATGATAAAGAGGAATTGCTTTAAGGAATTTCAAAAAAGGCTCAAACAGAGAATTAGCAAGTACAATTATCCTAGTAGTCACGAGAGAACACAGAGAACAGCTGGCTTTGGTGTTGTTGCCCTCAATGTCACATTGCAAGAGTACTTCCTTTAGATTATGAACAAGGCTGACTCCTGGGAGGAGGCCTATCCTGTCACACTGAGACCAATCACTGGGAAATTGGTGTTGAATCTCTTTGTGAGGAAAACAGATGAAAATTCACAGAACAAAGTTGGCCCTGGAATCCTCTTTGTACTTCAAAGTTGGGAGGAGCAGGAACCTCTCAGGCTGGCCAAGATAAGGCTGTTATCCCTGACTATCCTTATGCTGTGCTTGCTCACATCCCAGCACCAGACAGAGCACAGAGAGTGGTGCTGCACAGACATTCCCTGTGCAAGACAGGAAGCCATTCCCAGTGAGATTATTCCCACCCAGCTGCACCTCAGCACTCAGCCTGCCTTCCTTCCCAGGGCTGCCCTGCCCACAGCCAGCTGGGGGCTGACCTGCCACAACAAGTTCTTCTGTCACCTCCTCTAGTGCATGAAATGTGTTTCAGTCCCACCTCTGTCACCCCAGCAGGAAGGTGATTGCTGTAAAAGATGCAGCATTCTCTATTCTGCAGCCTGTCTGAATAATTCTAAATAGGCCAGAGGGTCTGTTGGTATTCCAGGCACCTCGTGTCTCCCACAGCTATCCTAATTGGAAAGCCTGTGCAGTGTGTCATAGCTTGTACAAATGTGTTCTGGAGAGCAGAGCTGCAGCTATTCTACACAATGTGCATTTAAAAAACAAAACCAACCAAACCTCTCCTTGATTTCAGCTCTACATTTATGCTGGGTTTTTTCCTGACCTGTTTCCTGATCCTGACCACGGTGGTGTTTGTTTCAGTCATTTACTCCTGTGTAAAGGTGAGTACTGTGGTTTCTTTGTAGTCCTCTGCCTAAGATAACCAGATCAGCAATCTGCTTCTTCAGCTAACAGAGTGTGTTTTGTTAGCCATCCTTTCCACACTATGTGATAAGGGTTACAGAAAAAGCCTTTGATAAGGCAGAATGAACTGCAAACAGATGCTAGGGCTGGCATCTCTGTAGCTCAGCAAGAAGTAATCACTCTGTGGATCTGCATGTCTATTAAGTCCCCTGCAGACACTCTCATATTGATATCAGAAGAGCACATTTTCCAATGTGGGACCAAGCCCTGACCATTCATTTCCTCCCTGTAAACTTCCTGCAGCGTTGCCTGTGTGCTGGCCCCTGCTGCATATGCCTGTTTGGGTAGGCAGATAATCAGAAGCAGAATATCATCAAGGAAAAATGTCCTGGAGGGAAGTAAAAGCCATAAACATATAGAATTTTATCAGCCTTTCTCACATGAATGTACAGAGCTTCCAACATCCACTGGGCTCTTTCTTGTAGCTGCCTTTGATCAGAAAAGAAATACATTGTGTGAAGTCCAAAAACATATTAATTCTTCTTGTCAGCCTGTGGTAAACTGGCACTGAGCACTGTGGGAAGGGTGCTGTGCTCATCCATTTCACTCAAAGGTGTTCCTATTAAAAACATGGATGTGTTTTAGGTTTAGGGATCCTTCTAGCCTAGAAGTGTCTGAACATGGAACATACTCAGATTCAGGTTCCTTAGCCCAAGCTTAGCTTTGTTCCTTAGTGCCTGAAATAAAATAGCTCAGTAGCACTATGTTTCCAGCAGAAGAAACAGTGGGATAATGGATAATGTCAGGCAGATGATTTGTTTCACTTTAATTATCTTCTCTGTGCCATTTTCAACAGTTGAATGTGGGTGCTCTTGACAGACTTGCACCTTACATATCTTTTTGATTTTTTTAAAGTTAAATTTGGAAATTAAGCTTTGCTTTCTCATATAATAAGAGCTGCAGAGTGTTCCCAGTGACAGAAGCTTCAACTTCTATTTGAAGTTAACGACTCACTCACAGGGTTTCCTTTGGCCTTATGACAATATTAAAGGGAGCCTAGTTTCTAAGTGCAGCATCCCATTGGTCTGGCTTGTTTACCAGCAATGAGAAGCAGAGTCAGAAATAACACTGCTGATAGGAAGGCTTGGGTGCCCTGAGCTGGGAAATGGTACCCACAGATGCCTGGTTGTACTTGCTATGTCCATTGCACTTGAGGATGCTACTGAAAATCATCCATTTGTAAACAGGTATCAGCAGTTCATGTGATTAGCAGTTAATTAACCACCAATGTGACAAGAGTCAGATCACACCACAGTGAACTTGGGAATTTGGTGCTGCAGGTCTCTGGCAGCACCATCCCAGCACTCTGCCAGCCAGGCAGGGCCACCCCAGGTCCCTGGTTCTGCTGGGACAGGAGCTGGGGCAGCCCTGGAGCACCCCAGCTGCCTGATCCAAGGCTCAGAGCTGTTTGTCACCCAGTGGCATTTACAGGCCACTGCCACTTACTGACAGCAGCACTCAGTTCTTCTGTCATCATTCAAATCCTCTGGTTATGGTTTGGGCTTTTTGGTTAAAATTATTGCTGGTCTTAATTACTGATGAATTTAAAAGGCACACAGGACTTTTCAATCCCTGGGATGTTAGGCAGATTTCATTCTTGCTTTCTTTGTCTTGATCTTCCAAATTCCTATAGAAGAGGTCTGTTCAGTGGTGCCTCCAACTGTTTCTAGGCTGGCTTTGCCTCAGTGCATAGGCTCTGGATGCACAAGACATCAGAGGGAATTCAGAATAACATCAGAATTTAATGGGATTTTCTGAAGCCCCTGACATTTCCAGCAGTGAGTTTTCATCCCCACAACATACTCACGTATAACATCCAGTGTGGCTTCTGTGCAGAGATTGCATATATTGAAAATATTGAGCCTTCTAGCTCAGGTTCCTTTCTGATTACCTGTTCTTAGTGCTCCAAATTAGCCTCTGCTGACAACACCTGATTATGAGATGGCTTGTTTAGGGAACAGGTACTTCAAGCTTGTCAGCTCCATGTCTGATGGCAGCAGCTCCTAATAGCTGCAGCCCAGTTCTGTCATCCAGAACAACCTCTTTGTGTTTCAAGTCTTTGATTTTTAAGCAGTGAGTTTACCCAGCCCTTGGATAAGTGGTGTTATTTTATTTCTGTACTCCACATTGCTCCAGGAAACACACACCTGCAGAAGGAAGGCAGTTTTGCAGATCCTTCAGATGAAACCCCTAAAGACAGGGATGTCAGCATTGTTTGTTTTGTTTCACACTCAGATGTGGGAGAGGAGAGCATGTGTTTTAAATACCAGTGGTTCATTCCACATGAAGTTGGAAAGCAGGTGTTCACTCCAGGACATCAGCATAAGCACAACTTTTGCCTGTTTGCTGTACTGTTACGTGATAAGTGTCTCTTTTTTCTTCCTCTTTCCAGCTTTCATGTGAGATTTCCCCTCCCTGTTTGGCCTCCCCAGCTCTGCCTTTGACAGTGGCCAGCAGGCTCGTTCTGAACAGCTTGATCATGTTTTATTTTCTTTTGCTGTCATTATTATCTTCCTCTATAAAATTCTCCATGGACTAGAAGTTGATCCTGGAACTGCCAGCACAGCCAGCTTGGCTTTCCAAGTTTCTTCAGCTGTAATAAACAAGAGAGTTCCAGTTCTTTGCTTTGATGCTCCATGAAGTCTTGGCCACTGTGAGGTGGTGTCCCTTCCCAGTAGAGTCTAAGGTCATGGGAACCAGGGTCCCTTCTCAAATACTCTGCTGACAGACATCTGTTTTGCTACTAACTTATCAAGTTTGTGGTTTTTTCTTAAAATCCTTTAACTTCTGGTATCTACACTGCTGTGTGGAATTCAACTTCTTGCATGGTTCTGGGAGAACACAGGAGAGAAATTTCAAGTTATCCTGTATGAGAAAATAAGCTTTTCTGTAGCTCTACATAGGTGTAGCTTGCCCATCACATTCTTTGCCTCCAAAAGCTGGTCTAGATGCTCCCAAAGCATTTGGGTTTTTTGTCTCAATCAGGAAAATAAAACCCTCTGAAAACTGTACTTTTTTAATAGACTAATAAATCACTGTGAAATAAGTTACAGAAATGGACTTGCAACATCAAGTTGCCTGGAGATGTTGTCTTTTACTGCAGAAGCATCTTAATGTACTTCAAAATGACTCAAAGGCTTTTATTACAAATTGAAAAATCAGACCTTAAAGACCTCATCTTACAACATAACAGCAATTATCTAAGCAGTTTTCCATACCCACACTAGATGTTAAGAAGACAAAAAGAAGAAATATTTCTCTTCTGTCCTACATCAGCTGTTGTTCCAAGGAATTGACTTTATTTAGAGTAATTTCATCATGCAAATGACTGGAGGTTATGAATTATTTTCGGTGTCACACACTTCTTGTTGGATCACTTTTTAAACTTGTACTTTCACCTGCACAGCAGTGCCCTTTCTTCACCTGCACTTACACATTTCAATTCAGAGTGAACTGGAATCAACTGGACAGTCCAATTTTCTTTTTTCCCATTGTGGTTATTTTTGTTTACATGGGGATTTAAGAGTGCTAATGAGTGACGTCACCTTGTGTGGCTGCCCAAACAGGGACCTCAGCTGCCCAGATGGATCACATCCTTTCTCTCAGCCCCTTCTCAGGAGTGCAGATGGGTCTGGGAGCTGCCCTTTCATCAGATCCCTGTTTGTCACTCAGGCAGGATTTGAGTGTCCCTTTGGACAGTACAAGCCAATGGCCCACCAGCAGTGCTGCTTGGATTTTCACTGTAATGTCCTGATACTCTGCTTCTTTTATGAGCACAGAAGAGGTCTTATTTTTGTTTTTTTTTGAAAATGGGAGGGACAGTCATCTTCTTTCCTTTTTTTTCTACTTCTGTGCTCTACCCCTGACTTGTGGATGTTTTTATGGGAGAAGCACTGCATGAATGGAGCTGAATTGTCAGACCTGAGATAGGTCCCCATGTCTGTCACAGAAGTCCTTCAAGCTGCAGGTGTTCCAGGTGTGCAGCTGCCTCTGTGAAACAGGGAGAGCGTGATTTATGTGACAGGGCCCCCACGAGTGTTCTTGAGGCTGAGGTTCCTCAGAGGCATGGCATGACTGTGCTGTTGCACTCTCAACTGCAGCCCTGACCTCCTATGGGGTTTGGCATTTCTTTCTTCTCCAGGACTTTTCCCAGCTGTACTTGTTTACTGACCTAAAATTTTTCCTAGTTTGCAAAGTAATGAGAACCAAGATTAATACAAGGAAAACATGTTTTCATTAGAATTCAAGTGTCTTCCACTGATCGCTTTGCTTGATATCTCAGGCTTGGTTCAAAGTCAGGCTTTTTTGGGATTGTTGGCAGCAGGAGCTTGAGCCAAGATCCACAACAAAAAACTCCAAAGTTTTATTTAGGTGCCTGATTTCCCAGAGATTGCAGATGGAAGTTAGATCCCTGAATACCTTTGTGGAGCTTGGCCTTGAAGCCTAAAGAAAGAGGTGGCAGGAAAACCTGTCCTGCTCTAATCTAGTGAGAAAACTGTCTAAATTCAGTACAGATCCTCCTTCTCCTTCCAAATCCTAAAGGGGCTAGAGGAAAGCCCCACTGGATTTTCCATAACCCAATTCTAGTAGGGATCTGCTAGATGACATCTGTGTGGAAGCAGCTGGACATGGTAGGGCAAAGGGATATTTTGGTTCATGGCTTATCAACAAAGCTAAGGATTTCTATGTCACCAGGGTTTATTTGTGAGAAAAAGGTGTTTTCCTTTGTTTTATAGTGGCTGCCACCAAGCCTGAAGGATTGCATAAGCTTCCAGTGCATTTCAATCAATCCTCATTCAGTGCAAATAAGTTACAACCCCCCTTTCCCCTTTTCTCCAGTCCCCCACAGAGCCTTGTTCTCTCCTTTCACCTGGAGCATGTGCTGGTAGCAGGTGAAATCAACTCTTTCAAAACTCTTGCCACAGCCTCTCCCTGCCTCTGTGAAAAGTCTCCAGCTAATCAGCTGCAGCACTCGGTAATTACACTGCAGGGCTGCTGTGTGGGAAGCACAGCGCTGACAAAATGTTGCATACCCAAAGATGTAAGAGTGAAGGATAAAAGGGAAAAGCAAGACTTTTAATAGAAACATTAGTCATAGTTAAATTGCAGTGCCATGGCGCTGTGCTGCTGTTTCTTTGTGTCTCTAAAAATACCCTCTAGTGGCTTGGTTACTGGTGCAGTGAGTAAGGGAGGGGAGAGCTGGGCTCTGGAAAAGGCTCTGGTGGTGCTGGGCAGGGCCCCTCTGCCCTGGTGGGGTGGTGTGGAGGGGCAGGGCACTGTGGGAGGACAATCTCCCGTGGGAGCACAAGGGTCTCTGGCATTCCTGCTCCAGCCCTGAGCTCCCACTGGCACAGCTGTGGCTGTGCTCGCAGGGGTCCGAGGATGAGGGAAGAGATGAGGATTTGACTCCATGTTTCAGAAGGTTTGATTTATTATTTTATTATTTATATTGTATTAAAACTATACTAAAAGAATAGAAGAAAGGATTTCATCAGGAAGAAGAATAAGCTAAGCTAAGAATAGAAAAAGAAAGAATGATTACAAAGGCTTGTGGCTCGGACAGAGAGTCCGAGCCAGCTCACTGTGATTGGCCATTAATTAGAAACAACTACATGACACTAATTACAGATCTACCTGTTGCATTCTACAGCAGCAGATAATCATTGTTTACATTTTGTTCCTGAGGCCTTTCA